>NC_089860.1:15658712-16858712 GCF_036373705.1 Amia ocellicauda
TTTAAACAGCATGATTGTGATACACAAACAAACATGCCAGTCTAACATTTAATAATACAAACCATTTACTGAAGTTTCTCCATTCCTCTGTGAATTTATTTTTATGGTTCTCTGTAATAAAGAATCTGTTATCTGAAACTAGGGGCAGAAGATGCAGTAGAAGAATTGTATTATATTTGTATATATACATGATTGTAATGCATGGAATTTAGAAAAGTGGAATAAAGACTACAATTTAATCATTGATTAAAGTAATGAAAATGTGAATATTTGCCCTCATAATTAATATGGAAGTTAGTCTTTTATCTGCGTAATACACAAATAAGTAATTAAGTTTACATAGCAATGACAAACTGAAATAGCTGCCACTAGAAGGAAGAAAAGCTATTTTTATTTGTTTTCTTGTAAATCACAGCTTGCCTAGATTATTGCCTACTGGTCTTGTTAAGCAAAACAACATAAAACAAGCAAATAAATGTGTTCAAAAATTGCACCATTATTAGATTTTTTCACGTGACTTTACAAGTATTTGTTTTCATTTTTTTCTTTCTAGTCAGAGGACACTGCAAGGTTGATCTTGAAACAGACTCGGTAGGTTTTGTTGTTAGGTTAAATGTTCAGACACTGCATTGGTTTTATATAAGTTAAAGCCAAACTCTCCTAACAAATACCAGAAATGTATTTGAATGAAAAAAAAGACAGGAAAAAATTTATATGATGAACTGGACCTCTTGGTGATGAGTGTATACCTGTGTCAAGCAGCCATAGCAGGTAATGAAGTTTCCAAGTCACACATTGCATGCTGAGTTTATCAATGTTATATACAAAATGGCTGTATAGGCTCATTGATGCACGTGGGGAGTGAAGGGTGGCCCGTGGGGTCCGATCCAACAGACGAGCTACTGTTGCTCAAATTGCTGAAAAAGATAACGCTGGTTCTGATAGAAAGGTGTCAGAACACACAGTGCATCGCAGTTTGTTGTGTATGGGGCTGCGTAGCCGCAGACCAGTCAGAGTGCCCATGCTGACCCCTGTCCACTGCCGAAAGCGCCTACAATGGACAGGACCACGGAGCAGTGGAAGACGGTGACCTGGTCTGATGAATCATGAGTTCAAGGTGTTGACTTGGCTTCCAAATTCCCCAGATCTCAATCCAATCGAGCATCTGTGGGATGTGCTGGACAAACAAGTCCGATCCATGGAGGCCCCACCTCGCAACTTACAGGACTTAAAGGATCTGCTGCTAACGTCTTGGTGCCAGATACCACAGCACACCTTCAGAGGTCTAGTGGAGTCCATGCCTCGACGGGTCAGGGCTGTTTTGGTGGCAAAAGGGGGACCTAGACAATATTAGGCAGGTGGTCATAATGTTATGGCTGATCGGTGTATATGTGTGTGTGTGTGTGCGCGTGCGTGTGTGCATGTGTGTATGTGTGTGTACGTGTGGTATCAAATATATACATTTGCTCTGGACAAAGATACAGAAAATATCAACAGATCTTTGTTACACAGGCTGCACACACAGCACTACTACTGAAACAGACATGTGAAGAATTGGTAAAGCCTGCTAAAAACTAACATGGGACCACAAAAAGATGATATCTTACAGTCTGTCAGCAGAACACATTTTGAAATGCCACCCCAGCAAGAAAAATGTAAAAATAAAACACAAATGCAGTCAGAGCAACAAGTTGTTGTCTATTACAAGTGCTATTTGTTTTAAATGCTTCAGAAGAACCACAGCTGTACGCACACAGTGGAAAGAGCCACCGACAAATAACCACACACACTCTGCTTTGTTTTGCCTTGTGTGTGTGAACATCTGAACAAAAATATAAGAGCTAAGAAGCCGTAGTGGGAACTGAAAACATTGATAAATCCCCCTCACTACCCATGGGAGCTGTGGCTTGTCAGAGCATATGACATCAGGAAAGGCACACAGTCCCAGCACTGGGATGTCTTTACAGATGTCCACAGAGGTCCAGGGCAGGCTCCAGACAATTATTGCTACTGCTGTTGCCATAACAGCCACTGAAGCAAACAAGGGCAGGCAGACGACCACAAGAAAAAAATAAAAAATAAAGTTTTCTTTTAGTTTTTTGCTGCTCCTTTACTTCTTACAACTGCCTTTCTGTGCATATATATATATATATATATATATATATATATATATATATATATATATATATATATATATATCAAAACAATTGTGAGAGGTGAAGCATTTATGGGGACCCACCAGGAAATATGCATCCCACTCAGTTTTATTTAGTAAATAACAGCAACAGAAAGCAAATTTAAAATAGCCAAATAGTAAAACAAACAGGTGAGATTCTGTTTAGAACTGATCGTTTGAAAGTAAAAACAAAATCATTAGTAATATTAGAATGTCATGGTAACCGGACTCAGGATGAGTATTAAAGAGGCATCAGTGACCACAGCTGGTAGCATCATTGTTGCATTAAACAACAGTGTTTGCTTGGCGCTTCAGTAGAAGCTGAAACCAGATGCAAACATTTCAACAGAGTGTTTTCTGGCAGTCAGACAACCACTGTGCATTGGTGCAGATTAATTCATTATTTTTACGTTCAAGTTATATGACAGAACAGGAGTCTTGACACACCATTTAAAACAATG
The DNA here is from genome assembly GCF_036373705.1 of Amia ocellicauda. Taxonomy (NCBI): domain Eukaryota; kingdom Metazoa; phylum Chordata; class Actinopteri; order Amiiformes; family Amiidae; genus Amia; species Amia ocellicauda. The sequence continues at coordinate 15,661,350 of NC_089860.1, forward strand.
TTTGTTTCTCAATTGTAAATATAAACATTCACCTTATTTCAATTAGAAGAGAGTGTGTTTTTATTGTGGTGAGCAAAGCGAACTACTTTACCAGTGGAAAGTGTCACCAGAATGGCCAGGCAGCATCGTTTAGTATCACTGTGCTCTGTGGCCTCCGTGTGAAGCTGGCTCTGTGGTGCCTTGAACTTCCCAGCAGGGGAATGCTAGTCTCCATTGGAAAGGGACACGTTTCTCTCGGCTCCTTGCTCTGGCTTTGGGAGGTGGTCTCCATGACAACATTAAGGTCAACTGTCCCTTGCGTCAGGGAACTGATTAAGCCAATTACTGATATAAGAGCACACAGTGATGATTTTTTTTTCAGTACAACCACTTGCAGTTTATATTTAGTAGTAAGCTGGCCACAATTTTGGTATGATTCAGTTCAAGTAGGGGTTACCTAGCAATAATGGGGTTCAATAATATCTTCCTATGTCAATAACTATTTGGCTTATGAAAAATGAGATTGTGAAAAAGCCAGGCTTTTTGTGATCTATATTATAACAAATCCTTTCCATCAGTCTTTGGGTATAATGGTGATTCCATTTTTGTTTTCAATAGGGAAGCACCTAGTTTAAATTGACATAAAAGCAAAAAGAAAGTACAATATCAATATTAATGGTATAATATTAAATGGCACTCAGGGTTACATTACTCCTTTAGATTACTTTCAGAAGAACAGATTATTGAGTGACATGTTTTTGTGTATGTTTGCCACCCCCTGGGCTGTTTCAAGATTTCAGAAGGTTCTTGGAACCCAGTTTAAGAATCATTAGGGTGCAATAAGAACAATAAAAAAATGACGAAATTACATCAGCAACAAAAAAGAAAGATCATACTAATAAAACTTACAATGTTATGAATTACAGTTTTAAAGAAGGTTGCGTTGACCTGAAAATCCGAAAATAACTGAGACAGAATGACTTTGTCTTGCTGAAAGGAATAAAAACAGAAAAGTACTTTACATAATTATATATTCTGAAAATCCCTAATCATAGCACCAATTACAAAGCTGCAAGGTCACGGATATTTATGGAAAGCAATTTTCTGAATTGTACAATTTTGAAAAAATATAAATTAAAAAAAATTGAAGAACACAAAGTATTTATCTTCTGTGAATTCAAATGAAAAACCACATTTAAGAATAGTGTTTTTCCACCTTCATTCCCTACTAGACATACATGTTATGGGAAAGAGGAAGGAAAGCAGGGTCATGGATTACAGTAATTATCCACAAATCTGAAAATCAGGGTTAATAATGAATAGGATTCATATTAAGAATTTATAAGGATTACCAGGGATGTGCTACATAAAAGAATGCACAACCAATTACAAGGAAAACAGCCCCTAACTGTAATTTACTGACAATGCACTTTTGGTCATTTTGTTCTTCGCCTTTCATAAAACTAGTTCTGTTTGATGTAGTCAGGATGGCTAAAATGCAAACCCCAGAACTAAAGAATAGTCAGTTCTGCTTGAAAGACATCAACTGTAGGTAGGCTTTTTAAAATATTGTTCTTATCAAATGTCTTACTTTCTGCAGAACCTATTACATTTCTTCTGTGTGACTTTCTATTGTTGCCTCAGTGCAAGTTGCCATACTTTGTTTTTTTAAAAAGCCTTTAAAAGACCCTTTCAAAGGTCCACAGATGAATAATATTCCCATTGTCATTTCCTCTCATTTAACATTCAGACGTCTACTGTACGTTATGCTGAGACACTTATCGTGTTTGTGAATGAAAATAACACAGAAAAACAACACATAACATACAGAATATGTGGATAGTGGAAACAAAGCAGATGGTACAAAGTATGCCTTTTCAGGGTTGTAAAATACTGCTTACCATGAACGTGATTCTCTTACTACAAAAAGAGAAGATTGGGCTGTGTAGTGATAAATTACGGATCTCATGCCTGTAAAATTACCATATTTAAAAATTGCAGCCACACTGCTTTTGTAATTGCTTTTTAATACATATTTTAATGATTAGCTCAGTTAATACTTTCCTTTCAAGGAAATCATTAAGCATTTACACTGATACAAATCATCAAATTTCAAGTCAAACTCCAAGTTAAGTATCCACACCCTAGACTTGAAACAATGTTATCTGGTGATTCATTTGGTTTAATAAATAGTGTTCAGGTACCATGCAAGTTTTAAAACCCATGCCATCCAATCCCCACTGAACACTTTGCATTGTTCTTTTTTTTCTTGCACTGTGAACAAAGCAAAGCATCCCTCAAAGTGACAGCCAACCGTTTCTTAGACTGTGTTTCAGACTGAGTGAAGGAAGGGCAGTGAAAGTTCCTGTTCTCCAGGGAACAGAATTTACTGACATTTAGATGATTTTCTTATATATGGCTATCTTTCAGTCTTGTGAGCTTTCTTAAAAAGACAATACAATTATAACTCTCATTATTAGGAGCAGTACTTGAAAACTTTCCTCAGTACTAATCTGAATCATTTACCTATCTAATATATCAAAAAGAAAAACACATGATGCATTACGGTACCATTTGTAATTTAGTGGCCATAACCTGTTCTTCAGTAGATTTGTAGGGTTCCTTCAATGAAATACCATAAATGCATACATGAATGCATTTGTAAGTACTAGTAGAACTGACAAAAATCTATTAAATAATTTCACAATATATGTAATAGTATTCGGTTCTACCCTTGGCCTACATGAGTAGTGCAGTGGTAGATGGGACACTTCCCACCTCCTTTTGATAACTGTCTAAAAGAATGCAATGCCATTCCTCCCATGGTGCAGTTTTCTTTGTAATTTACCATCCAACAGATGGTCCACTGGAATGAGGTGAGGACTGAAAGCAGTTTTCTATATTTCCCTTCTTGAACCACTCACAGCTTTGTAACACAATGCTTAGTCATGTTGGTATATGTACCAGCCCCCATTTTCAAGCCCACTAATGTTGGCCACAGTGCTTTTCACAAACAAAACAACAACAATAGAAGTATTCCAAGGGTAACACTTTATAATAAGGTACCGTAATTCCTCATGAATTAATATATGAATGCCATAGGATTTAAAATCAACACATCATGACCATCAGCTGAGTTCTGATGTTGAGTACATGCACCCAAACCCTGACCCTGTTATACATGTGATTAACGTAAGAACTCAGATGAAGTGCATGACATATTCATGTGTTTATCCTGTGGTATTCATATATTAATTCATGAGGAAGTATAGTACCTATTGTAAAATGTAACCCTTCTAAAAAACCGTCCCCAAATCAGTGCCAAATCAGACACACTAACCACTCCTTGCAAAGCACTATGGGTCAAAGTGTTCTCCAGCCCAGCTGCTACACCCAGACACTCTCATAAGAAAATGTGTAGCTTAAGGTGGTGAAGGTCTTTGTTACAGTTAGCTCCCTAATTAAATAATTGAATTAACTAATTATTAATCAAACGATACAAAAACAGGTTGTGCCAAAATCCTGCAAGGAAATTAATTGGAAATGACGATATTTAACTACCCCTGACAACATTAGCCAGGTGTTTGAACAAGTAAGGCATAGCATTTCATGAAAGCCCGTGGATGAGCGCTTCCCCACAAGCCTCTGATTACACAACCTACCATTTTCAATCTTGTAAAGGTCATTAAAGTAAAACCCTCCCACCCTCCAACTGTAGAACACAATTACAGAGAGGAACAAACCCCTCTGCGCAGTTTTCCTATCGTTTTGAAATGTATTATCACTTACGTGACCAACAAAACACACAATTTCTTTTAAAAATATGCTTATTTGAAAGCTGCTGAATACAGGAATGACTTCAGTTGCACCCTCCTTCATGCAAAGTTTGAATATCAGGCTGTTATTTTTGGGGTCTAACCTTTTCTCACAGAAACAGTTGGAGATAAATATAAACTTAGGAACTGTTCAATATTCTAGGCATAGAAAAAAATGCTTAGAGACATCTTTAAACTACAGGTTTTACAGCTTTTACTTGGCTACTCATTTGTTGCACACTAACAGCTGTCTAGTTTCATCTCATGGGTCCTCATTATCGTGTGCCACTCAGAGATAACTGCCAGCAGCCAATCAGAGCTGCCCTTCCTCCTACACAGAACACACCCACACATACTCATTCCTGATCACAGGCATAAAGTTCAAGATGTCACCAATATCATCTTCTGAACCAGAGTATCCTTCAGGATAATCATCTGTGGAGTTCAATGAGCCAACAAAGCATGGCTAGGTACATTGTTTGCTGCTTTGTTTCATTACTTTTAAAATCACCCAGAATTTGATGAGTGCTTTGTTCAAATCACTGTCTAACTTGTTATTTTCTCTATGCATGTCACATAACGCGTAGGAAGGTAGATACACCATCTTGTAAACCTGGAAACTGATATACTAAGAATATGCATTTTGAAAGAGCAGAACAACATTGCTCCTGTAAATCCCATCCATATTTCCAAACAATTAAAAAGTACAGAGAAACTAATGACTGTCCGTGTAAAGCGTGATCAAAACTTTACTGTGAGATTTCAGAGCACAAACTGTCTCACTGCAACAAAAGAGTGAAGCCATCTATATGTGTGTGTGTGTGTGTGTGTGTGTCTTGCATGAAAATCAAGGGGAATAAGAAACATGACATGACTACACAATTCATATATATTATGATCAAAGTTAGCTGTGTACAATTATAGTACTTAGTTTTCTAAATTTACATTTACAAGTATTTCATAGGATACATAACTTTTTGTACATAAACCTGTGCAACTAATTTAGTCCAAGTAATCATCAATAAATCATCCCATAAAACTAAACATTTGAGAGGAAATGTATGAAACAGATTTCCAAAACAATCTTTCAAGGATTTTGCTATGTCTGCTTTTTCAATTGTACAGTCAAGGCCATTGACACCCTACTTTGTGTTCTAGTCATTCTTCCCCTTCTTGCAGATATTCTTTAAATCTTACTTCACAGCTCCTTAGAGAAAATAAAGGAAAAAATAAAAAAGCTCAGAGGCCCATGGACAATTTTTACAAGTTAGATTCTAAGAGGAATGTGGGAACGCTGGAAGCATTATAGATTAGAATTCTGAGGGAAGACATCTTTTGATGTGTTTCAGTGCTAAATTCTGTGGACAGACTTGGTTTTTGGAAACAATTCAAAGAACAATCCTTAGAAGAAATCTTAATGTAAAAATATTTCTCATTTTCACATGGTCTATTACGATAAAATAAATAAATAAGGAGTCATAAATCAGCTATATACACTCACCTAAAGGATTATTAGGAACACCATACTAATACTGTGTTTGACCCCCTTTTGCCTTCAGAACTGCCTTAATTCTACGTGGCATTGATTCAACAAGGTGCTGAAAGCATTCTTTAGAAATGTTGGCCCATATTGATAGGATAGCATCTTGCAGTTGATGGGAGATTTGTGGGATGCACATCCAGGCTACGAAGCTCCCGTTCCACCACATCCCAAAGATGCTCTATTGGGTTGAGATCTGGTGACTGTGGGGGCCAGTTTAGTACAGTGAACTCATTGTCATGTTCAAGAAACCAATTTGAAATGATTGGACCTTTGTGACATGGTGCATTATCCTGCTGGAAGTAGCCATCAGAGGATGGGTACATGGTGGTCATAAAGGGATGGACTTGGTCAGAAACAATGCTCAGGTAGGCCGTGGCATTTAAACGATGCCCAATTGGCACTAAGGGGCCTAAAGTGTGCCAAGAAAACATCCCCCACACCATTACACCACCACCACCAGCCTGCACAGTGGTAACAAGGCATGATGGATCCATGTTCTCATTCTGTTTACACCAAATTCTGACTCTACCATCTGAATGTTTCAACAGAAATCGAGACTCATCACACCAGGCAACATTTTTCCAGTCTTCAACTGTCCAATTTTGGTGAGCTTGTGCTAATTGTAGCCTCTTTTTCCTATTTGTAGTGGAGATGAGTGGTACCCGGTGGGGTCTTCTGCTGTTGTAGCCCATCCGCCTATGTATATATATATATATATATATATATATATATATATATATATATATTTAAATGGCAATGGACAGATTGCAAAAAGGACAGACCAAAGATGAACAAAAGAAGCTATAGAATGGATCCCATGAAAAAAGATGAGAAGATGAGATGAGAAGCTTTGCTGGCATGACCTGGAAAAGAGATGCTGCTGATAGAAACAAGTGGAAACAACCTGGGGAGTTATGGATGAAGTATTTTTTTCATCTCTTAGAATCCATATAGCTTATTTTGTCCATCTTTGGTCTGTTTTTCTTGCAATGTGTCTGGCCCATTGCCGTTTTAACATTTTCACTCTTTTGATGATGTCACGTATTGCTGTTTGTTCTCAAATCCATTTATTTGTATTCCCGTCTCTTCTTGTTATTCCAAGCATGCATCTCTCCATGCTTCTTTGTGTTGCTTCCACTTTCTGTATCATTTTTACGTTTAGTGACCAGGTTTCACAGCCGTAAGTGAGCACTAGTAGTATGCAATGATCAAATACTTTTCTCTTCAGGCAAACAGGTAGATTTCCTTTCAACAGCGTGCCTTTTCATCTAAATGCACTTCATCCCATTTTCACTCTTCTTTTGATTTCTTCCGTAGAGAGCGATTAAGAGAGATCCTTAAGATTAACCACAACTCAGACACTGAACATTGGACAAAACCCAACTCTGCTTGAGTAGACACCTAAATAGCATTGAAGCAGCTAGGGATCGCCACTAGGGAATTTCTCCAGAATATGTTTGCATGCAACAGCTGTGTACCTTATTTATATTTTGGCAATTTTTAATATTGCTAATTAGACAGTGTGTTCGTCTGACTGAATGAGCCCAAAATGTATAATTTTGTTTCCTAACCAACTTAGATCTCACTCCACAAATCAACATACGAGATGCTGAGACCCAAATATAGTTGTTTTGTAGAAGTGGAGTTACAGAACACCTCAAATGTCCAGCTTGGAGGCACCAAAAAAAAAAAAAGGCTTTCATCCAGCCTAACCTGGACAGACAGGAACTCTGTTCTGAACTGCAGAGCCAGCTAACCTTATCCTTTTCATCTCTTCATCAGCTAGTTCAAAGACTTGTAGGGCTCTTTGATTCTGTAGATGCGAGGGGGCTCTTGATGTGGAAATCTAAATTTTAGAAAAATTGAAAGGAGAAAAAAAAGAAAAAAAGGTGACATCTTTGCACATATTACACCATATGAAGTCATAAAAGCATCTTGAAGGGTTTTAAAAATTGTGTCTTTGAATGTCCCTGGATCTTTCTCAATGGCAGTGGAACATTGAATAATTCTGTAAATGATTTAGCTTTCAGGTGTAGGCCACAATTTATTCCCAATGTGTTCCATCTCTCTTCACATTTTTGTATATTTGCGTGCAAGGAGATGGATAAGTACATAGTGAAATTTATAAAGAATAACTAAATAGTGAAATGTAAGATCACTTAAGCACCTCTTCTTTTTGGCAAATGTTTTCGTAAATAGCAGAAATGTAATTAAAGCTGATTGATACATTTCTAATTATATTAAATCAAGTAACAGCACACCCAGTTAAATGCCTCAGTACGGCACAGTGCTAAGAGCTCTCTGACACTGGAATTCCATTTGATGTGAAACTGTTTAGTTAAACAGACACCCAAAGGTATCTAGTGAGGAAAGGAGGAAGACAATACTGAGTACAGCTATGAAAATCACTATCTGTGATACCAGACATGATTGCTTTCTTACAAAGCATTGATTGGTATGACCTCTTCTTATGTTACTGATTGTCTTAAACCCTATACCCCTGCAAAGTGATTCATATTCTATCGAAGCGGGTCTGTTAGTGGTTGTTAGCTCTAGACTGGGCCATCTGAGTGATGGGATTGTTCTGTTTTCTCACACTTTGAAATTCCTTGACTACATTATTAAAAAATGTAGTCTATATGGACACATAGGAAAACATTATTTTACCATTCTAATAATTTCTATTAAATGATTTATATTTTAATGTCCTGGTAAAGGCTACAGTTTTCTGTTTTCGTCCATTGTGTTTTAATATTTTTTGCTGTTGTTTTTCATCTTTTTAAAGTGCCACTATGTAAAGTAAAGATGTTGAAATTGGTACCTAAAAATTAGTTATTATATCTAGTTTCTCACATATTGCGTCACTTGCATATATGGTGTTAGGACTGGCACTGGAAGTGGCTGCTTTAATTGTTTCATGATGACACCAAAGGTTTTATCTTGAGTTACGAATCCCTTGAGATGGAAATTGTGTACGTGAATGTGTCTCACAGATCCATCACATCATCACTGTGATATATACTGGGGCATAAAGGGTTTATAAGAGATGGAGGTATTTCCATTTGCAAAAACATCATTTAACGGGAATGAAGCAACCAGGATGGGCAGATGGTGTCCTCTTGTTCGTAATCTTTCTTTTCCTCCTGTGTTCATGTAATACATTTGACAGGGCTTTCTGTAAACGCTGGCAGAATAAAAAAGTGTGAATCCTTATTCAAGATAACAATTATACAATTTGACAGAGTTGATCTGTAAATGGCGGAAGTCCCTCCAAATGACATTAACACAGCACACAAAGGTGACTGAGTTTACTGCATCTAAACTAGTCTGTTTAGTTAAAAAATAATATCTGATATAATTCCTCCCCATTAATGCATCTGAAATAATTACTATAATGTTGCATTTCAAAATCCAACTTCAAGAGAAAACATAATTTTGAAATCAGAAGTTTTGTAATCATGTTTAGTTTTATAGGCATAATTGACATTTCAATTAAAATCTCCCAGTAATCCACCTTTTACTGAGAAGCAATGGTAATGAGCTTACCCTACAGAATAATTATTTATAATTATAGTAAAATAATAATAATAATTATTATTTTGAGAAATTGGACCTATATGCTAAGTGCATTGTTGTTTAAACTCCAAATACAGCTTTCTGACTTACATTTACAGATGTATTTAAGTACAATTAATTGCTTTGAAGCATTCATTTCTCAGACAATAAATGTTTTAAGGCTTGCATGGCCTACTTTACTCTTATTTTCCACAGGGTAAATGTGCATTCTTCTCTCATCAAATTCTCTAAAGCACTGTGGAGTATTCTCTTTTGAAGATAAAAAAGATTGTTACATTTAAACATATTTCATTTGTAACAGTCATTGGTTTATGTAAAAAGGGACAGCAAACTGACACACAGGAGTTCATTTCAGGGAGCTATGGCACAGACACAAAATATGCAGGATTCAAGGTATTCATAATATTTTTAAGGTTTGTATTTTGCTTTTCATACCACGGATGCCTGTAATTATAGTGATACATTAGTTGTCCCCTCACTGACTGACTGCTTTCTTCCTCCAAATAACAGCAGGCCCAGCTGAGTGGCTGTAATGTGTTCTCGTTACCCACCATTTCATGCACTTAAGCAGTACGTCTTAACTCTGTTATAATCATCTCTGTGCTTCTGAAAGCATTGGTTAAGGAAGCCTGTGCTTCACTCTGCGTCATAACAAAATCTAGGAAGACCCGGTTTCCGCTTTCCATTGGCTTGATTAAACGATTCGGTTTCAGCGTTGACATTTCTTTGATGGTGCTTGTGCTACTGTGAGGATCTGATATCTAAAAGACTGCATAATAATTATAATTATTGCATCTTGTTGTTATGAAGCCGTAATATGTCTTTAAGTTAATCTTTACGTATAATGTCTTTGAGGTTATCTTTCCACCCTTGCACCAATGCTACAACTTCACATCTTTAAGTGTACAAACCTTTCAATGTTGCTTAGTTTTCTTTCATTTTAAATTGCTGAATTAGGTATATATAATACATACATTTATGTACATATATATATACAGACAGGTGACACATTAAAGGAAAAAACAACATAAAGTGTCTCATTAAGGTGTTGGGCACCATGAGCCACCAGAACAGCTTCAATACTCTTGGCACAGATTCTCCGAGTCTCTGGACCATACTGAAGGGATGGGACACCATTCTTCCAAAAGATATTCCCTCATTTGGGGTTTTGATGATGGTGGTGGAGAGCGCTGTCTAACACATCGGTCCAGAATCTCCCATAGGTGTTCAATTGGGTTGAGATCTGGTGACTGCGAAGTTCATAGCATATGATTCACATCATTTTCATACTCATCAAACCATTCAGTGACCCTCGTGCCCTGTGGATGGGGGCATTGTCATCCTGGAAGAGACCACTCCCATCAGGATAGAAATGTGTCTCCATAGGATAAAGGTGATCACTCAGAATAACTGTGTAATGATTTGCAGTGACCCTTCCCTCTAAGGGGACAAGTGGACCCAAACCATGCCAGAAAAATGCCCCCCGCAGCATAACAGAGCCTCCGGACCCTGTCACTGTAGGCGTCAAACAGTCAGGCCTGTACCGTTCTCTTGGTGTCGCCACACATAAGCTAGCCAGTTGAGCAGTCTTTGTGACCATTCGTGCCCCAGTAATGACCCCTCTTTCAAAGTCACTCGATCGTTTCCTCTTGCCATTTTGATCCAAAATCAAGGGGCCTGCTCAGCACAGAGCATGATAGGATGTTAATTGCTTAATTGTATCATGCAGTACACCTGTTTGGAGGCATCTGCATTCGTTATGTTCCTCCACTCATTTATTCAGGTTTTCCATTTAATTAATCACCCATCTGTATATAATGTAGGTGCAAACTTGATACATCCACGTGAGGGTGTGTAGATGATAACAACAACATTTTTTGTTTTTGTTTATTTAACATAGATGCACTAGTACTTATATTGCTACTACTGTAGTAGCTGATGTAATAGTACTTTGAATAGCAGCAAAAGACGTATATTGCAGTATGACACATGACGCAATCCCTAGTGAAGGTTTGAATAGCTAATCTATGCCTCCAATAAGCAGACTAGCCTGTTTAATGTGGTGACATGGCATCTGACATTGGTGCACTTGGGGTCTGGAGTGACTGGATACTGAGTGTTTGTTGTATTATATCTCAGAGAAAATAATGAGAATGGTAAAGATCTGTGGCAAATCCACACTATTGTCAGCATAAGAGACTTTTTGTTGTTGTCCATTCAGAATTTTAGGGTTATTTAATGTTGCTACATGTACGAGACAAAACAATTATTCAAATAAAATAAATCATGGCACTGTCATTCCTTTCCTAAACTCACTGTTGAGACTAGAAAGCATTTACGGACACACTTTTGTTTCATTGTTTGACACATCAGCCTAAAAAGCACAACAGATTATTAGCATTTGAACCTAATTATTGATAATGGCCTGAAACATTTAAAAACAATCAGAGGTGGCGTCAATGTGCCATCTCCACAGGAACCTTTGAAAGCTCGTTTTACATGGATAATTTGCTGGCTGGGTTTTGTGTATGAATTTATTAGAAGCTGGCCTGAGAGCGGGGAAGTTGTTTCCATAAACCATTTCTACACTGCAATGTAAATGTAAAGATGAGAAATAGCATGTCATGGTAGATTATAACTGTTGCTGAGACTTGATAAAAACCTGTATTTTTCTATATGAAAGGCTATTTTTAATATTTATATGGATATTTTTGTTTTACCAGGAGTTGTGCATTCATCATGGTTACTTATAGCCCTGTAAACTGGTAAACTGCTCTTATTTCCTGGTGTAATGGGGCCGTCAGCTCTCTCTGAACTTGGTGGAGCACTAATACCCATCCAAGAATGTGTTTGAAAAACAGACGATGATGCTTGTGCATGATATATCATAACATAATTCAAAACTACAGGCATTGAAAATCATTTGAAATATCAAAATGTCCTTAATGATATCAGGGAGAATTAAACATTGTACATGATATAAAGGCAGAGGGTGTATACATTCATTTCCAATATGGTAAATTTGCCTGAAAAGTTATCTTAATTATATTCAGTTTATCTATTAACCTCTTTCAAAAGTGGAAAGACAGGCAGATGAATTGTGTGCTGGATGAAAAGAGAAGTAGGCTCAGATATGCACATTGCATAAACTATATCAACACATTAGTAAATGTATGCTACTTCAAACTCATCCAGGGTACTTATCATTTAGACTTCCTGTTCCTGAAAAAGCTATTTGGCTTAACATGTATGCATATCCACAGCACAGCATCTTTGGAAAGGAGGAATGCATTCAAATCCATTGTGTAGGCCGCAGAATATAGTCATAGAATTCATGGTAATGCAAAAATTCGGAACACAAAATAGGAGAAATTGACACTTGCATTCATTTCTTTGCTTGTAACATTAATGATTACAAATGTGGAAGCTTGAGTCTGCATGCTCAAATAAGAAGAAAGGTATCTCTCTCTCTCTAGGATGAGTTTGGAGATAATAGAAAGCTCATTTACGTATTTCTTGATATCTGTGCAGTGGCAGTCAAAAGATAACATGAGGGGTGTGAATACTTTTGAAGACAGCTGTATGTAAGTGTTTATTTTTTTATTAAAGCACGTTATTCTTTCAAATACAATGTCTCTGCTGGATACATAACTGTTTAATCCTGCATCCTCAGACTCATCAAGGTGAGATCATGTGGTGAATGTAATGCAGGATGCGGTCTCAATCACACACATTAAAGCAATTGGCTTTAGACCTTTGGAATAACAACTGGCCTGAGGTGGCTGGGCTTCCCACATAAAGTGAAAACCTGTTTTGTTGTTGTCTGCAAGATTCACAGGCAGTCAGACAGGAAGACCCTGTACTTCAACCTTTGCTTAATGGTTCTTGAACTGGTACAGCAGTTGCAAAACAAAAATGTACAAAATAGTTTTCATACAAAACCCAGTATCGTATGGATTACAAGTGTCCCTCGCAGAAAGAGCTCCTGACTTCCAAACAAATATGTAACTTCATTCCCTTCAATTAGGGGTCGAAATATGTCTAGTTACCAGTCCATCACCAGCTCTTATCGTACCCATTACCTGCTCCCCTTCTCTGTTGCCATGGCAAAAAACAAAACAAAAAGAAAGCAGGGATAGGTGATGTGCTTTGTAATTCTTTAAGTGTACAATGGTTTCCAGGTTCATGTGGGGATTTTTAATTTTCCATTGGAGGAGGGAAAAAACACTATTACGCTCTTTCCAAAAGCCAGACTGGGAGCGCTCACTCACATTTCTAGCTTATTATGTCCCATTGTGTAAATGGTGTTGCTAACCAGAGCCGACTGTGTTGGTGGTTCTCTTGCTTTAATTTAGAGTAATTACATTGAGACACATTAGAGCATGCATTATATTGACTGGATATGACTGGAGATGTATCCTGGCCCCAGTAAGTGCATTAAAAAAAGGATTTCAAAGCTCAGCAGAGGAAAGCATGTCTGGCTCAGAGCAGCATCCAAGTCCAATAATACAGGTGTGTATTTTGCAGCTAAATGCAGGTGTTTTTGATGTTGAACGTGGTAATTAGAAAACTATTACAAATACTATTTCAGAAAATGTGGACTTGAATTACAGGGCAGTACAAATATACACTAGTATGTATCTTTTGTTACAAAAACAACTGATTTAGGTTCCTAATTAAAAAAAATGACATACTTAATTTCAAAATTTCAAACACAAAGATCAAAGAACACCTCATTCAGACATTTAATTACAAACACCACAGATAAAACGCAGAGCAGTGTGTTAAAACTATAGCAAAATACAGATATCTATATCTAGGAGATAACTACAAGAATAAATGAAATTGCAGTAGGGAGCACAATATATTACTACAAATATGCATAGCTGAGTCAGAATACTATAGCTATGATTTACACTCACCTAAAGGATTATTAGGAACACCTGTTCAATTTCTCATTAATGCAATTATCTAACCAACCAATCACATGGCAGTTGCTTCAATGCATTTAGGGGTGTGGTCCTGGTCAAGACAATCTCCTGAACTCCAAACCGAATGTCTGAATGGGAAAGAAAGGTGATTTAAGCAATTTTGAGCGTGGCATGGTTGTTGGTGCCAGACGGGCTGGTCTGAGTATTTTCACGCACAACCATTTCTAGGGTTTACAAAGAATGGTGTGAAAAGGGAAAAACATCCAGTATGCGGCAGTCCTGTGGGCGAAAATGCCTTGTTGATGCTAGAGGTCAGAGGAGAATGGGCCGACTGATTCAAGCTGATAGAAGAGCAACTTTGACTGAAATAACCACTCGTTACAACCGAGGTATGCAGCAAAGCATTTGTGAAGCCACAACACGTACAACCTTGAGGCGGATGGGCTACAACAGCAGAAGACCCCACCGGGTACCACTCATCTCCACTACAAATAGGAAAAAGAGGCTACAATTTGCACAAGCTCACCAAAATTGGACAGTTGAAGACTGGAAAAATGTTGCCTGGTCTGATGAGTCTCGATTTCTGTTGAGACATTCAGATGGTAGAGTCAGAATTTGGCGTAAACAGAATGAGAACATGGATCCATCATGCCTTGTTACCACTGTGCAGGCTGGTGGTGGTGGTGTAATGGTGTGGGGGATGTTTTCTTGGCACACTTTAGGCCCCTTAGTGCCAATTGGGCATCGTTTAAATGCCACGGCCTACCTGAGCATTGTTTCTGACCATGGCCATCCCTTTATGACCACCATGTACCCATCCTCTGATGGCTACTTCCAGCAGGATAATGCACCATGTCACAAAGGTCCAATCATTTCAAATTGGTTTCTTGAACATGACAATGAGTTCACTGTACTAAACTGGCCCCCACAGTCACCAGATCTCAACCCAATAGAGCATCTTTGGGATGTGGTGGAACGGGAGCTTCGTGCCCTGGATGTGCATCCCACAAATCTCCATCAACTGCAAGATGCTATCCTATCAATATGGGCCAACATTTCTAAAGAATGCTTTCAGCACCTTGTTGAATCAATGCCACGTACAATTAAGGCAGTTCTGATGGCGAAAGGGGGTCAAACACAGTATTAGTATGGTGTTCCTAATAATCCTTTAGGTGAGTGTATAATGTACAGTGTATAGGAAGCTTACATTATATTAAAATAAAAACTTGCTGATTAGCACTTCATTCATGCATAAACACCTATAATTGTCAAATGTAATTTGTTGCTCTACAGTAAGTGTTTTTGGGGGGGACAGTTTGAGATCTATGTTGTTGATTTTTGCAGATCCTGCTCACATTTCATGTTTCAAAGCAGCCATCGTACAAGTGTTGATTGTAAATTATGACTGAATGTCAAAAACAATCAATGCTGAATTATGGATGGAGGTTTTGCTCAAGTCTTTCATTATCTGTGTTTAATGTGCACCCGTGAGACGCTCATAAACCACACAAACACTTTTTTTTTAGGGAACTTAAGGTAGAATTGCCATGATATGCTGAATAAAGCTTATATATGAGGTTCTTTTCTAAAACCTAATTATAGTGTAATGCAAATGAGAATGCTTTTCACTGACATAAAGATGAATCTTCTTCGGAGTGACTTCTCCATTTGATGTCAGAAGTAGGCTCCTGAATGAGAGAGAAAAAAGGAAATGCATGGGATGGAAGACAGGTAGGACTAGCTGTCTGAAATTACCTGAAAATTAATCCAAGTCACTTTTATCCTTCCATTGTGGAGCCTGTGATGAGATGCATCAAGAGAGAGAATGGTACCCAATTACCACAATGCATCAGCCTACTCTTCACCTGCTTTGCATACACAGAAGCTGCTTGGATTCAACCTGGAGACTCCGGAAATTGAGTGCAATCGCCTGGTCTCTGGGGCAGGGTCTACAGTATTTTAATTATACAAATGACAAAAAAGTAATAACTGACCTCCTGGACAAAGAAAACACTGATATTTAGAGTATTCCGAGCTTACATTTAAAAGTTCCTGTATATTTGTATTGGCTCCACTAGCTACCGTTGTATTGATTTCATGTAACATTGTTACTTAATTGGACTCAATTATAATGACCTCCCTTCTAATTAGAATACAAGATCAATTAAACTGCAGTCACCAAAACAGAATGCACATGGAAGTATGTTCCCCTTAAAACAATTTTTTTCTCTCTAGCAGTAAGTGTAATATAGCTTTTGTTACAAGTAGTGAGTAGGATTTAAAAACTTGATCTCTGCTGCATCACTTCTAACTTCACATCAGCCCAACACTCACGACAGCAACATCTTCTACAGCAGTCCCAAGCCTTTCACACCTCTGATGCGGGACAGTGCCCTATCTGGATGCCAGAGCATTCTCTATTTGTATTACTGTTGTCACAAGATTGTATAATTTCAGCTTTGTGTTTTGCTCCAGGCAGTCCAGGCTCGGTCCAGTTTCTGTGTAGCTGATTTATAGATAAACAATTTAATCCAAGGCCGTACAGAGAACAAGAAACAAAGAAGTATGTGATAAAGTTTGGGCTACCTTAGTAACCTCCTTGACATCTATGTTGTTAATCAGCAACCAAGGGAGAGCACATCTATATAATAGTATGTTCTTTAGAAAAATCTTTAAACAAATCTTCCAGACTGGCCATCTCCGGAGTTCTTCATTATTATTGAATAAATAACTTTTTTATTTTATTATTATTTGAATTAAACTGGGTCCTGAGTGTATGGCAAGCCAAGTTATCATTTAGAGATATCTTCAAATGCACTTTACAATAAGATGTATGGGATTACTTGATCTGAAATACATTAAGAGATATCTGCAAATTACTTCCTGTATGTAGCCTGAGATTATCACTTCCTGTTCGCTCATTCATTAATTTCTATGTAACTGAATGAATAAACAGGAAGTGATAATTTCAGCCAAACATACAGGAAGTCATTTACAGATATCCAAAAATGATTTGTTGATATCTCGAAATAGACAGGAAGTTATTTTGAGATATCTTTAACTGTATTTATTGAAATGAATTGGAGATATCTTGAAATTAAATACAAATATCTTCACATTTATTAATAGTCTATATCTTTAAAATCTGTAGATGGAGTTAAATTAGATATCTCAAATTAATTTATAGATATCTGTAAATTATTTAAATATATCTTTATTTCAAGATATCCATCCATCCATCCATTTTCGAAACCACTTATCCTGGTGAGGGTCGCTGGGAAGCCGGAGCCGATTATTTCAAGATATCTTGAAATGCAATTGAAGATAGCTCTAAATAATAACTTGGTTTGCCATATGAGTGTTCCTTGTCCCCCTATCAAGAGAGTGAATTTCTCTGTATCACCTCCTTAAACATAACATTTTGTGCAAGATACCAAACCCATCTGCCTTCCCCAACCCATTATAAACTTTAAAACCCAACTTTCCTTCAGTTAAAAACCTAAGCTTGTCCTGAATTGCAGAAGGTATTATTTATTTTACCTTTTTCTTCCTTCTTATACGTCTTTTCAAAGTTCTGTGGCACAACCGGGAATTCAACAATTTGGCAAGGTCAGTTTTAAAAAAAAGTCATTCCACAACTGTACACTGTCTTAGTCAGATCTATATGCCTTCCTGATGGGATACAGACTGTCTTTATATATCTCTGGGCTTCCCCACACCCTCACCCAGCTGGCAGCGAATTGTACCAGAGGTCAGCACCTGAGGGAAGGTTGTGCAACATCTTGCATAGCATAGTGTATGCTGTGTATATTTTAAATATTACAATTCTCACTTTTCTATGAACGATAATTTAAACCCTGTTCTACGCATTGCTTTTGTACATATCTCCAGAGTCAGGAGTAGACTATGCAATTGCTGAGGGCCCCAAGCAGGACAAGGGCCCCTCCCCCCAGATTGCTTTTATGATATGATTTCAATAAGACATGACAGACTTTTATAGTGTTTTGCTTTCTTGAAAAAAATGTTTTTCTGAAATTATAGTGCAGTAAAGGATATATGCTTTAAATGTTTAACCAAAAAAATTCATACATTTTCTCAGCATTTTTAGAAAAGCCTTAAAGTTTATTATGTATTTTAAAAAGTTGGGATATTCTGTACTTAGATAGTAGGAGAGCTTTCTGTCCCAACCTATTGTGGGTAATTTTAAAAAGGTTTTCTGTTTGTAGTGATTTATTTATCTATATCCCCCTCTGGACTGAACTCCCATGAGCTCGTGCTTATTCGAAACACTGTTTTAGTGCTGACTATTGTTTCTCATTTTAATACAACCATATATTGTAATGTTCACCACTCAATGCAGCTGGTAAGTAAATCTGTGGTTCGGTAAACTCTCTCTCTCTCTATTATATATATATATATATATATATATATATATATATATATATATATATATATATATAACATTGACTGTTTTAAAATGTATTAGTATGTGAGCGAGTGGGGGTGGTGCAAAACATATTCCTGCTTAGGGCCCCAATTGGTATATCCCCGGCTCTACATATCTCTTTCTAACTGTGTTGACGGAGATTGATTTTCAATACCCATAACAATATTAGAACAATTGCAGACGGAAACAAAAACCAAACACAAATTTAAGCAGCATCACAGACAACAAAATGGGTGAAGTCCTTAGTCAAGCTTAGAGAGCAGAGGAAAGGAGATAGTTCCCAGACAGATGATGGAGAACACTTTTATTTTATCTTGCCAGAATGAGTGTTTATTATTTATACACAGCATTATATTGTGCATTGATTTTCCTATAGACATTTCTTATGCACTGTCAGAACCAAAGTGTATGAAAGGCATGGCTGTGATTTCTTGGATGTTGCATTGTGATTAATTATCCACTGGGGGCTATCGCTGAAGCTGCAAAGCATTTTTAATGTATTTTGTAATGGAAACCACTTCCTTGCTTCCGCTCTCTGCAGTCTGGGTAAGGCAGCGAGGGCAGAGCACCACTGATCCCAGTGTAAATCAATACCATTGCAAAGTGTGTCGCCTCATAGACCCTCTTACTGTGCAGAAACAAAAAACAAACATCTATATTTTCAGTATAATATGCAGTACAGATATACCAGAAGCAGTGCAATTGGAGGCAGTACAGAATAGCCACATGGTTCTATAGACACAAAATGGTTAAATACGTACTAATGCAATTTATTGGCTATAAAAAGGTCTTTCTTTTAAAACGGCATTCATAGCTATTATTTCAAAAAATACATTATGTTTATAACCCATTCAAGAATAAATCATTTAAATTACTGCCATTTCATTGACAGTGCTTCCTCATAATTTGTGAATAAATATTGAATGTTTGACATCTTAACTCTCCATAGTACAATATTATACCAAGTTGGCTCGGAGTTTCCCTCTGTCTCTGCTTGTGTGTGAGTGTGACTGGAGTGTGTGTGTGTGTGAGGGCACATTGTTGAGATATCAGGATATCATGTCAGGCGAGAGGAGGACATGATTGATACAGCGACTTCTGCAATATCAGCATCTGTCATTACCGTCATTGTGCCATCTTGCTGTTTGGCACAGGCTTTATAGCATCGATTTTGTGCTTAACATATTGTGAAATAGGCTCTATCTCATGCAGCTTAGTAATACTGGCAGCTGCTATCAAAGACGGGAGGGGAGAAAGATAGAGCTAGGCAGGAAGGATGGAGAGGTTGGCCCAGCTGTCACTCATTCATCTGAAATGCCACATTCTCATGCCAATCCAGGGTGGCAAAAACACATATCTTTGAAATGGGAGGTGGCAAATCTGACACCCATTCAGGGTTCATCCAGTCTACTTCCAAAACATGCTGTGTTTGTTCAGGTATCTTAAAAACAGAAGGCTTTGATAGTGCCTGTGAAGCAGTCTTTGACATTTTGACTAATGCTAATAGACAACATGATTCTGAAGGTAGATGAGTGTTTAATGTAAATGTTAATTATTATTATTATTTACAATGAATTTAATATATTCCAGAAATCAGGAATAGAATACAACTGATGGTGTCACTGATAGCTCCTTCACATTACTAATGCAAATGAGTGGTTAACATATGCGATGGTGTATGTATATATGGGTAGCATTATAAAGTTTATACAGTTAGGTCCATAAATATTTGGACAGTGACAAAATTGTCATCATTTTGGCTCTGTACGCCACCACAATGGATTTGAAAGTAATTAATGTAGATACAGTAGATGTAGTAGATGTAGTAGATACATACAAATTGGGTGAACGGTGTAGGAATTACACCCATTTTTATATGTGGTCCCCCCAATTTTTGGGTCTCAAACGTATTTGGACAAACTAACATAGTCATGAATTAAAATGTGAGTTTCAATACTTGGTTGCAAATCCTTTGCAGTCAATGACTGCCTGAAGTCTGGAACCCATAGACATCACCAGATGCTGGGTTTCGTCCCTGGTGATGCTCTGCCAGGTCTGCACTGCAGCTGTCTTTAGTTCCTGCTTGTTCTTGGGGCGTTTTGCCTTCAGTTTTGCCTTCAGCAAGTGAAATGCTGCTCAATTGAATTCAGATCAGGTGACTGACTTGGCCATTTCAGAACATTCCACTTCTTCACCTTAAAGTCTTGGGTTGCTTTCGCAGTATGCTTCAGGTCATTGTCCATCTGCACTGTGAAGTGCCGTCCAATGAGTTTTGAAGCATTTGGCTGAATCTGAGAAGATAATAAAGCCCTAAACACTTCAGAATTCATCCTGCTGCTTTTGTCAGCAGTCACATCATCAATAAATTCAAGGGAATCAGTTCCCTTGTCAGCCATACATGCACATGCTTCACAGATGAGGTGGTATGATTCGGATCATGAGCAGTTCCTTCCCTTCTCCATACTCTTCTCTTCCCATCATGCTGGGACAAGTTGATCTTTGTCTCATCTGTCCAAAGGATGTTGTTCCAGAACCGTACAGGGTTCTTTAGATGTTTTTTGGCAAACTCTAATCTGGTCTTCCTGTTTCCTGTTTACATCTTGTGGTAAACCCTCTGTATTTACTCTGGTGAAGTCTTCTCTTGATTGTTGACTTTGACACAGATATGCCTACCTCCTGGAGTGTGTTCTTGATCTGACCAGCTGTTGTGAAGGGATTTTTCTTTACCAGGGAAATAATTCTTCTGTCATCCACCACACTTGTTTTCCGTGGTCTCCAGGCTGTTTGGTGTTCCTGAGCTCACCAGTGCATTCTTTCTTTTTAAGAAGGTACCAAATAGTTGATTTGGCCACACCTAATGCTTTTGCTATCTCTCTGATTGTTTTTTTTTTATTTCTAAGGCAAAACTGAAGGCACAATGCCCCAAGAACACGCAGGAACTAAAGACAGCTGCAGTGCAGGCCTGGCAGAGCATCACCAGGGAAGAAACCCAGCATCTGGTGATGTCTATGGGCTCCAGACTTCAGGTAGTCATTGACTGCAAAGGATTTGCTACCAAGTATTGAAACTCACAATTTAATTAATGATTATGTTAGTTTGTACAAATAATTTTGAGACCCTAAAATTGGGGGGACCACATATAAAAATGGGTGTAATTCCTACACTGTTCACCCAATTTGGATGTAACTACCCTCAAATTAAAGATGAAAGTCTAATGTATAGCTTGATTTTCCTTTCAAATCCATTGTGTCTGTGTTCACCGTCCAAATATTTATGGACCTATTTATGGAAGTAACTGGGCTTTTAACAACCTGTGCAAATCAACAGAAGTTGTTGTAATAGCAAAATATCTCAGATGCCCCCAATTTTGCAGCTGTGGATACATGAACTCATTTATCACTGTGATGCCTGAAGTCTCTTTCAAAATCCAAGGAAAGAAACTTTACAAAAACAATTAAGCACCACCCGCCCCCCACCGCTCCCCAAATATATAGACAAAAAGTTCAACTTAATATTCAAATTTAAATTAATAAATACATAGAACTGAATTGAATCTGACAGTGAGTAAGGAAACAAACCACATGTTAGGCTTCAGTTAATATAGATAGATTACATCTTCAGATCTCCATTGCACATTTTCAATTACTTATGTAATTGTTCTTTTACCCCCAATACCTAATAACATACACCTCCACTGTACAACATAATTCAATAGTCAATGGGGACTATTAGCAATACAAGCTCTTAACCAGTGTTTCAGCCTCTGTGATAAGCCTTCAAAAGGCATGGTGGCTAGACAGGCTGGATTAGTCTAACCTCCACACATCCAGGAAGAGCGCTGCACTTCCTCATTACAGGTAGGACAAAACCCTGTAAAGTAGTCATACCCACCGCCTTCCACCCCACAGGCTAACCACCACAGCTTTTCCTTGATAGGAAAATCTCAGTTCTGAAAAGGTAGCGCTTGGATATGAGCTCCGATTATAAATACCAGCTCGAGCAAAGCTTTGATAAGCTTAGCAGCTTTCACTCTGAGTCTGCAATTCTTTATATCTGTCTCTGTCTCTGTTTCTCTGGTGCTCACTCTCCCTTTCACACTGCAGATCAATGTTCGCTCTCTGTCTGGAGGAGACTGAATAAAGAGAGACAGTCAAATTGCACGGTGTGAAAAGGAAATTCCCAAAGGTCAAGAGTTAAGCACCTGGTTGTCCTGCATTTCTACAAAACTAACCATGCAACTGTCTATCTGATATGGAAAACAATGCTGACAACAAATACTTTTTTTAACAAGTATCCCAGTTACAGTGTATTTACACTGTAGGTACTGAGTAACTACATGTGTAGTTACTCATAAGAACAGACCAGGGGGGCAGGGAGCTCTGACAATGGGAGATGTTCCACTAAGGAAAGAAAACCAAGGGAAACTGCTAGTAGGAAAATCCTGAAGTGCTTGTACCTCAATGCC
Organism: Amia ocellicauda; assembly: GCF_036373705.1. Taxonomy (NCBI): domain Eukaryota; kingdom Metazoa; phylum Chordata; class Actinopteri; order Amiiformes; family Amiidae; genus Amia; species Amia ocellicauda. Next base: position 15,684,106 of record NC_089860.1, read on the forward strand.
AGGAGTACAAGGAACAAGATGTTAGACCTAGAAGCCACAGTGCTGGCCGGTGACTATGATGTTGTAGGAGTGATGGAAACATGGTTTACAGAAAATGATGGGGATGAATACAAGTTCAAAGGATACACACAATTTAGGAGAGACAGGCAAAATCAAAGAGGGGGTGGGGTAGCATTATATGTCAAAATGACATTGAGGCAGAAGAACTCAAATTAGATCCTAGTAATGAAACAGAATCTTTGTGGGTATAACTTTTGAACTTTTGAACAAAAGATCAGGAGGATTAGTGGTAGGAGTGTGTAATATAAATATAAACTGTAATATTCAGAAAGATGTTGCATTTTCAGTGTAATCAGAACTGCATGTAGCAAGGATGTGGCTGTTATAATGGGGGATTTCAATTTCCCAAACACAGACTGGGAAAGCCCAGTCAGGACTACAGAAGCAGAAATAGAAATGGTTGAGATGGTAAATGACTGCTTTATAACTCAATTTGTCAGGGAGAGTGCATGCATTGACTTGATATTTTCAAATGACCAAGATAGAGTCAGGGGGACAGTAGTTAGAGAACCAATGGAAAACTGTATGGTTAGCTTTGAGGCATTCTTTCAAAAAACAAGGACCAAGTCTAAAACAATGGTCTACAATTTTAGAAAAGCAAACCTTGAAGGTATGAGGCGGCACTTAGAAGAGGTAGACTGGAGCACACTGGATACAGATTCAGTCGAAAAAGGATGGTTATATTTTAAGAATATACTACTTGAGGGTCAGGAGAAATTTGTACAAAAACTTAGGAAACTGAGCACCAAAAAACATTGGCCAAAATATAGAGGCTTAATAGAGGTATGCAAAAAAAATATCAAGAGAAAGAAAATGTTATTTAGCGCATACAAAAGAGATAGAGATGAAACAAAATACAAAGAATATGTTGAACTGCAAAGAGATCTTAAGAAATGGATCAGGAAAGCAAAGAGGGAAAAAGAAAGAAACATAGCTCTTGGAGCTAAAACTAATGCAAAGAGTTTTTTTCAATACTACAACAGCAAGAGGTCAATAAAGGAGGAAGTGAAACAGATAAAGGGCAAAAATGGAAGTATCTTAGAAAACGAACAAGATGTGGCAAATACAAATACAAATTTGTATTTCACAGAGGTTTTTACAAAAGGAAAAACTGATAACATGCCTCAGGTCCAATCAAACCCTAAGAGAGATCAGGATAAATGAGGAGGAGGTACTAAAGGGACTAGCAGAATTAAAAACAAACAAATCACCAGGTCAGATGGTATATTTCCAACAGTACTTAAAGAAATGAGGGAAATTATTTTTAGGCCGCTACTCAAATATTCCAAATGACACTTAGAACAGGGGATATGCCCACTGACTGGAAGACAGCAAATGTCATACCAATCCACAAGAAAGGGGACAAAACTGAGCCAGGAAATTACAGGCCAATCAGTCTCACCTGCATCACCTGTAAAATGTTGGAAAAAATTATTAGACAGAAAATAGAGAAGCATCTTAATGAACACGCAACTGCAGCTGTAGATCATGTGAAGGCATATGATATCATATACTTAGATTTTCAAAAAGCTTTTGATAAGGTTCCACACCAAAGACTGATCCTCAAATTGGAAGCTGTAGGCATTCAGGGTAACGTAAGTAGATGGATTATGAACTGGTTGATGTATAGGAAACAGAGAGTGTCGATTAGAGGAGTCTAGAGGAGCTTCTAACTGGAGTGAGGTTGTTAGTGGAGTTCCACAGGGATCAGTACTAGGGCCTTTGCTTTTTCTAATCTATATTAATGATCTGGACTCTGGGATAGTTTGCAAACTTGTGAAATTTGCAGATGATACTAAAATAGGTGGCTCAGCAGATACAATCTTGGCAGCACAGGCTATTCAAAGGGAGTTGGATAATATTCAGTTGTGGGCAGACACCTGGCAAATGAAATTCAATGTGGAATGTGCAAGGTATTACATGCAGGTAACAAAAATGTCCACTATAATTACACTATGGGAGGAATAGAACTAGATGAAGTAACGCATGAGAAAGACCTAGGAGTCTATGTGGACTCCTCACTTTCTCCATCCAAACAATGTGGGGAAGCAATAAAAAAGGCAAAACACAATGTTAGGGTATATTGACAAAAGTGTAGAGTTTATAACAAGGGCAGTCATGTTCAGACTGTACAATGCACTAGTTAGACCTCATCTGGATACTGTGTACAGTTCTGGGCTCCACACTTCAAGAAAGATATCGCTGCTCTAGAGGCAGTTCAGAGGAGAGCAACAAGACTTATTCCAGGTCTGAAGGAAAAGTCCTACTGAGAGACTGAGGAACTGAAACTTTTCACCCTGGAACAGAGGAGACTACGTGGGGACTTGATTCAAGTCTTCAAAATCATGAAAGGCATCGACCACATCAAACCAGAGGAGCTTTTCCAGATCAGCAGGGACACACTCATCCGGGGACACAAATGGAAATTGGGCTTCAAGGCATTCAAGATGGAAAACAGGAGACACTTCTTCACACAGAGAGTTGTGACAATCTGGAACATGTTCTGATGTAGTTACTGAGTAAATACTGCGTAAATACAGTGTAATTAGGAGACTTATTGTAAAGTGTTACTTACTATATTCTCCACTTATTAGTATGTATAAATAAATTGAAACTGGGCTGTTTCATAATTGTACTTGGTTGTATTCAAAATTATAATATACATAAACATAAATGCATACATTCATACATAAATACATACAAACATCCATCCATCCACCAGCCAACCAACCGATCAATAAATAAATAAATGCAATAGAGATTCAATTTGTCTTCAATCAAACCCTTGCCTTAGTATCTTGCAATTGCTGAGGATGTATTCCAATCCACAAATCAGGAAGTACCTGAGGGGGGGACCGAAAAAAACTTTTAGTTTCTTACAATTTGTTTCAAATTCATGCTTGCAGTAATGATGACGATTGTGGTGCAGCATCTCAAAATATATGTGAGTCATTCTACTGTTTGAAAAACCACATTCTTTTTTTAAAACTTCAGGAAAAAAGTTTAAAAACTCAAATTGGATGATAACAAAGATATAGGGGACTGATTCACAGTCACAAAGGAGTTATAAAAAAGCCTATTTAAGCCAATTTAACAGTGGATTCAAGTATTACTGCACAGTATAAAAAATAAAAAAGTAAAATCTATTGTCTTGATATATTTTATATATATGATCAAGTTTTAAAAACTATAATATTTGAAACCTTGAAAGAAATTAAGCAGAACAACTAGCTGTAATTAAACCAAAAATGAACCCAATGTTAACACTAGTGGTTGTACACTAAACATTAAATTGTTTAATTGTGTTTGAAACTCTGAGCACAAACTGCTCTGACTCCCACATATGAAACACTGAGATAAACCGCCTTTGTTCATTTCCAGTTGTCAGTCAACTATGAGTCTTTGCAAAATTTGGATATAAATGTACAATGCAGTGACACTGCACATAGACAAATAAAAGTGGTCACAGTTGCACTATTTAAACATATGTAGACAAGCAGGGTTTTGAACGAGTATTGTCCTAGCCTGTACTAAATCAATAATGCAGCCTGACAGAGGTGCTTGGGTTTGTCATGAGATGGCCAATCCTCTGGGGATGTTATTAGGTACAAGCCGGTCATATTCTTCTGATCCCTCTTGGACTGCAGTTAATTATTGATAATCCACAGTGTAGTTGACCTGTCAGTTAATGCACTGCTTTAGAATGTCAGGAAGCTAATAAAGATGCTTGGGAAAAAAAAGAAAAAGAAAAGAAAAGAAAAAAAAAGCAGTTTAATAGTGAGCCGCAGACACTCCATTTTCAATTCTCCTGAGCCGCAATGCAGTATCGTCCTAAAGTGCTCTTTTCTCACCTCACAGAGAACTTAAGAGTGCAATTTAAGCTACAGCTTTTTAACTCCCTATCCATGCCATAACTTCTCCATACTCATTCTTCTTACCCTTGTCAGCCTCATATATTTATTTATTTATGTAGATATAATACAGTTTGGAAAGATATCAACTTCTGATAGCACCGTGTGACACACACACACACACACTTCAAAATCACTACACACCACAACATACTAAATGACATAAACAATTGCCATTTTATTTTTGTATTTTACAATACATTACAACAGGGACTATATAAAACTGTGGGGGTATACCTAATAAAAGTGGACTGGATTTGTTTTCATTGAAAAAGCATTTTCATTATCGTTATTTCCTCAGGCAACATGTAGCTGTGGCATAGGTGGCATAAACGAATTCAAGCCATGTGTATCTATGAGCACAATCCTCTTCTGATTCTTTTGAGCATGGCTTCCTTGATTTCACTTTGAGTCTCTCTTACTCGCATCGTATAGCTGGGTGCATAACACTCCCTGTGCTTAAAATATGCCATTGTCTCTACACATGATCAAGCTTGACTTAACTAGTTATAACTGCCACCTTGATAAAGCATTGGATCCTGCACAGCACTCCGATGGGTTATTTAATTTATGTATCTGTGATATAACACAAACGCTGTTTCAGTTTTCAAATGTGCAGTCATGTGAGGCCCCCCATGTCCTGAAGGGGGTTTATTAATGCAGAATATTCGTTGTTTTTGTTGGCGAACACTGTGGCTAAATTGTCTGCTCTCTGGCACCGTAATAATCACCACATAATCATTCCCTATCCCGCTCGGCTGCCCCTGTGACCCGGCACCTGAGTAACCAACATTAAAACACTCGGCTCGGCTCTCCTGCACTGTCACCCTGCTCTTGCATAATGTGCATGGAGAGAGCCCCCTGCACTCCCTTCCCACAGTGCCCTCCTGCATCCTAATGATACAGAATACACTACATTCGCTGCTGTGATCTCATCTCTGTGAGTCTTAATGAGCTCTATTTACAAACAAACTAACACACACACACACACACACACACACACACACACACACACAAGAAATCCAGCCCACACACCAGATTATATTAAAAATGGCATGGCGGGATGGAGTAGGGGGGCTAAGGAGAAAGGAAAAAAACATTAAACAAAGAAAGTGTATTTTTTTATGCTGTTCACCAGAGGAACAAGATTGATTAGAATGGGCTTTCCTTCAGCTGTGTAATATCTTTAAACTGGCAGGCAGAAGCCATTACCCATTTGTCTTCCTGAGAAATGCCTTGTCAGGAGAGCCAAAGGAATTTTAAATTAATGTCACTTCCTTTCCATTTAAAAAAGGCCCATGTTATGACATCCATGGGACCTTTTTTTATTATGATTATTTTAATTTTATTCGGCTTTAATTTACTGAAGAAGCGAAAAAAAAAATGCAAAAATAGGTGGAAAGGATGCCTCGCCAGCGAGCTCAGCCCGGTATCTATGAACAGTAAAAAGACAGGCGAAACAAAAGGATATGTCTGTGAAGAAGAAGAAAAAAAAATCACGCTTAACTGAAACACTTTCTCTCCCATTAGTAATTAAAGTTGATTGGAGCTCCAGCACGCCGAGGTCTCGCTTGGGAAAGCAGCCCGAAGAGAGCGAACAGAGAGAAATGCAGAGTAATACAGTACATGGGAGATACATAGGTAGGGAGTTCAGCACTGGCTGTGGAATCAATCCTGTTTGGCTGGGAGCTGCAGGGCTTTTATTGTCATTTTTTTATTTTTAATTTTATGTTCGGTTTCGTTTCCTCTGGCGTTATTGTTGAAGTCCACAATAGAGGCTGGCAGGACCACAATCTCCCCTGCAAACAGATTAATGAAGATAGAAAACACTGCTGTTCGCAAATTACTGTTAAAGCCTTTTGGTTTATGGGAAGACTAAGGAGTCGGGAAAAGGGGGAATCTCATTCAATAGTCTTTTATGAGGATAACGATATGGCAAGTCTGAAGGGCAACAGGTCTGATGTGCTTTGCCTCACACTCTAATGGGTCTCCCCTGAGATTTATTTTTGTTAAGTACTTCTGCCTGAACAGTGTACGAATCTGTAATGAATTAATCAGAAAACATAAGTCAGTCTGAATGTACATGTATATATATTAAACGTGAATCAACACTTACTGACATTGAGTAGGTGTTTATGGGTATACAACAGCCTTTCATAGTAAAAATGTCTGCAATTACATGAAATCTAAAGCTGAAGTTTTCCTTTAACCCCACCTGGGACATTTCCAATATTACTGACCCAGAGACTGATTTCCACATCCTTCCCTATTCCACATCTGGCCACATCCCTATAAAATAATGAAGAATTGGAGATATTTCTCCCCATTTAGGGAAAGAATCCAACCTTTTCTTGACTCCCAGCCCATTTCTGCCACACCTGTTTCTAGCACACATGTTGTCTCTGCACTCCAATGAAAAGCTAATTTGATTGTTGTTGTTGTCATGTTCAATCTGTGCGTCTCCTCAGTGCTCGGCTGACACGTCTCCCCTGTGGGCTTGTCATCCTAATTAGGTGACAGACAGCTCCACACAGTCCTTCACTGACAGTGACAGTGATTCACACACACACACACACACACACACACACACACACACACACACACACACACACACACACACACATTTCTCATCACTGCCCCACTCAACAAGAATAGGTATTCACCCAGACTGATTTTGTACACTTTTTGTTTGTAGTCTTATATATCCACTGTGGATATTGCCTTACCTGATCAATCTCTTGTTATTTATCTTATAGTTTTGAAGCTTTAGCTCTAGAAGTCCACTAACGAAAATCATTTCCCTCCCAACAAATATGACTAAGTTAAGATCATGCAGATTATAGTCGGTCGAAGATTATATTGCTTTAAAAGCATTAATCTTTTTTATGCTTTTGAGTTGCTGGTTAAAGAAGAAAGTCACCAAGTTCTGTGGTGGAGCCAGAGGGATAAGAGCACTCAGGCACACAAATACAGTCCTATGTATTATGGCATTATTGCTGATGAAAAGCTCATTACTGTTTGTTATAAAACAATCCTAAAAGTACACATGATTTTTGAAAGCTTGGCTCAAAGCAAGCTGCTTGAGTTTATGACTGTAGTAAGAAGGTTTGTATGCAACTTCTCTAAAAAGAGCTCTGAAGAAGAGATTTGACATACAGGGTTAATGACAGGGGCAAGCTGGGTTAAGAAACCAGATCTAATCTTAATTTCACAGCTTCTTCCCATCAATGCAGTTTGCTAACATTGCTGATTTTTAATTCACATTTCATGGAATTGTCCTTGATGATTGACACTTGGAAATGCAATGGTAATAAAGTTGTCCAAGATTGTACATTAAGTACAGCTTTTTAGTTTTTCTAATAATGAAAGTTATGAAAATCTCCAACTGATGTCTGACGATGATGGATAGGCTGGACTAAAGGTGTAACGATACATTTGAATATCGATATTTGTATGGATGTCCCTCCTTATTATGATGATCGATAATAAAAGTGGATCATATATAACTGAAAAGTTACATTTTTGGGAATTTATAAAGTATATATTAAGCAAAGTTCTTATTTTGTCAATGAGTGTACATTACGCTATCAAAATGCAATTTCAATTATATATATTTTTTGCTAAGATAAAATAACAAGCCTTTTAGTGTTCATTGTAATAATATTTTATTTATAATATGGGAAGTAGGGAAGTGTTCTCTTATCTGCTCCACTGATGCGAAAGGTGTTTGTCTGCCACCTGTCTGTTTTTAAAACAAACGTGCCACAGTGAAATGCCAGAGCCGGTCGAGCATCCACACTGCCAGGATCAAATGCTACCAATGCCTTTGGTCTAGATCTGTACCATCTCCCTGAGAGGTGCATTTCATCCGATTGCTGAGCGTTTATACTGACATTTCTGAGCAGGAACAAATGCAGAAATGGCAGTATAAATGCACCTATTGTAAATAAAAAGTGAGCAGCCCTGTTTCAGAGCAAGTCGACCGGCTTGTGTTCCTGGCAAACGATATTTAAAATATGAACGTTAGAATGGAGACTGGATTGGATGTACACAGTTTTTGTTTCTTTGCAGACTGTTACATTATGTGATGGTTGGGCATTTCCTAAGGACAACACACAGTAAGTAACTTATTGTGCATTATATATACATGTATATTTGTATTTGAAAGTTCATATTTTGTGTGTCTAGGTTAGCATAAATACACTTATTTTTAATGCATTTTTATTTTAGTTTCACTTTTGATCATCATCTCAAACATGCAGATGTTTTTCTAAACATAGTATAATACAGAGGTGTTTTATTTTGTATGTGAAACAAAAAACTATAAATATCAATTTTGTATCAATCAATTTCATATTGCAGCCTCAATTATCGATTAAACTTTTTGTGATAACCTGACACCCCTAGGCTGGACAGATGGAAGGATGGATAGTTTGTATTCTGCTTTTTGAAAAATATTAAGTGAGAAAAATGTTGCAGAACAGTGTAGCCCTAACCACAGAGTTGTTGAAATGGTTTTCTGAATGTGCTTATGCAATGTTCTATTCGACCATCTACAATTTTATTATTTTGCATACATCTAACCAGTTCAAGTTGTTAGACTATTTTTTATTTGACATCAATACACTTTTCATTTTCTGCATTTTGTATTTGTGAACATGTGTGACCAGTGAGATCATTAATTGCTTATCAAATTGTTTCTATATATATCCTTGATAGTGTCTGATCAGAGACTGCTTATATTTGATACCAACATTGTCATTCTGAATGCATAAAAGCCACTGAATATTAATGATATAATGTTTATATTATTAAATTATTTCAAATCTGTAGGTACAATTTCACAGTGCCTTTAATTACACATTGCCAACATTGTAATAACACATGTAATTACACAATATGAGTTATTACTCTGTACTTACACTCAATTGTGCCTGTGTGTATTCTAACGGGGGAAAGTACATAATATTTATATGATTAAACTACGCATAATTACATTTATTTTTCTCAGAGAGAGAACATTTACCAGGGAAGAACCAGGGTCATGCATGCATTGGACAATGATAAAGTTCATATGCCCTTCACACATTGATCACTGAAATATTTAATTTAGTCTGACAGCTATCTGGATGTGTATCCAATGTGCCTATAAATTATAGACATGGTATTTCAGTTGATGTTACTTGTACAAGTCTAAATAAATATTAATGATAACTCAAGCTGCAGTTTCATTTTCTATCGTTAACCTCTGGACTGTGAAGAATTTTATTTTATTTTATTTTATTTATGCAGTGGATTATAATTATGACTTTTGGGGATGGAAAAATATACTGTCATGCTCATTAGGGTGTTAAAATGAAAGCACATCTGAGAAATATAGAGTTATCTTGCTTTCCTTATAAGTCTGAAATTTCTATTTATATTAAAACCCATTTATGTGTGTTTGCAGTGAATGTTTCTGAAGTTCCCAGGTAATAGAAATAATCTTCTGAGGAGTATTGTTATCACCCATTGAATGACACACTCACATGAAAGGAATGGTGAATAAAAAACAAAACAAAATTAAAAAAACACATGGATTTTCTGGCTTTGATGTTATATTTCATGTGTTTACATCTACAGCTACACTTTGATCATATTACACATTGTCACGCATATTTTGGTACTGTATTTTGAATATTTTACTTACATTAATATGCAGGTAAAGTACTGCTTGTAATAAAAAAGTGGAAATAAAATTGAAGCAATGATCCCAGAACATAATCTGCTCAATTTTTATGCTTCCTCCTAATAAAAGGGCAGTGCTTTTATGAACCATCTAACTCTCTTTATCTAAATCTACTTTCATCATATTTTCAAATCAAACAGTGAAAGACAGCACAAAGATGTGGCATCATGTAACCAGTACAATGACTACTAATTTTCTGTCCATTGTGGTGTATTTAATATTGAAATATAATGTAATTAACTCTTAAAGAACTCTTAAGGAACTGCTTCATCATCTACTTCTTTAGCATAGCATATTTACCAGACCCTACAAAGTATAAAATACATTCTGAGGTAAAGGTAAGAGGACATTGGAAAGTATGTATGTGTTTTATTCAGACTAAATTCCCTGTTTCTGTGACTTTTAATCTTTTCTCTGCTTCATTAAAATATATATTCAATTTTTCCTTCCTACTCCCACACATTGCAGGGTTTTATGATCAGGTGTTTGCATTGTTCACTACCTAGTCAAGGAACCTGCACAATACACATCAAAGTTTTTTTTTATCTCAAAGCTACTAAAGGACAACAGCTTTAAGGAGTTAAATAAGGCTCAGAGCTGTCTCGGTTTGGTTTAGAAACTACAAGAGAACAATTACAAATGTTTTAAACATTCTGGTTCATGAATTATGATTAATGACAATTTATATCTCGGATGTAGGGCATGAACATGCTTATCAGCACAGCACCTACCATGTCCATGTTTAAAAGATGCTTACATGTATAGTTACATGCATTTATTTATATAAAATACATAACTCAAATTGCAATAGAAAATCTGTATTAGGATGATACTTTTCTTAAAACCATTCCATTGTTGATTAAATCATGTATTTTTGGGCTAAGATAGTCTTCTCCGGGAAATATTTTACAATAAGGTACCATAACTCCTCATGAATTAATATATGAATACCACAGGATTTAAACATAATGTTTAAACTCATCATGACCATCATCTGAGTTCTGATGCTGAGCACATGAACACACACTTACCCTAACCCTGAAACCCATCCCAGTTATGCATGTGATTAACATATGTTAATGTCATGTGTTTATCCTGCGGTATTCATATATTAATTCATGAGGAATCACAGCACCCTATTGCAAAGTATGACCCTTCTCGGTAGATCATTTTAAACTGCATTAATGTACTATTGACATTTGGAATACAAAGAGAAGTAAGGGGAGCATAAACTCTGATTTCCAAAATAAAAAAAAGTTGACTCAACAGAATGAGTTCCTAATTGTCTGCATAACACAAGGACAAGATACGTATTTTGTGCAGCCATCTTACTTGGACTGGGATTAAATCAAAACTTTGACCCACACGCTAATAGAAAACTACAGAAATGTACTCATTTTTAGTAAGATGCCACTTTCTTCTAATCAGCAATGTAACCGCTATGATGTACAGGTTTGTAGTTTGCTATTAGCGGGTGAGTCAAAGTTTTGATTTAATCCAGCCCTTGGTTAAGAAATCAACTTAAAAAATGAAAAGCACTATAATAATGATGCATATGACTATTGGCTGTTCATAATGTGAAGTTTGCTACATCTATGTTTTCTGTTGCTTCTAGTTTTCCAAACAAGACCAAATCAGATCTTTGACTTACTCCCACACTCCCAAGTACAAACTTGTATATAAGTAATTGAAAGTGGCTGCTGAAAATTAAACCATAAAAGTGTACAGATTTGTATTTTACGATTTGCAAGTAGGTCAAAGTTTCGATATGGTCTAGCCCTTCAGTCTGCATTTGTATAGTCTGAATAGAGCAGAGAATGTTTGTGTACATGTTGTTTTTTTAAAAGTAATAGCTTAGTCTGAAACAAACCACCATAATCATAAAATATTAATAAACAAAACTCTGTCAACAAAAGTTTATCCTATAGTCTGAAAATAACTATTTTCCTATCTTCAGAATGACAATGATTAATTATTTGAAAAACAGCTGTCTGGTTATTGGCTCTCAACAGAGCATTGGTACTATGAAATGTGTATCATTAATGTTTTAAGAGAAAGGGTTACCAGAAAATATGAAACTTTCAAAATTATTTCAAATTAAATCTTGACAGGTACCAGCAGTATGAAGGAACAATGTTATGTATACTTCTATTGTTTTTTTTTCCTGTTTCTGCTTTATTATGTACATTTAGAAGAAAGATATATTTTGTAGGCAACGCTAAAGGGTGGAACATTAATCCCTGGTCCTACTTCGCTGTTACTGTAGCATTAAAACTCCCTTGCTTTTCGCCTCTGCTGTATTATAGCTTGATATCTTACATCAGCCGCTGTTTATATGGCATAATGCCCCTCTGGCTTTGTTTGTGACCTTAATGGCAGCAGCATATGCCACCACTAATCTGATTTGGAGATTCTACTGAAAGAGTGGTTACAGACTCTGGACATCCTTCAGAGTGAGGCTCCCGGGCATGAAATCTGAATGTAGGTCACATTTAACTTCAGATCCCCCACCCCTCCGAACCACCCCTGCCAGGCAACAACAACACCAACAAAAAAGAAACACATACCAACACAACCACAAACATGTGAATCACACATACAGCCACAGAAGATCTCACATGCACCTGGAAAGCAATATCCAACTGCCAAGAAAAGCCAGAGAAAGCAAGAAGCACTGTGGACTGTTTGTGGCTTTCATAGTGATTGAGTTGATATTGTTTGTTAGGAGTCTATGGCCAACTTTTGATGAAATATACATATTGTGGAAGTGGCAGAGAGTAAATTACATTAAAAATATGGATTTGATAAGACATCAAATTAAATCATATAAACAATAATTGAAAGTGGACGTATTTATAAAATGTGAGTCAAACTAATAACACTGGATGTGACACATAAATGGTAATTTCAGAGAATGGTATCAATAAATGTATCAAACCAGAAAGCTGGACACACTTTTATAGAGTGTTTAATTACAGTAAAAGGCAATTCAGTTTTGTTTTCCTTCTTGATAATATGGCTGCTAATTTGATGTTTTCATAATAGAACTTCATATTTTTTTTCACAACCAAACAACACTTAGCTCATCTATACTAGTACTAATTGAAATGTATTACTGTATTTCATAATATGCAGGCAAAATTGTGTAAATATCCATGAGTGACAAAGGATGTATACAAAGATTGAAACCACTCAACTGGGCATGGAAAAAACTAAACAAGTTAGGTGCCTGTCCTACAGAAAATATATGGAAAGAATATAGAAATAAAAAAAGAGGATGAATAACAATGAATATGAACGATAATCAGAAATCCAATTAGGAATAGGGCAGAAAGGGGGAATTGGAAGTGTGAGAGCTGACACATGTAAGACCCATTTCCTACACTACTCAACATGCCTGACCTGCTCAGTCTATTGTTCCTAAGCAGCAGATAAGATGCCCCAGTTCTGGCCAAGTCTTCAATTCTACGTCCAAGAGTTTAACTTAAAGGGATCTTCTTCAGCTGTATCTCAACTACCTATGAAACCTTCATCCAGTCCCTGTTCAAGAGGCCCCTATGCTCTCATGGTCCTGTGAAGACAAATCTGTTCTGTATGACCTCGTCTTAACCATAACCTGTGTACTTCCCTATAACCCTGATTAAACATTTGTAGCTTCTTAATGTTTGGAAAATAAAAATATTAAACAATGAGATGCTGAGGGGTCATGAATTATCCTTTTTTTCTTCTTCTTCCAAAGTTGTTAGTCTCAGCATGGTCCGTTTGAGCAGTGGTGTGTGGGCAGAGTAACACATCGTTTTTTTCTTAAAAAGCAACTAATCCTTTGAGAAACTAGCAGTAATGATAATAAACAGTGACCATTCATTATTTCCTCAAGCATTTCAAATAAAGATATGAAACCTTTTTGCACAGTATTACTACAAATAAAATCAATGAAGTGCAGGAGAGAGAAAGCAATAAGGTGTCTCTTCTCTTTCTTCTGGACTTAAACTGTATTTCAGCACATATTACATTTGTTTAAACACACACACACACACACACACACACACACACACAAAAACTTCAAACCTGACTTAATCTCATTCTGCACAGAGTCTTCTAATTGGGCAATTACCCAATTAATCATTTAATGCTTTGCCCCACAACGGGAAACAAGAGGGGGAGCGGCAATTATGTGGAAAAAAATATTAAAGATAATATACAAAAACAAACATGTAAAGTATTTATGATCAATTAACTGAAAAAGAAAATTAGTATGGTGATTATTTTTACTGGAGCTGCTCGAGTACTTTACTTTTACTATGCCCTATTGTAACTCTCTGTGAAATGCTTTGAGATCCTGTTAACCATACACAAGCAAAGACTGTCAATTTGTGGATTTGCCAATTAAATGTAATGTCTACAATTACAGTCAATAAGCAATCTATAAAATAGTAAAAAAAAAAAAAAAAAAAAAAGCAGTACAAAACGAGCAAATGCTATTATTTATATCAGTGAGGAGAGAATGAATCCCAGTTGGGATGTTGTACCAGGCATACACTGTATCGTAAAGTACACATTTTGTAAGTCTGACACGTTTTATGTTTGCTATCTATTTCATGAATTTTCTTGAACTGTAAAAAATACCAGTATGACATTAGTCAGGGTCTTGGAAGCGATTGTTTGGCTGATTCCTGACCTTTCCACTAGACACATACGGAGGTGCCCTGTGGCAGTGCAAATGTAGGGCTGTAGTTACCTTGACAGATGCAGGGATATTATGACTACAGGCTGTTGAAGCTTAATTTCCAGAATGTCATAGGGCTTCGTGAGAGAAGCTGTCTTGGTACCTGCGCAAAATGCATTGAGGGAATAAGGTCAAGAAGTGTTCAGAGGAGCACAGCTGGCTGTGATGCCTTGATTTATTACAGGAGTTTTCAGATTAAGGTCTGTTTTACGCAGGATACAAATACAAACCTACAGTCTCATGATTCCAGGGGGCTTATAAGTTCTAACCTTTTTTCTGTTGTTCTTGAATGTGTTAAAACCACAGGACAAAATAATAATATTTCAGTTTTCAGTTTTAACTTTGCCCTCCCACAGCCATACAAACATGTCTTAAAGATATTTTATATCACAAAGTTTCTATTGTTTTTGTGACAACATGGCTGTTAATTTACAAACCACATGCCCATTATGGCTCTTGAGTGGTCTGACAAACCAAAGAAACAGTCATAAACAATCCATAAGTACGTATGCATCATTTTCATTTCCAGCCCCCCAGTGCAATATCATTATTCTCTCATCTGGGTGAGCAATCCAGGCGATTGTGTTTTATTGCTCCTTTCAAACATACTGCAACCTTGTAATCTCTATCTGTCTGAATGATCTCAACTATCAATTATTTATTAATTGATTTATTATTTACTTCTGAGCAGTCGCCCCAATCCAGGGTAGAAGTTGCAGCATCCATTAGCTGAACTGCTATGGCTTCTGTCTGTGTCTGATTTAAGCTATTAATTAAGATGCTTTTATATTACAGGTCTATGAAAATGTTTTTGATATATATATATATATATATATATATATATATATATATATATATATCACCATCAGCCCTTATCGATCCACTGCTGGATGAAGTCTCCCCAAGATGTTTCCACTTGCTTCGATCTACAGTTTCTCTTTTCCAAGTCACGCCTGCAAAGTGCATGATTTCGTCTTTCCATCTTCTATTTGATCATCTTTTTTCATCTCTTGGGATCCATTCAAAAGCTTCCTTTGTCCATCTTTGATCTGTTCTTCTTGCCATGTGTTTGGCCATTGCCATTTTAACATTTTCACTCTTTCAATTATGTCACATTTTGGTTCCTTCTGAGATCCATTCATTTATTTCTCTATCTTTTATTTTTATTCCTATCAGACATCTTTCCATGCTCCTTTGTGCCGTTTGCAGTTTTTGTATAATTTTTGCATTAAGTGACCAGGTTTCACAGCCATAAGTGAGCACTGGTAGTATGCATTGATCAAATGCTTTTCTCTTGAGGCAAGTGGGTAGATTTTCTTTCAGCAGTGTGCAGTTTCTTCCAAATACACTTCATCCCATTTTCACTCTTCTTTTGATTTGTTCCATAATATCTCCATCTGCGCTGATTTGTTGTCCAAGGAATATCTGTAAATCTACTTTAGTTTTCTTACATTTAACAAATCTTGTTTTACTCAGGTTAATTTTAAGTCCAGTTTTCTTGCTGGCATTTGAGAGTTATTGAAATTGAAACTGCGGGTCTTCAGGTGTTTTTGCAAATACGACAACGTCATTGGCAAATCATTTAACTTAATTTATTTTTTCTTTCCAGTCAAAAGTCCAGAGTTGGCGTGAAGAGTTTTGGAGAGATTGAGTCTCCTTGATGTACTCCTTTACATATCTTAATCTTGTCAGTGTCTTGGTGGAGTTGGATTATTGATCTAGTATTATTGTAGATATATTTAATAAGAGTTATATAGGTTTCCTCAATGTGTTGATTTCTTTGAGCTCCACTTCTGAATCCTGCTTGTTCTCTTGGTTGGGCAATGTCCAATGTGTCTTGAAGGCCATGTGTTGACAAATGTGTAGATATTTTGTATAAAATGGGCAACACACTAATGGGCCTATAGTTCTCCAGATCGTCTTTAACTCCTTTCATGTGAAGGAGAATGACAGTTGCATTGTTCCTTTATCTGATATTTGTTGTTTTGCTAGTATCTTTTCCATTTATTCTCCAGCTTCTTATAGAATCTCCATGGATCGGACTTGTTTGTCCAGCACATCCCACAGATGCTCGTTTGGATTGAGATCTGGGGAATTTGGAGGCCAAGTCAACACCTTGAACTCGTGATTCATCAGACCAGGCCACCTTCTTCACACTGCTCCGTGGTCCAGTTCTGATGGTCTCGTGCCCATTGTAGGCGCTTTCGGCAGTGGACAGGGGTCAGCATGGGCACCTTGACTGGTCTGCGGCTACGCAGCCCCATACGCAACAAACTGCGATGACTGTGTGTTCTGACACCTTTCTATCAGAACCAGCATTCACTTTTTCAGCAATTTGTGCTACAGTAGCTCGTCTGTTAGATCGGACCACACAGGCCAGCCTTCCCCACGTGCATCAATGAGCCTTGGCCGCCCATGACCCTGTCGCCGGTTCACCGCTTTTCCTTCCTTGCACCACTTTTGATAGGTACTGACCACTGCAGACCGGGAACACCCCACAAGAGCTGCAGTTTTGGAGATGCTCTGACCCAGTCGTCTAGCCATCACAATTTGGCCCTTGTCAAAGTCGCTCAGATCCTTACGCTTGCCCGTTTTTCCTGCTTCTAACACATCAACTTTGAGGACAAAATATTCACTTGCTGCCTAATATATCCCACCCACTGACAGGTGCCATGATAACGAGATTATCAGTGTTATTCACTTCACCTGTCAGTGGTCATAATGTTATGGCTGATTGGTGTATATATACATATACATACACACACACAAACATTGTAGCAGTGTGGAGGCAGGTTATTGACAATTGCCATGTGCAAAAATGTTCATGTTCAAAGCAGAATTAGGTTTTATTTGCCTTATTTGTGTTTTGGCTCTGTGGTCTTTATTACAAAGACCACACTCTCTCTCTGCCTACCTCTTACTTTTATTACATCCAACCCCCATGGTGATACTACATGTATGAAATTATATATATATATATATATATATATATATATATATATATATATAGTCCCTGGAGGGGACACGGTATATCCCCACTTCTCAGAATTTAATGAGTAATTTCCCAAATCATACATAAGACTAGTACAATAAAATATAAACAATCTTATTAACTGTCCTTATCACTGAATGGCCTCTTTTCCACTGTGGCGCTGTGCTGTGATTGCATCAATCATGCTGTGTCAATCGCATCATGTCCTCATCTGCTGTCTTTTCTACTGGCTCTCTATACTGTAGCTATAGCTTCTATTACATTTTCCTTTAAAGGCCTATGGCAAGCCAAGTTATCATTTAGAGATATCTTCATTTGCATTTCAAGATATCTTTAAATATTTCAATATATCTTTAAATCATTTACAGATCTCTAAATGAATTTGAGATCTCATTTAACTCAATTTACAGATATCTAAAATTAAAGATATCTATTTCATGTCAAGGCATCTCCAATTAATTTCAAGATATCTGAAATACATTTGAAGATATCTTGAAATAACTTCCTGTCTACAAATCATGTTCATGAACAGGAAGTTATTTACAAATATTTTGAAATTATTTCCAGATACCTTTAAATGAACAGGAAGTAATTTGCAGATATCTCAAAAATGATTTGGAGATATCTTGAAATTAAATAGATAGAAAATTAGAAATTAAATTAAATAATTAAGTTACATTAATTTGGAGATATCTTGAAATTATTTAAAGATATCTTTAAATGCATTTGAAGATATCTCTAAATTATAATTTGGCTTGCAATACATACAGGAAGTCATTTGCAGATATCTGGAAATTATGTGCAGATATCTCAAAATGTATTTGAGATATCTTTAAATTAATTCCACATATCTTCAAATGCCTGTTTAGCATGTAATGTTTTCCATTAAAACAATAATTACATGGATTATATTGCTAAATATGTTATACACAAATGTTTAATATAGATCACATTAAAATACAGATATCCTAATGCAGCCTAAACACAGCATATTGTATTATTTGGTCTAATTACGGTGTTAACTGCCTGATGTTTTTTCTCTTTTGAAATCGTGATGGGTACAAACGGTTTACTCACAATGTGCTTTGTATGTAGTTTTTTTGTTTTGTTCACTAAAACACATAGTTACTAATGCTAAAATACTTTCACCACAGTACCATTAGATGTCATATATGAAACATCGGTTAATGACAGTATTATCAAATGCAAGTGCAGTAATTTAAAAGCACATATTGAGATAGTATCCATAGTAGTGGGATCACTAACAAAATATTACCATTACTGCATGGCAGGTTGCAGCGGTTTCTGTGAATCATATATATTCCCACCCTGGGAATCTAACTTTCAGTGCTTCTATATGTAGACATAATCATCCTTTCCTAAACATGTAATAATTACTTTAATGAGGATTTTTTAAATTTTGCAGTCACACATTGCATTGCAGCAGAAAGAATAAAACCTACTTACATTTGCTCTGCATGTTGCAAACACAGCAACTTGGCATTACAGTTATTAATTGTGTTATTTATCATTGTAATATCCTTTTCTCTCCACAGGGAATAGCAGAAATGTGTAGAAAACAAAGCATGTTTATTTCAGAAATGTAATGTAAAGTGAGCATTGTAGCTGACATTGTTGAGCCAGTCAATGGTGGATTTGCTGTCTGATTTCAGAGATACGAAGTGAAAGCACATTTTGAGAAGGACTGGAACCAAGATGTAGCCAATCATAGCAATTTATTAGTAAACAGCAAAAAGTTTTCCAGCTCATTGTACCAAGTTACAGGAAGATATCTGTCTGACATCTATGTAATTAAACTATTACATTTGTCTGTAGGCCAGCAAGGCTGCAATTGTTTCTTAATGTAAGTAAGCGGAGCTGTGCTCTTTGGTTGAGGTGAGAGAAACACAGAAATGACTTTGGTGCTCTGATACTCAGTCATTGATTTCCTAAAGCCCAGAATGGAAAAGCTGGGTGAAAAACGTTTAGTTTTATACAGAGGAACAGATGAAAGAAGCAATTTATGGCTGAAGTCTTCAAAATAACCTTCAAACTGAATTTGAGTTGGATGGTTTTATTATTGCAATATGTGTGGGATGCGTGCATATAACAGGGGGGCTTCAAAAGCAATGTTTTCAGCATCTGGTACATCAAATTTCCTCGGTCATAAACTGCTATAATGTGGTTATAATTATCTTCTATTATCTCCACCTTAAGGTGAGGGATAACATTCCCAGCTTTCAAAGGCCTGTCTTGAGCGATCACTGAAGTTTGAGTAGTGCACTTTGATCCTGCCAGCAAGAATGAATCACGATGGTGTTTAACAAGTACAAAGTCATGTGCAGAAAAATATGTTTTGCTGTGATATGTACATATTATTATTAATAATAATATTAACACTACTATTACTACTACTAAAAATAGGCAATACTGAGAAACAAAATATGTTACTTTAAGAATCACCACACTAAAGGAAAAGGATCTCCCTCGGTGCTGAAGAGAAGTTATTTTGTGTTCATTTATTTATTTTAATCTGTAGGACCTTTTGCCTGTGCATATTTGCACACTGATTTAAGTTATCATAAACATGATCTCCCATGCAAATTGATTGCACAGTTTAGTGCTTATGTGAAGCCAAGTGATCGCATGCCAAGATATTGTGAAAAGCTTTAAAGCACAAATAATGCACATCTATCCATGCAGAATGCACACATTTTGCAATCATTACAGAATTGTCTGAAATATAATATTGCTACTTACCAATGCAACTGAAACTACCGCTTTACTCATATCTGAGAAATGTACTTATTCTTGCATACAATAATAGTTCTGCACTCATATAACCCACAATGTTGTGTGATGGTTCTGAAGGGACTCAAATTAGACGCCAGGAATCTTTTCACTTAACCTTTCAAACTTAATAAGATTAAAATATAGCCACATCCAGTATAAGTTGAAACCCTAATTAGAGAAACACATTAAAATCCACCTGCATTAATCACTGCTATTGGAGTCTAACCATTAGGAATACAGTATATATGATTGGAGATATACATAATTGGAAATACCACTAAAAAGGTAAACCTTCCAAATGCTTGGAATATAAACTGTAATAACTGTTAACTACATGTATACATATATTTATAAAATGTAACAAACCTCAAATGTTTACAGAGGCTATTTTGAGATTCATAATATTTAGCAAATTCAAATCCACCATCGCAAAACAAGGGTAGGTTTTGTATGTAAAACAAGTTTAAAGGCTTGATATGTATCCAGTCTTACAGACTTCAGTAACTAAAGTAACTAAATCATGAGACATGGCTGACAAGAAAATAAGGGGGTTGCAGATACAATTTCAAATAGTTTACTTTTGTTATAAAATTTGTTATACTCCCTTTGTGATGTGTAAGTCGATTTTTCTGAAAATGGGAAAGGGACACCTTTAAATAAACATGTTTTTGAGATGAAACTAATTAATTTTCATGCACTTAAATGTCTAAATATTTATCAATATCACTGCTGCAAATTGTTGTATGTGTGTGGGTTTTTGACAGATCTTTTACAATTTGACTGGACTCTGAAATCATTCTATTCCACTCAACAACTGCTATATGCAGTTTATAAAATATGGTTAGATATGTTATTTCAATTAAATTGATTTGCTTTACCACAACAAGAACTGTTTGAAGTCATAGATCCCATTTCAGTGGGACCTGTGGGCAAAATATCCTCAGTTACATTTCAAACACGTACAGAAACACACAAGACAATCAATATTTGTAGTACAGAAAAATACATAATATCTAAACCAGAAAAAAAATCTAAGTTTTTACAAGGTTAGCAGCTCCTGAAGTTAACATGATAAAGATAGTGTCTTAAGGGAAAGGAATCTTTAAGTGACAATGCCAAAAACACTGTTGCTCCAGAGAGCTTTTGAAAGGACTGCATCATCGGGATGCTGGCCGTGTACTAACTTTTTTTTTACCTTGAAGATGAGAAAGATATTTTTGTTGACTGCACAGACAAAGATTACAAAAAGGCCAGAAAAAAAGCAGAATACCCCAAATACTCACTCTCACTACACTTTCAAGTGTTGTAATTTAAGCTCTGCTCTACACTATAGTGTCCATGTACTTAATTTACTTTTGGATAGAGTGATTGCTCCCACACATATTTATAATGCATATCAGAAACAAATAATCACTGTATATGGAATTAGCCAGTAATTGATTAACAATATATTTCTAAACCATAACAAGCATACAGATGCAAGATGTGAAACATATCTATCTGCTATCTTACTTTAAGTTATTCCCTACATATATACCTTGCTTCACTAAGTAATGACATTTCAAATAGAATTACCCTTTCTTTCAGTCTTTGAGTTAGGGAAGATCTATTTTTTTTGCTGGGTAATTCAGCAATCCCTTTTTTTGAACCTACAAGTATTAGCTTTAACAGTACATAAAATGTGCATTTCAATTTCATACAACCACAGTTAGCACTTGCATTAACATGGTGAGATAGAAAAGTTGCAGGTGTGGAAACAGAATATAAACGATGTACACTTATTTTTTTTTTTAAATATGGCTAAAGCACAAAATAAAATATGTTTCTATTTCAGATACAAATGTAGACCCTAATATAATTACATACAACTTGCAGACTACACCACACATTATTTTATACATTTTAAACATTTGCAGGAAAAATCTAAATTTGTCACCTGGGTTTTTCCATTTTTATGTAGTTGAGCTGAGCTGGTCCATTCCTTCTTCTTTAAAGATTTATTTTACTTTTTTTCTAAATGCTATTCTGATAACCTTCTGTGAGATTGTTCTTTTAATATTTGATCTATATCCTATGCTGCTTCCACAGTGTGTGCATTCAAAAAAGCTATAATAATACAAATAATACAAATACTAATACAAATAATAATAATAATAAATAATAAATAATACTAAATCATTCAAGCTCGCTGAGGTTTGGAAGCTCATTAGATGGCATCTTCCACATGAGCAAGCTGGGTGAGATAGAGTTGTTTCAAACTGGAACCATGACTGGAGCTGACAGGAATAGTTGAAAGCAGTTTGATCTCAGTCAACAAAGCCCGGATGGATATATTGAATTAAGAGGGGAACCAAATTCATACTGCTGCTGAGCGGCACAATCCAGCCCAGCACTCTCACCTGTGTGCGATACTAATACATAGAAACACTCACACACCCAACAGATATTTGTTTCCAAATTTGTAGACTTTTTTAAAAAAGAAAATAAGTGTTCAAAATAGGGGAAATGCGTGTTGAAAAACTAAATATTGTATAAGGGACTGTGCTTCTGAATGTACTGTTTTGCTTGTATGGTTTTGCCTCAACATATATATATGTATACATATACACTGCTCAAAAAAATTAAGGGAACGCTTAAATCACACATTGGATCTCGATGAATGAAATATATTAAAGATCTTTACTGTAATTCGTTGAGAACAAAATGACGTAACAACGGTCAATGGAAACCAAAGTCACCAACCGATTGAGGGCTGGATTCAAACTCACACCGAAAAAGTAAAGTAAACAATTGAAATCACAGGCTGTTCCAACTTGCGTGAATTTAATCACAGCAACTCATAATGTGAGTCAGTAGTGTGTATGGCCCCCACGTGCCTGTATGCACTCTCGACAACGTCAGGGCATGCTCCTGATGAGGATGGTGTCCTGGTGGATCTCCTCCCAGACCTGGATCAGGGCATCAGTGAGCTCCTGGACAGTTTGTGGCGCTACTTGGTGGCGTCGGACGCACTGATACATAACGTCCCAAAGGTTCTCAATTGGATTCAGGTCTGGGGAACGTGAGGGCCAGTCAATGGCATCAATGCCTTCGTCATCCAGGAACTGCCTACACACTCTGGCCACATGAGGCCGGGCATTGTCCTGCACCAGGAGGAACCCTGGGCCCACTGCACCAACATAAGGTGACGATGGGTCTGAGGATTTCATCCCGGTACCTAACAGCAGTCAGGGTACCGTTTGGCTAGCACGTGGAGGTCTGTGCGACCCTCCAAAGATATGCCTCCCCAGACCATCACTGACCCACCGCCAAACCGGTCATGCTGGATGATGTTGCAGGTAGCATAACGATCACCATGGCATCTCCAGACTCTTTCACGTCTGTCACATGTGCTCAGTGTAAACCTGCTCTCATCTGTGAAGAGAACGGGGCGCCAATGGCTGACCTGCCAATTCTGGTGTTCTCTGGCAAATGCCAATCGGGCTGCACGATGCTGGACTGTGAGCACAGGTCCCACTAGAGGACGTCGGGCCCTCATGCCACCCACATGGAGTCTGTTTCTGACAGTTTCATCAGAAACATGCACACCAGTAGCCCGCTGTTCCTCCTCGCACAAAGGAGCAGATACCGGTCCTGCTGATGGGTTGATGCCCTTCTACTGCCTTATCCAGCTCTCCTTGTGTAACGGCCCGTCTCTTGGTATCTCCTCCATGCTCTTGAGACTATACTGGGAGACACAGCAAACCTTCTTTCGACAGCATGTATGGATGTGCCAACCTGGAGGAGCTGGACTACCTGTGCAACCTGAATGGGCTGCAGGTACCGCCTCATGCTACCAGTAGTGACAAGGACACTAGCAAAATGCAAAACTAGAGAAGAATCAGTGAGGAAGGATAAGGAGAGAGCAATTGTATGTGGACACCACCGGCAAAACCTTTCCCTTGTTGGGGGTTGTCTTGCTGTTGCCTCTCCAGTGCACCTGTTGTCACTTTCATTTGCACCAAAACAGGTGACATTGATTCACAATCGCTTAGGCTTCCTAACTGGACAGATTGATATCCCTGAAGTTTAACTGACTTGGTGTTATACTGTGATGATTACGTGTTCCCTTCATTTTTTGGAGCAGTGTATTTACACACACACACAAAAAGGCAATACAAGACAAAAAAGAGCTGTGTCTAAACTGCTTTGAGTGCAGACAACAGATGTGCGTACTTTAATTTTTTTGCTTCAGTAACTGGTATTCTAATTAAAAGCTTTGCAATTGACTGATACATCTTATCAATTTGTATCTATTACCTTAAGAAATGGGCAAGGAAATAATAACTTATTTGACTGTCTATAGATCATGGATGGGCATAAAATAATGCCAAAAATATACCACTGATAACTACTGACCTTGACCTGCATTTTTGCATCATGATCAATGTTTTCTGTATATTAAAAGGTGACAAAATGAGAGGAGAGAAGATTAAACTGTTTTTTTTTTGTTTTTTTTTTTTTAATTATTATATATACAGGCCAGAACATAATTCCATCCCAGGGCTTTCCTGATATATAAAAAAAACATTGTTTGTTGAATTGAAAATACAACACTATTTCTAAACTAAATACAACTAATTCAATGTAATTCTAATTCTATATATTACTACAAACATAAGTACAATGACTTCAGATTAAATTTACCTCAAGCTGCAGTTCTGTATCCCCCAGTTCTTTCATTCCAAAAAAATTATCAGGAGGGGATGTGTTTACCACATCTCAAAATTAGAGCATCAAACTAACAAATAGCCAGAGGCTTCTGTCACCCATCAGTGATGGAATCAAAGAGGTAAATAAGATGAGAAAGGCTTCATGTCTCATTGCCCATGCAAGACTGAGACAACCATCCCAAGTTTACTGCTCAAGACAGCTTTGCTTTGGGCTCTCTGGGAGTTTGTGTAGAGCAGTTTGCAGCCCCAGTATTGCTCGCAGTGTGCACAATGCAAGTGGCATAGTCAGCCTTCACAGGCCAAGCAGTTGGAATTATACATGACAAATAGTGTTTAGGGGGAGAGCATGGATTGTCTGAGAAATTTATCATAAGCATGATGGTAATTTGATCAATCACATTAAGTTTTACTTTGTATGTAAAAAGCCCTCTAGGTAATTGCTAAATGGAGTTCAGTCAATGCCACTTAGCAGAGTGCTTCAATACCTACTTATTTATGGCGAGCGGGACTGGGCAAAGTTTAGCCCATGGGCTGGATTAGGCTTGTACAGAATCTGACAGAGGCCCGTGGGCTTCCCGGAGAACTAGGGCTTTTCTAAACTGCAGCATCAACGCCTTTCTTTCCAAACAGTTGCAACTTACAGTCCTGGCAGTCTGTAGCTGGGAAACTCCAAAAATCACTCACTACATAAAACAAGAGCCATTTGGCTTTACCCATTCAATGCTGGACACTCTTACTAGGCCCCCGATTATGACAAACCACTGTTTTCTGTGTTGCAGTCCCTTCATTGCGATTCCAAAGCGACACTCCAGAAGGCGTCAGAGGTGAAAACAAGCAGCTCTGAAACAAGTCACAAGGTTGTATGTTACCTACATCTTCAGAAGATTGCCACGGATGCAGGTAGAAAATGACTAATGCACATTACAAATTCGTCATCGTTTAAAAGGAATCAAAATAACAAATAACAAATCTCTTAGCAATTGTAGAAAGTTGTTTGAATTTGAACCTGTTGAAAACATGCACTTTTTATTGTGCTTATTCACAGACAGATTATATTAGTCACCATCTCTATGATTTACCTAGTGTATTGTAAAGCATCCTGGGAAAATAGCATAGAAAACGACATAAGAATGGATTGTATTGTAGACGTATCATTATAGCAATCTCTAAGCATCACTTCTCCTCCAGCACTGAAGAGCAGGAGAAACATTTAGGAAGACTTTATAGCTACAGCGGTTGTTGTCATTGGTGCTCAAAAGGCCACTCTCGAGACACATTCAGATGTTTAATTAAAAACAGAATAATTAAATATTACACTCTATAATGCAAAACATAACAAAAAAAATTGGGAAGCTGACAGGAAATGTTATTTGTATATGATGTTATTAGCCAGGCCTCATAACTTTGATGGCCTTCATTGCACAATCCTTGGCCAACAAGGTATTGCATTAAAACACATCTATAGTTTCAAGAGTGAGTGCTACCTCTGCACCGCATTACTATATGCACTAGGACAGTAAGTAATTCTTTATAAAATAAAATATAGGAAAGCTGCATGCATTAGGAAAATGGGCTGAGGGCGGACGACAATGTAACAGATTTTCTGTGGGACACTTGGAGCGTTAATAGCAGTTAAGCCTCCTCGGAAATCTCCTTTTCCAGCCTTATTTCAGAGTTTATAGCATTCTTTATTTTAACCAAAGCCCCACAAAACGATGTTTGTATTTTCTTCTCATTCAGCTTTCTGATCCACACTCACTGCATTGTCAGCATCAGCAGTCAAGGTGCTCGACGATTTGCAGCTTAACAAATGAAGCCAGACAAAGCCGACCAAGACAGTGCAGGATTGCTGAGTGAGGTTGAACAAAGAAAAGTTTTCGCCACAAGTCCCCCCCCCCCCCACCCATCCCCCTTTCCCTCCTATCTTTCAAAGTTACAGCTACCCGTCAGACATTAATGATCAACGCATATTAGAAATGCATTAGCACCAGGCTTCAAAAGTCTGTAGGATTATACCTGCATATGCCATTAGGCTTAATTCTTCTCTGCTGGGGTTAGAAATATTTTCACAGCGTATTCCCACTAGCTTGAAGATAGCGATTTTTAAATTCAGTGTGTGAGATTTCGATTAGATTGGTTTTTGGAGAGACTGACAGGCATATTGATAAAGCAGACAGATTAACACAACAGAATATATAAACAGTCTTCTTTAAAGCTATGTAACAAGTACCAAGATTAGATTCACAAATATACACAGACTAACGGACAGACAGATAGATGGAGATAAAGATAGATAGATTTTAATAAGAAGAAATACTACTATGTATTTAGGTTCTGGGTGACTTGCAACCAACATTTTCTTTGTGTCTATTTGTTTGGCAACTAAGAATATCTGAAACTGCTGCCAGCAAGCTAAGTACACACATTTGCTGTCCACTGTGCTCTGCATATTCCCAAAATATCATACTCAACACAAGCAGGCTTATTTTTGTATTTTAATGTACGAACCCAGGGTCACAAATCAACTGGGAAAAGAGAAAACATTGATGCACATAATGTCTACTGTGATTTGGCAATACTTACCATGAGGATTATGTTGTACTTTCAGAATAGGTTTAAAAAATGCAACTCTTTGACCATAAACATAATCTGATTAACACAAACAAAACAAAGATTAAATCTCTCTCCACCTGGACATGATTGCATTTAGATGTAAAAACACATGTGGTTTTATGCCGTCTTAGCAAATAAAATCATTGGATTCAAAACATCAATTTGTGATTTGCATTTTAAATTAAAACAAGGGAAGCAAAAGCAACATGAGGAAAATAAAGGAATTCAAGCCTTGAGGTTGCCTATAAAATCTTACTATACTGTAGACAATGCTATTATTCAAACAGTATTTTTTGCTTCAAATTGTAATAAGAAATACTGTTCTCCATTATTACTCTATAATCATTTAAAAACCTGGAGGTGTTTTGCAGAATCACAGGGTATTGTGTACAGTAATGAGCTGACCTTTCTTGTTCTTTATTTCACTTGTCTTTAATTAAAGTAATTTTTCAATAATACCGGCTCCATCCGTATTATTGTAATGTCTGTAATGTTGAACTGTTTCACCCAGTTCCTCTCCGTAGTTTCAGGAATCTGGTTACTATTAAGCTATTTAACCAGATTACAACTAATTGATATATTGGGCAACACACCTTCATAACTGAAGCCAAGTTTCATTTTAAGGCAGAGATAAAAGGTTTGCTCATTTGTACTTTGCTTCTTCTTTTTTTTTCCCCATGCAGGAAATGTGTGTTGGACAAACATGTGCATCTTTCCGCATATATTTTGTTGAGATGCCAAGCTCCAAGGGTAACGGCCACCTCACCTCCTGCATCTCAGCTGTTTGTGCGACTGCTGTTCTTGAGGCTTAAGGTCACAATTGATTCTCAGCATAAGCTAGCACCACGGTGTAGCATGTGAAACCTCTTGACATGCCTTTTCACAGAAATCAAGAAATGTCAAAGGTAACATGTTCGGCCAACTGCTTCCTCGGAGTACGCCATTTCCGACGATTCCTCCTTTTGATACTTCTCACTGTTATTCTGCTTGTCTACGTCAATACAACACCCCTGCTTCTCCAACATTCGATTGTCTCAAGCTGGTGACAGGAATGCGTACAGTATATATGCATCTTCCCGTCTATCTGTCAAGCTGCTTTTTGGTTTATTTCATTCTCTCTATTGGTGCCCCTATCTATCTGTCCAAGCTAATCAACCTATCTGTCTTCATATGTTTATCTCTCTATTTACCTGGCAATCTATATCCTTGTCGAGATATTTTTCCATATACATATAGGTCTCTTTATGTCCCAGTTTGTCATTCTTGTTTTCTGTTCAATGTGCTCCCAACATTAATCTGCTTAAACTCCATCTTCCTTTCATTTTCTTAAGCTTGGACAAATCATTTACATTGATGTTTGTGCTCAATGCATGTGTTCTCAGAGTGTCAGAAATTCAAAAAGATTGTTTTCTATAGATGTGACAAGCTCCAATGATTGAAAGATGCAATGAAAGCACGCACATATGGAAAAACACAAAATAAAGAAATAAATACTTTTTCAGAAAGCAATGATATTAATATTTTTTCCCTCTTCCAGTGCTTATTAATTTTATATGTTTTACCTTTTTACCTTTTAAGGCCACAGATGGTTTAATCTCATGCCTGTTCATCTTTGTTTTCATATTCTCCCTCTTTGGCCCCTTTCCACAGAGTGTCAATTTATTCCAGCACTGATGTAATGAAGCCTTCAGAATATTATGTTTAATGTTCTTGCACATGCCCTTTCGCGGCTTCTTCAGATATATTACTTCCCACTTCTTCTTTACTCCTAGAATGCTAATGTCTCCTCACATTAACCATTATTAGCAATAAATGTCAAAGCACTTGAAGAAATGATCAGAGGTCACATTTCATTTGATTTTCTAATACTAAAATATCAATGTTTGGGAAGCCCATACAGTAAATGTAAGCACAAAAAAAAAAAATCAACAACAACAATAATTATGATTATAATATCAACGAGGGCCAGATACATATCAGTTCATATGTTTCACATGATCAGAAAAAATGAAATCCATAAACGTTAGTCTACTGTATATGTGTTAAAGTTAGTCTTTTCTTATTGTTAGTTTGCAGTAGAATAGAGCATACATACAAAGTTTAACTCCTTTATAAATTTCTATTCCTCTGTCTATAAAGACTCATTTTCTTTTGTGTCTTTCATGCAACTTTCATTCCTAAAGTTTTTCATTTAAAATTCTGATAACGCCAAAATGTTAAGTTGATCAGCACACAAAAACAGCCCAGAGAGCTGCTCGTCAAAGGAGCTGCAGCCAAGATTGAGAATAACTAAAATACCTTGATGAATGCACAGCTCTAGCGAAGCGTTACTGACATGTCTTGCATAAGTAACTTCTTGTAATTTTTAAAGCCTGATAATGGCACGGCAGGGTAAAATGTATATGACAAAACTAATTAAGAAACTGACATTCCACTAGCTGATTAATTTGTAAAAACCCATCACAGTGTTTGCTGATTTCTGTAGTTAGTTGATACAGACAAGTACAGTCTGCAACCTTAATATTCAAAGGAACAGCCCAGTCAAACTGTACAAAATCTAAAGCAATACCCAGTTCCATATCAAATATTTTGATAAAGGAAACATTAAACAAAAAATCTACAGTGTCCAGTATGAAAAAATACAAATAACAGTTTTGTGGGCAGTATTTACCCCAGACACTACTTTGTGGATGCCCTAAGAGGAAATAAATGGATAGAATTGTATTGTTGCCATCCTCATGTACCTTTATATATATTTTTAATCCTACGTCGAGTTCACATCATGGTTTATTTCAATAGTTATTTGTGAAAGCATAGAAAACATTGATTTAGTGTTGCCACAGTACAAATCCTCTACATTGAGGATATGTGTATAATTTGTAATATTGAACACAGAGAGCAGTAATATGCATCAGGTTCCAAAGAATTCCGTATCGGGTAATTTATTAACATAATAATACACAAGGCTCTTGTACTGGAAATCAAAAGATTGTATTCTGAATACGGGCTCTCGGGAACATATGATGTAAATGTTTTCATCCCTAATGGGCATTATTTATTATGTATGATGCTGAACCTCTTTGATTAATGATAAAATCAGAGCAGAAATATTAGCATACACAAACATAAATGGATCTGAGCCTGAGAAGATAATAATCATATCACTCCTGCAGTCATGCAATAGCAATGGTTAACTTGATATTAATGTACCAATAGGTAGGATTTGTGAGACAAGTGTTCCACCCAAAAATGCAGGGAGAGAAAAAACAAAAAAAGTCAATCACAAAAAAAGCAGGTATGCATCCTTAGGGCATATCATAAGATAAATCACATCTGGCATGAGTATTTCATTTAACTTCAGAAGTATTGAACAGAAAGGAGAACATCTGGCACAGGCACTCTGTCCTGAGGTTAGGTAATGCAATGCTAATGTTCAATCAAAACCTCACCATTTGGGTACCTCTATATACATCCCCGGTGAGCTACAGGCTTATTTCTAAATACTGTATGGTACCGATGGGCTGCCCAATTGATAAATGGAAGGGGAATTTGCTTTTGGTCATACATCTGCAGTGCTGTCTTTGGATACATTCAAAAGGAAGAGGCAGAAAACTTATTTTTTCCATTTTCAAACGAAAACAGCAGAGCCTTAGATGATCAGATTTAAAGTGAAATTCTCAGTAAGACATATGCTTGTGCTATTGATCATTAGATCTAAAAAAACGAACAACATATTAATTATATTGATGCCTGGAGTATTTCCTTGTACTGACGCAATGAAAATGGTGCCATTGATCTTTTAGGCATCACTGTAATTAACATGTCATTAGCACTATATATATGCTGCACTATTCCAATTTTTAATTTGCCATTATTATCATGCTCATCTGTATAACCAAAGTCTAAATATGCTTTCTTTAACATGAAACATCCATTTTTACACATTTAATATTTTCACAGCAGAGCTACAGGGTTTCAGCTAAATTACAGGAACATATACTCAGGTTTCAAAACGGGATCTATGATCAAAAGAGAATGTCTATAATTTATAAATAAAAATGTAATCCTGGTACTTCATCAAGACGTAATTGTCTGAGCAAAAGTGTCATAACGGAACAAGTAAGTGCTAGATTTGTTACATAGTCTGATGGTAATTATGCCATGAATCAGTTGATGCCTGGGTGTTAATGGTCGCAGAATTCTGTCAAATGTATCACTTTGTAATTTGAAGCCCATTATGTTCCAGGACCCGGTTTGTCCGCTTTTGATTGGCAGAGTGACAATTTGTTGAAGAAAAGAAGAAAAAAAAAGTCTCAACTGGCTGTAAGAAAGAGTTCTTCCATTGTATTTTGCCTGTGTCTTTACATCATGGCACAAAACAGGGTTTCCCTCGGAAGGGAAATTAAAATGAACCTAAACATAAACACGGACTTGCAGCAATCTGGCTGCAAGGTTGATGCCAACATAAGCTGCCTGTTCACTGACATTTACTTCTTTAATCAGGCAAATCCGAAAGTCTGAGCTATGAACTGCTCATGAGCTGCACCCAAGCATGCTCTGAGGCTGCTGTTCTAATAAACCACCTTGCTGTGGGCTTTTGTTTAACTAAACATGGTTGCTCTGGGGTCCTAGTGGTTTCTCATTGTTTTATGAACACATTTTGAGAGATACTACCATTTATTCTGCTTCTAATATGCTTGGGTCTTGTAAAACAACAACAATAACAATAATGATGATTATTATTATTAATATTATTATTATAATGGGGGGATCCAAGCTATGTGCTTTACTGTTACTATTACTATGTTATGTTGATATGAGAAAAGGATGCCAAACATTAACGTCTCTAAGATCAGTAAGGTTGCATGGTACGAAAGACACTCACACAACACACACGCGCACATGCACACCCACACACACACACACACACACGTGCAGCGATGGAGGAACTGCCCTATGCACTGTAAAAGGCAGGGCAGGTTGGAAGGACACAGGGCCAAGCAATGCAAAAGGCTGGGTAGTCAGCTAACCCTCCATTTTTGGGAAAATATATGAAAGCTGACAACACTAACAATCTAAATCACAAGCCAGTCTATTCTCAAGAATGATGCCGCTGTGGCCCATACGGGGCCCTTTCTTATGCACGGCGCTTTACAGGCTCCATCAACAGACACACTCTTCCCATTCTCACCCGTCACCAAAAATCATCTGTTCACCCAAAGTGGGAGGACCTGTTCGCACCAACCTTATAAAGCTGGCTCTGTACTGAATGGGGCAACCTAGTTGGATGTCAGAGCCGGTGAGATGGTGGATGCTATAAGCTTAACCTGAAGTGTTCTATTTCGGCCAAAATCCCTTTCAAAAAGTTTTTTCACTGACAGACACACACACACACGCACACGCACTCACGCACGCACACGCACACACACTCATGCACATGCATACACACCCCCCCATACACACACATACACGCACACAATATATATACTTCTCTGTAATTTATATACATTATTCTTCAACATTCACCAGCCTGGAATGACTGACAGACAGAAAAGCTCCTCTGTGGTGCCTGACATGTGTTCCCATAGCAACCCATCAAACCCTGCTGTTATTTGACTGGCAGTCGGTGTAAGAGGTAGAACTCTTCTACACTGTGGTCACAAATATAATATTGTCATTTTACAAATGCACATGATAAATGTCATCTACAATTGCACTGCTCTGTATACATATACAGAATTCCAATCACTATGAAGCAATGCTGGTAAATAAATTATCCTAAACTGAAAGAAAAAATGTATAGATTAGGTTAGAGACATTAGTTAGAAAAATAGATAGATAGATAGATAGATAGATAGATAGATAGATAGATAGAGAGAGAGAGAGAGATCAATCCAGTGTCACCATTACAAAAAAAAATGTCATAACATGAAATGAAATAAAACTTACAAGCTTCAAAATAGGAACAAATAATTTATGATCAGACTATAATTATTTTCTGAGCTCTTGCAATTTTAATAAGGAAAAAACAACTACGTACACTCACTTAAGAAAGAAGAGAAACAAAAGCTTTTATGTCATAAAGCTGCCATTACAAATATATTTCTTAGAAAAGTATTCTATAAGAAACAATCCAATTTCTAGAAGGAAATGACTGGAAATGCTTTATTTAATTGAGTGAATAGGGAATTTGTATTTTGGAAACATTTTCTCATCAAACATACTCTATTTGACAGTCCCCTTGGTAATTCTGAAAACAGCCAGGACAGAGGTCTTTGGTCATAGGTTAAAATTTCAAAACACGTCAAAGTTTATCACTTCTATTTGTAAAATGTTCTTCAAGAGTTCACAAAAAGAATAAAAAAAAAACTGTTTCATATCCTGAGGTCTATTTTCACTTTTCTCTTGAGCTTACAAAAAATGAAAAAGAAAAAAAAAAATCTAGTTCGGTTTTACCAGTAGACAGTGAGATTTGATTATAATTTGTTGATAGGAAAAGAACAAAGCTGAGTTGTGTGTGTGTGCGCGTGTGCGTTTGTGCTGGTTTTTGTTCCAATCAAGCTCTCAATTGAACTTAATTGAACCCTTAGTTTAAGTAATTTGATTACATTTGACTCTTTAAATTGTGTAACTGATAAAAGCTGGCTCATTAATACTTTCCTTATACAATTGTATACTTAACTTAGATCCCCTACTGTTAAAAATAATGAAAAGGCTCTGATTTAGGAAATTATTAGATCAATTAAGGGTTCATGTAAGTAATTGAGAGCTGGTTGGAACAAAAACCAGCAGGGTAGGTG
This sequence comes from Amia ocellicauda, assembly GCF_036373705.1. Taxonomy (NCBI): domain Eukaryota; kingdom Metazoa; phylum Chordata; class Actinopteri; order Amiiformes; family Amiidae; genus Amia; species Amia ocellicauda. Next base: position 15,718,441 of record NC_089860.1, read on the forward strand.
GTACTCCAGGACAGGTTTGAGAACCACTGGCATAGGCAATGGTTCCAATTGGATGGTTTGGAAATGCTTACTTGCTCCTGTAGTATCAGGGTCTACTGAACTCATTGAAGCATACTCTAAAAAACAAAAAGGCTATTTTCCAGCTGTTGTTGAGCATCAGAGGGAGTTAATACAGAAAGATGCATCAAGACATGATCAATTACCTGCTGAAAACAAAAGGTTAATCCTGATATCCAGAGTAAGGTGGGTCAGGATTTTCAAAACAGCGCTTCATTGTAATACTTATTAATTTAAGGAGATATCTACAATGCATTGTAAATCATGCTCAGTGCAAATCTGCAGGATACCTATATTTTGTATCGAATTATGTGATCAAATACATTTAAGAAATTTAACATTTTCAGTGAAAGAGGATAAAGCATGGGCATATATATACAGTTAGGTCCATAAATATTTGGACAGTGACAGAATTGTCATAATTATGGTTCTGTATGCCAGCACAATAGATTTGAAACAATCAAGATGTGCTTTAAGTGTAGACATTCATCTTTAATTTGAGGGTAATCAACTATTTGGTACATTCTTAAAAAGAAAGAACGCACTGGTGAGCTCAGGAGCATCAAAAGGCCGAGAAGACCACGGAAAACAACTGTGGTGGATGACAGAAGAATTCTTTCCCTTGTGAAGAAAAACCCATTCACAACAGCTGGTCAGATCAAAAACACCCTCCAGGAGGTAGGCATATCTGTGTCAAAGTCAACAATCAAGAGAAGACTTCACCAGAGTAAATACAGAGGGTTTACCACAAGATGTAAACAGGAAACAGGAAGACCAGATTAGAGTTTGCCAAAAAACATCTAAAGAACCCTGTACGGTTCTGGAACAACATCCTATGGACAGATGAGACAAAGATCAACTTGTCCCAGCATGGTGGGAAGAGAAGAGTATGGAGAAGGGAAGGAACTGCTCATGATCCGAAGCATACCACCTCATCTGTGAAGCATGTGCATGTATGGCTGACAAGGGAACTGGTTCCCTTGAATTTATTGATGATGTGACTGCTGACAAAAGCAGCAGGATGAATTCTGAAGTGTTTAGGGCTATATTATCTGCTCAGATTCAGCCAAATGCTTCAAAACTCATTGGAAGGCACTGCACAGTTCAGATGGACAATGACCCGAAGTATACTGCGAAAGCAACCCAAGGTGAAGAAGTGGAATGTTCTGCAATGGCCAAGTCAGTCACCTGATCTGAATCCAGTTGAGCAGCATTTCACTTGCTGAAGGCAAAACTGAAGGAAAAACACCCAGAAAGCAAGAAGAAACTAAAGACAGCTGCAGTACAGGCCTGGCAGAGCATCACCAGGGAAGAAACCCAGCATCTGGTGATGTCTATGGGTTCCAGACTTCAGGCAGTCATTGACTGCAAAGGATTTGCAACCAAATATTGAAACTCACAATTTAATGTCACAATCACAATGTTTCCTTTCAAATCCATTGTGGTGGTGTACAGAGCCAAACTAATGACAATTGTGTCACTGTCCACAAATTTATGGACCTAACTGTATGTGTGTATATTGGTTTGTTCTCAAGTCCATTCATTTATTTCTCTCTATCTTCTTGTTATTCTAGGTGACCAGGGCTGGATTAAATCAAAAAATTGACCCACCCGCTAATCAAAAACTACAGAACTGTACTCAGTTGCGGCTTAATTTTTAGTAAGATGCCACTTTCTTCTAATCATAAATGTAACCGCTATGATGTACAGGTTTGTAGTTTGCTATTAGTGGTTGGGTCAAAGTTTTGATTTAATCCAGCCCCAGATCTCACAGCCACAAGTGAGCAATGGTAGTATGCATTGTTCAAATACTTTTCTCTTGAGGCAAGTGGGTAGATTTCCTTTCAGCAGCATGCGGTTTCTTCCAAATACACTTCATCCCATTTTAATATGCTTTCTTTGATAACATCTCTGTCTGCCCTCATTTGCAACAAACTTTGGACTTGAACTTGACAAAGGACTTGGATTACGGAGTTTGCATTGGTTGCTGTTAGTCTTGTTTGTTGCATGTGCAGTGTGGGACCTGTGTTATGTGTTTTAGGTCACTCAAGAGGAGCTAGGGAAATAACAATACAGCTCATTACCTGTGTTGTTGTCTTTTTTGCTTTTTGCTCATTTTTATGAAGGGCGCCAATAATTTTGGAAGTGTGTGTTTGTGTGTGTTTATTTGTACAGTGGCTTTGAATACATTTTCAGAGTAATAGAAGCAGAGAGAATTTTGCAATCAAATAAACAGGAGAAAAAATACATGACTAAATAATAATAAAGAAAGAACTTCAAAGAGGATCTGCAAAAAAAAATGCTTTCATTTCAAATTAAGTTTCTTGGTAGCTTTAATAAAATGGTTTCATAGGCATCAAACCCCCCACCCACCCCCATCTCCCATCATCCTCAAACACAGATAAAAGACATTTACTAAAGAAAACAACCTGGTATCAAGTCATACCATTCAAGTGATCAATTTAACCTTCTATTTATTTATCAACACACCTCATTGTCTTTTATTTTAATAAGTTAATTTATGTATTGATTGACTGGTGCAAACTTGTGTCTCTGGATGCTCTTTCATCTCCCCATTCTCAGAGAAAAGGCACTGTGCAAATTCCATCATGGTCCAACTCAGCTCAAGAAGACAAAAACCTTGTTCATAGATTAAGACATCTATTAACCCTACAGGATGAAGAAAACCCAAGAAGTACAGGAGCAAAATGAGACTGAGGTACTCTGTGGTTGAAAACACATCTTTTTTTGTATCCGACTCTGTAGAAGTCTGTTATACTGTTCTTTAACACTCTCTGAGAAGGATTTCCCATTGTCAGGTACTTTGAAAAGCACAAGATACTGAACTTGTCTTGCCCTTTACTGTGATAGAAAGTCCCTTCAGCTCAGAGAACAAAATTGAAAAGAGACCCTGTGATATCATACAGTTTTCAAAATGCTTGGTTTTCTTCACTTCTCGCACAACCCAGTCGCTTAGCGCACACTCCAAAGTGAAAATTTCAAATCACAAGGACTTTATCTGTACATTGACACAGTCTTAAAATGGACGAGGGAACATCAACACAATGTTTAGAAGTCAAGGAGCTTCTCAAAGGCTTTTCTGAAGCACTGTGCATTTCCAGAAATGTATTTGTAAGAAAAAGCTAAACAGTAACTGTGTTTGTTTATTTACCACAAGCCGTCAAAAGCACTTCAATACAGACAGTAATGAAATTATTCATGGATGAACAGTCGCTGTGTCTTCTGGCATCACAAACACAGACAGAGTGTTTAACAATAGCTGACAGTCTACTGATCTCTTGGCGACTTTGAGGTCCCTGTATTCCAATTATTAGCAAATGCTTTTAGAAAAAAAATATATATAGATACAGTACTTGCATCTGGATACTAACAAGAAAACTCTCAGTGTAAGATATTGTGCTTTGTTTTGCTTTAATTGAAGGAAATATATTGGGTGATATGTGTGCCGGAAGTGACAAGGAAATTGTAGTGCATCTCATGTGAAGGACATTAAATCAGAACGTTTTCACATATTTTTCAGTTAACTTGAACCACTTCAAATATTTTGTAAAATAATTAATTATATCTGAATACCACAGATATAATAGCCGAGGATACATATTCTCTGAAATGTCAAGTTATTTCTTTACCTGTTCCTTTCAAAAGCAACTTCATCTGAACTGAATTCTAAGCTCTTTCCTCAGAATACATGTTTCCTTGCCAAAGCTTGAGGATGCAGCCAGTCTCAATGTAAAGTTCATAAGACATGCAGCTGTCATGGCAGATACTTTGACATTCTGTTTTTTGAAAGTTTTAATCACTTGCCAAACAAAGTAATACAAACAGTTTGGTACAATACAATAGCAACACAGTTTATAGATCAGATATAAATACAAATAAAATAATATTTAAATAAATACAGCACACACAGATTCTTCACCCTAGACTCTCTCTACAGGTGTTCCCCAAGGATCGGCTCTAGGAACTTACTTTTTCCTCTGTACTCCCACTCTCTGGGTTCTCTTGTTTCCACCCACAACTCCTGTGGGATGCCCAAATCTCACTCTCCTTCCCAACCTTTAACTGTTTAATGTATTCACCGTGTCTGAGACATCTCCGCCTGGATGCACTTGCATCATCTATATTTTTCTAGATCTGAAGTAATCTGCTTTGTACCCTTCAGACTGTTATCACCAGTACAGCACAATTCCACACTGCCCACTACAGAATATCAGATCATAAGCACCTTTGTACATTTGTATGACAGCAATTCAAAGTGCATTGTAATCCTATAAAGCAGATGTTGGCCTATATGTTGTAAGTCCATTTGCTTTGCTTAATAATTCCATACACTGTTTTTCTTTTCTATATATATAATATCACTCTACAATTTGAATATACAACTTCAAAGTTCCAAGTACATTTTAATGCAATTTTGCTGTTAATAAATTAAATTAGCTAGCAGGACATCCTATGGAAGATAAACTGGCCCATTTACCTGAAATTACCAAATATAATAGACCACTAAGAGTATTAGCATCATATTATTAGCAAGTAATAATACATACATTAAACAATTATAATAATTCATAATTATAAAACAGAAGTTGAAACCTTGGTAAGCAGATGCAATCATGGCAGTGTATAAAAATGATTACATTGAGATTTGACCATATGTACTCTAAATGTACTCTAATTTCACCTGGTGATCCTAATCTATTCAAAGTCTAATTTTAGAGGGCATGTTCCTCTATTTAAATGGATATAATTAAGTCAATTAAATCATGGTTCACAGCGACTGCATTGTTTGCAAGGTGAAAACGATCCTAGCTGAAATTAAGTGTCCCTATTGCTGTCTGATTATCACATAATAGGACACTAAATCCAACATAAGAGACCTTTTATTGAAGAATAAATAAAGATAATTACACAATTAATACATTCTTAATAAAAATGAGTATGATACACTGTTATCAATTTTCATTAGCACTACTCATTTAACATTAAATATTATTTATGAACAATGTATAAGTACAATTTTCTCACAGCAGGTGCTAAATCATTTAAAAATGGACAGCGTCATCTCTGACTATCAAAGAGGGAGTGGGGAACAGGGAGGCCACGTATTGGGCACTAATGTTCCTTGGGAATGGGCGTGCGTACCCTGACTGCACAAAGGTGTCAGGCTCACATCAAAGCTTTTTGATTCAGAGCAAAAGTTTTTGGAAGCAATTGTTAGAACAATAACTTTTGAAAGACAGAGGAACTGGGTGTTCCCTGTGGAATTAAACACTGTGGGAGTTCATCCATGGTGGTAGAGACTATTAATGTTGCACTGTGTTTTCTCCCAAATCCGAAACAGGCTGTACGGGCATGGTAGTTACTCTATCATGATGGGAGACAATGTGTGTTTTGACCTTACAGGAGACGACAAGCTCGAGTCAAAGATGAAATCCCTCAGGGTTTACATGGCCTTAGTTTACTGCACTTGAGATGAGCTGCTGTTTACCAGACAGCATGCAAATTAAGGACAAATGACTTAATATGTACATTAGCTCAGAAAAGGTGGTTTACATGTGTGAGATCAATACTCAAGATGCTGACATCACCAGATCCATGGCTGTCATGTGAGAACAAGTTTGAATTAAACTGCTGTGGATTGTTCCTCATATCTATTTGTTTAATACTTTGTTTTACTGATCTTACCCGAGTGTTTTTTCACGTCACTGATGGAGCTGCAAGCTTTGAATGTAACTGCTTTATAAAGTTGGGATTATAACACAATGCAGAGTACTGAACAGTGCAAAACAGATGTACAACGATATAGAGAAGATAATGATAATAGGAAACAAATGCCATTAACCTGAAATACACCCCATTGCTAACTATGAAACTTACTTTACCTTCAAACTCACAATAAACTGACCAGTTATCTTGCACTTTTATAATGCAGTAATTTGAGAATAAGATTATCTCAGTAGCTTTTACATGTGAAATAAGGCTTTACATGTGGAAATGGGCGTGGTTTTCCTGTGTTTTCCTAGTTTTTATGTAATTTACTTGAATATTTGTGATTGACCCTGTCCTTCTCTATGGGGAATTTTTTTTTGGCCACCAACCTGATTCTCCAAAGTTTTGGGGTCAAATGCGCATCATCGCTTAAAAACACTGCATGTAAACTCCCCAATTGCCACTGAAAACATTCTGCTATTCCCACATTTGTAAACCTTTACAGTGATTCAAAAACTGTTTTATGCAGTAAATGGCTTGAACTGGATGATGCCCACAGACAATAATGGAGATACAGTATGACAGTTTACATCTTTAAAAGACAAGGGGGTCTAATGAATGGAAGAAAGAGGTGTTACTCTGAATGACAAGAGTTTTCTAGTGAATGACAGCCTGAGAATTTTTTATACATTTTTAGTATTCCAAGACTGTCATTCTATAGAAAACCCCTGTCATTCAGTATCATTGTAATTCACTTTTGTAATTATTTATAAGGCTTGCTAATATTATTGATATAAAAGTCATTAAGATATTAGTCTGGGTTACAAGTTACAAGCTGTCATTTCTTAATTTGTCACTGTTCTACATCATTTTTGGTATTTCATGCTGTGGTGTCAATCCTCTTTTTTTTCATTCTTTACACCACCTCTTATTATGAGGAGGATAAAAGGTAATTAGGATCAGTTTTTCATTTATTTTCTTTTTATTAACCGGAATCATTTTAGAATTCTACTTTACTGGAAGATCAAGCTTGAATTCCATTCCATGAACATTGCCAGAGTACAAACATAACATCTACATGCGTCACAGTTCTCAGCAGAAGTGAATGAATCATCTGAGATACTTACCCAGGAAACTCATACCTAAGGTTAAGGGCATCCAACATGGTGTAGGCTAAGGAAGTATTTCTTGTTCAAGGCCAGGGACTAATTCAACATTAATGACTGACAGTCTGCTCTAAGACTCAACAATGGTGAAAGACAAGGTCTGTTACCATGTTTAAAATTAAAACTATTTTAAACCGGACATATTGTATTTGTGTGAGTAAATGAAGAAAGTTATTTTAAGATTATGGCGTTCTTGTTATTTTTCATAACCTTGAAATGGAGCATTCATGTGGCAGTCTAGGTGAAAATGCTGTATCCTTAACAAATAACAACTGATAATAACAAATAAGTACTGAACTGTAGTAGTAGTAGTAGTAGTAGTAGTAGTAGTAGTAGTAGTAGCAGTAGTACAGACATGGATGATACAATCAAACACACACACATATAGGGAATTAGGGGAAATTATAAGAACTGGAATCTGAGAATACAGATCAATAAAATAATAAAACTAATGAAGCCGATACTGTATGGATAACATATTAATTGAAAACAGAATGGTAATCAGCATTATAATGATTTGTTTCAATTGTCAATAATTGGAACCCTAAGTATCCGAGAAAGAGGATAATGCTCAAGGGAGGGGCCTATGTCATTGTTGTGGCCTATGTAAGTTGTGTAACTAAGTTTGTTAGCTAACTTCTGTTCGCTTATCCCTTAGTAATGGCATTGCCCCCTCCCTTTTGGGTAGTATCCTCGACTCAAAGGAGGACCTACCTTGTCAATTGGCAGGCCAAATGAGTTCTCTTAAAAAAACACATAGTTCACAAACTGTACAATATTGAGAACTTCAAACTCAATATGCAGTAACTAGAATCTCTTCTAATAATCTTTTTAAAGATCTGTGAAATGTTATTTACTTCTAAATAACACCTTTCCTATACATCCTAGAGTTGGTGTATACATTCAGTAGCTGTATGTGTTCAATGATGCTAAGCTAGATTTAAGTTTTCCCTGCTATTGATTATACTTCACTATGCTGTGAAGTCAGCTATCTAAGATGAGATAAATAAACACTATACAAAAAATATGAGAGCTGAATATTTATAAAACTTAAGACATTTCTAGTAAAAGAAAAACACTGTATACCCAACAGAGCCAGGGTATAATTAAAAGATACCTCTGTATGTTTAGAACATAAATAACAGTTAAATTAGCCCCTTGACGTTAATAAAGACAAAGCAAAAGCACACACAAATACACACATACAAAAAAATATATTTAAACTGTAATAATTGGCAACTTTTAAAAATCTTTCCTTGTCTGTAACAAACGCTGGTGTTCTATTCCCAAGTTTCCTCCATGACTTTTAATGCATATTCCAATTTCATAAATCAGTTTCATCCCCATAGCAGATATGCCCACAAGGCAGTTTTTCTTTTTCTCATCAGTTTGTCAAAAAATGGGCCAAGGATGACTAGAGATAAAGGCAATGTGGTCTTGGACTAGGTCCTATTAATTGTTGGAGGGAAGAGGGGTGTGTGACATCAGTTAATATCTATATCTTGCTGGTGCAGAACTGGGATTGTATGAAATGTAGATATTTAAGGCCTAAACAAATAAATTCAATAAAACGAGTATTCCCCACTCCCTGAAAAAATAAAAAATAAAACAAAAATGTACTACTTTAAGACTTTCAATGGAAAAACCTGAATATAACTAAATCCCAAAACAGATTAAGCAATACATCTCATTTCTAAGCAAATTGTACAGATTTTACATTAGCACATTTGAAGGAGAGTGGGGCAAACCAGGAGATAGTGGATAGTGAGAAAGATAAGTATGAGACAAGACAGAGCGAGTGAGTGGAGGATGAGGAGGTAGGAAAAGGAGATGTGAGCTTATCACACAGTGAGGAAGTGTGAAGCACGAAGAAAGATAAGAGTCACAAAAAAAAGTGAAAAGATTGAAAGAAACCGAAAGGTAAATGATTGCTGGAGTAGAAAAGACCTTTGCTGTGCTGTTGGTAGGGACCTTATTAACCCCAGAAATCTCATACACTCATATATACGGTTTCCTCAAAGACAGATAAAAGCTTTGATCTCTTCATTTTACTAGAAGTTAAAGGACAAAAAGGAACGGGAGGTGAAGAATAATGAACAAAACAAGCAGGTACATTTACAGAATAACAGCAATATTGATAATATTATACATGTAAAATACATTTTTCAATAAACAAAGTGTCCGCATTTTCATAGCTTACATTTTTGTTTAGGGGAAAAAAATGAGTGTTTTCCTGTTTCTTTGCCCATTGGCACTTGACTTGTCTTTTTCATCATAACAGTTTTAGCTGGAAACTCAAAATAAGTGATATGAAAAGGTCTTTGTTTGGAGCCTGACTGACTCATTGTCGTATTTGATTTGGTCTTAACTAGCTAACTGAAAAAGTGTTTATTGTTCTCATGGTAACACCACAGTTCTTGCATTATTATTTAATCATTTGTAGAAGTATGCTTTGCTACAAATTTATGAGAAATTTTTCTTGTAGATATGCATCAGCTCACTCAGCACAAGATAAAATGTATGTGTTTCACTACACAGAATATTAATAATTTTACACAATATTTAACATTATTAAATACTTACATATGAACTGTGGAGCTCTGTATTATAAAGTTTCCAAATATGTGACTTGTGAGTGTAGGTTTCTGTCAAGAAATGCTCAGAATGGCAGTTGCTGCATCTGAAGTGTCAATCCTGTATGTTAATTAGTCTGACTTAAATACATAATAAAGATTTACCACTAAAATATAATAATATATTTACTTCCTTACAATCATATGTGGTGGGGAGATAACATTCTAAAATGGAAAGTTAAGCCATAACTTTAAATAAGTCATAGCCAAGGTTATCTAAAAAGAAATAATAGTTCACCTATCTACAACCAATTGATTATTTAATAGTAGTCTATGCCATAGACTACTGCTAAGTTTACCTTCTTGCCTACCACTTTCATCCTTCATGATAAAGGTCTTGTATGCCTACAATCTATTATTCATCAGTTTTCCAATATGCACTGTTCTGGAGCGACACATCACTTCTGAAAGTTTCAACGGGTCTCACAGCACACTGCTAAACTGAACTGTAAGAAGTTTGGAGACAGTGAGAATGACAATATATGTGCACTAAGCGCTAATGTATGCATTCAGTCAATCCTCTGAATGCCCTTTCACTAAAACACTGTAAATTATAACAAACATTAAATGATCTCAGTTTAACCATACAATATCCATCAATCCATCCATTTTCGAAACCACTTATCCCGCCATACAATATCTTTCTTAGGAATTAAGTAAATTAAGAAAACAAAATACTTTTTTTAACGTTGAAGGGTTGCCCCATGAGGCTCTGCTCCGGGACCCCGGGACCCAGCTGGGGGCAGTTTAAATGGAGCTCAAATCAGCTGCTACACGACCCAATAAAACAGGAAGAGTTCCACTTCCTGGTGTGGAAAGCCCGGGAGTGGAGAGGAATAGTCTGAGTATGGGAGAAGATTTACTTAATGGGACATACAACAAAGATTACGGGTTACAGACTTAGCTTGGTTGCTATTGTATTTTGTTATTATTAGTTAAGGAGAGGGAGCTGTTTCAACATGTTTTAGTTACACTCAGGTTTCTGTTTATCGTTTTGTATGTGTTTTGGAGTGTGCACTGTAAGAATAAAACCTGCACTTATTTTCCCACAGTCCTGCCTTGTGTCCCCTTAAACACGCCTATGAGCCCCAGCAGTGCTGGATCACCCCCCCACACTGTCACTATATACTGCAACTCATTGTTTAAAAGGACTATGACAGGATTGCCTCTTATTTTATTTTCCTTCTTTACCCACCCAGTCACCCAGTGGCAAGATATATTAATACATTAAATGGCAGTAGTGTTTAAATCAATCATATGTCTTTGGATCAATGGAATAGATTTTCCCACTTCTTCAAGGAAATGACTTTTAACAGGCAGATGATCATTGTTCAATGAATGGAATCCACTCATAGAAGGCAGTCACAGATTCTGATATGAAATCAATCTCCTGACTCTTCATTAATTTAATTATTTTCCATTAGGCTTCAGGGAAAAACAAATGAAGCATTCACAATATAAAGACATGCATGGAATTTGAGTACAGAATATGAATGTTTGATCATTGATAGGTTTTACAAAAAATGTAAATTAAAAAAAAGTTATTGAAAATTTAAATACTGGTTCAGAAAATAATTTTGAAACTTGATGCTTATTTAGAATTTACAATGAACTTAAATGTATCTAATTTGTCAATAAAGCAAATCGGTCCTGTCAGACATACAGATTGACATAACAATAGCCTATTTAGTTTATTTATATGTGATATACTACACAGGTGTAATTTTATTTTTAGGATTTTAACATTTTGTTATTTGCTAGTAAATAATGAAAAAATATATATAACATCACTTTCTATAAGATCTTCAGATGATCCCTTGAGAGACACTTTCAGCTAAGCAGGTAGAGATTTTTGCATTATTTTAATGCAACATAAAGGGCATAAAACTTGTTTACCATTTGGATGGCTTGCACTGAAGATTTCAATACCTCAACATTTAATACCCCTAAACACGGCCTGTAATTACATTAAAGAAGCCAATGCATTTGGTGCATATGTCAGTCAGCTGAAGAGGATTAAGAAAGGCTCCTACATGAAGATTATTTGCTCTTCAGCATTTCAAATGATTAAAATGATTATACATAGAGTGTTTTCTGTGGTAAAAAAACAAACATCCTACATTTATTCACGACAGACAAAACATTTCCTGAGAGACCAGGCAATGGAGCCCAATTTGGAACCCATTTAAAAAACACAATATAAAGTATAAATTGCCTTTTTATTTTTCATAAATCTAAGCACTTTACAGCAAGACCTTTTAAGCAGGTTCCCGCTACAATCATCATATTATACCTTTTCTCAGAAATGTAGTGAATAATGAAAAAAAATTGACCTTTAAGACAAATACACACATGGAGTGAACACTTTTCTTCATTTTGATTTTAAGAATACAGACATCCCCAGAAGTTAAGTTGTAATTGGTTCTGAGACCGGGCGACGGTCTGATGTTGAAGTAGAAGCGTCCCTATTCAAAACCATCATGAAAATTCAGGAGTAAACAGTAAACAGCTACATTACCATGAAAAATAGTTATTAGAGAGTAGAGAGGTGATTTTGATACAAGTGCTGACTGCAGAATGAAGCTCCCATGTGCTGCTCAGTGCAATGTTGCCGACATCAGCGTGGTATGTAAGACAAGACAACGTAAGTCAGGGGATGATGCACATGCATTCATAAAGGTTTGAAAAGGTCGTAGCAACATATTGATAATTGCATGACAAAATTTACTTGTTTAGTGTATTTAAACAGCGAAGCCACAATATTAGATAATGTTCTGCTCCTTATTTATGCTTTGTTTTTAACTGGTAGACCAAGATGGATGCTGTAAACAATCAAGCATCTTTTGGTCATCAGATATGTAAACTAATAAAGACCAACTATAGACTGAAATGGGGAGCGCTCTTTAGTTTAATAAAAATGAAAAAAACAGCTTGGTTTTTCAGGATCCATCATCACACATTGTAAAATAATAGTGAAGCAAATTTTCTAAATCTTGTCAGCAACAAGCATTATGCTCCCTCTTTATCGTGCATTCACCCCATGTCTTTCATTACATGAAAAGTAAAGATGTTTCACAAGATAATATGGATTTAAAAATTTGAATTACACTAAGAAGGCTGAGGATCAAAGCCATCAAAGTACTTCAGAGTTTGCTATTCTCAGTGTGAAACTATCTACCGAAGGACTGTTGGCAGTTAATTGCTGTTGCTTAGTTAGGTGTTAAATGCATTCGAGTGGCATCCAATTGTGCACTGGAGGCAAGTATATTTGGGAAGAAGAAACAAGTGCTCACAACCCCCAGTGGTCCATATTAAAATAACTAGATTTAAGCCACAGGTCAATAGGAAAAGCCCTATGCAGAGAGAGGGACATTTGAGGAGATTATTCAAGGAACAAAATAACTCTGCTTGTTTACAGATTAATTTAATTATTTATTATTAAAAATAAACCCTCTGATTCACAGTCACAAAACAGTTGCTTTGTATTCATGTTACAGACAATATGAATAATTTTAGAAACTTGTTAAATTATTTCATGTTTGAATTCTGCCAACTGTAAATAGAGCATTTTATTGATACAGAACAGCAGGAATTTATGAGACAAGCTCTAACACTTGGAAGTTTAATAAAGAACAAGGCATAGATCAGTTTTCCTATTATCAAAAGCAAGGGGTGGTTAGTACTGAAATAATTACCTCATGCAGTGTTAACACATTAACACACCTCGCCTCAAACATGTTAAGATTTAACAGAACAGAATTTATATTGTTATAATAGCATTTTCAGTGCAGTTTTTTATTGTACTTGAGAAATTCACAAATGTAAACAAATAAATACCAGTTTAACTCAATTGGCAACTACAATCGATCAATTGTCATAGAACCGGATTCTGAAGGTGGATAAAAAATATGTATAAAGCACCATCACATAAATTAATTGTATATAGTGCATTTTAAATTGTCAAAATGTAAAATTAGAATTTTTTGCTTCAGGTGGTACTCTGCTAGTGTCCACTGATATACCAGATACAACTTCAACCAACGTGCAAGTTTATACATTTTCATTTGAAAGACCTAAAGCAATGCATATGATAAAATACTGTGCTTTCCATACATATTTAAAAAACAGTTCAAGCCTTCTATTCTCATGCAGAACATAACTTGCAGTTATGTATGCATTATGCCTAAATGTGACTGGTTAAATCAGATTTAACTTGTTCAATTTCAGAACTGGTCTCTGAAAAGTTGTACATTTATGATTATGGTACATTTGTGCTTTGGCCTATATTCCCAGGAGATATATTTACATTGGCAGAAATTAATAGTCATATGCACACGATCCTTGGAGTATCCCTCCAAGCTTTTCTCGGTTTAGGACAGCTAATGATCAAATCATTACTCGAGGGCCTCTTCTAGGCCCATTATTTTTAATTAATGATTTAAGGGTTGAAAAAGCGTATTTATGTTTGAGTGACTGATTGATTCAGTCACCCATTTATTTATTTGTATTCTGTAGAACCTTATAGAGGTCTTTGCAAGTGATTAGCCTATTTATCCTTTCTGTGTTATAAGTCCAGATAGGTAAATCTGCTAACAAGATATTATTTCATACTATACAGAATGTAGTGCTTTCAATATCTGACAGAGTTTGGGGATTATAGATTCTCTAGGGAAAGACCAAATGTTCTTTCCGTTATTGGTGATTCCTCAGCACTTCATAATTAGACAAATAGTACTGGAGTGTCATTCAACTTTGAAATATCACAGATATATTCCTCACAAAAAATGTATAATCAAGTCTATAACTTCCAGTTCCCTTTGGCTTCATAAGGCCAACTGGATGAAAAATATCAGGAAAAGATTCACCAACATGTTAAGATTTCCTTCTATGACAATTGTTTAAATTGCCAACAGGAGATTTGTGTTTCATATGTTAGGCTCTATTCTCCAAACATATTTCTAAAGGATAAAGTAAATACAATAAAAAAATGAATTGAATGTGTGACAAAACCAGTTTGCAAGAAGATAATATATTCTAACAGAAATCTTGATTGCCTACTTTCCCCTCCCCAGCCCGAAAATATACTATCATACTTACGTTGTGTTGCTACAGCTGTATAAAATAATGTGCCTGTCATTTTCTTTCTCTACGTATTTACTATACTTACACATTTGCCAGAATGTAAAAGTGCAAAATCTGCATAACAATACACGCCTTGCTGCACAGAATGTATTCAGTTTTTCTTATGTACATCATCATCGCCATTACCATCAGCCCATATCGATCCAGTGCTGGATGAAGGCTCCCCAAGATGTCACCATGTGCTTTGATCTACAGCTTCTCTTTCCATGTCATGCCTGCAACGTATATGATTTCATCTTTCTGTCTTCTATGTGGTCGTCTTCTATGTCTTTTTTCATCTTTTGGGATCAATTCAATAGCTTCCTTTGTCCATGTTTGATCGGTTCTTCTTGTAATGTGTTAATATCTCAGTCTGCGCTGATGTCTTGTCCAAGGCAGACATAACTCTTGACTTCGAGTGTCTGTTAATCTACTTCCATTTTCTTCGTTTTTTCAGGTTTATTTTAAGTCCAGTTTCCTTGCTGGCACCTGAGAGTTCTTGAAATTGAAGTTACAGGTCTTCAGTTGTTTTTAGAAATATGACAATATCATCGTCAAATTTCAAGTTGTTCAAATGAGCTCCATTTAACTTGATTCCTTTTTCTTCCTGGTCCAAAGTCCTGAACATTTCTCAGAGAGTTGCAGGAAGAGTTTTGGAGAGATTGAATTTCCTTGATGTACTTCTTTACAAATGAGTGTCTTGGTGGAGTTGGATTATTGATGTAGCATTATTGTATATATATATGTAATAAGTGTTATATAGCTTTCCTCAATGTTCTGATTTCTTAGAGCTCTGATGACTGAGTTTGTATATATTAAATCAAATGCTTTCTCGTAGTCAACAAAGCCCAGGCACAGAGGAAGCTCATATTCTCGGCATCTTTCCAATGCTTCTCATACAACTTGTATATGATCCATCGTGTCATATCCAATTCTGAATCCTGCTTTTACTCTTGGTTTTATATTAGTATATATATTATGTACCTACCAACATGCCCCTTTACAGTACAGACAAGGGGTGGTCTTTTTTTTCTCTCTGGTGTTATATTAATTAACCTGATTTATATAAGGCATTCAAATCAGTATATTTGACATCTGAAATAACCTGAATGTACAAACTAACATCCAGCTGTGTCTGAGAGCGATTGATGACTGAATGAGTCATTCTGCCCTGAGTTGGATTAAAGTAAATGTGACCCTTTTTACCCACATTCATTTTTTTAAATAGGTACATAAAACATGCAATTTGTATTTATTTGAATACCACATGGTTCTCCTATTGCATTGCACATAGAGAATATATCAACATACAGTATCCATAACCACAGGTCCAATTAAAAACAATACAAATGTTTGAGAATAATTCCTGTTTTATTATCGGTACCAACTGCAAATGTTTCTTCTTCTACTACTCATGCTACTACTTTGAGCCGCAAAATACAATAAAGGGCTGTTAATGAAAATCAAACATTTTCAATAGATGCCAAGAAACAGATGCTCACTGTCGCAGTAATTGGTCATTACATAGCACAGGAGCCTATGCAAGGCTGTGTACTGTACAATTTATGTTTAGAAATGAAAACAAGCACTTTACCTGAAGTCCACTTGGTTGTTTTGTTTGCCATGCTGGTCTTATGAGAGTGTTCTGTACAAAAGAAATTCAATAGACACAAAATAAATAGGTGGTAATTTCATGGCTTCAAATGATGACAAGCCGAGCAGTGGTTCGTAATTTGAGCTCCAGGGAAGGGACACATTAAATTCGATTTCCTTTCATGGCCCTTTCATGTCAGTGCCTGTAATAAAAGTTTATTGAGGTTCTGCAGTTGCAGGTCTTTGTGAGGGGAAGAAATCCATAAAATAGCAGGTATTTTTGGGGCCTTTTTTATTTTTTTCCTCTCTAAATCAACTATTAGAGTTTAAAGTGCAGCTTTTAAAAGGGATAGCGTTATATGTAATAGTTTCACCTCTGAGGCCTGAGACATGCACCAGCATCGAAGAGCAAGTCTTTATTTTATTTTCATGAGGAATGTAATTATCACTCGAGATAAAGGCTAAATCCCTATGAAAAAGCTCGCACTGTGTTGATTACTTAAGTTCTGATTTTAAAAAAGATGACGGCTGTAATGACAGAGGTTGACACAAAGCAGTCTGGTTTGCCTTTCTTAATATGACGGGCTGGCTAGACTACGGGGAACACTGCACTGCTTTGCTTTACTAGTCAATTTAATATTGTTGATGATGACCATGGAAGCTAGCTATAGTGTTGCAGGGATGATTCCTGTGAATGAGAGAGGATTGGCTTTCCAATTTACTCCATCTTCCATGTAAGATAATACCCCATCCGTGCAGATAACTGAATTATGTTATTGCTCTGCACATACTATAACTGCGCTTCTCCATACAATTTGAGAAAGGATGCTACTCAGTAGCATGGCTATTATTAAGACTGAAAGAAGCCAAAACAGCCACGCAAAACCCTTTCAAACAGCTTTGATATAAGATGAAATATTCTTCATTAGTCACTGTTCAGTCCAACCTCCCCCTCTCTAGTATGTGGCTATTGCTCTTAATCTCTCTGCTCTTTTGCCTATTAGAACTAATAAAAATGTACTTTCCTAATTTGGTTAGAATGAGTATCTTTTATTAAGAGTCCCCATCCACCCCTCCTGAGCTATTTCATTATGATGGGGGCAGCAGTGTGGAGTAGTAGTCAGGGCCCTGGACTCCTGGTTGTGGGTTCAATCCCAAGTGGGGGACACTGCAGTTGCATCCTTCAGCAAGGTACTTTACCTGGATTGCTCCAGTAAAAACCCAGCGGTATAAATAAGTAATTGTATGTAAAAATAATGTGATATATTGCAACATTTGTAAGCCACCCTGGATAAGGGTGTCTGCTAAGAAATATAGTAGTAATAATAACTTGCCCTCCAAACCTTCCTCCCATGTTAGCATTGTCTTTATATCAGCCCTGGTCTATAAAGACGTGTATTCTTATAATTAATTGAATATTGAAAATCATAATCTACACTTAAAATGTTTTATTTTGTTACAAACACAAAAAGTTCAGGAAACTCCAGCACTTCCTTGCGGAGACGCATTTCAAAAGAGATTTGCCAGAGGATAGTGTTATACACTACTATCTCCCAGAGTACAGCTGCAGACACTGGCATTTAACATAACCCTCTGGCTGATGTTCTTTGAATATCGTTTCCATTATGAATATAGAAAAGTCTCAACCTACAAAATACAGCTGTGCAGTAATTCAGTGCTTTGGACCATTGTTTCTAAAGTTCTCCGTCTAGGACTTCCACCAACCGCAGGGCTCATATGCCCTTTACTGATCTCTTGTATGCACTCCTACACCTTATCTTATTATAATGTGCTCTGCATTTTTCCTTTTATTCATTTTGTACCCCAGAATTGCCAACAGAGGTCTTGCTTAAAGCTCAGCAGTCACAGAGAAATATTCATTTTGTTTTCTCCAGTCTTAGGAGCTTAGCTGAACTTTCAGTGTTTTGTTAACACGAAGGCAAAGCTGCCATATACATCAATAACACCAAACATCTGAAATATATACCTCCTTTCCTTCAAAGCAGGCAAATGACTTTGTCAGTTACAACCACAGGAGGATGCTGAGGCGGGCAGAGCAAATAGAGAAATCCCGTAATGGATTTTAGCCATGATAAGAGTGTCAGCACCACTACTCATCTGAAAAGCATCATGGTTTAAAGTTTCATTATTTTCTTATCCAGAGGGAGGTCTGCTCCCTACTGGCATACCTACATCACTCCCAAAAGCAGCCTGAGTTTCCTTAGAGGTCCTCCATCCAAGACATGATTAAGCCTAAAGATACATTGCTTTTGAGATCTGGTTGTACATCAGTGTGCTTTGGGTAATCATTATTTGGAATGTAATGTTTTTTTATATTCAAAGACATTACTGACTTGACACTGAACAGAAATTAAACAGTCATTGTGAAATCTAAAGAACATAAAGAAAAAGAAGCAATTTCAGCTGACATGCCCTGTTCAATGCCTCACTTTCCTTGAGTATTGTGGCGAAGAACATAGTAGTGCTCAAGGTGTTGGCATAAAATCATCACATCTTAGTTAGCATGACGGCAGCTTCAAGACATTAGAAACACCACTTGTTTTTAACATCGTACTTTAAAAGGAATATTCTTTACACCTTGGGCTGAAGTGATAGGAGGAAACAGTCATTTCCTGAGAAACATGTAATCACAGCAAATATTTTTAGAGTTTCACATTAAGTGTGAGAGTGCCAGCTGTGAATAAGCTGTCAATTCACCATCTTGACAACAAGGGAGAAGTTGGAAACGTGTAGTATGCGAATATTCAAGCAGATACAGTATACACATACCGCATCAAATACAAAATTTGCCCTGCTATACAACAAGCAATATAAAATGTAATGAAGATCAACATATTTTTGTTCAATATTAAAGAATAACACATAAAAATAAAAATAATATATGTATGCTTTTTCTCAACCAAATTCAATTGCAAAGGTAATATTCACCAAGTAAAGTATTCACACATTCTAAGTTACTACACAAACAGGCTTCTATTACTTTGGGCAAGCTTAGGTTTCTGTCTGTATTCTGTTTCCCCATACAAGCAATTTAAGGAGCGTTTATATATTTGTAAATCCAGGCAGTCTCCTTCAAATCCAACCATAATATATTAGCAAGAGTCAGGTGAGAAGATAGAGATGGCCTATGCAGCACTTCAATATTTTCCCACTGAAGAAATTCTATTTTGGCTTGACTGTGTTCTTCAGATCACTGTCATGGTCTATGGCCACTAGGTATCATTTAAGTCAGTAGTTTGTCTCGCTGCATTTAGGTTTCCTTCAATCACACCAAGGTTTCCACTCCCTGAAGAGGTAAAACAAACTACGATAGAATGGCCACTGGGCTTGACAGTTTTATGATCAACTTTCCTTTGGACGGCTTTCCATTTGTTGTCTTCACATGAACTGGCCTCTGCTTTGGAAATAAAATTCAATTTGTGGAGCACCAGACCATAGAAATATAACACAGCATACAGTTGCCCTGTGGTTGTTCGTGTAATTGTACTAGGTCTCTCGGATCCCAGGTCAAATTTTGACCTGTACGCTGGTATTTCTCTATAATGGATCTTTTTATACTTTTGGAGTTTTGGATTGTTATCTTTAATCTTGCCATATTTTGAAGTATTAATCTTCCTGTCTTAGAACTAACTGTGTTATTATTTACAACATAATTACCTGCAAACAATGATGCGGATAATAGTTGGCACAAACAGCTAGGCTGTTTGTGCCAACTATTATCCGCATCAGTTTGTGGGAATGCAATGTGTGCCATCCATGCAGTGATTTAAATATTATTTTAAACTCATTTTTTAGCAAACACTTGGAAGTAATACAATTATATACAGAGGAACCTGGTGTGAGGATGATGATGTTTTAGTATAAGTCACAGTTTCCTACAGTCTTGGCATCCCTAAAAAAAATGACAGGAAAGAAACTGTCAACTCAATAACTATTTTCTGCTAAAGTTTTAGAATTTGTGTAGATTAATAAATTAACTTAGGCTACTTGTTAATGCTTGTAAATGCGAGTTGTGTTATCTGAGCAGATGCATGTTTCCTGTAAAAACAACCACATTATTTCCTGTAAATAGTTTTTAATGAGATATCCTGATTTGATCAAGGATGCAAATATATTAGTAAGGCAGCGAGTCCAGGGAAGCAAATTAAGCAAAGTCTCCCTTCATACTGTCTGTTCCTAACAGAATGTTGACCTTTAGTGTATGTATATTTTTCATCAAGAATCTTCCATTATATTAGCCAAAATGTTAAAATACAGCATTTATATGCCTAATTATTCAACATAAATAAATGCATAGAAGCCTAATGAATATTTTATGATTATTTTGAAATTATTATACTGATGTTCAGGGCCGCTCCGCAGTAATTTATGTAAAGACATTTACAACCAAGGAGGTGACATTCCATTGCACTTAGATTTCTCTATTCATATTCTGAGTGAGATACTGCTTGAGAAAAATATTTGAAATGCCAACATATGCACAATACTTCAAAGGTGCGTATGTATATACATCCTTGGGTTTTAGTCAATAATCATCGTTTTTTTGTTTAATTGCGCTGTCAGGTTACAGTCTGTCAACTCTACCTGAAGGGAGTAGCACAAAATACAGACCTCTTCAGGCTTGATATGCAAAAATTATTCATATGAGCAAATTGCTTACAAATTAGCAAAGACCACAGCAAAATGTAAATGCCTTAGGTGATTCATCCATGCTGATTTAAAAAAAAAAAAGGAAAAAAGATTTTGTAAGTCTCCTTCTGCTAGTGATATGAACAAAATGCAGGACAAGTTAAACCAAACACTTCAGGACCTAATATCACTTGCCATCTTGGGCTACTGGTACTTTGTGAATGTTTTCATACAGTCCAACCTTAAAAATAAACAATATATTTAGCAAATTCAAGTTTGAGTTATCATATATATATGCGTATGCATGTATATATCTATGTGAATCAATTACCCATGTAGTCTCCTCTCTTCCAGGGTGAAAAGGTGAGGGAACTGAACCTACAGACCAACACACCTACCTAACTACCTATCTTACTAATAATGTAATTGATATTTTAATCCTTTGATTCCACAAGGTGTTTTTCACAGTAAGTGCTGGACTGTGTGCAATGTTATTTCTGGAACTCTACTTTTAAACAGTTGCCTGGTAACAAGTTTTTAACACAGTCAGCCAGAATTATACAACCATGTGGCCAGATGGTACCTAACGGTACAATATCAAGAGGTACATTATTGAATAGAAAGTAGGTAATACCATTAGATGGTCATCAAGGTTAAGAAATCCCCCATTAACGGGGCAGAAACCCCCAAATGAAAGCCATCTCTAATTAAATATTTGAGGAAAGATGATTGACCTTTTCTTTGTCTTTTCCCAAATGTTTTTCATCATCTTAGCAGCTAAAGTCTGTAGAGCATCCTGTGATTTCAGAGCACATTTAATTGTACTATAACTTTCTTTATAGGTAATAAACGGTTTGATCTGGTGCCAGGAATTATGTTGATGGTGTTTTTTCCCCCACAGAAGAACAAGTAAATACTAAAAAACATCATGGTAGACCTTTAAAATAAGTCTACCAATATTTGAACAGGCTAATTCTGTTCATACCCAGGAGAAACAAACACAGGTTTCATAAACTAGTATTCCCTTCTTTACTCTATACTTAATTATACAGGATGTATTTACTCTGCTCAAACTGTAAATTAAACAGCAGTTTAATTAAGCATCAATCATTTTTAACTAATAAAGAAATGTATTTATTTTACAGTAAAACAAAAATAAGTTTAAGAAAATTGTAGTTTTAACTTTTCAGCTACAAGTTCTAACTTCTGACATATGTTATTAACCCATATGCTGTACCGAATCACACCACAACAACAACCACCACTACCACAAATATGGGAATTTTGTATGTCAATGCAAGACCATGTCAACTCTCCTTTGTATATTTAGAGTTTGTATTTCCTTATGTTCCATATTAAGGACCCTTGTACAGAGACAAACCTATTAAAATATCCCCTCCCCTGTGGTATTATGAATCGATTATTATTTATTATCGGTTACTTGTATTAGTTTGGTTTATTTCTCTTACTTAACCAGAACTGCAACACATTACATAGCAATAATAACACAATTAACTGAAACACATGGCCATGGTCCAGCCTGTCTGAAGCTTTATGTCTGCTGCTTGTCCTTTGAGCTTGCAATTTGGAAAAAAACTGAATAGCCGACATTGCTTATTTTCAAGGACATGTTAATATTGTTAATGTTTTGTTTATCAGTCCCACAACAAATAGATATGGAAACCAGGAACGGCTACTTGAAGGAGAAAAAACAGTACAGTAAAATAAAACAACTCAAGGTGACAGATAATCAACAGGGTGGAAGGATGATGTTAGAAAAATGAAAACGACAATAACAAACAGCATGCAAACAAAAATAAGACCTTAAATTCTCTGTCTTTTCTCAAAGCCAAAGAAAAGCTTGTGTGTGAACCCCAACATCTCGCACCATTCAATAATACAGATGAACACTTGGCCAGTGACTGAGGACATGGTGGCAACTTCTTATAACAAACTAAATAATAATTTCAGAGGGGTAGGTGGGGAGGAAAATTCAATTGAATTCCCCCTTCCTTTCACACTGCGAGGAAACCATTGATTTTTTTTCCTTGATTAGATGATTTCTCTATAAGGGCTGTCGCTACGAGATGCATTGCCTGCAGCTTAAGATGTTTCCCATTTTCTTTCTTCATATTCCAGTGATGAGTTCTGAAGCCCTCTGGAGTCTGAAAACCCTTTATTGATCAGCAGAAACGATGGAGCAGAAGGTCAAAAGAGGCTCTGGGGTCTATCTGGGTGACCAACCTTCCCTATGCTTTTATTTTTTCCTTTTTTATTTTATGTTTTCTGAAAAGCAAAAGTAACGAATGCCAAGTGCTGTTTGATACCCGGGTGTAGTTCCATGTGATGTATAGAAGCTCGACAAAGCAAAGCGTTTTATCATGATCTGTGTGAATACAATTTTAGAAAATGTCTTGTGTTATAATGCAATATTAGGAGTAAAGTACCTGATAGGAACTGTTTCCAAATTCAGGAACAATTACAAATATATTTATATATCCAAATGGTCAATTTGATCCCCACTTTTTAAATTAATTCCTCCACCTTTTATTTAGATTTCATTAAACTGATTAGGTAATGCACATTTAGAACAACTAACTTTACAGGGACAAGGACCTCTAATGTTTTAGTTAGTCACTGATGGTGAATTATTTACAACTAAGGAATATATTTTAATTGTCCTGTACTCACAACTTGTACAGATGGGAAACATTCAGAACACAAGGTTAAACATCATTCACATCGAGTACTGCTATGTGTTGATAAACTCATTGTCAAGGATTATTTTTTAAATATATAAAGCAAACTGCATCCTGCCTCCTCCTTTATCTACGCAAACAAAAGCTGTTTTTATCTGTGCAATGCTCATCAACATAATAATCCTCTCTAACATTCTCATTTCAGAAACATCTCCGTGGCTTTTAAGATTTTTCTGCTATGAACAAGACCTTTCATGAAATACAAGTGGTTCTTAAAAAATGTATTTATCTCTATGGCTGATGGCAAAATATGTGCTTGATGTCAGCCTAAGCCTTGAATGAGACCTAATTATCATCACTTGGTTTTGTGCATGAAGACATTGTGTACCGATTCTTTTGTGAGGCTTAAACTTTCAATGCCTTGATGCGTAATTTAGCCCACAAAGTATGTTTCCTTCTCTTCACTGCATTCTTTCCTTCATTTCTTATATTTGTAGGCAGTGGTATACATATCAGCACAGGAACTACAAATCTGGGGCATTCTGGGGGTAGTTCCTGTTCTGCAGCTGTCCAGACAGGAAGAGAAGCCTCGCTAAGTGGTTTATATTCAGAGGGAATGGAGGCAGGTTTACACACTCTTGTCCACCTGTCTGACCCGCATGGCAAGGCACTGACACTTCCCCCAGTGATGAATGGTAGTTTATGGAGATTTACTGAGGAGACCTTCAGCAAGTAATAGATCAACAGTGCCTGGACAAGATAATGATCACACAGCTACTTGTCATAGCTCTGGTCAGGGCATCATTACTCTGGAAGGGTCAGACCTAACCTGAGTCCAATTAAAGTGTATTTTCATCAACTGTTTCCTGCAAAATCATCCTGGGGCTCCTATTTACACAAGTTCAGGAGGGAGTTGAAGTGATCCAGACAGGAGGGAACCAACCAGTCGAGTAGTTGGTGCTGTTCTTTTAATTGCTCTTCTGTTTTTCATTGCTATATTTTCATTTTTAAATGTTATTCTTTCCAACTGGATGACATCAAATAAAAAATAATAAAAAACATGTACTACCGCATGGTTCTGATGTGGGGTGAAATATTTATTCGCCTCCTCTCATTTATTAATTTCCTTATTCAATAAAATGTATTCAAAACCTGTCTCCCTCTGCAGTAATTGCTTTGAAACCTATGAACTTGATGACAGGTCTGCTCTTCTATTGATTGGAGTGGTTAAAAAACCATTGTCCTGACTCCCAGCAATCAATAGCTTTTGATGAGTCCATTAGACATCCGCTGCACTTTAAACACAGTCTCATATCCGACACATCAGGAGATACTCTCAGGGGCTTCTCAGGGAACTTAAGGGGTGGGGTAAACATCTACGGCAGGAAAGGTTCCTAATCAACTGTGTACTAAGTGCATCTTTTAAGCTGTTCTTCATCATTTTATTATTGACAAGACGAACACTAAAGAGGTGAGAGCTGGTCAATGATTCTATGTGCTACTTAATACCAAGCTTGCTTGTATTTGTTCAAGTCTACTAAATAACACTTTTCACACACAACGATCAGGCAAAAATACTATGTAGCAGCAAAAACAGTCTTTGTAGAACAGTTTGCATCACAAGCAAGGATCCTGGAGGGTTACACAACAACGCCCCAGGTAGACCAGCAGACACGCACTGAAATACCAACTGCCTAAGGCATGAAGTGCAAAAACAGCAACTGATCTGGGACAACACAGCACAGAACCAGCCAGACCAAAGGAACTAATTGAGAGGGAAGAAAATGGGACGCAGCCTTACCCAAATACATTTTTGTATCTTATGTATCAGCATAATACATACTGTGTAATTCATAAAACATAATCTAGCCCTTACATTCATGGGGTTGTAGAAGGGGGCAAACATAGTTTAGAGAAGGCTGCATCTAGTTTTAATTAGCAGACAAGGGCAATGCCTGATGAGAACTAAGTCAGGGCTGTGTTGGCATCTTTCTATCAGTGTTTCTTCATGCATTGCTTTCCAACTGCAAAATGCTCCGATACAAAATGGTTTTAGGCTTACTCAACTGAATTAAAGTGATATAATGCTGTTTATACAGATACCAAATCCAGCCACCGCACATCTGTTGCCAGCTTCAGAAGTTTTTTTTTTCTTCATTTGTTTCATAAAATGGAATAAAATCTATGTTTTTTTTGGGAGAAGTGCCTGAAATATTAGCATAGCTCTGTTATAAAGGCTCTCGACTTGTAGTATACCCAGAAATGTAGTTAATGGAGCTAATAGAGCTCTGGGTTATACAAAAAGCCCAGAGGGAGTGGTGCTAAAGAATTGGGTTAATTAACTATGAAATAAGACATTTTGACTGTAACAAAAATGTAAAATGCCTAGGGAAATCAAAACACACAAAATTAATTTATATAGCTACCAGTTCAATTGAAAGATTCACTGTATTATATATTTGATTTTTCTCATCAATATGCTCTTCATAATTGCAAGGGTCCATGTATGAGATGTCACTGTAAGAGTGAGGCACAAACTTTTTGGCACTTTCATTAAACAGGCAGAGGCAAGACGGTATTTTGTATAGTACTATTTCACTCTGACCGTTGCTTTTGGTCCTTTAGCTGCACACCTACCATGACAACGACAATTGGAAGACACTGACATAACTGATCAAATCAAATAAACACAACAGATATATCCAGATTGTACCAGTGGTTTGTTTGTGGACTGTACAAACTCCAGTTACAGTTGCACCCCTCAAATTCAATCCAAGTCTTAGACCGACGCTGCATTGTACATGACGTTTGATTCAACTGGCCAGAATTTCTGCCTGACTTTCCCTGCACTGATTAGATGGCATCATTTTTCAGAATATTTAACTAGGACTTCATCCATTCAGCTTTCAAAATGTGCATATCAATTTCCCAGTTCATGAGCACAGGAGAATGTAACAAGCCTGTCAAGTAACAAGTCTGACCGTTGCCTGATACCCCTCTCATTCCCACCTTTGTTTCCGAGAAGTCACTAATCAAGGGCTCACTCCAGTCTAAACAAGAACAGAAGTGTCCTCTGGAGTTTCTACTACTTCCACATCTACCGCACAGAAGGCCAACGCTACCCATGAAAAGCCTCTCGTTAGATAATTCTATGTAGTCACTGAATGCAGGGGAGGGATTAGAGAGGCTTCTCGTAGTAATTTCGGCACCCTTGTGCGCACATGCTGCAGCGCTGTCACCCCCGCAGCTCTGAGCCAGACTTTAATGCAGTTTTTCAGTAACAAATGGTTTTAATTCCATTCTCTTCTATGAACCCTTTATTTGGGAGAGAAGCAAGCTTTTTGGATAAGGGTAGCTGTAACAAGATTAGCTCTTCTGTAATGGAAGAGATTCCCCCCCAGGCAGTGCAGTTCAAGAGCAAGAGCTGCTGAAGAGGAGAGATATGAACAATTGGAATATGAGACAGAAGGACAGCTTGCACAATCATCTCCCTGTACTGCCGACCCACTAAAGATCAACGATTAGTCACAGTGGGGTTTTTCTTCTTGTTGGGCTGGTTTGTTTTTAGGGTATGATACAGAGAAGATCCTGTTAGTATTATCAGTATGATTACAATCAATATTTCAAACAAAAAAACCCATAGGCCTAAGTTTTCTTCTGCAGCCTTAAAAGTGAGTGTAATTTTATAATAGACGGAAAGACAGACGATGGCAAAAGTGGCAGCAAGAAAACATGTTTCCAGCCAAAGCTCAGGTAACATCCCTGATTTGCCAGTGAAAATCAGTCAGTAAAATGCACACAAAAACGCTAATCTGACTTTTCAGCAGAATAGTTTCCTATTAAGCTCTTAGCCTGAAAAGTCATTCAGGAAATAACTAGGCTCCAATTATTAATTAACATCATACCAGAGAGATTATTCTTTTCCTTAATTATCAGTAATTTGAGAACATCTTTTTTGATTAATATGTGGGGCACACTTATGAAATATTGAAGCATTAGGGCCAAAGGATCTGCCTTTGTGAATAACTGCTGAAACAATGTTATGTGAAATCCAAAAAGTGTATGGACATGGGATCAGTTTTGGATAATTAATTCGTTAATTAGTGATATAGATCTCATTATTTCCCTCAATTTCAATTTCAAGTAAAATCATATATATTTTTGTAGTGTAGCTCCAATAAAAGACTAAACTTTTCCCCCACTCTTAATATATTATCACTTTGTTAATCCATTGTTCATTGAAACAATATAAATAATCAGACACTGTAAACAGAATTAGATAATGAACATATAATAGCATTAAGTGCCCTGAGGTCATTGTAACAGGAATATATTTGACCCAATTAGTTCATGATGCAACAAATGAGGCAGTATTTTTCTGAGGCTGATTTTAGATCATTAACATTTGAAAGCAAAACTAAGAAATGTATTGTGACAATCTCCAAGAAATATGACAGAGCTAAGATACATGTTTTATATGTAACTGTTTAGGTTTAAAACGTGCAGTCAACATAGGACCTCAGAATTGCATGTTTCTGCCCCCAAGTGTCATATTTAGTAAGGTTTTCTTGCAATAAATTCATAATGAAATGATGTGACATTACATACAATTTATGCCCTGCAAGATCCCAGTGGTGTCAATTACTGACCAAAGTGAAGTTACCATAATGCCTAAACAAAAGGATGTAATTAGTTCTATCATAAATATTTAATCCTTTTTTAAATGATTGTATTTGTTTTAGGAAAAACTACCCCAGGAGAGAAAACATTGTATTCTGTGCTTAACATCCTGAGCAGTAAGTAAATATGAAGAGAATTCCAAAGAGAGTAGGAACAAATAAAATGCAATGTATATCACTTTAATTTGAAAGATATGCAACAGTTATAACCTGGTGTGGGTTGCTGCTTCCAGGGAAGCTACACAGTTCTGCACCTACTAACGGACACAGTAATAGCTTTCATTTTCAAAGGCTTTCGAATTAAAATGCCTCCAAATGTGTACAAACTTGGAATCACAGCCCATTTAGCAGCACTGCAGACATGGGGGAACACTGCCCTCTCAGCCATTTCAGAAGTGTAACTGCCAAAACATGCATGACAAAACACAATGGCTGTGACAGGAATGACTGAGTCAGTGTACTTGAACATATGCCATTTTGTCTCTAAAGACCAAAGGGCTATTCTGTCTTCTTGCCTTTTAAAGCATATTGCCACAGGCTAGGATGACATGGTTAGTCCTTGTATAGCCATCATATTGTGGAATGGGGGCTGTCTAACGCTGGAATTTCCTGTGCTATGTGCTATTAATTGTGCGAGACAACAAACACTTCATTGTTTTGATGGAAAAGGGCTTTTTAGACTATGCAGTCTGGGTTAAGGCACTAGTTTTCAGATCTGTCCGATTTTTGTCATAACGTATGTAACAGAGAAGTTGAACCAGTCAGAATACTTAAGCTTTCTGAATATAGCCCTTTGTGTATTAGGGAATCAGTATACTTACTAGGAACATACACTCTATAATTGATATTGACTGTCAAATGTTTGTGGTTAGTGTGCCTTCACAATCATTAAGTTATTTACATGTGTTTAACCTGTGTTAAGTGCCCAGTCATTTTTAAATACTAAACAGTAGCACAGTCAGCGAGATTAGTCAGGCCAGAGAAAGTCTTTAGGGTGTTCACGGCTGATTATGAAATAAGGTTTAACCCTACAGGTTCCAACCAGCTGCCATCATACATAGTGAGCTCAGCCTCCAGACTCTATTATTACTCATCAGGTTGTCAACATGAACAACTCTTGAACATGCTCCAAACAACTTCCAACACACTGCGATAATGACATTAAAGCTTTAGAATTAATAGGATAAAGATAAACTTGGTTGCCAGTTTTTAATACAGCAGTTTTCACTTTCATTTTACACACAATGACCACTCCTGCACTTTCCTTTCAAACTTTTTTTTAAGATACTTTTGTTTTAATTGCGCTTATTTTCTTAGGGTTTAATGCTATTGAACAAGATGAAAATTGATTGTTTAAATTTGTGCAAGGGAGACAAACTTTCTTCCCCTCCCTTTGCATTTACATGAAATAATGTAAATATAATTATGTATAAGTAGTAATTAAGAATCTAGAACTAATTAAAAGGAATCAGGTTCTGTGAAAAAGCATATGGCCTCACAGCAAGTTTGTGTATAAACATAGTTGTTTAGGAGTCAGTGTTTTCTGTCTTACAGTTGTAATGTACTATGCCAAGCAATAGAATACTCCTTTCTCATCCCATTCATTGAAAACAAAACCATCATCATCCATGCAATTTAATTATTAATGTAAAGGTCAATAAGATGCTACAGTGCTGGGGAAGTATCTATAATTTATGATGTATGCTTTGGTTAAAAAACATTTAAATATAAAAATGACAATTAATGGTAACAGACCTGACAGTCCCATACTTCTAAACTTGTTTTGCAAAGGCAGTAATCCAAGGCTGCCAAGAGATGCTTATAAGTAGATGACAGAGTACACATGTTTACTTTATTATGAGTTTAATTTGATACGTTTTGACATTCATACGGAGAATTAGGAAATGGTTCTTGGCATCATGCAATCGTGAACTGTATAGAGGTGATTAGGATGAAGTGGGGAGAGATGGAAATCCTCATACAGATGGGAGATAGAGTTTGAATGGAGGATAAGGGCATAGCGACATTGATAGCTCTCACACAAACCCTTCTTGCTGAGTGAAGTGCACATTAGCCTTAAGTGGAAGGTGTGCACTTTGGAATCATCAGCTCTGGCAGTCTGATCTTAGGGATAATCAAGCCAAATAGTCAAAACTACAGAATTAAAACCTGAGGTTTAGATCAGAGTTGCAACATTTGTAATGCAATGATAGTTAAGGAATATAATTACTCTTGTGTGCAGTGTGGAGTCACTGTCCATGATCTGCTCTGCCAAAGAGAGCTGCCAAGCAAAATATTTGTGTTGTTTTGGGCTCCACTGAGATCTGCATTATGCAGTGAATGAACTCAAAATTTTAGATATCATTATCCTACATCAGCAGCCATAAGATAAGATGTCAGAGGGAATTTATGTGCTGAAAATATCAAGCACATGATTTGCATTTGGATGTTTCTGTGTAAAGGTTATTTCCATTACTTTTCTGTGCAAAAGTGTCACTTTCCTGTTGAACAAATATGTATATATATTTTTGTGGGTATTATTATACTATATATGTTACTACAAAAATATTTTTTTTGTAATGGATTTATTTATTTATGTATTAGTTCATTCATTCATGTATTTATTTTGTTTGATTGTTTATTTATTTATTTATTGGTACTAGAAAGTAGATGTTACTTTGCCTTGTTTTAAAGGTTTTGTTCATGCCTGCTAAGGGGTGAAAATTAACAAATGCATTGCTTTGTGAATCAGAGCAGAAACAAATTTACCCCTAACAAAGTTCAATTTGTTGCATGCCATCTGAGGTTGTCATAAACACCATTATCATAGATTATTATGTATTGCATATCCTCAAGGAATTTATGAGCCATGAAAATGGAAGTCTCCGCATGCTGTTGCATATTTTTTTTCCTAATGGGTGACAACTGCTACAAACAACCAACCTTTGGCACCTTGCATATTTACACAAAGTAGCTCACAGAGTGACTGGCCTCCAGCTCTGTTCATCATTTGCATCTCTGAGCTGCACACACGGTACATACACACTGTTCTACACACTGAGGAGAGAAAAAAAAAAACAGCCTCCAGAAATGCCATGGTATTTTTACTCAGGTTATGCAAAGCACTTAAAATCATCCTCCACTTAGTGTAACTGCTACACTGGACCACTCCAATATCGGCTGTATATTGGAAACTGTACCACAAATTAAAACACATCAATTTATTCACAAGTCATGAAATTGATTATTGGATATAAGGTCTGTTAATTTCCTTTCCCTTCTGGAAGTCAGTTTTTGTTAGTAAGAACTACCAGTGTCTGGCCGTGTGTTTCAGTTGTTGTCTGAAACTATTCATTTGCAATTACAGTTGTAGCAATTAAAGCTCCTTACTTGAGATTTTGCAGGTGTAAAATGCTTGTGGTAAAAAACTGAGAATACATTTTGAATCATTTTATTTTCTATTCAATATCTTAATTTCTGAAACATATATTTTTGAATATACAACAGTTATTGAGCTACTTGAACTAATCGTTTTATGGATACAGATACTGTTTTTGTTTTTTACATAAGATTCTTATTTGAGCTGTTTAGTTTCCAAGGCACAGTTTCCATTTACATTGTCTACCAGTTGGAAGTTGGAAACAAGTTGCAATATTCTTCCAAACTCAGAGCTGGCCTGCTGGTAGATTGCTTATGAACATAATTTTCCCATTATAGCCAAACACAAATACATTTGGACTTCATACAACTAATTTTGCTGGAAAGCAAAGTGTCTAAAGTATGTAGAGATATATTATTGTTGACGGGCTGTTGATTCCACTCCTGAATCACTTGTCAATCATTCTGTTCCCACTGTTGGTGCCATCACCTTACAATTACATTTTCCCACTTGATCCTTCAAAATAACTGCAAGAATGTCTTTATTTTGGTTTATTCATGAATAATTGATTGAGTGATACATTGACATTAAAGGAGAAATGTGTACTTGTGTTAGTAAAAGTACATAAATAAAGTATCTGTGATTTTTTGTATTGTATCCTTTTTGTAGCTTTTAAAAATGAAAAGTGTAACCTTCTTAGAGGTGAGCTCTTTGGTATTTCTGCAAAGCTGCAACATTTACAGACTTGATAGCAGAAAATACTACATATACAGGTATATGCCATTTGCTTTCCCCACAGCAGCATTAGGTGGTAGTGTGACCATATGGCTCCATGTTCACTGGGACACTTTGAGATGGGACAGGATTTTAAAGTAGCCTTTAAATGGGAAGACATTAATATTTTAAATAGGCATTATTTACCTCGTTGCCCGATTTGAGTCCAATGGCTCTGCAATAAATACATTGAATAA
The DNA here is from genome assembly GCF_036373705.1 of Amia ocellicauda. Taxonomy (NCBI): domain Eukaryota; kingdom Metazoa; phylum Chordata; class Actinopteri; order Amiiformes; family Amiidae; genus Amia; species Amia ocellicauda. The sequence goes on from NC_089860.1 coordinate 15,751,119, forward strand.
CACATTTCTAATTCATCTTCTCTTCGATGTGATCAACATGGTACACAGGTACTGTCTATATAATATCCATATTCATCTTTGTAAATTTTGGAGGTTGCATGCAATTTGACTGCACACAAGTCGAGACAGCAAGGTCTTTCCACTGTTTTATTGCTGTACCCAGCGTATCCACGCCTATTGGCCCATGATAGCTTGTTAATGATATTGTGTTTGTGGACTGCTATAAAAGTCTAGCCCCCTGCTGCTTCTTGTGCTTTGTGCTCTAACCAAGTTTAATGAGAGTTCTCCCTAATAGGCCATTTTCCACGACCAAGGTACTATGATCCAATAAAGGAGTGCTGCAGGCTACTTTGTTGTTATAGATGATCTGGCAACTGCATCTCATAAAGTGAAAACATGTTTATTGCCATCATAGTCTCTCTGCTAAAACAAACACATTTTTCAGTCCAAGAGCTTATTAATCCAACAGCATTAGACATACTTCTTAGGCAGGAGAGATGAGCAAGGAGATCTTAAAATTATAAGAACAACGACATTGCTCTAAAGAATCCAAATATCCCAATGGTTTAAATGTTTTATTCATTGTGATTTTTATCAACAAAAGCTATTTAGTCAAGATATACTTTTTTCTTTATGTATTTTGTGCACTGGTGGTCACAGAAGCATTTTTAAAACTGAAATATTAAAAACTATTAAACATGTACAGCACCAACTGTAACTCAAAATTCAACACGAGTGTGGATACAGTAAAGACATATATGCACCTAAAAGTGCTTTTACCGAGTTTCCACTGGTGTGCACAAACCTCCACCTCGTATATTTGCCTAGAAAGGCTAAAGGGGGCCTTATTTAAGTGATTAGTGCAGCTCTTCTGATTCCAACTTTCCCTGCCAAGACACCCACTGTTTTTATGTCTTTTTCTTGTATTTGATCGTGGTGATTTACCTCACAACATTATGGAATATGAGGACAAAAGGAAAACGCTTTACAGACGGCAGGTGGAAAATCAAAAGGCCCGTGGTTGACCTTCATGGATTTTAGAGCCACAAACCTAAATAATCTCACTCTATTCTCTTCACTTAAATAATGGGTGACTGGCACATAATTGGCATTGAGTTAATTGACAGTCTTGTTTCAGAAAACATGCTGACTCTCATTATGTGGGAAGTGTGAATAAGGTACTGTACACGTCAAGTCTTCTTAGAGCACGTTTAACTGCCTTTCCACTTTGGCTTGACCTCGCCAGAGACAATATAAATTAAACAACCCACGCTAAAGCTCACATGCCAGGGTGACTGTTGCAGTGTGCTGGGCTGCCCCATGTGACTGAGGAGCAAAGTAATTGGGGCTATTTGTTTGGGTTAAAATGTGCTGCTCAACCCATTCCCTTGGAGGGATTTAGCACTAGGCTTGTCATTGTGGATATTCAGTACTGGTCCTACTGTTACTGCAGCACAGTTCCACTTCAGACTGGGGTGTTCTCCATTCTGGGATTGTTGGTTGATGCTGTGTTGATCTTTGGGATTCTTAATGATAAGGAGACGTCCAATATTACCACTTGTTACAATTATTTAAAAAATAATATATTTTTCTTTTTCTCTAATAACATAACATCTCCATTGCATTCTAATGCAGGATTCGGTTTCTGCATCTCATTATTATTATTTAATAAAGCTGTATATTTCCGTTTGTAAATAGAGTTAAACATGTACTTAAACATATTTCAGTCATTGCAATATTACAACAACAAACAGGTTTTTAAGCTACTGAAATTATCAACATAACAAAAACAAATAAAACAGAACTACACAAAGTTATATTACAGTTTTTTACAATCACTTTGGTACTAATTTCAGAACCTTGATGTCATTTTTCAAAACTCTAGACACAAAACTCAAAACAGTCATCACAGGCTGTCCAATTTTCAAAACATTGCATTGTGCATTCATATCTTTAAAGAAACCTTGCATTTGCAGAATCATTGGTTCAAATAACTCATTTATCATGAAATACCATAGGAACATTCATTTAGATCACCCACACACAAGATACCAATAGTGTCGCTGTGTAGTTGTTTGTACAATCAATACATATTGTAGTACAAAATATGTGATACATGTTTCATTATGGTACTACACGTAAATAGATCACTTTAAAAGGACTAGTAGACAGAATACTACAGACACAGTGGAATCATTGAACAAAATCTTAAATGTATTGATGAAATACAATCAAATAATAACATAGGTTTCTTTGAATCAAAGCAAAAATAATTAGCTTCAAAAAAGAAAAAAATACAGTAAAACATCAACTGCAGTGTTGCACCCAACTTTCTGTAAAAAGCAAAACAAAGGATTGATTACTGTACTTCTATATTTCCATCAACCCTGTCCCAGGTTCCAAAAAGATGAATTTGTGATGGTTTTCATCAGCATCACCCTCTAAAAAGACATTTTGGAAAGAGAATTATTGATTACAATGATGTGAATTTTTGGGGAATTTTTCACAACAGGCATCTTGAAACTGAACATACCTGAACATACTCAGTCCTCAGCTGCTTCACTCTGTCTGAATTTCTTTCAACAGGCACACGATAGAGCTGTGCTTAGAGACACCTGGTGCCTTTTCAGCATGCGTGCAGTTATGGCTTCCACATTGTTGAACATGTCGTCATTGTTCAAGATGTGCTGCCGAATGTCCGTAAGGCGAATATCATTTCTGTCCCGAACCAAACCGACCACAGTCTGCTCTTGTTGGTCAGTCAGAATTTTGCCTTTGCCTCCCCTATTTGGCCTTGTCTCTATTCTGCAGGGAAATTACAGTAAGAACACTTTCAGTCACATCACCTACTCTGTGGTACACATTGGCATGCAGTATACAGTCATTTGACAGTTGAGAGTAGCCTAATGTTTAGTGTATGCTGAAGGCTTACTGGTTCTCATTGCAGAAAGTCCTGATGATTGAGGCCACGGTTGATCTTCTGAGGTTTGGTTGAATCATTGTAGCTGCCTCAGTCATTGTCATGCCATGATTTACGACATGGTCTACAACTATTGCTCGGATTTCATTGGACACTCTTTGCTGTTGCTGCCGCTGTCTTGGTCCGTGGCCTTGTCCTCTACCACGTTCCCCCACACCTCTCAAACAAGGCCCACGACCACCTCTCAGAAGGGGTGCTTGTCCCCTGCCATTCCTTTGACCACCACGTCTTCCTCGTCTTCCACCTCCCACTGCTTGACCTCTATTGTGACCTGGATCACCTGCCGGCTCCATGCTATCGCTGTGTTGTTGAGGTGGATACCACTCATTTCACTATATATTTGTACCACAATGTGAAATCAATCATCAGTAACGAGTTGGCAGTATTGGGAAATCAGTTACAGGGGCCTGCATACATACAGTAATCTCAAATCTGAAAACATGGTCTGAAAAAGTGCTACATGGGACAATAGAAACAGTGTCTGATAAAGAATGATGATGAAATATTACATCCATAGATAATGTAGTCCAACTGGTTCATTTTCCACGGTAATTGGTGACAACGGATCACGATATCCTGAAACTTTCATGATCTAAACATGGAATATTGTTTGTCAGTTTCCTTAAAAATATGCATTAAGAGTAATGCAACAGTCACTTATCATTTTGAGCAGTTGTATCAATTGATAGTTAGATCATTGTAATGAAATGGATAGACAGTCATCTCAGATGTAATGTGTGAATTGCATTTTGAAATGGTAATACTTTGATGTTAAGTTGTGTCATTTTGAACAGGTGATTTTAGTTCAATGAACACATGATCTTAGGTTTATGTGTATTGTATCCAAGCAATTGGAAAAAGTGTTAGAGTTTTGAAAAATGTGCATTTTGATAATCGGTTGTGAGTTTTGTGTCTAGAGTTTTGAAAAATGACATCAAGGTACTGAAATTAGTGCCAAAGTGATTGTAAAAAACTGTATTAATAATTTGCATTGGACTCCAGCTATTTTCAGTTCAATTTCAGACTGATATCTATATAGAATGGCCAAACGTTGAACAGTGACATTTAAAGAAAAATCTCAATATGTTTAAAAGGTACGAATACTCTTAGATATAGGTCACAAGGTGGTGAAGATCTGAAAAGAATGCTGTTTGTGTTGGACAACAAATAGAGCAGTCTTTTGTGAAATTAACTTACTGCAAACACTGCAAAGTACAGTGCCTGATCTTTCTATCTCTTAGCCACAGAACGTAAACAATAAATAAAGAAATACATTAGTCAGTTGTGACAACTGAAGTCAAATCAAAGTACTTGTAAAACAGAAAACACAATTATATTTTTGAAATAAATAAATACATAAACATATATCTATATATATCTATATCTATCTATCTATCTATCTATCTATATATATATATATACATACATACATATATACATAGAGAGAGAGAGAGAGAGAGAGAGAGAGAGAGAGAGCAATTAGCAGATTATATTTTTCACTTTGACATTATTTTCTGTGTTGATCAGTGGCAAAAACTCCGGATTAAATCCATTCTGATTTCATGTTGTAACACAATGAAATGTGGAAAAGTCCAAGGGGGGTGAATACTTTTGAGAGCCACTGTATCTATCAATCTGTGTATATAGCATGTTGATATATCAATGATATATATATATATATATATATATTGTCTGAAACAATATCTATATATATCTATAGATAGATAGCTATATAGATCTCAACATTAATTTTTCCTACAACAAATGAAAGGATATTGTGGTGTTTGACAGGAAGTACATTTATCACAGTATCACAAAAGTGAATGTGGGATTTTGATTTGAAACTTCAGGAGTCCCCTATGTCTCTCTTTATTGCCTAGGATACCAGTAACTCATGTGGCAAGAACCAATTATAAACACATTTCCTCCTTTCGAGAGAAAATAATAAATTGCATGTGGTAAATGTTCTCTGATTATTAACAGTTTCAAATAACAATAAAACAGTTTAACTATTCTGTCCTTTGAAAAGGAAAACATCAAAAGCAGACCAGTCTAGTTATGCGACAGAACTAATTGCTTTATGTTTTATTTTTACTTTTTTCTTGAAGATATAAGTGAACTGAAAACATCAATAAAATATAAAATGAATAGCAAACAAGATTATTTTGTTGAACTGAAAGAATAAGAATTCACAACACATTTTCAGAAGACAGAATAGTATTCTTAATATGGTTTCTACCAAAAGCCAACAAGTTAAAAGAAATTCCTAAACAAAAACTACAATGCTCCATCTTTGTTGGGGCATTTTGTAATGACACCAACTATTGCTGAAATATGCTTTTTGTTGTATTAGTCATTCTCATACAGTGACAACCAGACATAATGACATAATTTATATAGAATGGCTATAAAAATTGTATACACACCCTGTCCTATCTCAGTTCAGTCACATGAAAACTTTATGTTTTTCTGGACATGAACCAGTGTTCAACAAACTTAAAAACTATTCCATTCTTTTCAAATTCACAGTGTGATTATATTAATTTGCATTTTACGCTATGTGTGCTCTACACAATACTACATGAGCAAATGGCCATATTTCCTAACAGACCACCCATATGGAAAACTCATATATATACACTATACTTATTATATGCTTTCATGAATTTGTAATATATTTGGAATACAATATAAATATATAAAGATGTGTGTTAGATATGTAAGTTTTCCATATGGGCATTCAGTCAACAACTCAAACCACAGCGGTGTGAAGGAAGGGAATAGAGATTTATTTGTGTGCCCTATTATATACTTATTGGAAGATTATAGATTGAACTGATTTTACAAAAACACAAAAGGAACAATACACAATACAAAAGCCAGACGCAGTGAATATGATTCTGGCACAACAATGCTCTGAAACTTTAAATCAAAAAAGGGCAGATACAGTTATAAGGAATTAAATTAAGGTGCTCAAAGGAAAGGGTTGCTGGGAGGAAACAACAGAAAATTAGGTTTTAAGAGTGACAAGACATATCAGTCATTTAAATGAATGATCTCTTTCTCAGCATTCAAATGGAGAGGAATCAGCAGGGAAGCAAATGTGGCTGATTGAAAATGAACAGAACAGGAAGCCTGAAACCCCCATTAGAGCATTGCAAAATGATAATAAAATTAGGAAAATAAAATTGCCGCATTACTCTTCCAGTCACCATAATGTACGAGCAACCATGAGGTAATTTCATTAATATTTCAACCACAGAGCTCTATTATTATGCTTAGAAAAAGTGAAGTATGCAAGGGTATCTTCATAATAATAATAATAATAATAATAATAATAATACAATTATATATATATATATATATATATATATATATATATATATATATATATATATATATATATATATACACACACACACTTTATATTTCTTGGATTTAGTTTAATATAAGGTAATAAAGAGTTTTGTTTAATCTCCATAAACTGTTGTTATTGTTTGCGTGTGTGTATGCATGTGTGTCCATGTTTTCAAGGTAGTATTTCTTGGACTGTTCTTATTTGAATTTCATTTTCCTTTGACTTTTTTTCAATTATAAGATCATTAGGGCTTTTACCAGATACCACAGTGCTTATCAGAAACTGTGAGGAAGGAATTGCAACCTTCTTTTCTTTTTACTTCCAGTGAGATAAAAGGAGATAGACAGACTGATAATCATTATTGCACCTGATAGCAAAAGCAATAAAGTCCTTTTCCCTCTATTTTTTATTTTATCATTTTCATTTTGAGATTTCAGTCCTTATCAGTACAAAAGCTTTAGCTTTGAGGTAGAGTTAAGTATCAGATTTTTATTAGGGTCTGCCAGACTATGGTATCACAAAGACAATCATACAGGAGCATAAAAATAATTATCTTCAGCTACTTCATTAAAACTGCAATTGTATTTATTTATTATGGCTAGATCAGACCCAAATATCTGTCTTGTTTTTTATCATTCACAGTCAATAACAAAGGTATTTTCTCAACTGCATAAACTATCCAACATAAGTCCTTTGACATGTTCAATAACACTTAAAGAAACATGCAGCTATAGAGCCATACAATGCATAGTTGCATTACAAGTAGTTTCATCAGCATTGGTCTTGCCACAAAAAGTGATGAAATACAAAAGCTCTGCTGTGTTGCCTGATATAGTACAACAGCATGGCAACATCCACAAATGAACAAGTTTAGATGTTGTATAATTGTCTTTATAATTGTTGTTTAATTGGCATTTTTCCAAAAGAGCAGGGGTGCTAACCATGGTCAAGTCATCTCAATCTGGCCAAGCTAAAATACAAAAACTGTTGTTGAATAGTTGAATTGGCTAAATATCCTGTCACTCCACATTTTGAGCTAGGCCTGAGACTAATGCCTCTGTTCCACTGGCTTAAGCGTCCGTGCCGTGCCATGCCAGACACATCCCAGAGCTTTCTGTAAAACCATGCCATTGTCGGAGGGAGGAGCAGAGTGATTGTGGGTTTGGTTTGTGTTTCGTTTTTAAAAACAAAGACAGAAAGCAACACTACGAGCGATAGAGCCTGATGTGGAAAGGACTTGTGTGTCTATTTTATTCTTTATGCTTTACATGATTGGAGACAGCGTAATAAATACACGTTTGTGTTAAAAGATATTAGAAATAGCTAAACGTGTATAGACAACTTTATATTCAGACAAGCATTACATTACTGTAAGAAAACGTTTCCATGTGCAACAATAAAATAAATATTTGCTATTTATTATTATTATTGTTATTATTGTAATCATCATCAAGATTTGTGCTAGTAGATATACATTTTAAATGGCACAACTTGACTCCCTTAATTTATTACACTTACTACAGATTTGTAACTGCAGACAACACTTTTTGCCATATTATTTATCATTAGCAGATGTCCTTAACCAGGGCAAATTACATTTGAAAAAAAATATACACGTTTCACGATTAATCATACAGTAACAGCAGCTACAATATAGCAGATTATAATTTAACTAAAGTGTGCACGTCTCAGTCATGGGGTTTATGGAATTATGGACGCATTTATTAAACCAGTCGTTAATGTTTTAGAGGGAAACCCAGATCTGCTGTATTAATTTATTTATTAATTAATAAAAATTGTAAATTGCACACATTAAGTAAATCGTGTTCGCCTTCATAATGATTGTCTCTGTGGGGCTGTTATACAACAGACCTTCACACCATCCACAGGACAACAGCCTGAAACACCGCCCGGTTGTTCATAAAATATTAATAAAATCGTCTGCTATCGCTCCGATTATTATCCTTCAGTTTTTTTTTAACTAGTCACGGCACTGCACCGGGTCCTGTGAAATAGAAGTTTTTAATACACTCGGATATTAAGTAATTGTTTCTGTACGTGGATTTCACTCCATGCTGCTAATAAAACTGTAATTTCTTAATGATCGCACACGGCAATATCTTCCAACATAATGTAGCTGATCTCTTCCCAAGTCCAGCACACATCTCCGCTTCTGAAAACAAAGTATTTCCTCAGTGGGGTGACAGACGCTTATGGCCACGTCTGGCAGCAGATAGTTAACAGGCCACAAAACCGTCCAGTGGAAACACCCGTCTAAGAGGCCAGGGCCGGACACGTCCAGTGGAAACGGGGCATTACACTTGCCCAGTGCTGAGAAAGACAAATGTCTAATCTTAGCACTGCAAAGAATTTCATATTCTTGTTTTGGTAGCTTGTGTAAGAGTAGATGGATATAAATTGGTGTGTTTTTGGAGACATTTTTCAGTTTCACAGTACTACGTTTAATTGCTGCTTTTCCACAAGATGGGCAAACACACAATCACCTTCTTTGTGCTATTTAAGTTAAGTGAGCCCACTGCATGATGCTGCTCGGGAAAGTTGTGATGCATAATGGAAACATTGACAAAGCTTACAATATCATCAAAATCGAAATGTCATTTGACATCTAATTCTGTCATACTTTACTGAACTAGGGCTTTCAATTAACACCAAATAAATACACATCCAATAAGTCACATTCAAATAGCCATGGCAGCACTTGTCTACTGTAAATACTGACAATTGAAAACCTTTAGCTTCGAATTTATAAACCTTATATATGATGATTGCTGTAAAAAGATTGTCACCTTCTGAACCAGCAAAGTAAAAAAAAAAATGTCAAGCTCTCTTTAAAAAACTGTCTGGCTATAATGGAAGACCTTGGCGTATTCAAGTCTTTACCCAGAGGGATGTATTAACCTATGATGTAATTCTATTTTATGGGCAATTGAAGAAAGCATAAGAGATATCGAATCAAGGGGGTTATATTGTACTCAACACAGACTCAATTTTCTGATTAAAATGCCCTCTCTTACTAAACATTTTTCATTAACCAAATATTGATATAGAAGCCTTTTCAAACACTGCAATGCATTGAGACATGAAGTCTCGGTGATGTGCACACGGACAAATGAACTGTTTAGTGTCTCATAGGTCACAAGATCGGCTGACTGTGTCTGTTTATCATTTCCCTTTACCTCCTGCCTTGTATAACCAATTAGATGAATACCACGCACTGCTTCTGGCAGCAGTGTTACACACACAATGTAAGGATCCCTAAAGGTCTGGTTACTTTTGTCTTCTTCAAGTAAGGACTGTCTGCTGTTTGCAGCGTACTGACCTTTAAGTGAAGGTGGCCACACAGGAGAAAAAATCATAGTTCAATGTAGCTGAAACAGTCTCATATACATCAATAAACTTGCTATTTTCTGCAAGAATAATGCAAAATAACATAGAAGCCAAGACAATGACAGCTGCCGCTTATTATTATTATTATTATTATTATTATTATTATTATTATTATTATTATTATTATTATTCAAGGCTTTACTACTAGACAGTATATGGTTCCTGCTGCTGTTCTGACCATTAATAAAGCAGGGAAATCAGCCATTTAAAATATAAGGATCAGATTAGTTTTGTCAAACTAATTTTAGAAGCTTGATAAAGCCCAGTTCTATACATGCATGGCTGTCTTAAATTTGAGGCTCATACAATTATTTACTAGAAATAAACTAACTGGTCATACAAGTAATCAATTGAAAGGTGAAATTTTCTTTCTTTATTTTACATTCGGCTATACCGGCTTTATCTGCAAAAATCTGCAAAAAATACACATTTCAAAAGGAAAACAAAAATCCTTCCGATTCCTTAATTATGAAGGCTACGTTTTGACACATGTGATGTTGTAATAAAAAGAGAATCGCTGGAGTATAGATTCTCACCATGTTGTTTACTTACTGTAATACATGTGGTGACTGCCATGAATTACAATGAAACATAGTTTTGAAGCTAATATAAATCCTTTTTTGTCTAGCTTGCTGTCCCTGAACACAGGTCTGGGGAACGGGCATGGCTCTAATAAGTAGCCAGCCGTGCACCTTTGCACATATTGACAGCAGTAGACTTTCTGACTTTTCTATTCAATCTTTATTCTTATTGCAGCAGAGGTGAAAAGCAAAGGCAATAAGCTCTTGGTGTATTAGAGAGATGGAAAAATGCCTGGGTAAATCATGTAAATTAAACACAAAGGACTTCTAAAAAAAGCCAATTACTTTCTGTGGTGTTGCTGCGCTAACCACCACCCCTCACCCCAATCTCTGGCTATTTCTTACTAACAAGTATACAGAGCTTTTTATTTTACAGCTGTCAGAAACCACCTTAGGGAGTATAGCAAATGCATAAGTATATATGAGAACTATAGCAAACTGAGTAAGAGTGACACATTTGTAAATAAATAATTGCATTATGCTTTGACTGCATATAATAAACATTTTTCTCTATATCTATATATGTATTGTACTGCCCAAACACTCTCAGCTTCTTTTCATTTTCGGTATTCGATCATTTAGCCACTTCATGTGAAGATGTTGTTTCCCTTGTGAAATTGTGAATATTGTGAACGTTGTATGTTAATGCTTGTTAAACTATGTAAGTTGAATTGGATAAAAGGGTCTGATATATAACATTATTATTATTATTATTTTATACTGTGAAACCTGTGACAGTATTTGGGAGGGAAACAGGCAAAACGAACTAATTTCATAATTATTATATATAACCCAATTTAAGTGAATATCTGGTGTTTAGAATTATTTATTTGCAGGTTTGACAAGCTTTTAATAATTAGTCAAATCTACTGTTCCTTTAACTGCATGTAGAAAGAATTATAACATGCAGACGTGTGTGTCAAAACATTTAATGCAGAGTTCATTAACATCAATCTTCGAGGACCTGTGTCTTTCCCAGCACAAAACTGCTTGACTCCCGCAGTGAAAGCTTAGAAAGCAGACATCTTACGCTTAACATTTTAGCTTCATTAAATCTCAAAAGGCACTTTTTTGAAGGAATACGATCTTAAATACAGTGGACATGCTGAAGAAAAGGAAAAAAACCTGCAGGAGTAGATCTCTCTTTTTGGCACGAAGCTCTGTGAAGGGTTAAGTGACATTGACAGGGTTATTTGGCTCTTTGGCTGAAGTACTGCTGCTGGAATTTGTATTGATTGCCCTATGAAGTTCTTGGGCACACATACAATTGTATTATCAAAGCTTGTTTACTGATACAGAATTAATGCATGCAAATTTGAATGTAACACAAATTCTTTCCACATTTAACATCATGAAAAGTTTTAAACAATAAAAGGAGGAGCAAACATATTCTCATGAATTGTGTATTCAGCATTGTTTTTGTTTTTTTTCTTAAATTGTAAGATATCCCTCAAATACAAAGTCCAATTAAATAAACAACAAATAAAAACACAATAATGAGTGAAAAAAAATCACATTTCAGTAGAGAAAACTTAGTTTGCCCCCCCTTAATATTCCACAACACACACACACACACACACACACACACATACTGAGTCACCTGGCATAGGTGAGGATAAGGATAAGGTAAGGATCTAACTTTACCTGGAACAACACAACATCAGATTTAAATCCAGAAAAGCAAATGTGTGTTTAACCTTGATTGGAAGGTGTAATGATTTGGTTTATTTAGAAACTAAATGGCTACATTCTTCTGTTAATCTTCATTAGAAAATTTATATATATATATATATATATATATATATATATATATATATATATATATATATATATATATATTTAAGATGTTGTTGTTTCTTTTTGAATTGCAAAGCAATCTTCCAAAAACAAACAGAACGGAAATATGTTAATTCTCTAGGCTATGAAATAGATGTCAAATAAGATACAATAAGAAACAACAAGTTCCTAAATAAATATTTGATGTGCCAAATATCTACTTATCAGATTGGAATTCCTGCTGGTTTGCTGTGAAATGCTTTATGTGGTGTTTAACATAGAGATACTATCTGAACATAAACAAGTTCACTTATTTAATCAGTACTATCCACTCTTAAATGACAGTTCTTTGAGTAAGAGGAACAAATGAATTAATATATACAGTGAGGGAAAAAAGTATTTGATCCCCTGCTGATTTTGTAAGTTTGCCCACTGACAAATAAATGAACGCATTTCAAAAAAGTTATAAATTGATTTGCATGTTAATGAGGGAAATAAGTATTTGACCCCTTCGACTTAGTACTTGGTGGCAAAACCCTTGTTGGCAATCACAGAGGTCAGACGTTTCTTGTAGTTGGCCACCAGGTTTGCACACATCTCAGGAGGGATTTTGTACCACTCCTCTTTGCAGATCCTCTCCAAGTCATTAACGTTTCGAGGCTGACGTTTGGCAACTCGAACCTTCAGCTCCCTCCACAGATTTTCTATGGGATTAAGGTCTGGAGACTGGCTAGGCCACTCCAGGACCTTAATGTGCTTCTTCTTGAGCCACTCCTTTGTTGCCTTGGCTGTATGTTTTGGGTCATTGTCATGCTGGAATACCCATCCACGACCCATTTTCAATGCCCTGGCTGAGGGAAGGAGGTTCTCACCCAAGATTTGATGGTACATGGCCCTGTCCATCGTCCCTTTGATGCAGCAGGAGTTGTCCTGTCCCCTTAGCAGAAAAACACCCCCAAAGCATAATGTTTCCACCTCCATGTTTGACGGTGGGGATGGTGTTCTTGGGGTCATTCCTCCTCCTCCAAACATGGCGAGTTGAGTTGATGCCAAAGAGCTCGATTTTGGTCTCATCTGACCACAACACTTTCACCCAGTTCTCCTCTGAATCATTCAGATGTTCATTGGCAAACTTCAGACGGGCCTGTACATGTGCTTTCTTGAGCAGGGGGACCTTGCGGGCGCTGCAGGATTTCAGTCCTTCACAGCCTAGTGTGTTACCAATTGTTTTCTTGGTGACTATGGTCCCAGCTGCCTTGAGATCATTAACAAGATCCTCCCGTGTAGTTCTGGGCTGATTCCTCACCGTTCTCATGATCATTGAAACTCCACGAGGTGAGATCTTGCATGGAGCCCCAGACCGAGGGAGACTGACAGTTATTTTGTGTTTCTTCCATTTGCGAATAATCGCACCAACTGTTGTCACCTTCTCACCAAGCTGCTTGGCGATGGTCTTGTAGCCCATTCCAGCCTTGTGTAGGTCTACAATCTTGTCCCTGACAACCTTGGACAGCTCTTTGGTCTTGGCCATGGTGGAGAGTTTGGATCTGATTGATTGATTGCTTCTGTGGACAGGTGTCTTTTATACAGGTAACGAGCTGAGATTAGGAGCAGTCCCTTTAAGAGAGTGCTCCTAATCTCAGCTCGTTACCTGTATAAAAGACACCTGGGAGCCAGAAATCTTGCTGATTGATAGGGGATCAAATACTTATTTCCCTCATTAACATGCAAATCAATTTATAACTTTTTTTAAATGCATTTTTCTGGATTTGTTTGTTGTTATTCTGTCTCTCACTGTTAAAATACACCTACCATTAAAATTATAGACTGATCATTTCTTTGTCAGTGGGCAAACATACAAAATCAGCAGGGGATCAAATACTTTTTTCCCTCACTGTAAAGTAGCTGTTATACACATGTACTTTACTGCACATTCAGACAAAAAAGTAACTGTTCTCACCTAGAAATAGAATATATAATCCAAATTCTTATACTTTGAATTTCTTAAATACAGTCATTTACTAGCAGTAAAAATTAATCACCACAGAGATATTCCTCTGCATATGATATGATACAATCTTTAACATGATCGATTATTAAATAAATAAAAGTGGGGGGTTGTGTGTGTGTGGAATAGTATCTTCTGTTTAACTAACCAATGAAAATCTGTTGCACAACTAACTACACACATTTAGATAACTTTGACTCATATCATAGTGGTTACATTTATGAGCAGAAGAAAGTAGCATCTTAAAAAGAAATTAAGCCACCATTGAGTACAGGTTAATAGTTTTCTATTAAAGGGTGGGTCATAGTTTTAATTGAATCCTAGTTCCACAGTCCCTCTTAAAATATAGATTAGATAGATAGGACAGATGCACACACACAAACACGAACAGTAGGTGGAATTCATGTACCTTTAATGTTAAATGTTAAAGACGGGTGTCTAATTTCTTGCCAATGATTGTATAAATCTGTGTTACTACAGTTGTCTCTTAACCTAAATACATCCACTTACATCCCAGTAATGGCTACTTTGAAGAGCAAAGACAGAGCCCGCATTTAACTATCATGATGGCAAGTCGATACAATTCACTTCCCTGTTGTGTAGAATAGAAACTTCCTGTTATTGACTTTTACTCCGTTCGTGAATCATTGTTTATTGATAGCTAGAACCTCACCCTCCTGTTGCAAGCACCCAAGAAAAGATATAATTTTTATTACATCATTAAACTACTATATCTGGACCACTTTGAATGTCAAAGAACATTTAAAGGCGCAATTTTGATTTCATTCAGTGTGTAAAGTCTCTTGATTCAGGATGTGAAATTGAGGTTTGTAGTAATTCTATCACTCTGTAGTATGATATAGAGATTCGATTGACGATGCTTCACATGGGGAAATGTAGTTTTCCAAAAAACACAGAACTTGTTACTAATATTCATACTGAAGCAAGTCACAATTTTACATTCAATGTATGCATACTAAAGAAAACTGTAGTACAGGAGCACATTGAACATACATAATGCTTACAGTACCTGAAGGTATAACAAGTGAGATGTTGTGCCCAACATCCACACAAATGCAATATACTGTTCATGCAGTGTGAAAATGTGTAAATATTGCATGGCATAGCATGTTCTTTTTTTTTTTTTTTTTTTTGGCAACAATGTGTCAATTTATTAATGCATTATTTTGCTTCTGTTTGTATTTTGTATTCTATAAGTGTCTATTTGTTTTACTGATTTGTGTGTTTGACTCATTCATTTATTCTGCTCTTGCTTTTGTTCATTGTACTTTACTTTTATTTGTATAAAATGTCTTTATAATGTTTACATGTCTTTCAGTTGTGTTTCATGGGAGTGTCATGGAGTGCTGGCGGAAAAGTCAGAGCAGGGGTGTAGGGGTGCTATGGATTAAATATTAAACCTCATGCGTATGTACTACAACATTATGTATAAAACATATATAATCAAAGAACTATGTTTTCAAACAAAATTCAATATTTTTGGCTTTCTTTTTAAAGTATTACACATAACAGAAAAGGTGGGCCCGTGTTCCTTTCAATTTCAAATCGTAGAAATACAGCAAACAACTTATTCCAGGTGGGGTATATCTAAGGAAAGGCCACTGTGTATCTGCTTATGTTAGGTACATATTCTTGTTAAAAAGTATCAACATAACAGTTTTTCTCAAGTTAGGCTTTGACTGATACAAGCCGAGTGTTTTTTTTTTAATTGTTAAATACTTATATCTCCTACCTATTAATATAATCACTATAAAGTTCAAGTCTGTAGTTTACAATTAGCGGGTTGGCAAATTATTTTTCCTTTTTTATGTCTATGTAGTCTCTTGTGGAGACCTCTTGCAATTTCCACCCTCTGTTTTAGTTTGGATAGCAGACAATATGACTGTCTCACAGTGGCTCTCACTGCCTGGCCATTTTGGAAGCCATACCAGCAAAGCGCATCTTCTCCCTGTTGGTAGCTCCAGATATTTTAGATTTCATTCAGCCAGAAGTGGTGCATGTGAACATCTTTGATTTAATCAGGTCCTATATTTGCGAGAGGGAACTGGCTACAGTTTAACATTTATTTTTCTGTGATAAGAAATCCCCTTCACCTTTGATATTTCCCAACTGGAAAGGAACTTTTCCAGCAACAATTTTTCACTGAAATATAATAAGTAGAAACAAGAACACAGGATGTATAAGATAACTCAAAACAGGAAATGAGCATTAATAAATATAATAATAGGGAAAAGGTGAAGATTTATCTACTGCTGTTATCATGATGAACTGTAAAATTGGGCATGCATAAAGTCTTCTGTCACACTCCACAACGCAATTTTTTCTCATGTTCTATCAATTCTTCTGTCGCTGCCGCAGCACCATTTGTCAGAGTACTTAATGCACAACAAAAGTGTCTGGTGGAAACTCTGATCAGTAAGAATAGGTTGTGTCACACAGTTAAATCATGTTATGTCTCCAAAGGTACAGCTGTAGATTAAACAGATGTTTGTTTTTTGTCAGAGGAAGTGATTCTGTCTCTCCCTCAGCCTCCTACAAAACATGAGCCATTTCTCTTACTATAATATGAAAGATAGCTGATGAGTAAATTACAGAAAAGTCATATTTATGTATATATATAGTATGTATTTCTTTATTATTATAATTATCATGATCATCATCATCATAATCATCAACTAAATCACTTCCTGAAAAACAAAACAAATATATCTATATAAGCCCCAATAGGTGTTCTTTTACTGATTTATTTTTAATTGAACACTTGAGTATCCATTCCCTATTAATGAAACTGTATCCTGTAAATTGCTAGCTGCTTACATCTCCACACAATACACCTTTTGTAATTAAAAATAAATTACTAGGTTTTTAGAATACATTATTGCATATTAATTTAAACTTTCAGACACCTATAATAAATTGCCCAAATCAAATAATTCAGAAATTTTAGAAAAGACTCAATACTAAACAATAACACATTTAAATGCAATTATGTTAATGTATTATTTATTACATACTATGTCCTTAATAATTATTATTCATATATATATATATTCTCAAACCAAAGTTAACAGCCTTTTGCACTAGTTTGATAACATTGTGAGGAACAGTAAAAAAATAAACAATCCAGCATGCACATGAACTAGATGTTGTATGGAGATGCGAAATAAACATGTAACATACAGAATTTTGGTTGAAATATTATCATATTATTAATTTCTCATAAAATCATAGATTATTGTGGAAGAGTGTTAGGTGTTAGGTGTAAATGTTATGTAGGTCAAAACATAATTGAATCGCAGTAATTTAGTAATTTAATGTTGTTGTTACTGTTGTTTTGTAATTTTTTGTTGTGCTTACTAATGAAAAAATATTATTATTATTATTATTATTATTATTATTATTATTATTATTATTATTATTATAAATTTCTTAGCAGATGCCCTTGTCCAGGGTGACTTACAAAATATAAGAGCAATACAAAGTGCAATAGTACAGTGCAATTCAAGGCATAATACATTTTACAAATTCACAATTTACACAAGTGTATATGAGATATACAGTAAACAATATATGAGGTTTTGCATCCTGGACTGCAAAAGTTGATGAGTGCAAACAAGATGTTAGGTCACAGTCAAGGGCCAAGGGAAAGGGAGCATAGGGGAGATCAAAATAAACAATATGAGTACTAGTAAAGCAAGGCAAGTAGTATGACAAAACGTTGTATAAGTGCTATCTTACAGGAGAATACATTACTAAATTACAAGTACTGTCTGAAAAGATGTGTCTTGAGTAAGCCAGAAGGAGGTCAGGGACTCTGAGGATATATATGAGGATGTTATTTAAGCAGCCATTTGTAGTGAACTTGAGCAAACAAACTATGCATTAAAATATTAAGCTTATTAGAAGCCTGCATGTGGAGATAGATCTCCTGAGAAATTGTTCATTTTCTTAGTGTATTGTCACTTTTTCAATGGTGATGGATTACACCACCAAGACTGTGACTTTTATGCTTAATTAAAACTTTCAATTGTTAAAAGCAAAAGCTACAATTCTAATGGAAGCCAAATGCTTAAATGCATTGCTGGAAAGTTTCCATGGAACTTAAGAGAATTATTAATAATGATCCAAACTCACTACATTGAAAGAGCAGGTGAAAGACTTATGACTTATTCATTGCAGACACTGAATTGGGCTGGAGTGCTAAAAGTAGCTTCTGAAAGAAAATGTGCCAGTTTTTCTTGACAGGCTTTGGAAGGACTGGAAGACATTGACTTTTGTTTCTAAGCACCTTCAAGATATGTTGAACTCTGAGGGAATATTGATCATTGTGAAAGGTCTATAAATCTCCGTATTGACTGAGGATGGTTTGAGTCAATATCCTTACCGTTATATATGCTGTGAAAGTCCTGGATTAAACCACATCATAGGGAAGTGTGTTTAATGTCCTATGTAAGATAGAGCGGACAAGGGCATACATTAGTACCTCCTAGTGTGGAAAATATTGGACTGATTATTGATGCCTAAAAGTTGTGAAATGTAACAATCTGTGTCAAATATGAAAAATGAATTCTGTATACATTAAATAAAATAAGCACTACAATGTCTTCCAAGCTTCTCATGGGTCAACAGATTCAAAACCAACCAACATAGGTATCAAAGACAGAGTTTACATGTGTGTTTACATATGCTCAAGTCACAGATTAAATTATCTTCTACCTCTCTGGGTTTACATGGTTTTAGTTTAGTGCACTTGGGACGAACTGCTGTTTACCCAACGTCATGCAAATTAAGGGCAAAGGAATGAGTTAATATGTAAATAAGCTCTACATAAAGCTCTCGTGATGTTTTTGCAGGAAAATCCACAGAAAAGGTGGTTTACAGGCATGGAGAATAGTACTCAAGATGCTTACATCACTGAATCCATGTCTGGCATGTGACAATGTGTTAAAATGAAACCCATTTTATTTAGTTTAAAACATGTGGAACTGCACATCTTTCATTTTACAGGTATTACACCGCCTCCATTCTTATTTCTTGCTTTTTTATATTTATACAATTTTATTCTTAGATAATAGTTCAAACTGTATGGTAGACTATTTCTTGATTCTTACAATGATACACAGAAGAAAGGTTATTTAAAGCTCATGAAAAATAAACTATTGACATTGCCAAGTACATAAATGCCCATGCCTGTTATACTGTATGTCTGTTAAAACTTTCTTTTCAGATAGATTTTCTCAATGCCATTCATTTTAAGAAGCTAATGGATTATTCCTGTATCATTGCAGCTCACAAAAAGCCATATTTCCAGGGAGGTGATCGCTTCACATAGTAAACAGAACTTTCTAATACACTAATAAAGAGAGATATTGTATCTTTGTTGTCTTATTGTCATCAAACTACCTGCTGACCAGGTCATATCAGTGCTTTCTACTCATAAGAAGAAAAAAAACAAGGTCAACTTCAAGTTAAGTTGAATTAAAGCAAAATAAGACTGCAATGGAGGAAGGAAAAATCCTACCTCAACTCTAACTTATACTTGACCCTGCCCAAAGTTAAGGAATGAATGACACAATAATTGAACAAACATCCAGATTATTTTGGGTTTATGCTTCTGCAGATTCTACACTTGCAGTAACTTTACTTTATGGCATAATCTACAGGAAGACAAGTGGCTAATCCTCCTCAGCAGCTGAAATCCTTGAAAATTCACATTTATCCCGCTTTATCCTTGATCCTTATCTTGATAATCTGGGATTTCGACTCTGAACCTTCTGGTTTGCTCTCTTGTGCTCATGTCTTATTTAACTGTCAGCCTTCACAACTTCATGTTTTCCATTCCTGATTATCTCAACTTTCCCATTTATGAGGCAGTTTTGTCAGGAGGCTTTTGTTTCCTCTTTCTCAGTGTGCACACAGCAGATGGTCATTTTGCGTTGTGTATTCACGTAATCCCAATAAAAACATTTAATTTAAATATAAGCACAACGTCTTTAAATAGGCAATCCTGGCATCATTGTAGTCATCACAATAAATATTTGATTTTAAACCAGTATATTAGCTGATAGCTTATGTGAACATGAAACAAATGTAATAGATGATTAAATTAATTGCCAGCAAAGATCTTGTATTTATAAAAATCCTTCTTCTACTGATGGGAAGAAAACTAGATAAAACAATAGCATTATGGTTTGGATCATTTAAGGTCACGTTTTGGATTTCAAATTCCTAGCATAATTGAGCAACTTCAGAGATTACATTAACATATCAATTAAGACCAACTCACACCAACTGAAAAACATATATACACCACTCAACAGAGACGTGTTGACCTTCAGTTCTTTCTGTAGTTTTCTTTTAGGTTTCAGTATGATTCTCACACATAAATACATAGTTCTTTTGGATCTACTGGACCAATGGAACTCAGTGAAGAATAGATGCAAACAATCAAACAAACAAACAAACAAATACATAATAAATGCTGAGTGATTTAGTATTGTATCATCCTGGGGGGTCCTGGACACGATGATGCCACAGTGCAGGGACTGTACCGCATCACTAAGGGGCTAAACACTACACAACCAACACTACGACTAACTTGGTTGTATAACGCGGGGAACGTACAATGATCTGAGTTCAATTATAAGTCCATACAAGGGAAGCAGGTATCAAATAAAAACACAGGAATCAATAATAATCAAAAATAAGTAGTGAAGCAAAATTGTGTTGCCCACTGTCAGTGAGTGTCAATAGCAATAGCCATATTTGTACCACAAAACCACAAGGCCAGCTTTTCATTTGTATTCAGATTTCTTCTTAATAAAACTACAATAAAGAAATATAAAAAGATTGAATCATTAATTAATTACATCCAATTTGGTGACAAACTTGTGATTTGTGGTTTAAGTGCAGACATTAATTGGCATAGAAAATATAATGGAAGTCTTGCCTTCCTCTTCAATTTGAGATCAAATGAAAGTATTTGTGTTCAAAGCAGCTGCACATTATGTTAGGAACACCTTAATAGGCCGGCTGTTGTCCAGCATTAAGTAGACGGATATGAAAGTCTAACGACTGAATTAAAAATATATGCTGGTTAACTGAAGCATTGATTCTACAAACAGCAGCTGGAGTTCTTCTATTCCTTTTACTGTACGTACGTTTTCCCTGAACATGAACAAATCATTTTCCGATACATTTGCTGTAATTAATATCTACTTTACTATAGCATATGAAAATTGTTTTGTCTAGATAACACTGAGTTACAAACTTAATTTGGCAGCTGGCTACTC
This sequence comes from Amia ocellicauda, assembly GCF_036373705.1. Classification (NCBI taxonomy): domain Eukaryota; kingdom Metazoa; phylum Chordata; class Actinopteri; order Amiiformes; family Amiidae; genus Amia; species Amia ocellicauda. The sequence continues at coordinate 15,772,543 of NC_089860.1, forward strand.
CATCCCCCCCAAGCACCTCCATTTCATGAATAAAATAAATACATAAATAAGTTACATTTTTGCCATTTTACCATCATTTTTAGGGGAATGTTGCGATGAAGTGACAAGTAGTGTGTGTGTGTTACTATGGTTACTGTGACTTTTAATTCATAAGCATAAGCCAACAGTAGGTGACCTGTTTTGCTTCCGTTTAGTGCTTACTCACTTGTCTGTCTGTAGGTGTTAGCTGTTCCTTTAGCCTTTATATATTAGTCTCTAATTGTTCTTTGGTGCAAGTATATTAGACTCAGTGAGACTGAACAATACACCTCAGCAGCATAGACTGCAAGGCTGTGGTTACAGAGATTAGGAGGGACAGAGGTTCAATTCACTTGGAAATGAGGCCGGTTACAGAAATTACTGGATTTGTATTTTTGTGTTGTTCTAGTGTAAAATATATTATTTCCCTAGTTATGTCAAATCCCTGATAACTGAGCTTTGAAGAATTAAATAAAATGCTGTTTTTTCTAGGTAAGACCTGTCATGCTCCTCCTGTAACTTCAGACATTTTCAGTCACTTCCAGTTTTGCAACTCAGATTGAAATTGTCAGTGACAATGTCAAATTGGCACTAACAATTCTCTCTCTCTCCCTCTCTTTCTCTCTCTCTCTCTCTCTCTCTCTCTCTCTCTCTCTCTCTCTCTCTCTTTAAGGAGCGTTTCTGAGGCTTGGCATCCATATACTCTACCATGCTTGCTCATGTCTTCACAATTATACCATTGTAACAATCGAATGGCTAATTGCTGAATATGAGTTATAGAAAATAAAGGGATCTTTAACGAGAATATCTATTAAACTATGTACAAAAAAACTGAATACAACGTGTGAAGATGGTGAGATATTTAGTTGAATTAACAGATTCTTAAGCTTTGGTTTTATTTATTTCATAATCCACATTCATTTGATCATATTTAACAACCCTCCAACATTATAGCGTCATACATCAAAAGGACATACAATTATTTTCTGTTCCTGAATAATTTAGTCCTTTATATCCAGAGCCGACACGCACTGTGCACTTCCCAAAAACAGTCCAAAGCCACAAAAAAAGGAAAGGAGAAAAAACTAAAGGATCACTGTCACCAGTAGACGCACTGACCCGTAGTCCATAGTTCCGATTGTGTTCAACAATCTGATCCAAACTGACAAACTGGTCTCTGCGTTGCTGGGGTAATCCCAGGTTTTCGTTACTTCGCTGGTCACCATTATAATTCAATGCATATCATTTCACACCATGACAGAAGACTAAACAAATAAAAATATATTATTTGTTACAGCTATTCAAAGCTGGCACCAAACATTTGTCTCTTCCTTGTTGCTCCTCCCTCTTTCGTCTTTCCCCTCCAATGCCTCTATTGGCTACATAAACCCCTTCTACCCCTGATACTACAGAATCTTCTGTACCCAGACCACATTTTTTCTATCATTTTGTACTATACATTGGTTTATTTTCTCAGATTTATCAGCCCACAGTATTTCAATGTGACAGTGTCACACCATTCATTGCATTATGTCTGAAAATATATTGGATGTGAATCTCTCCACTCAGTATTGATAATGAAAACCTTTAGGAAACAGATTGTAAGTATATCACAAGACAGATAAGCATACCAGAATGCATGCAATCAAATTTTCAATCAGTCAATCAATCAATCAAAACATATATGTATTGATCAAGGCGTACCTCCATGCTTCAGCAGGTAACTTGCAAGCAGTAGCAGGTGCTCAATCACATTGGGGCAATAAATCCAAGCAGACTGCTAACTGCTAACCACTGATGAATTCCCTCAAATGGACTCATCAGTACAAGCACAGGATGTGAGAGCACACTTGATAACTTCAGTTATATTTTTTAATGAATACATTCCATACAGGAATAGCTAACATTTCGACCCTACCAGCGTCTTCTTCAGAGCAATCTGGTTAGCAGTCTGCTAGGATATATATATATATATATATATATATATATATATATACACACAACACACACACACAGACACACACAAACACATATATATATATATATATATATATATATATATATATATATATATATATATATATATATATATGTATTTATTTGCAATGTGTAACATTCCAGATGAGACAGATTACATGTGGGTGGTTTACCTGAGGCTATGGATCTGTTCATATGGCATTTTAGCAATGGCCACCCTTAATCAACGCTTCGCTAGTATTGCTACTGCAAAAGAGAAGGCCTGAAGGAAAGAGAGAAAAAAAAAGCTGTTGGAAAAGATATCTCCATAATGTGGACACATACTTAAAACCTATCATGACTACACTGCTAATACAAGTTAGGTATTCAAGGACTGTTCATGAGATTGAGGAGTGTATGTGCATATATTAAGTGTACCTGTATACCTGCCATTTGTATTTAAGGGTGAACCTTCTAATTAATCATTTGAACCCATAACAATTTGTAAACATGAGGGAAAGGGGAAAAAACAACACTTTCATGTGATTTTGAATATCAGTTAGATTACTGTTAACTGCATAAGCCATTTACTGTAAAAAGGGGCAGTGTGGTACAGTAAGCCTATTAATCTACTAAGCATCACACTTCCTTGCTTTACTTTTTTTGTTATATACCAACCTGACCTCAGTGTATTCTAAGACATCGCTATGTTTAGAGCTTTAAATGTCAGAAGAAATGTTACAGATACAGTAGGGATATTACAGGACATATTATCTTGCTCAACACATTTTCCCCAGATTTTGTTATAGCAGCTCTGAAATGTTGAAGAAAAAAAAGGAGAATAAAAGAACTTTTGGGAAAAAAGGGAACATCAAACCTTTCATAACACAAGACATGGAACTCTTACAGCCTCTTTCATTAGAACATAAAACATGCTAAAAAAAAATGTTTTATATGGGCTGGCTTTGATCTATGTGCCATTCAAAAGTGCAGAATTAACATTTGAAACTTACTTGGAATGTTTTCACAATTCCCCTCAGTGCCAATTTTCCCTGGAGGTGGTTTCCCTTTTTCTTACATTGTGTAGTGCTTGAAATGCTGATTCTCATTTTGTAGTATGTTTTGGAATTAAGATTCCACTTTGTTCTGCATTTTTGCAAATTTTGTCAGATTTTCATCCCATGATATACTGTTAAATAGGAGCCAAACCCACAAATTCTCAAAATGTAGGCAGGACAATTAATTTTGAATACCATCATTTCAGAATTAAATATATCTAGAGTGTATCCATTATTTATAAAAACTGAATTATTTACATGACTATTGTTATATTTAATATGTAAAATACATTTAAAAAAATCTTAATAATCTGTAAAATCCATTTTAGTGACACTGGATTGCAAACTGAAATAAAAAAGAAAACGGGATTGTGTGCTGTGAGAATTGTAACACAACTACATAAACATCTCTAATGACCTACACTACAGCTGATCAAAATGTCATGGTAAGGAATGCAAATAAAATAAATGCTTATCCATTTATGCAATTCTAAAGGCCTGTGTGCTCCTTGCCATGAAGAAAGACTACCATCTCTGAGGAAACAAGCTTGAGCTGCTGTTTTGTTTTTCCTTGTGAGCATGTAGAGACATGTACACAGAGATTCGTCAACAGCAACCCGTGTGTTTGTGTGTTTTTTTCATATTTTTATCTATGGGAGAAGGCTAATTCTGACTTCACTTGGTAATTTGTTTAAATGGATTCAATTACTTAAGCATTTTCCCCTTTGCAAGTTGTATAATGGAAGACTGGAATTAAAAACAAAACATATTGGACACAAGATTATCCTAAAAACTAGATTTAATACAGACTTTTCCTATCCTGCCTCTCAGTGTCAGCTGTAGTTTTGAAATGTCATTTAAAGGCAATTTCACAGTAAAGCTAGTTGCCAAGAAGAGAGAGAATGGGAAAGTCCTTTTATATGCCTGGTTAAGTGCAATGCCCCTAGAATCCAGGAGGTGAGGAACCCAGATGAAATTCCTGCATTTCTCTGTGCGGCAGAGATATGACGATGAGGTGTGAAGATTTGTGAAGAGGGGATGAAGTAAAGACCAGATTCTCCAGTTTAGTGACTCTTCAGTGCAATGGGATTTTAAAAGGAAAGCCACTTGTTTCATCCTGCACAGATTGCTTCCTGCTCAACTGAGAAGTGTCACACATGCATATCTCCATGGTGCCCTGGTCTTGCAATGGTGGAGATCTGTAATGGCATACTGTTGGCGCTCAAGAGATGAGTGTACTATGAGTGTCTCCTGTTAATTGTTCCCTCAAAACACTGTAGCCAAGGGTTCAAATGCCACTGAACGCTACATGGATTTATAAATCAAGAATCCTGAACATCAAATGCAGAATGCTCAAGTAAATACTCAATTCGGGAAACACTGAATTTTAGGTAAAGAATCTTGAGTTTAATAATAATAATTATACTATTATGAATAAAAATACAATTTATTATTATTGAAATGTGCCCCCAAAACTCTATAGTATTAATAATCAGCAGTCTGTTTGGGTAAGGTGTGTTGCTGCAGAGAAACCTTTATCCTTCTATGTGTACCATATTGAAAAATAAAATGTTGAACACATAACTAGGACCAGTGACTCATGTAGTCAGAGTCTGGTGAGAACCTGAATGGAATTACTGGAGTTGACTGGAGCGAAGGTGCTTCTTTCCAGGATCTGGGGCTAAATATCACAAGCAATCTATCAATTACAGAAAAGCTTCTGATTAAACTGAAGTCTGTCATAGAATGATTGTAAACAGTGTGTTCATACACTACAATTGCTATCCTTCTTTTCTTTAAGCATTTCCAATTATGCACTTAAGGTTATTCAGATTTAATTTGTTTTCATATAACCTAATGTCATGTGGATGAAGAAGAACAAAAAAAGAACATCGCTTACCATAAAAAAAACAACAGGAAATGAATACTGTCACAAAAGAAAGAAGAAAAACCAAAAGCAAACAAACAAAAATAAATAGGTGTCTCTGCAGCATGCTGTACGACTCCCCCTTATCAGACATGCAGGTCTTTAAAGTGTCCTCCGAGTTCATACAATCATGTGGGTGGAAGAGGCTGGGCCGGGGAAAGGTCAGGCCTTTAATCCACCGTGTCACCTTCACCTCGGCTGCAGCCCTCCTTTCATCATTTTGAATAAAAAAACACATAAAATGAAATAAAAAGGCTTCAAGCCCCTCTCAGCATCTCAACATCAGTCGTCCTGAAAGAGTCCGACTCCATGTCCTCTGGGGTCTGTGATCATTGCTGATTTCCCGTGCCGTATTCATCCAGCCCTCCTCCCCAGCGATCGCACTGCCCCTCCTAAGTGTCAATGTGGAAACGTAAAGGTCATACCCAGCCAGCCACTGACCCACGGCCAACAATTTTATTAGAAATCAATCACGGTGACCTTTAAGCGATAGGAGAGGTTTTGAGAGTGTGATTCGGCTTGATCTGAAAGTGCCCATTTAAAAGGGCTCTGGTATTAACCATGCAGTTTAGTTTCTGAAAACAAGTCAGGATTTTATGTGTCCATGAACACATTGCTGCCATTATGACAACTGTAACAAGCTTCAGTGACATCCAGGACAAGGACACATCACTTGGAATTTAGTCTTTCAGTTATTATTTTGTCATAATCTACACTTCAGTGTTCATTATTTTAACAGGATCCTCAAACTGCTATCGGTGTGAAGGCCTTGTAAAAAGCTAATGTACCCATGAGCAGGATGTAGGATCACAATAACAAGCACACAGAAAATATAATCTTACATATATTAGTGATGGACGCTATATCGGTTTTGCGGGAATTTTACGGTAATTATGGTATACATTCTATATGCCCTTTCTGTGGCATGAGGCCTACTGGTCCTACATGGCTTTAGAAATATAACTGGATTGATAACATATTTATATAATCCTGTAGGTCTACAGTGTATATACTTGCCCAGTTATTTTGGAAGCTCACTGTTGACACTGGTGCCATATTTCCTGTGACGTACATTCCTGTTAATCATTATCACCGCAATTGTGTGCTGGAAAGAGTGCTATACAGCTGCTCATTAATACAATGTCTGCATCCAAATGAAGCAATGATAGTTCAAATATTGGCAAAATGCTTTTCCAACTCACAAAACGTATTAAATATAGGCCTACTGCACGGGTGCATTTTGGATACGAGAAAAAACATGACGTAGTGTTTGAAGATGGAGTTCCTTTTTATAGACACTGGTGAACACTGGTGTGTGCTTTATTACACACCTCAGGGACCTAGCCTAACTAAACTTCTAAACATTCCCTATCTAAACATTAAACACTAACATAACCCAGACAAACATTAGCCATTAATCAAAATTGCAAATCCATTCCCAGGTCCAAGTCCATAAATCAACAGTTACCAGATTTTTGTTTTTTTGGTCTGCAGTTTCATTCCCGTCCCCTCAACAAACAAGGTGCTCCAACTTCCTGCTTTTATGTTTCCAAGAACTTATTGATTTCGTGCCACACCCGACACGACACTACAATATCTACAGCAGATACGGTTCAGATGAGTTTAATTCACCTTATTTAGATTTCAAATATTTCCAAATCAAAGCCAAAGACTGATTACAAATTACTATTCCTTTTCTTAATTTGAGGGAAATGATTTTGCATTAAGAACAACATATTAAATCACTTTGCATTCTTGATTAACGATGTACAAGTAATTATTTATAAATTAATGACTGGAATTAAGATCTAACTGTAAATATTTTACAATACAGGTTTTTCTTTTGGATAATTAGAGAGATAATACAAGTGTACAAATTAATGTAATATAATACTTAATACTTAGTAATGTTATAATAAAAAACGAAGTAATACAAATAGAAAATATTTATAATATAACTTTATATATATTTATATAACTAGGAAATGTCTATAATTTAATTTAACTTCAGCTTTGAGATGGAGTTTGTAGCATTACATTTAATTGTCATGTATTTTTAATGTTTGGATGTCTGTAAAAAATCTCAGCAGTGATGTTATTCTGGGTTATAATCAAGGATGAGTACGATTAAATAAATAAATAAATACATACATAAATAAAATAAATTACAAAAAATGCACATAAATGCTTTCTTATTTTTTATAAATGTAAAACTTGTGCAGTTTCAACTCTGATTTATTTACGACTCATTCCTCCCAAGGGAGCTTTTCATTACATATTGAGAGATTTACAATGTGAAATTCTTCTTATGGCAATTTGATTTGCTGTCAACAGAGATAATTCATTTAAATAGCTTATTAATAACCAGAGGGTTAACTGGTATCTACCTATGGCCTTTTTAGACTCATACCGAAATCATATTCAGATAGATATACATATTCAGAGAGAGTTCCAAAAATAAAAAATAGGAAAAAATAAAAAAGTTTCAAGATAACATTTTATTCCTTAACAATGGGGGCAGCTGTATCCTTTACAATCCAAGGACATGCCTAATTCAGAAATTATACACAATATTCAATATATAATAAATAGTGAGTGAACTGGAGACAATGAGATTACGATAGAATCCCCAACAGATGCTTTTATCATAGACTGAAGACTAAAGTCTCAAAGAGGGAGTGACCAATTCAGATGCTCAGTCCCGGGTTGCAGCTACACAAGGGACATCAAGGGCAAGTTGATTAATGAAAGGACAACGAGAGATATTTCAACAACTGACCAACGTATATCACCTCCATATGGAACAGGAACAGGTGTTGAAATCTGTATTGCAAAAACATGCGTGGCAAGAATTCATAAGTGTTGCTAAACATCACAGAATCCAAAAAGTGAATGTCCAAACTGGAGAGAGAACTCCAGATAAAGTGGATGCACTGTTTGGCTGTGGCAAGCGATCAACAGTGCAATGTGCGATTTCCAATTTTAGGTGAAGCCTTACAAATCATATTTCTTCTTTTGTAAAATAATCATTATCCTCTCAAGACAACAAATGAAGACCTTGCCTCTTATGTGGATGTATTTCTCTCAGAAGTGGACTTTTAACAAAAAAAAATCTATCTTACCAAAGATTACATGTCTGTTGTTTAAGTGTGGCAGTGTTCTGCTAGAAGAATGAGAAAGATTAATATAAAGGGAATAGTGTCAGGGATCTGACAATGTGTCACCCATTTTATAGTACTGTTCTCAAGCTTCATCCTTAGAGCAAAAAAAAAAAAAATCTTATTAAAAAAACATAGAACAAAAGGGAAAAAATTAGATAAGCTTCAGATAAAATTCTTGCAAGCAAACTCTGCTTTGAAAATAATGCCTTTCCGTTAATGACGAGCATTGTACACAGATAATGGCTTGACATACCCTGTGCAGTATCTACTAGCAACAGTGCTTGTGTGTTTTGTTTGATTGAAATGATGAATTTATGACTGAATGAAAGAATTGTATTAATGTAGGTCAATTATTTATTTAATGTTGAAGCAAGAAGATGAAACCATTTACATCAAGGGCCTGGGGCCAGTCAGGATATAACAATCACAAAGATACACAGAACTACATTAGCATTTTGCTGCTGATGATTGATAAAGAACATCAGCATTTTGAAGATGGATTTTAAAGGGCAACTTTTAAAATCTCTTTCAATTACTCTTTCCTCGGCATTATATGCTATGTTTATAATAGAGCTCCAATGACCCTGTCTATAGGAGCAGTTGAATTTGCAGATTTCACTTGAGGAAAACATTGACAGCTGCATATAAAGTAATTTAGTAATACAACATTTGACATTTACACCAGCTCCATCTTTGAAGGACATTCAAATATCTTGAGCTGGCAATGAAGTAAAAAATAAAAAGTATTACAATATATGTATTCCTGAGATGATTTATAGTTGTGTTTTCTGTATAACACGCATTTTTAAACAGCGCCTGCAGAGTCACAATCACCTTCTTTCTTCCCTGATAGAAAATATGTACAAAGTGTATTTTTTAATAAGAAAGAAGATGAGCCAAACACACACATTCAAAGAGCAACAATAAAGAAGTAAATACATGTATAAATTACACAATGGGGATTGTTGTGGACTGCATTTTACTGACATACAATTTGTCTACTATAAATTTTAGATCAGTAAACAGCTGCTTTGGCCTTTTTCTTAATGCTTTTCACATGTAAACAAAGGAAACTGCATTTCCCAAGGAGACAGTTATTCAAATATTTTACAGTCTTGCGTTTATAATAAATCCCTCATTGCATCCAGTTTCCTTCATTGTTTCAATCTGAAACTCCCTGTTTGAACAGAGCAGATCACACCTCTGCATCATTACTTAGGAAGACAAAAACAAATTTTAACAATAAAACAAGTCTGGAATCGTTAATCATTTCGCTAACAGACTTTCATACAATTTCCAAAAATAACTAATTAGAGTCAATACACAGCTGTTAAAAATAGTCAAATAATCAGACAGCAGAATAACAATAAAACACTGTACTGTGCATGGACTCAAACTGCATGAAGTATCCATAATAAAATGTGTTAAAACTCAGGTAGCTTTATGGGTTTCATATTACAATGTTATATTATGTAACATTTGCATTAAGATTAGGTTGCTAAGGATTTGATGTATTGTAGTTTTATGATTTTATAAAGTTAGAGACTCACTTTTTTGAGGCCAAACTTAATAAATCACACTGTTTGTGCTTGTTTGAGGCAAATAATAACAATAATAATAAAATATGTTGTCCTACTAAAGGGTCTGCCATTACAGTTTTTGTCACAAGTGGGATGACATTCCTGTGGGCTTTACAGATACTACAGGGGCTCTGTCATACTGTATTTATATTGATAATTAATAACATAAGAACATAAGAAAGTGTCCAAACGAGAGGAGGCCATTCGACCCATCATGCTCGTTTGGTGTCCATTAATAACTAAGTGATCCAAAGATCCTATCCAGTCTATTTCTGAGTGTTCCCAAATTGTCAGCTTCAACCACATCGTTGGGGAGTTTGTTTTGCAGTAATAACACGTGTAATGCATATATGGCTTCACATTTTCCTATTATAACTCTTTTTATAAAGCAAAGCAGGCCCTGATAATGTCACTTTCCTTATATATTTCTGCATTTTAGAGCATAGCGGCAAATAATAATAAAGTATTGTTCGCACATTGCAATTAACAGAACACATATGAACCAAAAAGCTGCCAAAACGAAAAATGGCAAACAATGACAAGAATGTTAACCCAGCAAGTTAAAATAATTGCAGGCAAAAAGGAGAAGAAAAAAATGTTTTTATGCTAATCGGATTCTGATTCAGTATAATGGCATCATGCCTAATCTAAGTCTAATATCATGAAAACAAATATGAGACAAATGTGTAATTTCTTATGCATGCATACTATAGCTTTGCAACAGTTCAGAACCTAAATACTTTTGGAAGCAGCAGCACACAGCAGACAACAGCTTGCATTTGCATATTAATTTAGATTCCATATATTGTTCCCTTTTATTTCTACTATTTAAGTGACACAGAATAGCATCTTTGATATATAATAACACAGTTAGGCACCGAGTGTTATAAACACATTGGCAAAGCCTCACACTCAAAGGAGATTTACAGTCTTAAGCAGTGGAGATGGCACAGACCAAGGTTTCGGGTAAGGATGTTACCTGGCACCCTATGCAGCTACATACTTCATGCAAATGAGTAAACTGTTCTAAATGTTTGGTTTAATTTATAGCTGTAATCAAAGGTTGACAGAAATCATATGTGCCAAATGTGCTTGGTTAGAGTGCTCTTACTTAAACTATGAACACCCCAGCCAATGCGCTGCCATGACTTGATGGCTGGTTTGCTTAGGGAAAAGTAGAGAAACACTGTCAAATTCTGAACTGTGAAAAAACAAAAAAACAAAAAAAACACTAACTATATAAAAGAAGAATTATTACTTGTGCAAACTGGCACTATAAATTGCATAATCTAATGGGGTAATTGAAAGTTGGAGAAATGTCAGAGATAAAAGGAGTAGGCCTACCTTCACATTTTTCCCAAGATTTTGTTTTTATCTTTAGAAATTCCTCTCTTCAGCCTTACTGTGTCACACATGACTGCCATTTCTATAAAGGTTTAGATTGTAATTTGCTAAGCTAATTTCTTTCTAGCCACAAAACTAGAACTAACCATGGCAAATTACAGCGTATCCGTTGTGCACTTGCCTGAGTTCAGAATGCCTTGTCAGTAGGCTTTTGTGATGCTAATCTATTGCCTTTATTCACTTCCTGGAAATCTTTTTTTTTTTTTTTTTTTTCCAGAAGGTGTTTTTGGTGCTGTAGCTAACATAGAACATTATGATTTAAAATACCGCAGACAACATGCAACAGGAATACAGCCATTAATAAAATAAGTGAAAGGAAAACTCAGATATAATCTTATATAATCTTTCTCATCAATAACAATAATATTTGTACAAGTAAAACTACAAGCCAGGAATAGATATCAACAACCGAGCCTTACAGTACAATTTTTTTTATTATATCTCATACAAAGGTCTGGCCACAAGGAGGTTATGTGCTCAGGCAGACACACACTGAGGTATTGGCAATGGCAGGGATTGCACTAGGACCCTCCTGGTAAAAAGCTCTTATTATTAACCGCTGAACAACCTGGCCTCTTTATTCTTCATTACTTGCCCTTCGCCTCCTACACAAACAGTGTTTTCTCGGTTGGCATAACAACTCTGCACATCGAGTAGACGGTGATAGAAATTGTTGTAATCTAAACAAACTGTCCTTGTCAAATTGCTTTACTGCGCACATTGACCAGGTTTGACTGGAATATACACAGGTGCAGAAAAGAGTGTCTGCAATTTGGCCGATTTCAAAATATTTTTCAGTGCATTTTTCGGTTAGACAAAGTCCTATTTTCTTTTCAGCTGGATTAGTATGTGCACTTGTGCATTTGTGTGGCATGACTGAGAAACAAGATCATGCTTTTTCAACTGGCACAGTATGTACAATCTTCTATGATGAAAATGCAACATTGAAGTATGTCAAAGCAATGTCAACTGATATGTAACATTACTCATTTACCCGTGAGAAGACTGAATCCTTTCTGAAGTTTTATTGATGACTCAGCTGCGTGTGGCACTGTTGTTTTGTTTCTGTTTGAAACTGTTTACTTCTGAGATGTACTGAGGATACATTATGCGACATTAGTAAATTCACAATGTGAGGCAGTCGTTGAAAGGTAAAATAGAGCTTCCAATCCAAAAAAGAGATGTAATTTAAGGATTGTTCATATTTAAAAACATAGTATTTATAATTTAAGACTTCTAATGTAACCGTAACAGTTTAATTTACAGCAAATAGCACACCTGTAATTCCCCAGTAGAGATCTCTAGCAAGTACAATAATGTCAGTAATTTGACCCATTGACTACAAAAAAACAATCAGTTCAATAGGATCTTATTGCAAGAGTGTTAGCTAAAAAAACATATGAAACAATCCCATCAACATTTTATGTTAAACATATACATATTTTTTCTCTTTTCTAAAGCATATTCAACATTTATTTTTCTCTTCTTAGATTTTCAACTTTCAGCTTTAGTTATTCTAAACCACCTGTGTGAAGTATATTCCCCTTAAACACTTAAAATAGGGGAATCCTTACAGCTGAATTTAATTTAGAAATGCTTTAATGAATATTCTTAATAGCCCATCTACATCACATTACCAGCACCTGCTCAGATTTCATCCATCACTGGAAAAAGTTTGATCTATTAAGCAGCAGCGAATTTTGAATTTTGAAGACCTCACTTGATGCTGTCTTGCTGTGTGCCAGTGGAAAACAAAGCAACAACCAAAACATATATAAGTACACACAGAGAATGACATGACTGCTGGATTTAGATGATAGCATTATTTACAGTAAATATTCCCCCGTCACAATGTTTATAATTATTAATATTATTCATTACCATCATCATGTAGGTATTTAACTCTTTGGTGCAAAATAATCAGTTTTAAACTGTATGCAGTGCTACAAGCAAAAACCAGGGGAAAGAACTTCCTTTTAATTAATTGCTTTGATGAACTGTCAGCTCTTTTCATGCCCATGATGCCGAGTGTGAAAATGTCTCATTCCTACAACTTGACAATCTCAAGCGGATCACTGCCAGCTTTCCTTTGCCTTTTTTTTTCTCCCTCCCTGCCTAAGTGCTTATTTCAGTAACCATTTGTTGAGTTTATTCCAAATTACATTTTATGTATAATACTCTATGCATAATTATTATAATTATGTGTGGTAGCAGTATATTTGTTTACCAAGCACAGATCTGGCTTTCTTGTCAATAGGGGAAGGCAGGTTAGTATGTCAAATGTTGGCATCTGGTTGCCCCTTGTGTTAAGAACGTAGTCTCTTTTAGTCAGATCTAAATATCATTGATTTTTTTTTTTTTTTTAAGTGCATCATCTGTGATGACTAATCTTACTGTTACCAACCTAGAGACCTTTTAGTTACATTCTAATTAATGTTCAGGAGATTAAACTAAAATGTACTACAGATCTGAACACCGCAAAGCAGGGTATGAGGTGGTGAGGGAGTTCTCTGTTTTGTTTTTCTGAAAGCTACAAAGAAAAAAAACACTAAAAGGAGTCTTCCTTTTTTTCTTTTCAATGCTTTTTGATTACATCTAATATACTTTAGTGGTGACCTTAGCTATTCCCCCACACAGAGGAGGAAATGTGAGGAAATATAGCTGAAATACCAAAGATGCAAGGAGGGACTTGTTTATGTATTTATTTTTTGTGTCGGCAGCATAGTTTTTTATTATGATTTTGATGGGGGTAGGACTGTAAAGGTCACAGAATTGTTTTACTATTATGAAAATCTGACCCCTGATTGATCTTGATTCATAGACTGAGGATTGAAGAAAATGTCAGCGTGAATCGGAACGCCTTTGAAAAGCTAGGGAGAAAAGCAGATGATAAAATCTGGTCAAACGCCTGAAGCTACTGAAGTATAGCAGTGCAGCACCTTTAAATACAAATATAATTGGAATTACATGGCTGTTGTAATTGTGGTCATATCAGAATGGCAGCTAAAAGTTATTAATTGAATAATCCTCTTAGTAACATTAAAGCAGTGAAAATGAACACCTGGTGTTAATTTATCAAAGAACAGGGAAAATGTACCTTTAAAGCAATTTATAAAAAGAACTTCAGCGGGGAAACCATTTAGATTACTTAAATAAAAATATGGAACACAAACAAAAGCTCAGAAAAGAAAATACAGATAAGCTGCAAGAAGCACGGACGCCAGGCACTACTGTGTTATTCTATGAAGAAAGGATGGCCGTGCTGTTATGGAAGGCTTTTGGCCATACAGTAATAAAGAGATTTGGAGGAGCAATGCTGAATATCTACACCACTGACATACAGCACATTCTCAGTTCTGTGTCCTCTATACAGTGAGGGAAAAAAGTATTTGATCCCCTGCTGATTTTGTATGTTTGCCCACTGACAAAGAAATGATCAATCTATAATTTTAATGGTAGGTGTATTTTAACAGTGAGAGACAGAATAACACAAAAAAATACAGAAAAACACATTTCAAAAAAGTTATACATTGATTTGCATGTTAATGAGGGAAATAAGTATTTGATCCCCTATCAATCAGCAAGATTTCTGGCTCCCCAGGTGTCTTTTATACAGGTAACGAGCTGAGATTAGGAGCACTCTCTTAAAGGGAGTGATCCTAATCTCAGCTCGTTACCTGTATAAAAGACACCTGTCCACAGAAGCAATCAATCAATCAGATTCCAAACTCTCCACCATGGCCAAGACCAAAGAGCTGTCCAAGGATGTCAGGGACAAGATTGTAGACCTACACAAGGCTGGAATGGGCTACAAGACCATCGCCAAGCAGCTTGGTGAGAAGGTGACAATTGGTAACACACTACGCCGTGAAGGACTGAAATCCTGCAGCGCCCGCAAGGTCCCCCTGCTCAAGAAAGCACATGTACAGGCCCGTCTGAAGTTTGCCAATGAACATCTGAATGATTCAGAGGAGAACTGGGTGAAAGTGTTGTGGTCAGATGAGACCAAAATCGATCTCTTTGGCATCAACTCAACTCGCCATGTTTGGAGGAGGAGGAATGACCCCAAGAACACCATCCCCACCGTCAAACATGGAGGTGGAAACATTATGCTTTGGGGGTGTTTTTCTGCTAAGGGGACAGGACAACTGCACTGCATCAAAGGGACGATGGACGGGGCCATGTACCGTCAAATCTTGGGTGAGAACCTCCTTCCCTCAGCCAGGGCATTGAAAATGGGTCGTGGATGGGTATTCCAGCATGACAATGACCCAAAACACACAGCCAAGGCAACAAAGGAATGACTCAAGAAGAAGCACATTAAGGTCCTGGAGTGGCCTAGCCAGTCTCCAGACCTTAATCCCATAGAAAATCAGTGGAGGGAGCTGAAGGTTCGAGTTTCCAAACGTCAGCCTCGAAACCTTAATGACTTGGAGAGGATCTGCAAAGAGGAGTGGGACAAAATCCCTCCTGAGATGTGTGCAAACCTGGTGGCCAACTACAAGAAACGTCTGACCTCTGTGATTGCCAACAAGGGTTTTGCCACCAAGTACTAAGTCGAAGGGGTCAAATACTTATTTCCCTCATTAACATGCAAATCAATTTATAACTTTTTTGAAATGCGTTTTTATGGATTTTTTTGTTGTTATTCTGTCTCTCACTGTTAAAATACACCTACCATTAAAATTATAGACTGATCATTTCTTTGTCAGTGGGCAAACGTACAAAATCAGCAGGAGATCAAATACTTTTTTCCCTACTGTAGGTGATGGTAGTTGATGCCTGTAAAGTACTGGCAATGCAGTTCTGCCCTGCACTGAGAGGGAACAGACCTTTATATATACGAGTCTGAATACGTTGTGGCATACAATGAATCTGAATGAACTTGTTGGCAGAGTGAAGGGCAAATGTGGTGCAGGGTGACACACATTCACTGTCGAACCAGCTTGACTATTTTTCTAGCTGGTCATTAAAGAAAGAAAACAAAAATTAAAGAACACCCAGATATTTTCAAACAGCGTCCTGCTTTTTATACTGTAGCATAAAATAATGCTCATTTGAAGGCAATTTCACAATTTTCATATTCCTATATGAGACACTTAAAAAAAAATGTTATTTGTCTGCAATTATGTTCTGTTTTTCAGCCTCCCCATTGAAATTGCCAATTGTAAATCACATAAATCACCACAGTGACTCCCGCTCTCTTGTACTGGAAGCATTGACGCAGGTGCAGGGACTGTTCTGACACGCCCACCAGCAAAAAACACTACGGGTTGTAAGCATCTAACACAAGAGCTACCAGGAACAGCTTGTAGGCACTGGGAATTGCAGTTGTAGCAGTAACCCTGGAAAACTAACGTCTGCCATTCTCCATTAGTTTATAGCCAGCTAATGACATTCCCCCAGTCGAACCAACGCCATACGGGCTATAGAGCCCAACCTGTGCTCTAAATAAGCGTCTTCACAGGCTGAGGCACTCAAGAGCCCTGCAAAAACACTTTTATATTCAGGTAGTCTCACAGAAATTAATGTTGAAAGCTAGCATCACTTATATATAGTTTAAAAAAATCCTTCCTCCCACCAACCATGTGGCTTTGTGTTCTTCCTGACCCCACACGGTTGTGTTTGCCACGTGCTAATTAAATTGAACTTATGGATCTATTATATATTTTTTTAGATTTTTGGAGAGTGATTCAGCCTAGAGAAAAGGACTTTATAAATGTTAGATTTGCACACTGCACACAAACTCATTTTTTTATCTCAACTATAATCAGATGGAATTAATCCATAAATTAATCCATTATTCCATTAATCCATATCTATACATCTATATATATATATATATAGATATATAGATAGCTATATATATATATATATATATATATATATATATATATATATATATATATATAAACCCATTTTGAAGGGCAAAGTGAAACAAAGTGAGGTGTATGATGTGAAAATAATTAACCAGAAAAAAGAAGACAATTCCTTTTTAATAGAAGCACAAGATTATAAGATTATAAACCGCAGGACCTAATTGTAAGAATTAAAGAGCAAAAATGCCTTAAATGTATGAGTGTCAGTTCACTAAATGACTTAAAGGAAAGGTAATAGCAACAGCTGGACTTTTAACTGCAATGGCCTGAGTCAACCAACAATAGCCATAGTTATGATCCCAGCATTGTAATATCCTGAGCAGGGATAAATTAACATGGAAGATAAAGTCTTTGGGTCAAGATTAGAATAACAGAAGAACATAATGAAGGCAGTGCATCTGATTTTAATATGTAAGTATAGGTTTCTACTCAGCTGAAGGATTTTGATTCTTTTGACTTGATCTAGAAGGCTGGCAACTTATTATTTTATCACTGCCTTTTTAATAAGTTTAGCAGTTCAAAGTCCTTTATGATTTGCAATGATGTCAATCAATAGCTCACTGCTCTATTAATGAGAAAATAGTGAATGCTACAACTACTACTACTAACAGGAACACTAGGAAAAACAACATAAATAATAATAACAATAACAGGAAAAGTAGTTATCATTAAAAAGAGACAAAAAAAACCCAGTATGTGCCTGAAAGAAATCAAACTGCTTCGCTTCATAGAACTGCTGCTAATTATAATAATTATACAGGAAATCTACAAGCAGAAATATTTGTCACTTTTCTTATTATTCTTGCTGTTTTTTTATGTTTTTGTTGTTGTTCTTGTGGGAGGTAATAGAAAATCACATCAGACTTGTCTGGAAAGAAATTCATTGTGTGGGAGAAGAAAAAAATAAAAATAAATATTTCCAAGCCTTTGCTTAGTTTTTGATGCAGATTCCAGCTAATCTTAATGACTGTGTTGTTCATATTGCATCTTGTCAGCCTCTCAGCTTATGATCACTGACTAACTTCCCTGATATGAATAGTTATTTCCTCGTCTTGCAAAATAAAAAATGGCCCCAGCAATTCAGGAGGGCATTAGTCAAGAAGCAGTATTATCTGTCTCCTCAAGATTAAACAAACCTTGATTTTCTGACAAGTGTGTTGCTCATATGCTTTCCAAGCTTTCTTTGCAGTCCCCAATTAAAACACCATACAACAGTAGAACGAAATTAGAACTTTTTACGGTTCCATACTAGTTTTAACAAAGTTCTTGTTGTTTTTTAATGCATATAATTATGTTTACAAACAGGTTTTACATTATTCCGTGGCATTGTTCACTTCATCTTCCTTGAAGGTGCAAATTAATATACCTTGGTTACATCTTTAAACTGCTGTTGTATAAATTACAAAGCTAGCAATAATAATAAAGAAACAGGGCTCCTGATTTGAGGTTGTTGGTTTGCTCTCTCAACCTCGGATTCCTTCTAAAAACTTTTGCATTTCTTAGAAATTCTGTATGATTATATGGTAATTACCTGGATCCATCTTTCCATAAAGACTTCTGAGTGTTGCCATGGTTGCTAAGTACACATATGACATCCAGTCAAACAGCCAAATGTAAACATTTGAGTGATAGTTGGAACCACTTTCATGTAGCACATTTTAGCACAATTATTGCAGACATTAATTAAAATCACACCGAGCTTAGCAGACATCCAGAAAGAGAAAGGATGCTGGAGCATGCAGCAAAAACCTAAATCCTATTTGTAAACTATTCTTGATCTCTTGTTTTGAATGGGTGAATGCAGGTGCCTAAAAATTGTTGACATTTAAATGTGTATATAATAATAAGTAATAACTACTCAAAATGTTCACAAATTCTTCTTAAAGTTCTTGGTCACACTTTACAATAAGGTCCCGTATTTCCTCATAAATGAATATACAAATACCACTGGATAAACCCATTAATATATCATGCATTTCATCTGAGTGTTAATCACATGTATAACAGGGTCAGGGTTTAGGATAAGTGCTCAACATCAGAACTCAGATCATGGTGATCATGTATTAATGTTTAAATCGTATGGTATTCATATATTCATTCATGGAGAATTATGGTAGCTTATTTTAAAGTGTTACCAGGTTCTTGCAGTCCCATAAAAAACAGCAATTTGTGTGGTTGTGTTTGCAACAGTTAGAGTATGTTCTCACAATTTGTATGCAGTTACATTACATAAACGCTGATTCATTCAAACTCCCTTTGAGGTTGTATATTCATGTGTAGTTAAAGAAAAGCAGAGATTCCTAATTTTAAATTGTGTAAAGGTATGGCTGTGTGTAGGCCAAGTATTGTTGCAGGGTAGTTCTCACTTGACTAAACACCTCAAAGTCCATTTGACAGCTCAGGTGCAAGTGAAACCCATGTGAGGCATTCTTGTGAAGCATTCATTGTGTAGTCTAATTAGGACCAAAGGAGCATCTATGAACAGGCACATAGGCTAACCTTCCAGCTTGTTAACTGACCAGCACTCATCAAGTGGCCAAAAGACAATTCGAAGCCCAAAGCGAAAATCTCTTCTGCGGTATTTGTGTTGAATGCGAGATTACAAAGCATTATCTGATGCCAATTTGTAAGCAGTGTGTAATTTGTGGGCAGCCTTTCATCAACACACTTTGGACAGCTGAAGGTTGTGGAAGTCAGTGCTATAACAGCAGTTTTTATCCTTCGCAGTGAACAAGAAACATTGTGGTGCATTTGATGTCTCTGCGATGGAAAACAAATAAATATATCATAGTTACCACAATCATTTCCCTTACAGTATGTTTAACCAGATATAATTGGGCATGTCTTTGGAAGGTATTTCCCTCATCCATTTGCACTTCTTTACATAGGCTATTTTTATTGGGCTCCTTTAGAGGGGTAGAAGTGACTGAGATCGATTATAAATGTGTGTGCGAACAGATTTATTGTGCGTTTACAATCAGATTTAATGTGATATATGAAAGTTAAGATTATATTAGATAATTGAGGCTATTGCTTGGTATTATCAATCCACCTATCTACCTAAGTATCCCTCTATCCAGTCATCCTTTCATCCACCCATCCGACTCCTAAGCAGCTGTAACTACCAATTAAAAATAATGTAATACAATAAATTAAAACACAACAGCATATGCCACTGTTTCACAATTCTGTCAACCAAATATAAAGAATACATTTGTTGGCTTAGCTCCTTAAACAGATTTCGGTGCCATATGTGTTTTCTGATGCTTCATTGCAGCGTTCTGCTGTTTA
This sequence comes from Amia ocellicauda, assembly GCF_036373705.1. NCBI lineage: Eukaryota > Metazoa > Chordata > Actinopteri > Amiiformes > Amiidae > Amia > Amia ocellicauda. The sequence goes on from NC_089860.1 coordinate 15,792,817, forward strand.
CCATGCATCAGCCACCAAGGCTGCTACCTGCTTCGTAAGATAACAACCTCAGGGTTTGTTTCCTTAGGATGCTCTTTCAGATTTGGTGGGGTTAAGATCCTGTGCCATTTAAAGTGAAGTTAAGGGGCAGAGATACAAAACATGGTAGGAAATTAACAACACTGACCATATACAATTTTAACAGCCGAACATTGCAAACAAACTAATTGGGGTTTGATATTGTACTTTTTTCTACTCCAGGCCTGATCAGAACTAAAATAACCTATAGAGGCAAGTTATAATGAAGACACGCCACCCTCCAGTCCCCCCGCCCCCCCCACCCCCCCCAGCAGTAATATATCTTCAAAAATACAAATATTGATTGTCTACCTTGGCCAGCTCAATCCCCAGATATATCATGAAAGACATTGACATCTACCACAAGTGAAAATAAGGACAGGGATAACAAGCATAATATATTGGTGTGATGTTAGAGATAGACATGCACATCAATATTAAAACCTTGTGTAGTTTCGACGACATTAAATGGATCGTTTCTCTTTTTTTTTATGTGTCTTTTCTGGCTCGGAATCGGCATAGCAATGTCTTATAAACACTACAATAAAATGTGCTCTGAGTTTGCAGAGTTTGGATGTCTTCATTGATTATGACTGCTGTTTCCTTGGCTCCTTTAGGTTCAGGGTTTTCTCAGGCTGCCACTGCTCAAGTGCTGGGCCTAGAGAGGGCACAGCAAAATATCAGTCTTGACCACCCGAGGCCAATACAAAGTTTGGAAAAGGTCAAAACAGCTGCTTGTTTCCGTCAGGACATGCTTTTCTCACCTTATGAAAATTCATATGAGATTAATTACAGCAACTACGTGACAAACATCAGTACATATTTAGATTCAGCCTGGATAGATTCAAGATCAAACTACGAGCAGAGAATTATTTTTATCCATTTACTTTCTCAATTTACTCTGTCTTTATATGAAAACTATATTATACCATTTGTCAGGTACTGAGCATTGTGAACACATTGAATATATCATGTCTTAAAATGGCTTTCACTTTAACTTATTTAAAGGAATACATTGACTTTGCCCACCTCATTATTGAAAATGATTATATTATTCATATTCCAGTTGGTTCTAATAAGCAATAACAAAGACAAAACAAATCTGAAGCAATCTGTACCTGCCAAATAGACATAATACATTTTAATTTTGTCTTACATTGTATAAGCAACTCTCATGCATGCTTGTCTGTTGTCAATTCATTGTTTAACTGTTGAGGTGTGAAAAGCCATTGTTGGTAACATCTTTGAATAATCCTGTACATGAATCCCTAATTAATAACAAAGTTTCTGTTTTGTAATGCAGTGCTTTTGTACAGTGTCTATACTGGGAATAGATGAGCTTCTGACACTTTTAAAAATGGCTGTGCAGTGGGACCATGTGAAAGAATTCCACTAGCACTGGAGTGAGATATTTCTCTGGTATGTCAATTACACAGATAGCGTAATTTGGTCACCTACGAGGAACTTGTCCTTGCTCAGCTTTAATAGCAGTAAAGTCGATTGCTATCATTCGTGTTTACAGTTTCTTGAATGGACACATTATGGGTCTGTGGCAGGAAGGACCCATAACTTCTCAGTGACCTCCAAGTGCTTTGTCTTGTCTGTGGCCTAAGGCAGCTTAATGAAAGAGTCAGTTAGTCATATTGGACAGAAATTAGACTATAAATGGAAATGTGGAGTTATTATCTAGACCCTTCAAGAATTATGCAGTGCATGCCCAGAAAATGACAACATCTTTCAAATGTGGGCATGGTCCCCCATTGACCACAGTCAATGGGGATAAAACAGAGATAAATCATTATAAGCCTGGTAAGTGAGTAACAGAATGTTAATCAATCCTGCACCTCACAGGAAGCTGGTGAAGGGGGGCTAAAATGGGATATACGATCAGATATTGGAGTTTTTGTTAAAATCCTCTTAATCCTGCTTAATTTGGAGTCAGTTGAAGTCTGTGAGGAACCTTACTGGAAACACCAGCTAAGCAATACACACCCAAATCGAAGATACAGGTCAGCGCGATGACTTACAGCTGCAGGTTCCACTCGCTCAGCAATATATTTTAGCATTATTACTATAAAAGCAATACAATAAGGCAACACACAGGTCATCCAAAAATTGTAGGTAAAAAACCTAAGAATGTTAATAGTTTATTACTCAAATTGCCCTCATCATTCTCTTCTCTCTTGGCAAACTAAAACACAAATCAAACCCAGCTAACGTACAAGCAAAATAAAGATTATGACCTTTTAAAACAGGCAAAAAACAATAATATGCAAAGAACCAGAAAACATACAAATATATAGGCTGTATATATATTAAGAAAGTCCTTGAAACATTGGCGCATGTTGGTGCTCTGGTGGTGCACAAACTTGAGAAACAACCCCGGTGTTTACAGTGTTTACTCAGGTATCCCAGGGTAGAAGAGAAGTCAGCAGGCGAGGTCCATTTGGGCGCTTTATCATCCGGAACCAAAACAGTCCCATGACTCGGCTGAGTAAATACACGGGCTAGGAAAGCGAGCATGAGTCCTTCATAATCCATATAATTATGAAGTATAGCGCCAGGGTTCATGCACAAGCTCAAACAGAACACAGTCTCTCTGTTATTATTAACCACTACTTTACTTTCGATATATAAAAAAAAAACAGGTGAGAATAAAACCTGTAGTACTAATGGAGGAAATAGTATACCTAAGCCCTGGCTGTACGGATTTTCCTTCCCTTTCGTTCCCTGATCCTCTCTCCTCACTTGCAGACTCCAGATCTACCTCTCGCTCCCACATCCCGTGAACAAAATCTTGCCCTCTCTCTAACACTCCTTCACCTTCTTTCATCTGCAAGTTGCACCAAACAAAATCAATAAATTAACATTTTCAGAACAATAAGCAAATTTGCATGCGAAACAAAAACTTAAGGACACAAACTTGGGGGAGCCAATATGAAAACCCTATTCTAATTATGACTGACAGGCTCCTCTACATGACCCCATAGAAAATAAAACTGCAATCAAGTCCCTAAAACATAGTTAAACATGAACTATGTACTGACTATGTACTGTTTTTAAGTTTTTCCCACTTGACAAATATGACCGACACCATCTGAGTGCTGTTCCAGGATGCCTACATAGTTTTCCAAATGATAGAGCAAGATTTCAGGATCGACAGTGTCAAATGCTGCACTCAAATCCAAAAGGATAAGGATGTTAATAAGGCCAGAGTCAGCAGCCAGTTGGTGATCATTTACTACTCTTACAAGAGATGTCTCGGTACTGTGTTCGGCCCTGAACCCAGACTGAATTGTTTTGAAAATGTTGTTGGACATAAGATGTTTGGGAAGTTGATGGTGATTCTAAGATTTTTGACAAAAATGGCAATTGGGAAAAAATGAGTGACGAATTGGAGATGTAGTATTAGATATAACATACATCTAATGTTAAAAAATTGGCAGCAGTGTGGAGAAGTAATCAGGGCTCTGGACTCCTGAGCTGAGGGGTATGGGTTCAATCCCAGGTAGGGGACACTGCTGTTATACCCTTCAACAAGGTATAAGGCTGTCTGCTAAGAAATATAATAATGATGATTCTTATTTTGTGCCTAAGAGGACTAATAACTGTTTGGTTTCGTAATGAAGTGGCGTAGTACAGGCCTCTGGTAAATTGCTGGGAATAAATCGGTGTAAGATACGTGTCAGCCTCTATATTTGAGCATTAACTACCAAAGGGTTGATAAAATGGACAATATCTTCTACCACACTACTATCTCTATCATCTACTTAACATTCAAGCATCTCTGGCTCCTCCTGGGGGGTCTACATAATTGGATAAGTGATGAAGAAAAATAGGTTGGTTATTAAATTACTATGACCCCAGATATAATGGGTCACAGAAGGGAATGCATTTTCATTGACTGCATTCCTCAGTACTTCAAGTCATGCAGTAAAGATTTTAGTCTATAGGCTTTACTTTTCTTGGTCCGTAAGACCTTTGGAAACACTTCTTGCAACAAAACCCTTTATTGTAACATTAATGACATGGGTTCAGTCGTGTTTATGAATGAATAAAAAGAGAAAAAACGTATAAACTATACAAGTATTTACAGAGCATACGAACAAAACAGAAGCAGCTTAAACACTGACATACAATAGCTAGGCAAGATAACTGGGTATTATTTTCACATAATAATAATACATCATGAATAATTTTCTCTCAAGTAATTTTTTTTTAAGGAACTGTGCCTCTTATTAAGCTAGATAAATTAAATAAATAAATACATAAAACACCAAAGATAAATTATTTCCTAATTACTAAATTTTAAACTTTGATTAGAGTAGTCAGCAATGCAATTAAGTTAAGGCACCTACTACATTATCTTAATTAATGTTTCTGTTATGTTTATTTGTTTAATTTTCATGGGGTACACTTGAATAGATTGAAAACTACATATTTGCTGTTACAAAGCTGACTATACATAATATATATATTTATATATATATAATATAATAACAACCTGAAAAAGTTAAATTACATTACTTTATTTTAAAAGATGGAACAGAGGTTCTTACAAATTCTGATTAAAGAGAAACAAAGACACAAAGCTTCGACTAAAGTCCAATTAAATCAGCTTTATAAAATGTTGAAAATACATACATACAAAGGTAACAGTATGAAAAGAATGGTATATATTGTGTTGCGGGAATGCTCAGTGAAAAATAATCAGAAACATAACTCTTCACTTTCCTGGAAAATGCTTGATTAATAATTTTATATTCCTTTGTCAAAGGTTTTGAGATATGAATAGCAATGATGAAATATTACTTGTGTCAGGTTTTTAAAGCTGTCTTTGACATGCTACATAAAGTTACATAAATGGAAATTAAAACAAACGTACACAAAATAGTCCAAATTGGTGAAGTGAAATTAAAAAAATAACTTATCTTTCGAATTAGAAGCACTGCCCAAGGGGGAGGGGTTTTCAGTGCACATCGCTGGAACGCATCGAAGACTTTTGTCTATCAAAGCTACCACTGGCCCTTGTGCCCATCACTCAAACAGGAGCCTTCCGCTTCCTGTTTGTATAAAAGGTGATGTCTGCACAAAGACTTCCTCTTTATGCCCTTCGCCTTGGTTCGTGAAGAAAGGTGAGAGCTTCTGTGTTTGTGAATAAAAAACAGAAATTGCGTTTTTCGGCTGGCTGGTAGTACAAATAGTACCATCCACCCACTGATTCACTAAAGTTGTGTGCTGTTGTGCTATTTAAATTGTATTTAAATTAGCCAAATTGTTTTGTTCCGTCCGTGCCACGTTAGTCCGTCTGTGCCTCGGTTCATCTCGGCTTTCACATGACTACTAGTCGTTTAATATTAATATTAATATTATTATTATTCAGGCTAGTTCGCTGTGTTGGTTTTTGTTCACAGTACTTTTTCCTCCACAGCGAGAGCGCATGCAGCGGCAGTAATAGCCGTAAGAGACCTCGAAAGAGACCGTAATAGTCTGTTGTAAGAGACCTCGCCGCGAGAGGGGCTCCTCCACTGGCTTGCGCCCGTACTACAGCCCGCTGCTGCGGCTGTAGGAGTTCTCGCTCTTCCAGTTTACTGGATTGAGCTCTGCTGCGCTCACTCATCTGTGTATTGGTTCTGGTGTGTTAAGCCCTGCTTCGGCTGGTGGTTTTTCTACCGTGAGCCCTCTGGATCCCGAACAGTGTCTCTGGTACCCCCCCGCCCCCCGGCACACGTGGTGTGACTAGGCTTGTACAGCCCATGCGATGCTTGCAGTGTGCAGTGCTTTGTTCGGCGCACTTTGGCGGTGCTTGGTGTTACTCCAAGGGACCTCCCGTGTTGTTGCCACGAAAGAAAAGGTAGAAGTGTTCCCTGGTTTTTTGACCCAGTGCCGCAGTGCAGTAACGTGTGTGTGTAGTGCCCCTCCCGCACTGTGTTGTGTTGGGTTGCCAGTGGAGACACACTTACAGCGGCAAGTCCCTCGAGGAGCTCCACTGTCGCAAGAGCACCTCGGCTGCTGGTGTGCCTTCGGTGCCCACGTTGACCGGAGCACTCGGTGCGTGTGCACGTCGCAGTGCGCGAGCGCGGCACTGACGGAATGTCAGTCTGTTCCTCCTCCTCCCTCCCCTGCCGCTGTGCCATGTGTGGACAACGCATGTTACCTGCTTGGAATGGTGATGTGGTCTGCCCCTTCTGTCCGGGACTGGACCAGGGGGGTGGAGAAACTGTGCCCCCTTCCCCCCACTTGGACGCGTGAGCGCACGGGATCGCACGGGGGCGCAGTCACGTCCTGGAAGCTGGCGTTGCCGCCGCGCTGTCAGGCTGTCCTCCTCTCTAAGCAAGGACGGGGCTTTGGTGGATTCTGCTTTCCACCTAGCCCTTAGCCCCTCTGTCTCCTCTGTCAGGCCAGTGACTGCTGGGGCCTCTGTCCCACCACTGCCTGTGACAATTAGGGGACAGAAAGGGAGGCCAGCGGAGAGGCATCCCCTTGCCCCCTCCCCTCCTCTTCCTCACCGTCGGTCTCACCTCCATCAAGACGCCGGCGCAGGGGCCCGTGCGCTGCGGACAGGGGGCAAGATGCTGCTATCCTGGCTCTCAACACCAGATCAGCACCCTACTGGCTGCGCAGGCTGCCCAAGAGGCCCCCTCTCCTCCTCCCCCAGTCATTCAGGCAGTGTCTGTGTAGTCCTAGGAGAGCCTGTCTGTCCACTCTGCGGAGGACGACAGTCAGTCGGCTGCAATTCCTGCAGGAGCTGTTGGACCAGGGCAAGTCCCCATCCACGCTCTTGGTTTATTTGGCCGCCATCTCCTCATGTCATGTCAGGATTGATGGCAAGCCTCCGGGCTCTCATTTTTCAGCGGCGCAGTTTCTGAAAGGTGCGCGCAGGCTGAGGCCTACCCGAGCTCCTTCTCTGCCTGTGTGGCACCTTGATGTAGCGCTGGATGCACATTCCAAGGCCCTAGTTGAGCCCTTGCAGTCAGTTGACTTAAGATTAGCGTCACTGAAAACAGCGTTTTTGTTGGCAATCACGTCAGCAAAACGCGTGAGTCAGGTACATGCCCTGTCTGTTCACCCTGCGTGTGAGTTTTGTGGGAGATGGTTCCAGGATTACGCTTCGGCCTAATCCTGCGTTCCTCCTCAAAGTGCTGTCTCATCAACAGGCCTATTGAGTTGATGGCTTTCCATCCTCCTCCCTCCTCTTCGGAGGAGGAGAGTAGGCTACACCTGTTGTGCCCGGTGCAGGCTCTCAGGTGCTATTTGGAGCGCACCAAGGACATTCGGCGCTCGGACCAATTGTTTGTGTCCTACAGAGCACGGACACGGGGCCAGGCGCTTTCAAAGCAGTGCCTCTCGCACTGGATTGTGGACACCATTACCACTGCTTATGAGTCAAATGGAGCCCCGGTGCTTGAACACCTGGTGGCCCACTTGACTCGAGGTCTAGCCACGTCGTGGGCCCTTTTTCAAGGCGCCCCACTGGCAGACATCTGTGCGGCTGCGAGTTGGGTCTCGCTGCACACCTTTTTTCGGTTCTACAGGCTAGAAGTGACGGGATGGTTCCTTCTATTGGGAATCCGGTGTTGGCTTCAGTTGAGCCTCAGTAGCCTGTCAGGCACTGGCTCCTGGTTTTTCTATCCTTGTCTGCCCCTGCTGAGCGTGCTTGGGAAAAGCAACACAGAACTGTTATCCCTTCCTACCACACTGTGACTTGTATATAATTAATTCTGTAGGTGGGGGTGCATGTGTTTTTTACACCTGTACCCCGCCATTGTACATAGTTCCTTTGTTAGCAGGCCTGTGACCCCGCCCTAGCTATACTAGCTGTGCTGAGGGCCGCTGCTGCTTTATTCAGCGGTAGGCTTTAAATTTGCTCTTGTGCCCCGCTGTGTATATAGTTAATTTATTGACATCAGTCAAGCTGCTAGCTGCTGGTCGGCAGTGTGTAACTTGCTCTTGTGTCCTGCGTGTGGTGCATGAGCTGTTTCCTGTACCCCACAGTGTATATAGTTCTTTGGAATAGACAGTTGAGCTTGTCCGCTCCTTATTAAGTTGAGCATGGACAACTGCTCCTGTTGTTAGCGAGGGCACACGTGCCTTGCTATGTATATAGTTCCTTTGCCAGCAGTCTGTGGCCTCGCCCTAGCTATGCTAGATGTGCTGGAGGCCACTGCTGCTGTGTCCAGCGGAAGGCACTTGAGTTGGTTCTTGTTGGTCCACTGTGTATATAGTTCCATTATTAATAATTGAACTGTCCAGCAGTGGCTATCTAGTCTGGTTAGCCTGCTGTATGTTGAGCATGGGGTGCGAGACTACGCCCTGTACTTACATGGTGTGGTCTTGGTATTGGCCCCGCTCCTAGCCCTGCCCTAGGCTTCCCGGTAGGCACAAGGTTCTTGTTGCCCGTGGATACACCATTGCTTATTTCTTCCCAGTTCAGCGTGACTGCAGTCTTCGTGTCTGGGCAGCCCAGGTGTGGCCCTACGGGGCCCCTGTAGTTTTATCATAGAGTTGGTACGGCTCCTAGTAGGTAAGCCTCGGGGCAGGCTCTCTTACCAGCTTGCTGCCTCCTCCCTTGCGACTGTTTGATTATACTGTAACCCCTCCCCCTTGGGCAGTTCTTCTAACTCAAAAGCTAACGATAGGTTGCGTATGCAACCGTGGTTATCTGAGAAAAGAAGCACTGCCCAAGGGTTGCAAGGTCGCGTGGGAGTTCTAGCTCCCGGCAAAAAGAGGAAGCCTTTGTGCAGACGTCACCTTTTATACAAACAGGAAGCAGAAGGGTCCTGTTTGAGTGACGGGCACAAGGACCAATGGCAGCTTTGATAGACAAAAGTCTTCAATGCATTCCTGCGATTCGAGCTGAAAACCCCTCCCCCTTGGGCAGTGTTTCTTTTCTCAGATAACTACGGTTGCATATGCAACCTATTGTTTTAAAAAATTCTTAAAAATTAAAAATGGAAAAGTGGAGCATGCATATGTATTAACCCCCTTTGCTATGATGCCCCTAAATAAGATCTGATGCAACCAATTACCTTCAGAAGTCACATAATTAGCTCTGTGTGCAATCTCAGTGTCACATGATCTGTCACATGATCTCAGTGTATCTATACACCTGTTCTGAAAGGCCCCAGAGTCTGCAACACCACTGAGCAAGTGGCACCATGAAGACCAAGGAGCTCTCCAAACAGGTCAGGGACAAGCTGTGGAGAAGTACAGATCAGGGTTGGGTTATAAAAAAATATCCGAAACTTTGAACACCCCACGATGCACCATTAAATCCATTATTAAAAAATTGAAAGAATATGACATCACAACAAACCACCTCTCATCAACCCCAAGAACACCAACAGCATCATGCTGTGGGGATGTTTTTCATTGGCAGGCACTGGGAAACAAGGTCAGAATTGAAGGAATGATGGATGGCACTAAATACAGGGAAATTCTTGAGGGAAACCTGTTTCTGTCTTCCAGAGATTTGAGACTGGGCTGGAGGTTCACCTTCCAGCAGGACAATGACCCTAAGCATACTGCTAAAGCAACACTCGAATGGTTTTAGGATAAATATTTAAATGTCTTGGAATGCCCTAGTCAAAGGCCAGACCTCAATCCAATTGAGAATCTGTGGTTAAAGATTTAAAGACTTAAAGATTGCTGTACACCAGCAGACCCCATACAACTTGAAGGAGCTGGAGCAGTTTTACCTTGAAGAATAGGCAAAAATCCCAGTTGCAAGATGTGCCAAGCTTATAGAGACGTACCCCAAGAGACTTGCAGCTGCAAAAGGTGGCTCTACAAAGTATTGACTTTGGGGGGGTGATTAGTTATGCACGCTCAAGTTTTCTGTTTTTTTGTCTTATTTCTCTTTCACAATAAAAAATAATATCTTCAAAGTGGTAGGCATGTTGTGTAAATCAAATGATACAAACCCCCCAAAAATCTATTTTAATTCCAGGTTGTAAGGCAACAAAATAGGAAAAATGCCAAGGGGGGTGAATACTTTCACAAGGCACTGTACATAGCTTTTAGTAAGTTTGCAGGTAATTCAGGGATATATTGCACTGAAAACGGCTCGTATTTCAGCTTTACCTGTATTAATTAAAGCATTCATGTCAGGCGCTATAGCAAGTCAAAGAAAACCAGTCTGGATATGAGATGAACTTGCTTGTACTTAGGTCATCTAAGCACATTTAAAAAAGATATTGAAAGTTACCACTTTCCCAGTCAATTTGATCTGTTCTATTTAATTTGTGTTTCTATTAAGGTTGCTGTGGTCAAGCTGCGAACTGGGAATTTTCTTTTGATAAAAGTGTCTACTTGTCCATGCCCCTATTTATAAATAAATGAAGCTTCTTTTAAAACCATGAAGCTGAGGATGAAAACAGTGCTTGAAAATTAATTGCCTTGCTGCAAGGAAGCGCCAGGCCGTGATCTTATGTTATTTTAGTAAAATGTTATTGTATCACTTTAAAAGGCTATAAAATGCCATCCTCAGAACTGTGCTGCCCATTAGAGGAAGATGACACTTTTAATTGGGATCTGCAGGCACAGGGTATGCATTGGGGAAGAAAATAAAAAGTTTGTACATATTACCACAAGAACATCAAATAACTAAGAATGCTATGAATAAAATATGAGGGGAAGTGGCCTTTAAATGTGAATGATCAGATCCTGCACTTTCAAAACCTGTATCACTATTAATATTGTTTGATCTTTTCTTATCAAGTTTACCTTTAAAACATAAAATAAAAGGAATCCATTTATCTACATAGTCCAAGTCCATTATTATAAAATCTATTGGTCCTTTTCTATACCTATATATTTATGTTGGACTAGATTTCCATAGAAGAAACTTTATGACAAAGTAGCACGTGACCTTAAAGTTCTGTCTTGCACAAATGCTTTTGATTCCCCCACTCAGCATGGTAGCTTCTTTAGGAATCAGCATGCATGCTTGAAAGACTCCCGCTTCAGCTTCAAATGCTTTTATTAACAAAAACGGAGTTTGAAGCAAGCTGGAAACAAACTTGGGGGAGTGGATAAATCGATTCCTGTTAGCACAGCAAAGCCCTCGGTGTTCTGAGAGACAGCAAGCCTTTGGCTTCCTGTGAGGATCTTGCGGCTCAGTCCTGCAGACCAGCCCTGGCGAGGCAATGAATCACAGCCCGGAAACATTACCCCCCACCATTCAATCAAAGCCCATCAGCCTGAGTCAGCTAGCAGTCACAGTCGACCAGGCAAGAGATAGAACCTTAATAAATCTTGATATGCTTGCAGTGTGAACATAATTTGTTTGAGATGTTAAAATTGTAATTCAGCAAAGCTAAAAATCTGTGGTTTAATACACTGTTGTTTTTGTATCCCATACAGTATATATATATATATAGTTCTATTTCATAGCCAAAAGGCAGTCTTCTGGGTGTTCCGGATTGTCATTAGTGTGCTGAATAAATATTTTAACTCAGTGTTGTTAGAATAAGCAAGCTCTCCTAACATGTGTGCCCTCAGTTCCCCTTGAGAGTCTACATGACAGAGACTACTTTTAAAATCTGAAGGCTGTAACAAACAAGTCTAGTATCATAAAATTAATGTTTGCCTCTAGGGCGTCTTCTAGCTGGAATGTGTTTCCTGATAACCTTAATACATCCACTAGCCTGAGGGCTTTTATAACATTGCATTATCTATACCATAGTTTTAGCACATGTTAATGTTATTAATTAATACTGCTATGGGTAAAACACAGTGGTTTGATTTCTACTTCCCTCAGGAAACGCAGAGACAATGTGCATTGCCCCTGTAATGAAGTTAATGGAAAACAATGCACTAAGAAGAAGAAGAAGACTTATAAGCCATTACATTTGCTCACTGCGCAGGAGACTGGTCTCTAATAGAACATTACGTTGATGAATGTAACAAAGGCTTTATGCAAGTTCATATGACATTAATACATGCAGTATGTGTACATGCCATGAAGCTTTGTGCACACTAATGTATTCGGAAAACCGAATACGAAAATGTTTTCTGACTTTTTTTCTTCCTTTCTTCCAAATCTGGTCAAATCATGGCATTTCAGAACAGCCCACAGTGTCCAAAACATATGAAACCAGAGAAAGAATATGGCAATGGGATATACTTAGTCATTCCCAATCTAAAAACTTTGTAATCACATCTCAAGTATTATGGAGCTCTCTGTAAATATGTGTGTAACATGTAGTCGATCCTTGACCGACCATTACAAAAGCATTCCAACCAACCCACAGATGCTGTACTTGGAAGCTGTACTCATTGACACAGAAAAACATTAGACCGAACTGAAAAAAAAAAAAAAAAAAACAGGGGGCAAAAGCTAATCTGACAAAATGAGTGTCTGTGTGCCGGAGAGGGGGGTGGGGTGGTGAGGGGCCTTTGGAGTATGTCCCTACCTCCCAGGAGAAATCTTCACAACTTGTCTAATTACATTTAATTAGGTTTATTAAGTATTGCTCTGGTGGAACATGGAAATAATGCTCAGGGAGTTAGCTCATCATTTGTGAGGGGGCAGGGAGCAGCCCCGAGACTGAAGAGGGCCTGCTTTTGTCAGCCCAAGAACAAGGGCCCTCTCTCTCAGGGTGTTTACCAAAAAGTCAATTCCCCTGAAGGAGTTGAGAGCAGAAAGGGAGGATTACAAGGAAATAATACAGCCTTTTGTTAGCTAATTTTAACACTTTAATTTAGATTAATTATTTCCCTCTGTCTGCTCCTAGGCAAAGTCTCCTGGTTCCTAATGGATTTATCATCTTGTCTATCCCATGTACCGCCCCCTGCTGAACATTAGGAGTTGCAAACTCCACAGTGGCTTGTGACCACCATTGTTCATGTGTTAATCCCATTAAGCTAGATGTCATGCAAACAAGAGCTGAGGGAAATGCCGTCTGTAGGGCTATGACCCAGAAATATAACTTATTGTTATGACTCTACTACAAAGTTGGTGCAGGTTATTGCACTGTTTTAGCCATTGTTTATATTGTTTAAAAACATCTTATAATACCCCGGTGAAAGTTTCACATTTGAAATCAATACTATTTATGTAATCAAAATGACAAATCTATGAATAAGACATAAATAGGAACATGAGTCGTGATATTTATATTTGTAAAAAGATAAATTAATTAATGAACAAAAATGTGCTCACCTAATTGTAAGCAATATTACAAATATACAGTGAGGGAAAAAAGTATTTGATCCCCTGCTGATTTTGTATGTTTGCCCACTGACAAAGAAATGATCAGTCTACAATTTTAATGGTAGGTGTATTTTAACAGTGAGAGACAGAATAACAACAAAACAATCCAGAAAAACGCATTTCAAAAAAGTTATAAATTGATTTGCATGTTAATGAGGGAAATAAGTATTTGATCCCCTATCAATCAGCAAGATTTCTGGCTCCCTGGTGTCTTTTATACAGGTAACGAGCTGAGATTAGGAGCACTCTCTTAAAGGGAGTGCTCCTAATCTCAGCTCGTTACCTGTATAAAAGACACCTGTCCACAGAATCAATCAATCAGATTCCAAACTCTCCACCATGGCCAAGACCAAAGAGCTGTCCAGGGATGTCAGGGACAAGATTGTAGACCTACACAAGGCTGGAATGGGCTACAAGACCATCGCCAAGCAGCTTGGTGAGAAGGTGACAACAGTTGGTGCGATTATTCGCAAATGGAAGAAACACAAAATAACTGTCAGTCTCCCTCGGTCTGGGGCTCCATGCAAGATCTCACCTCGTGGAGTTTCAATGATCATGAGAACGGTGAGGAATCAGCCCAGAACTACACGGGAGGATCTTGTTAATGATCTCAAGGCAGCTGGGACCATAGTCACCAAGAAAACAATTGGTAACACACTACGCCGTGAAGGACTGAAATCCTGCAGCGCCCGCAAGGTCCCCCTGCTCAAGAAAGCACATGTACAGGCCCGTCTGAAGTTTGCCAATGAACATCTGAATGATTCAGAGGAGAACAGGGTGAAAGTGTTGTGGTCAGATGAGACCAAAATCGAGCTCTTTGGCATCAACTCAACTCGCCGTGTTTGGAGGAGGAGGAATGACGCCAAGAACACCATCCCGTCACCGTCAAACATGGAGTTGGAAACATTATGCTTTGGGGGTGTTTTTCTGCTAAGGGGACAGGACAACTGCACCGCATCAAAGGGACGATGGACGGGGCCATGTACCGTCAAATCTTGGGTGAGAACCTCCTTCAGCCAGGGCATTGAAAATGGGTCGTGGATGGGTATTCCAGCATGACAATGACCCAAAACACACAGCCAAGGCAACAACGGAGTGGCTCAAGGAGAAGCACATTAAGGTCCTGGAGTGGCCTAGCCAGGGTTTTGCCACCAAGTACTAAGTCGAAGGGGTCAAATACTTATTTCCCTTTATTAACATGCAAATCAATTAATAACTTTTTTGAAATGCATTTTTCTGGATTTTTTTGTTGTTATTCTGTCTCTCACTGTTAAAATACTCCTACCATTAAAATTATAGACTGATTTCTTTGTCAGTGGGCAAATATACGAAATCAGCAGGGGATCAAATACTTTTTTCCCTCACTGTATATCCTTAGGTTAACTTGTCACTACCAGTTACTTTGGAAAGAGAACACTTCAATGAACCGACACTGTTAAGATTAATAATTAAGGGAAAGACAGCAAAACAAATAATCAAATTCAGACTTTAAAAATGCTTAAATATTAAGAAGGTTTTAATAAATGAAACTGAGATTTTATGTAATTTAGGTAGTATGGAACTATGGAAGGCAATTCAGAATGCGTACCTAACTAATTGTCTGTGAGGCAGTGAAGACTACAATAACAATACAAAGTAGTGTGCCCAGAATATAGATTTTACATTTAATCAAATGACTCAGATATGACACAGAACTATGCCAGAGGGGCAGATTAATTCAGTTATCTTTCAAATCGAGAATACTACCCAAAGGGGGTGGGATATTGTCATTACCATGGGAAATTATGAATGCATTGTCTAACAAAGCTGCCTATGGGCCACCATGCATTGTCACTCAGGCAGAACCCTCCTCTGCCTACTTTAACTGGTACAAGTATCTCATTGGGACTTCAATCTAGTGATTCTTGAGCAAAAATCTTTTTCTGTCTAATATATTTTATATATTATGCATAATTCTGATAATCGGACTAAAGTGATCATACTATTTTATATTATATACACTCACCTAAAGGATTATTAGGAACACCATACTAATACTATGTTTGACCCCCTTTCGCCTTCAGAACTGCCTTAATTCTACGTGGCATTGATTCAACAAGGTGCTGAAAGCATTCTTTAGAAATGTTGGCCCATATTGATAGGATCGCATCTTGCAGTTGATGGAGATTTGTGGGATGCACATCCAGGGCACCAAGCTCCCGTTCCACCACATCCCAAAGATGCTCTATTGGGTTGAGATCTGGTGACTGTGGGGGCCAGTTTAGTACAGTGAACTCATTGTCATGTTCAAGAAACCAATTTGAAATGATTCGACCTTTGTGACATGGTGCATTATCCTGCTGGAAGTAGCCATCAGAGGATGGGTACATGGTGGTCATAAAGGGATGGACTTGGTCAGAAACAATGCTCAGGTAGGCCGTGGCATTTAAACGATGCCCAATTGGCACTAAGGGGCCTAAAGTGTGCCAAGAAAACATCCCCCACACCATTACACCACCACCACCAGCCTGCACAGTGGTAACAAGGCATGATGGATCCATGTTCTCATTCTGTTTACGCCAAATTCTGACTCTACCATCTGAATGTCTCAACAGAAATCGAGACTCATCAGACCATGCAACATTTTTCCAGTCTTCAACTGTCCAATTTTGGTGAGCTTGTGCAAATTGTAGCCTCTTTTTCCTATTTGTAGTGGAGATGAGTGGTACCCGGTGGGGTCTTCTGCTGTTGTAGCCCATCCGCCTCAAGGTTGTACGTGTTGTGGCTTCACAAATGCTTTGCTGCATACTTCGGTTGTAACGAGTGGTTATTTCAGTCAAAGTTGCTCTTCTATCAGCTTGAATCAGTCGGCCCATTCTCCTCTGACCTCTAGCATCAACAAGGCATTTTCGCCCACAGGACTGCCGCATACTGGATGTTTTTCCCTTTTCACACCATTCTTTGTAAACCCTAGAAATGGTTGTGTGTGAAAATCCCGGTAACTGAGCAGATTGTGAAATACTCAGACCGGCCCGTCTGGCACCAACAACCATGCCACGCTCAAAATTGCTTAAATCACCTTTCTTTCCCATTCAGACATTCAGTTTGGAGTTCAGGAGATTGTCTTGACCAGGACCACACCCCTAAATGCATTGAAGCAACTGCCATGTGATTGGTTGGTTAGATAATTGCATTAATGAGAAATTGAACAGGTGTTCCTAATAATCCTTTAGGTGAGTGTATATTATATATATATATATATATATATATATATATATATATATATATATATATATTTATATATATATATAACCTTCCTTTTTGGGGCTTTATTTACAGCTTTATGCAATTGAGCAGGGGTTAAAAACAATAAAGTCCCCAGACTCCTGCTAGATCCCATACCACTGGCTTAGGCTCTGGCAAAAACAAGCTTACTTTACATTGTAATAGTTAAAACAGGCAAAGGCAGGGTCAGCCTGAGTGACAACACACAGCGGCCTGTATGCAGCCTTGTTAGACAATGCATCCAAGAGTTCCCATGGCAATATCTCATCCCCTTTGGGTAGTATTCTCTTTCTCAGATAACTGTGGTTGCATTCGCAATCTATCAAAATAAGGACTGTACAAATATTCTAGGGGTGGAAAGTAATACTGTTCTGGTTCTGTGTGGGTGGTTCTGAATGTTCTAAGAGTATTACAGGACAAAACACCAGGGACGACTGGAATTGCAGCCCTTTTAACCCTTATGAAGTATACATCCTAATTACAATATTCTGCTTTGCTTGGTTCCTTATTTATTATTTGTCCATAGCCAATACGCCATGATGGATGATTAAAATGTACCAAATCAAGCAGAGATATTGGGTATATCCACTCTGCAGTTCTTCCAAATAAAAAAAAAAACACTACTTTGTAAGATATGGAATACAAAGTGTAATACAATTTTCAACAAATCAGAATACTCGTTGAGTTGGCAGGAATGAAAGGAAATACTATAATGCTATGAACGTTGTTTGTTTTCCTTTTTTATCAAAAGAAAAATACAGTTTTAAAACAAAAACTGTATATTCTTCCCATGTAACAGGAATAACTCCCTGCATCAGGGGACTTGTCTTTTGGTGCTCGTTTGGTGCTGTGTGGATTAGATGCTCTGAGGTGTCTGACCTGATCCGCCAAACCTACATTAAACCCTAAACTTAAATTAAGATTTTAAAAACGTTTGATATAGCACCCTAACTGAAACAAAAAAAACAGAAAAGGCATTGCCCAAAATGTTTTTTTCTTGTAGGTCAGAGTCAATTAAGAATGAACGATCTGTTTTATGTTTGTTTGTTTGCTTTGTTATGTTTTTTTAATGTTTATGTTTGCATATGTTGTTTATCTTAAATCTCATTCACATTTGGGTTATTTTGGGTGTGTTTTGTGAAGAATCAATATAGAAATAAAATAGACAATACAATACTGTAGATGTCTCCTTTACGCTTTCTGGTAAAACAATGTAAATTCAGTACATTATGTATTACTGTGCATTACTGTAAATACCCACATTGAATTGCTTGGGTTAAGCACAGTCATCATCATAACTTCAAACAATGTTAATGTAGGAATTTTAATAAAACCACTTATTTAGCTTATTATTGATTATTGCATTGCTCTAATCTTCAAAAAGCACATGATCTGATAGTAAGCTAGCTATTTCCTATGAAGATTGCTAGGCAGGGAAATTTGTTTTGTAGCAGATAGCCAAGTAAATTAATGGTTCTGGAATGGATGTCAAAATGTCCTTGATTGAGTTTGGTGCTGTAATTAAAAATGTGCAATGGGAATAGGAACACAAGGGACAGTAAGAACAAATACAGTGAAAGTAAGAAATGTTGTATAATGCCTAATGTATTGGTATAATAGTTATAAAGCTGAATAAGCCTTGAGGCAAGAACATGAAATGTCCTCAGTGCATTTTAAATATATTTTGTCCATGAGGGTAGAAAATGGGAGAACTCTCCTGGGTATAAATCTTTGTACTTCATGAAGGTTTACAAAACACCTAGGGGTACACAAAACCCTTAAGGGATCAAAACTATCATTGTTCTAAAGCCCTGGATAATTCATGATTAAGACAGGGCTGATCACTAAGCCTTATCACAGATTAAATTAATCATACACAGATATACAGTGCCTTGCAATAGTATTCAGACCCTTCCTATAGTGTCTCATTTTGCAAAATTACAAAATGATGCATACACGTTTTTTTCATCTTCATATTTAAATCAAAACTTGCTCAAACTGAAGATTTTTAAGGGTAAGGTATAGTTCATGTAAGCAAAAACATGTTGATTGCATAAGTATTCACACCGGTCAACTCTGAATTTGGTGGAAGCCCCTTATTATAGCCGCAAGTGTTTTCGGGTAAGTCTCTACCAACTTTACAAAATGGCTTGGTACAATTTGTGCCCATTCTTTTTGGCAGATTTGCTGAAGCTCTCTCAAGTTGCTTGAGGATTGCTTATGGTACATTTATGATAGTCAGGACTTTGACTGGGCCACTTGAGGACATTTGGCATTGAGAGCAAAAAGTTTCAGTTTGGTCTTGTCATTTATATAGCATCACTCTGTTTGCAAACTCCATGCAGGCTTTGAGATGCTTACTTTTTAGTAATGGCTTCCTTCCTGACATCCTGCCATACAGGCTAGTTTTGGGAAGTGTTCTGGATATTGTTGAATGATGCACATTTTCTCCCATCTCAGCCATTGAACTGTAGCTCTTTTAAAGTTGTCATTGGCCTCACTGCGTCATCCCTCACCAGTTTCCTCCTTGCCTGGCTTCTCAGTTTGGAGGGACAGCCTGATCCAGGCAGTGTCTGGGTGATACAATGCACTTTCCATTTCTTGATGATTGAGTAGACTGTGCTCATAGTGATATTTAGACACTTTGATATGTTCTGTACCCTTCACCTGACCTGTGTTTTTCAATGATCTTTTCCATGACTTGCTTTGAAAGCTCCATGGTCTTCATGGTTGAATTGTTGCTTGAAATTCACTACCAGACCAAAGAACCTCACAGACACAGGTGTTTCTATTCTGAAATCATGAGAACCACTATTATTGCACACACACAGAGGCCTAATTGTGTGGCAGTCT
This sequence comes from Amia ocellicauda, assembly GCF_036373705.1. Taxonomy (NCBI): domain Eukaryota; kingdom Metazoa; phylum Chordata; class Actinopteri; order Amiiformes; family Amiidae; genus Amia; species Amia ocellicauda. The sequence goes on from NC_089860.1 coordinate 15,812,207, forward strand.
TTTTGTACGCCTGAATTAAATTAGGCTTGCTACACCAAAGGGTTTGAATACAAATGAAATCGTAACCTTTCCATTTCAATTTCATAATAATCATCTATTGACTTATTTATTTTTGTTTTTGCTTTGAATGTGTGGTGTAGATTGTGCATATAACACAACAAAATACTTCAAAGTGTCATGACTGCAAGCTTTAAAGCAACACCATGTGATTGTGAGAGAGGTCTGAATACTTTTGCAAGGCACTGTATGTTGTTTTGTTCTTTACAGACTGCCCATTAGATGAGAACTACAGCCAGTCACTGTGGGTGCTGCAAAGCCAATTACATTCACTTGCAGCATTAATGTATACTAATTAATTTCTATCCGTGTTTTGTAAACTCAATTATGACATCCCAACACCTCAGCCATAGTTTAACACATGGATAGTCCCTGTTTTATCAGTTGCACACAGATGCAACTCTAGCAGCATACAATAGTGAATATGTAGAACACAACACAGCTATCTGTTGCCCAAAGAACATGGCTTCTAACCTCTGTCTGCAGAACAAACCATCTGCATTCCCCCCGCTCTGCACTGCACCACTACATCACAGCAACTCTTCAGTGTGACACTGGAGAACATGCAGTTCATTTCAAGGTAAGTCTATCACTTCTCTTGGATTGAAATCTGTAGATTTATGTACATGCAAAAAAGACCTTTAAGCAATCACCTCACTAAGTGCATTTGATAGTTCAAATTCATGAACAACAACAAGTTAGTCATTTCACTTTCTCTCTATATGCTATATATACTAGCATTGAAGAGATTTCAGTTCTGAATAAAAACTGCTGGTAATACTACTACTACTGCAATTCACAACAACATCAGTAATAATAATCATTATTATTAAACCATGTCATCTCAGAAATATAATAATCTCTTGCCAAGTAGAGGCTCATAATACAGTTTTCAGAGGCTTAACAATATTTTAGTGAGGGACGAAGACATACTAGTAAAACCAACGCATAGACCTTATAGATTAAGTCAAACATTATTCTAGCAAAGCATCTGGTTGCTCAGACAACAAATGAACACCAAGCATTTCCCCATATCAGTCACAGTCAGGAAAACACTAACCAGTACACTTTATGCTGATGCTGGGTCCAAGAGATTTGACACTCACAGCACAGTTAAAAACTCTACCACTCTTGACAACGGTGATTTAGTAGTGCATCCATGTTCACGAAATCCACAGAGAACTCTGCTGAAGATCATAATGCTTTTGAAGTGCTTGATTTAATAAAATACAAACACTGCTGTTAATAATTAAGCTACTATTTATTGTCAAATTGTGATTGAAATTCACAACATAGCAGAATACACATTTCAATCAGTACATTTATAAAGGTCTCTCTCTCTCTCTCTCTCTCTCTCTCACTCTCTATATATAAAATCATTCAAAACTGCATGCCAAAATGTGGGACAAAATGTACAATTACATTATGTATTATTCAATTTGCCACCAAATAACGCTGCTGAAATGGCTTCACAAAACCAAATGATAGTAAATGACTGTGGGAGGCATTTTAATGGTGTTCTAGCATGAGTGCTCCACCATCTCACTTTACAGATGTTTTGAAATACTTATTTGTTGAAATACTTATCAGACCTTCTGGAAGCTTTATTGCAGGACAGAAAATGACCTGCAGTAAAACTCCACCAACGTTCAGAAATTAAATAAAAACAGTTAAAAAAGAAAGAAAGAATAATACTGCTCTAAAGTGCCTGACTAAAACAATGTGATAAGCAAGAATTTAAATAATAGGAGATATTAGGAAACCAAAATTAAAGTTATGAACCATTATTCAGCTAACATACCTGAATAAAGAACTAAACAGCTCATTGACTAACCATGTAGTGATTTATTTATTTATTTATTTATTCAGGTGTTTCTATTGACAACCTATTTGAGACCCTTATTGATTCAGCCTTTAGGGATTGCTTTTCAGTGGAGTTACAGTGATCAACTGTGCCTGTGCTCCTGGCATTCCCTCAACTTAAAAATTCATTTGATGAAAAAGCTACTTGTAAGAAACCATTAATGTACTTTCAGGACTGACATGGCAGGGACATCGATAATGATACTCCGTGAGCACCATACTCGGGGGATTAAGAAAATTAAAGCTCTTTTAGCATAACTTTGTGGGAGGATTACTTAAAGGTTTCTTCTCCTGTTTGTAAAAGGCAAAGGCAGTATTTTATGATAGATCAGAACATGCCCCGTTAGGATTTTACTTTTTTAAATTGTTGACTTGTGCCCACACCCATATGACATGCTTTCTTACTCTTTTGTTTTTTCTTAGTGCTCTCCTGTGCTGGAAAAAGAAAGATGTGAGACAAGGTTGAAGAGCAATACGAATAATGATAAAAAACAAACATATAAAAGAGACCATACTGAAATCCTTATTTTTTGTGTAATTAAACCAAGCATTTTGCACAGGATTTTAAAGTAATATATATGATTTTACAAGTACAGCAAAAGACACTGTTGGAATGCTTGTCATCTGTTTATTACATCCATAGGGTGGGCATCAATGTGAACTAACTGAATGTCATGACAGCTCACCCATTGCAGTTGTAGTCACACAGGATTCCTCAATGCAAGGATATGCAATTCTCCTCTTTAACATCTACAAAATCAATTGAAATCACATATAGGCTTATACAAGGAAATGGCATGGGGGTACACTCTACATATAAAAGACAGATATGCTTTTAAAGGAACAATAAAAAGTCAAGAGCACTTTGAGTTCCTAGTGAAAACCTCATTATGTGCAGCATATTTCCCTTCCTCTCACTTTGAATACATTCATTTGAAATCATTGTGGATAAATAAGCTACTATAATGCATCAAACATGTGGCATGGTAACTGAAGGGAATAATAATACGATTTGGAAATGCCATGGTGTGCATTGTTTAGCTGAAGGCTATCCTTTATCCTTCCTTGAGTTAAAAGGGACGACATTTTGTCTCTCATTAGTTCTCTAATTTATAGCAATAGATTATTATTTAAGGAAATATAGCAAAACAGGCAAGAAAAACTGCTATTTAGAAAATATGTTCGAAAGGTAAGACAACAAGAGTTAAATTTCACATCCTTTCTTGTTTGGCTAATTAGCTTTTCTCTCCCCCAACACTCTGTTATCAAGTGCCATTTCTAATCCAAATGGAGGCCAAGTTATCTTTGAAATTAATTACACAAATAACACAAAGGCCTCCAGGAAGAATAAACAGGATAATTAGGAAAAGCAATCAACCCCTTATTAGATTTAGTGGAACAAAGAATGGATTTGGTTGGGAGCTTTAAAAATACAATGGCCTTTTTGGTAATGGAAACCAAGTGCTTTTCAAATCAGCACCATGGTCAGCGCAGGCTGTTGAGAAATGGGATTAAGAACAAAACCGAAATGTACTCCAGTGTTTTCAGCTGGTAGGAAACACTGGAACATGAAACATGAAAAAAACTTTAATTAGATAAATATATTAAGTCAATTTAAGAAATAGTTTGTAAAAGCTAAATAATGATGATGATGACGATTATTTAGGAGATATTTATGAATCATTTTATGTTTTCTGGTAGAAGTAATTATTTATCTAAATGGCCATAAATTGTGGTCAATTATAGAACAATTAATGACAAAAACCACACTGGGGTGAGATCAGAGACTGAATACAAAGCTACAGAAGCCAGGAGATGCTAAGCTGTTATAGCTCAGAAACAACAGGGTTGGGCAGTTCACACACACCGAGACTTGATGGGCTGGACAGTATTCAGCGATGAAGAACTGATGCGAATGGGAGGTAAGAATATTACATTCACCGACATTCACCGTTAGATTTTTTGGTTGTTGGGTTTGTTAGTTTTTCTTTATTTGCCCCAGAACTTAAAGAAAAACGAAGATAGAAAGTGGACATAAAAATAATTTACAATACAATGATCTTTAAATGTTAACAGTTGAAATTGAGCCTTTGGTTTATGACAAATCATCTCCAAAACTGGAACATTTCTTAAATGTATTTATTACTCTGACATGCCTCTAGTGTCATGATGTCTGTGTGATGATTGCAATTCAAACCGTGTGTTCCTCCAGTTATATGCCCCTACAGAAACATGTGATTGTTCACGTTAAGGTCTGGACATAAAAATGGTCCACCAATGTGTCAGTTCTATATATATATATATATATATATATATATATATATATATATATATATATATATATATAATACAAAGACAGAGTAATTATTTTTTTTCAGTTGCATTAAAAAAATCAGGTTTACATGCATCAATAAAGATTGTTTGACAGGCCAGATGTCGAATCTGATAAAATCATGTAAATTCATTTGTAGGCTAGCTATCACTCTGAATGTTGTGAATATGAATATTTATTCAGTGCCACTGGCAGGAAACTAAAAAACTAAAAGCAAACTTGAAGACAATTGGGGAGACCTGGTAATAACATAATGATCGTAGCTTGCTTGCCCTAGGTATATTGTATATCATGGGTGTATAGGGATGTGTTGTTAATGTTCAATGGTTATTAAAAACATAAATTTTGTAGAGTGCAGGTGGGAGCAATACTCGTTTATCCGTGGCAACCAGACTCAGTTTTGAGAACACAAAAAGTATAATAGAAGCCAAGCAGATATTTGAATAACCCAAAAGAGTGTGTAACCTGAAACAAATCAGTACTCCACTGAAACAAAAACATATTAAAAGTACAGTGTGAATGAAACAGTAAACAGTTAGTAGTACACGAGCATTTTTAATATATTGCTAGGATAAAACAGAATTGTTTTCGTTCCTGCTGTTTTGATCATTGTGTTGATACAGAACATTATCTCACATACTGAAAAGATTCTGAATATGTGCCAGTGTGTATAGGCTGTGCACAGTGAAGTTTTTATTCTGAAAACCGTAAACAGAAACGAAACCCTACGCTAGGTATGATCAAGTCTAAATAATCCTCAAAAACTACATAGTGAATGAAAAAAATATATAATAATAATAAATAAAGTCTCTGTGTGTGTGTGTGTATGCTGAACTTCCTTGTTGTAGTGGTTTGTTTGTTGTAAAGCAGGGTTTACTTGCCACCTACATTATTGTTCATATAATTTTACATATAGTTACTTATTTGGTTTTTCAAATTTTGGTTTCCAAATAGTGCTGCCACCTACTGAGTTTTTAAGGATATGGTTGTTGTACTGCTGATGATACAACCTGTCGTACAGATGTTTATTTCATGTTTATGGCTAGATTTCTAGAAAAAAATCTTTAGAAATTATTGTATTGTTTATTTTCTTCAGATCAGTAATGTTCTTCTGTTTGTAAACAATAAAACTGTAAAATGTGTACTAGTTTTTTTTAGTTTTTATTTGAACCCATTTTACTAATCCTTTAAGACTTACCCAAGACTACAGTCATTCAATGACAATATGGCATTCTTAGGGACAATAAGAAAAACATATATATATATATATATATATATATATATATATATATATATATATATACACAAATGTTAATTACCATTAGACCATAATTGTGAATATGATTTCTAACTGAAAGCTAATAGTCATAAGCTAATATTAGCACACGTATCTAGTCTTTAATATAAAATGCATTCATACACAGAAAATGTGTTTGAAAATGTCTTTAAATGTCATATATTTAAATTTCATACACACACTACATATACAAATAAATATATATATATATAATGTTTACTTTTATTGTTTATTTAGATTATATATATATATACACACACAACAAGAATAAATAAAGAAAACATTTTCAATTGCAATTTCCTTGTTTGTATTACCCTTCATAGTTTTAAAATCAAATATTGTACAAAACATTCGACAGCAGAAAGTCAAACAACCGAGAAGACAGAACTGAAATATTCACATTTCTCAAGTAGTAATAATATCAGCATGAAATCAAGCTTTTTCAAATACATTACTGTTATTGTACAGAACATACAGTCTTATTGTGACACTGATGGACAGTGAGTATAACACTGCAGTGCGACTGACATGCAGTGAGACACACAGAAACTGTCACACTGTAGCATGATTGGCAGGTAGACAGTGCATGTCCGTTCACAGTATGAACTCCAGACAGAAGGACAGACAATAGCTGTCAGTAAGTAGACATCAGTGGCACAAGCAGTCACCTGGACCTCCTCCTCTGGTGTCACAGATGTCCTTTAAAAACAAGTCACCTCCTGAGAAAAGCATGTTTAATATAGGCATGAAGATACATACATATTATATTTGTAAATTGACTGCAATTGCACCAAAATGAAAGCAATTTAATTAAAATACTACAAACTACACATATACACACACTAATAGTAAGAGAGAGTTGACTGCAGTTTCACTAACAGCTTTACCAAGAGGTGGTAGAACATCAGAGTCACAGCGTATTCAGATGGCTAGATCTCTCAGAGTTACAGTAGAAAGCTGTGGTGTGTAACGTGGGACAGTAAAGAACAAAAGACATTTACCTTGGCAGGTTGAATATATCCTTGGAAATGTCAGAACAAAGCAGGAACAAAGTCCACCTACCACAGCAGTTAGAAATTGACTGTTGAGAGCTCTGCATCGATGTGATTGAACCATTCCCTTCCTATTAGCTTACTGAAAGAGTAATAGCTCAGTGCACCTGCAATAACTTAGATAAATATTGGGACAGTCATGAGCTGTTAAAGCTGAAAGGTCTAACAGACTGTTCATGAGCATTGTTGCAAGAGATGGAGCACAGCTTGGAAAACAAATGAAGTCAGAGGTGCATAACCTTCTACCTGAATTACTGCTCAAGTTGTTTGTGATTTTAATTATTCTAAGATGATCTGATTGTGGCAGTTTTCATCAAACCAAAAATACAATTTCAGCCCCCACCCCCGATTCCTCCCTCTTTGCTGTTTGCCTGTAAAAGTGTAAGGTTGCCACCTACATAAACTTGCAGATGGCACAGGAGTTTGCACTCCATCCCCACAAAAAGACAGTCATCAGAAGAGAAAATAAAGTCATCTTTCCTATCTAGTGAGCACAAAGACTCACTGTGGAATGCATTCTCTCCTTTTCATCAAATACAGAAATCCACAAAATGGCTCAAAAGCTCATTTAATGAAGTCAAGGCCACAGGAAGGTAAGCAGCTGCTGGCTCTATAGTATTCAACCTGCTAACATGAGGATTGCTGTCTCTGGCTGTCAGGAGAAGTCCTAACCTTTTACCCCATGCAATCTCATATTGTAACAATTAGCTTCTTCTGAACATTAGAATGACAGCTTAAAAACATGTATGGTAACATATGATCTATTGATTTCTTTAAAGAATTAGAGTTATGTTTTTGTGGCCAAGGTTGTTGTTGTTGCTAATAATAATTTTATTATTATTATTATTATTATTATTATTATTATTATTATTATTATTATTATTATTATTATTATTAATTAGCATTCATAAATATGAAAAAGGAAAGTAGAAGTTAAAACATGTAATATTGAAAACAATTGATATAACAAAAATATATAATAGAATGACTCAATAACAATAAAAAGCACAGTCTGTTTTATACTGTGTGACCTTTTTGATGTGATCTTTTAAGTTAATTATTATTAATTACTAACAAAGGAAATGCAATGAGTACAAATGTTCAAATGGTTCACTTTCCATTTAACTGTATCAGGCAGCATTCTTACAGTCTTACATACTGTGGTTGCAGCCTTCAGGAATAGCCGTGTGCAAGACAACGTAGGATAGGTGACCTTTCATATAATATATACACGTTGTAGGTGCCTACACATACCACACCCACGCACACTGCACACGCACTGTAGCTCTTTAAAGCAAGATGTTCATTGCTTTCAAACGCACACTAATTATTTCAGCACCACCAGACTCTACCTGGTTGATTCAGAGCATTGAACATGTATTTTGAGGCAGAGAGCGATGGTGTGAAAGCTCCAGTGGAGATTCCCTCTGTTTGTTATATAACTAAAAGTAATGTTCCACAGTCACAAAATAACATATCATTTCCACAGTCAAAGAAAGCTGGACCTCTATGCATCTCCCATTTTGGCTAGGACACTTGTCTCTGAAGGTCAAACTCTTCTGAAACCCTGAAATGGTACCTTCCAATCTGCAGACCATTAGCAGGGAAAATAGTTGTGCTTCACATCCCTGACAGCTCATTAAATGTCCAAGAGACAGGCTTTGCTAATATTCTTCCTAATGTGGATGACTTCCTATCGTATTTCCTTTATATAGCAAGGCAATCAGTAACAGTAAACAAACAGTGATATGTCCTTCAGAGTCTAATTATTGTTTTGAAATAATCATTGTTGATTGGACCACAAAATGCATGAAATGTACAGTTATAGTGCATTATGGGGTTCATACATTTTTGTAAATGTAGTTGCATATCATGTCAGGTCTTTACAAACATCCACCTTTAATGATTTGTTCTTCAATAAAATTGTGAATAAGTCTCATTGTTGACTAACCAAGAATTATTTAAATGAGGTCAAATATTTTCATGCCTGGCTCAACCATGCCAGGACATTTCCATCAAAGCCATGGGAAGCACATATGCACCTTCATAATAGCACTTCAAAGTACCGGAATGGAATCTACAATTTGATTTCAATCACACCAGAAAGGAAAATGGATGGAAGGGAAAGCGCAATTCAATATTATGACCACAGAAAGTACTATACTACAAATTTAAAACCCATAAATACATACTTTAAAATGTCCACAATCTACAGAGCTGTGCTGTCACTTTTGCTGATAGAAATCATCCTGCTCCCATATATGACAGAATGTATTTTTCATTACACATAGTCCTTTATTTAATAAATTATCAGAAGCACTCTAAGTACAGAGGAAAAGGCTAAAACCCAATGCTTTCAGGTCTACTTCAAACAAACCATCAAATGAACAAACACAGAATCTCTCTAAGCTACCCCCTATAAGAGAATAAAGCCCCTCACATTAAATTACTTAATTTGCTTTACATAACGAATGCTGTCATTGTTCAAACATCTTTCAAATGTAATGGCTTTGTTTAATGATTCATAAAACAAAAAATAAAAACCTACAACATAAAACAATAGTATCTTTACGCAGTATATCAGGACTGCATGCAAATCGCAAGACAAACAGATGATAAATATAAATTAAATATCATCACAACAGCAGGGAAGGTGAAGACATGTAATTAGGAAAGTTAACTCAAAATCTATAATTCAAGTGGAGGACTCTGGACAAATGTAAACAAACACACACAAAAAAAAAAAAACATTAAAAATATTGTAGCTTTTGAGTTTCTGCTACTGGATTCACTGCTTCAGTGAAACATCAAAGGGAGAGGTTGAGTCGGGGATGTAAGCAACAGCTTTTATTTGCAGAGCAGCAGTTTTGACAGGCACAGCACTGAGATTAATCTCACCCCGCACTTCTTCTCCCCCGAGAGAACTGGGGCACCCCTATGCATCTCCTGGCCCCCATGACCCTTTTTCCCCAGTCACGAGTCGCAGGAGGGGTTAGCCTTTGACCATGGAAGCCACAATTTCCCCAGATCAGATCCCCAAACGACACACACACACACACACACACACACACACACAACTGACTGACACACAAACACACTACAGCCCATACGTTTCAACACAACAGACGCTAAAAGTCCCAGATCCCTACAATATATATTAAAAGATTAAGATATTGGAGCAGAATATTCTAAAAGGTTGTAGTATACCCTTTATTATACAAAACAACACTAATCTAATTTCTTCCCCAACATAATTCACTGCAATTTCTCTAGTAGATGGCAAATCTGCCATATCACTTCTGAAAACAGGGGGCACAAAAGACTAATGTATGCCTCTGGAGAGTGCTTTTAGTGTTTAATAATTGTCCACCAAAGAAGTGAATGAGCAAGACATATTCTGTGAATAATTGGGATATAAATAAATCGTGTTAATTAAAGGTAATTTATGATCACTAAGATTCTTAATTATAAGCAGACATTTGTAATGAGGAAGAAGGAAAGAGAAATTACAACTTCATTATACCGGTTGCCCTTTAACTTTAGCTTATGTGGAAATAGCAGCTTGGGAATACATTGCCAACACCTCAGATAGATTGGACTGTCATCATGTGTGGCTTAAGGTAGTTTAAGGGAACTTTCTTAGTTAAATAGTGTGTTTGGTTTCTGGATCTCCCTGGAATAAGCTTTGCTCAGTTCAGAATGACTAACAGATGGGGAACTCTCCGAAGTGGCAGGAGGAAGCTCATGTAGGGCACCTACAGAGCATGTAGCCTATATAGTATGTTGTGTGCCATATTGGGGGTTGGAGGAGGAAGGGGGGCAGTTTTAATGAAATAAATATATGATCGTGGCTTGATATAATAACAAGCTCAAGAAGGCTTAAAGGTTATTGACTTTCTCCATTCCACCTCATCGTTTAACTTGGAAGGGAAGAAAGACAAACAGTGGGAAATGTCAACACAGTATGCAATACACTCATAGCTGCAGGGTCAAGTCCAGCATCCATTTTGCTTGTTGTATAAAGCTGGGGTTTCTCTCCCAATTTTAAGAACAGAGAACAGTATGTCCCGGGGGGGACTCTGATATTAAAAATAAATCATAGAAAAGGTTCATAACGATACACTGCACAGTAATATCTGTAATGGATTCAAAAGATATTGCAGACAACATTGATCTTTCATGAAAAGAAATAGCAACTCCATATCCTAAGGGTGTTTATTTGTACGTTTATATGCTTGCCATTTCTATTTGGTTTCACTTTGTTTTAAATATTTTCAGCTTATTTCATTCACACATACACACATACTATCTCTCTCTCTCTCACACACACACGTGCATATATATATATAATGTGCCTTTATCGATCCACTGCTGGATGAAGGCCTCCCCAAGATATTTTCCAGGTCTCTTTTCCAGGTCTTACCAGCAAAACTTATTTCATCTTCCCATCTTTTATGTGGTCTTCTTCTAGGTCTTTTTTCATCTCTTGGGATTCATTCGATAGCTTTTTTTAGTTCATCTTTGGTCTGTTCTTCTTGAATGTGTCTGGCCCATTGCCATTTTAACATTTTCACTCTTTCAATGATGTCATATATTTTTCTTTGATCTCGAATCTGTATCGAATCTCAAAATCGATCTGTACTGAAAATGTAAATTCCCAGAGATGCACCCAAAGGTAAAGCCTATCGCACTGTGCTGATCATTTATTTTCCTACTTATACTATATACTACTATAATTTGCCCAACGTTCAATGGCAGCATTGTGTAGGCTAGATAAAGAACATGTTTGTTTTAAATATAAAATAGTGTAATACAAGAGAATATATAGTGTCAAGTAGGCTATCCCGTCTTGAGGACCCATCTCCCAGTACGAAAAAACAAAAAACAAAAAACAAAAACAGAAACGTCGATTCAGTGTGCTGGGTATAGCGACACCGACATGATGGGTCTAGACGAGCCTGTCCTGTGAAGTCAGGTCGGGTCATGTTGCATTGCGTCAGTCTGGTGTGTGGTGACCTTTAGGATGGCCAGTCAGGTAAGTCCTGCCGGTCAGGTGCTCCCCTGCAATGATTCTTCCCCCAGTGGCCATTTTGTGCCCCACCTGGCACTGTACCACAATATACACTGTATATCACTATAGTTTTTTTTAATGATACATAAAACAGTAGGCTGCAGAAGTTAATGGCAATAGCTCTATTTTTTAAACAATTTCATAATATGTAATATAATTACTGTGCAATTACTTAAACCCCATAATTTAAGGCTGAGGATCAGATCATGATACATTTGCAGAAAAGATGCTTTCGTTGGGTGTAAACAAAACTCTCTTCAAGTGAAAACAGAAATTTGTTCCCATTAAATAAACTCAATAATTGGTATAATTTGTTATCACCACATATAGCAAAATTCTAATCTGGTACTATTTTACACTGAGGCACAATAGGGCTCCTACACACATTTCTGCTTTTTAAGTGGTGAGAAAGAAATACAATTGCTTTAATTGGCCTTCAAGCAGGTAGGAGACCATTCTTTCTTAATTCGGCTGGTTAATAATTACAATATTTGCACAGTTTCAACACACAGCAGCTGTAACATTTTTAACACAACTGAATCTTCAGGGAGAATGCATGTCAATTCAGATTGTATTTAACATGTTTTTATTTTTCATATTAGGACGTTGCATTTATTTTGAACAAGGATGATAACTGACACAAAGACACATGAGCATCAGTAATTTCCATCACTTGCATTTGTAAACTCTTCATTACAACATGCAGCTGAAGCAAAAAATGGTTGTTCAGTGAGAATGGACTTTAGAACGTAATCATGCATGTAAGATTTTAAACTCCTATTTAATTGATTCTTCAGTTATGCCCCAACCAACATTGGCTTAAACACTTTCTTAAATAAGCATTTTACTTTTTTGTGTCAGCCAGTTAATTAGTAAGATCTCTGTAGGGGTCCTCAAACAGACCAGATGGCATGGGGTAGCTTGTGCAAGATGAAAATGCTAATTTGTCAAATTCAGCTAAAACAACTTGATTGGGAATCTCATTAAGTCCTGTTTTGATCTTCTCTCTACTGGCATCTTCATTCGACTGTGAGCACCTTTGCCTGTTTTCAGTTCAGGCTGTTCTTAATGACAGAACTCACTTTATTTCCGTGCTGGTAGCTACCTCTAGAAAAGACCCGAGTTCCTAACTTCTAACTCGTGCTCTTAATTGAAGTTGCTTTTTGAATTTAACCTTATTGGTGCCCCATGACCATGCAGTAATTACACAATCTTCTGTTAAAATGTCATAGCCAATTTCATCAGCCATTTACTTTTTCACTCCTGTTATTTATGTTACAAGTTGAATTGCATAAGCAATTAAATTTCCATCCTCGCTATTTTTAATTTACCAGCCGTGTTGTTTAAACTTGGCAGTACAAATGAACGATGGCTCGGTTGTGTGCATGTGTTTGTGTGGGCAATGGCAGTATTGATGTATTTTTAAAATATAGGGAAAAGCATAAATGATTAAAATATATGGCAAAAATTACTTTCATAATTATGTTCATAAATAATATCCTGTAAAACTCACAGCTGAACTCTGCTCACCAATGGGTTTGCAGTCCAAAACCTGATAATTATATACAATATTTCAACTGATATATTTGGAGGTTATGCTTAATTAAGGTAAACCACTATTTAAAAAAAATAAAAAATAAAACTAAAGTCTTCAAATAAATTAATCATCATTTAATTTAAACTGATTAAATAGAAAGATACCATGTTCACAATTACAAGAAAACAACAGCAAAATACATAGAGATGTTATGAATTTATTAAATATGGTTTGTGTCCAGTTACATATTAATTTCTCACCTCTCTATTAATTTAATAAATGAGCAATACAACTGTATGAGATCTAGGAGGTCCTTACGATGCATTGAATGCTTTTAATCAGTTCCAGCAAGTAGCAACAGCTAACATCGCAAGTTAAACATGCAGAATTTCAACAAAAAAATAAGCGTTAGCCCAACCTACACATACTAGATACTATGATGAAAATACACCACAATCATTACAATAAGTTAGTGTTCTGTGCAAATGAAAAAAAAAAAAATCATTGTAATTAATTAATTTATATTTATGACACAGCCCATATTTATTGAATCCATTCACAATTGACATAGCAGCTTTGGGTATCAAAATCACAGCAGGCCTATCAAGTTGTGTTTGGAATGCTTTGCAACAGCAGATTATATCAATAACTGGAAGTCTGTGAATTCCTTTGAAAGCAGGGACGTAACGCTTTTTCAATTAGGAGTCATCTTGAGGTTACATTCTTTCAATTAGTGTGATACCCTTAACAATTAATTCTTAATTTAAAACCATTTTATAGCTAAAGGATTTTCACCTAAGCATTAGGAAAGAAGGGAATTGTACTAAGAAAGGAGCTGAACTTAACATAATAAGATAGAATTCTCCTATATTGAAAAAGGACCAATGACATTAATTTGACAGAAAACTATCTTCATAATATACCCCCACAACCTTAAAATCAGCTATTCCTACAGCCCCTGAGTTGTTTAGGAGCATCTACAACAGTACATTTGTAGCTTTCAGCTGTTTTAAAAGATAATTACATTCATAAAAAGCTTAATTACAATAGGACATAAAACATGGCTTATAAATTGTGAGCCCAATACAGCTAATAACTATTGTTGATGTTTTTTAGAACTAATTATTCATGTTGTTTGTAGAAAGTATATGAATGTTATGAATAATTTGCTGCTGTTAGATTTCTGGGCGGCAAACTATTTGTTCACACTTTCTCTCTGATGAAGAACAAATACAATTTCTAAGATTTGTTACATAATCTTACTCTGCCTTCAACAAACAATTTTCCTGTTAAATATTTAGCTATTCATAGTTATGTGCCTGCTTTGGAAAAAAATATATATTTCATTTAATTTATATTTCAGAAAACAAGTGCTAAATTACAGAGTAGACAAACTTTTAACTGCAGTTATTTTATAAGCCCGTGATAATCATTAAAACTAATTAGAACAAATTAAATTGCATGTATTGTATTCATCCGATAGGTTTTTAATTAAAACAAACAAAACAATCTTATACACTGTAATAAATCAAAATGAGTATAATTGTATTGGCCTATCATGTGTGTGTCTCTTTTTATATTAAGGCTGTTTGTATATCATTCCTTGGGAATAAAAAATAGCACTTAATTTGGGTACTCTTAATATTAACAACCAGATATTAGAATAATTTGGGATTCGTTTTGGAGTCAGAGAGGGTAAACAGGGTGCTGTAAAAATAAAAGCATATTCAAAATGTTATTGTTCACCACCCTAATGTCTGAAATGTATATCAATTGCATGGAGCCTCAGAGATAAGTTCCTTGTTATGTCCTTGTTATTTTAATATACATATTTGAGGAAATAATGCTAATTTAATTAAAGTGCAACAGGGGGGTGAATTAGCATGTGTTAATCACAGTCCTAAAGGGTTTATAGATTAACACAATTTGATGGAACACCTCTGACACTTCCGAAGTTCGATTAATACATTTTAACACCCAACAGTAGCTTACTGTATCTAATGTAACATTTGTAAGCACACATTACTCCTGTTAATGAATTAATTTTGGATTTTGCCATTGAGATCTTTCCGATGCCACTGCTATTTGACCAACAACAACAGCATTAGATAAGGTGAATGCGATGCAAAACCCGTTAACTGGTCAAGAATGTCACCACTGTGGTACAGTGAGGGGGAAAAAGTATTTGATCCCCTGCTGATATTGCATGTTTGCCCACTGACAAAGAAATGATCAGTCTATAATTTTAATGGTAGGTGTATTTTAACAGTGAGAGACAGAATAACAACAAAACAATCCAGAAAAACGCATTTCAAAAAAGTTATACATTAATTTGCATGTTAATGAGGGAAATAAGTATTTGATCCCCTATCAATCTGCAAGATTTCTGGCTCCCAGGTGTCTTTTATACAGGTAACGAGCTGAGATTAGGAGCACTCTCTTAAAGGGAGTGCTCCTAATCTCAGCTCGTTACCTGTATAAAAGACACCTGTCCACAGAAGCAATCAACCAATCAGATTCCAAACTCTCCACCATGGCCAAGACCAAAGAGCTGTCCAAGGATGTCAGGGACAAGATTGTAGACCTACACAAGGCTGGAATGGGCTACAAGACCATGCCAAGCAGCTTGGTGAGAAGGTGACAACAGTTGGTGCGATTATTCGCAAACGGAAGAAACACAAAATAACTGTCAGTCTCCCTCAGTCTGGGGCTCCATGCAAGATCTCACCTCGTAGAGTTTCAATGATCATGAGAACGGTGAGGAATCAGCCCAGAACTACACAGGAGGATCTTGTTAATGATCTCAAGGCAGCTGGGACCATAGTCACCAAGAAAACAATTGGTAACACACTACGCCGTGAAGGACTGAAATCCTGCAGCGCCCGCAAGGTCCCCCTGCTCAAGAAAGCACATGTACAGGCCCGTCTGAAGTTTGCCAATGAACATCTGAATGATTCAGAGGAGAACTGGGTGAAAGTGTTGTGGTCAGATGAGACCAAAATCGAGCTCTTTGGCATCAACTCAACTCGACCTTGTTTGGGGGAGGAGGAATGACCGCAAGAACACCATCCCCACCGTCAAACATGGAGTTGGAAACATAATGCTTTGGGGGTGTTTTTCTGCTAAGGGGACAGGACAACTGCACCGCATCAAAGGGACGATGGACGGGGCCATGTACCGTCAAATCTTGGGTGAGAACCTCCTTCCCTCAGCCAGGGCATTGAAAATGGGTCGTGGATGGGTATTCCAGCATGACAATGACCCAAAACACACAGCCAAGGCAACAAAGGAGTGGCTCAAGAAGAAGCACATTAAGCCCGTCTCCAGACCTTAATCCCATAGAAAATCTGTGGAGGGAGCTGAAGGTTCGAGTTTCCAAACGTCAGCATCGAAACGTTAATGACTTGGAGAGGATCTGCAAAGAGGAGTGGGACAAAATCCCTCCTGAGATGTGTGCAAACCTGGTGGCCAACTACAAGAAACGTCTGACCTCTGTGATTTGCCAACAAGGGTTTTGCCACCAAGTACTAAGTCGAAGGGGTCAAATACTTATTTCCCTCATTAACATGCAAATCAATTTATAACTTTTTTGAAATGCGTTTTTCTGGATTTTTTGGGTTAAAATTATAGACTGATTATTTCTTTGTCAGGGGATCAAATACTTTTTTCCCTCACTGTATTTGTCACATTGCTCATTGTGTACAGGAGGCTGTGGTGATGTAAACTGAGTGAAGGATGTACAGACGTTACGTACTAAAGATCGGTAATTTCTTGGCATAATGGGTTTGTGACTAGTGTGCTTTATACTAGGTTTCAATGACTAATAATATAAGCTACAGAACATTTGGACAACAGTGCTTCATATGTGTGAAAACAACAACAATTGAAACCAAGTGTACATCTCACATACACATTGTTTTCATGTTCTCAGTGTTTTATTTGTACATTGAAGTTAAATACTTAGTAGAAAAAAACAAATATGTGTGTGTGTGTGTGTGTGTGTGTGTGTGTGTGTGTCTACAGAGTAACCTACAAATGTATTCAGCTCCTTTATGAAATGTAACTAAAATTTGATTTAGCATGAAAGTGTGTGTGAGAGAGAGAGGGCGAGAGACAGAGAAATGTATAGACACATATTTGTGCTGGTAGATTTAGAGAGCACAATAAAAAGCTGACATCTAAAATCCATATTGAGTTCCATTTCCAATTTTTTTAATGCATAATGGAATTTTTAATTTGCTACAGTGATTTTTATTCGGTTAATTAGGAGGCAGAGAGCAAGGTCCAAAAGATTAAAGACATGGTTTCAAAAATGTATCTAGCCAATCACAGAATACGAGCATATTACTTTTATACTGGATTTAGCATAGTAATATATATTTTGTTTAATAGGAATACCTGTTTCACTTTAGTTAATGAATATTCTGGTACTTTCCTTTTACATATTGCTTTTTAAAAGTGGATATCAATCTGGCAATTTCCATGTGCTAGGACAAAGGTAGTAAAAGGTTATGCTTGGCAGGGTAAGAATTTAAACAGGTGAGACAATCTGAGTTACACTTCAGTATGATATTCATGTTTAAAGGGGAAACGTCTAGCTGAGATTTTTTTTTTCATTTTGTATTAGAATACAGTGTTTTTTAACACACAAGATTTATAAACTTTTCACAGTTGACTGACATTAGATTCTTTTTGTGTCACCTTGTAGTGTATCATCTCCGTACCCTGTCATAAGCAATCGCGCTGCTTTCATAACACTTGTGTCGGTTGTCATGGAAGCCCAAAAGCCTGTTTCCAGGAATGCTTGCTTTTTTGTACTCCTGCCAAAGAATGAAAAGAATTCTGCAGAAGATTGACATGCCTGGGCTCCTAACCCTTTAATCCTCTGTTTTGATTTTTTTCGCTATAAATATGTCCCTTTTCATGTAAGGAAGAGCTTGTTTGCTGTGTAAATCATTTGTTAGCTGCTGACTTTAATTCTATCAGTTACCAGCAGCTGGCTTTGATCCCATTGAAAGAGTATGGAAGTTTTTTTCCTCTCTTTTTTCATTTTTGCTTTTAACTGCTGAAAGTTACTACCAACCAGATTTTGGCTGCAATGCTAAGAGAAAGAATATATATAAAAAAAGTTTCTGGCCATAGATTGCTCTGGCACTCAGAGAAACAAGACTCTCTCAACTCCATTTATGCATTACTAAATTCAACTGAGTCAATGCTCATGTTTGAGAAATCGCCTGACCCCAATTTGGAGGATGATGTTCACATTTTCTATGTGAATTTCCTGTTTTTACTTATTGGCATGAGGAAATACCATAGCTCTGTATTGCTCATATAAATACAAATGCACTATGTTTTTTTGTTTTTTTGTTTGTTTTGTTTCTAACTTGACATTATATTTTCATTGACTGCAAAGATTCAAAACGGTATTATAGTTATGCTCTGATATGCAGAAGTATTGAGGTATCTATTTCATAGAACAGAGTGGGTCACTGAACTGAGCACAAACGTGTGAGGAAGAATTACTGAAAGAAAGGGGGTTAAGAGTGTGCTGACGTGTTGTTTACTTTAACTTGTTTGTTTCTGTTAACAATGCCTTCTAAATAAAACTGCACTTACAGGGAATATATATATATATATATACAAATAAATATATATACACTCACCTAAAGGATTATTAAGAACACCATACTAATACTGTGTTTGACCCCCTTTCGCCTTCAGAACTGCCTTAATTCTACGTGGCATTGATTCAACAAGGTGCTGAAAGCATTCTTTAGAAATGTTGGCCCATATTGATAGGATAGCATCTTGCAGTTGATGGAGATTTGTGGGATGCACATCCAGGGCACGAAGCTCCCGTTCCACCACATCCCAAAGATGCTCTATTGGGTTGAGATCTGGTGACTGTGGGGGCCAGTTTAGTACAGTGAACTCATTGTCATGTTCAAGAAACCAATTTGAAATGATTGGACCTTTGTGACATGGTGCATTATCCTGCTGGAAGTAGCCATCAGAGGATGGGTACATGGTGGTCATAAAGGGATGGACATGGTCAGAAACAATGCTCAGGTAGGCCGTGGCATTTAAACGATGCCCAATTGGCACTAAGGGGCCTAAAGTGTGCCAAGAAAACATCCCCCACACCATTACACCACCACCACCAGCCTGCACAGTGGTAACAAGGCATGATGGATCCATGTTCTCATTCTGTTTACGCCAATTTCTGACTCTACCATCTGAATGTCTCAACAGAAATCGAGACTCATCAGACCAGGCAACATTTTTCCAGTCTTCAACTGTCCAATTTTGGTGAGCTTGTGCAAATTGTAGCCTCTTTTTCCTATTTGTAGTGGAGATGAGTGGTACCCGGTGGGGTCTTCTGCTGTTGTAGCCCATCCGCCTCAAGGTTGTACGTGTTGTGGCTTCACAAATGCTTGGCTGCATACCTCGGTTGTAACGAGTGGTTATTTCAGTCAAAGTTGCTCTTCTATCAGCTTGAATCAGTCGGCCCATTCTCCTCTGACCTCTAGCATCAACAAGGCATTTTCGCCCACAGGACTGCCGCATACTGGATGTTTTTCCATTTTCACACCATTCTTTGTAAACCCTAGAAATGGTTGTGCGTGAAAATCCCAGTAACTGAGCAGATTGTGAGATACTCAGACCGGCCCGTCTGGCACCAACAACCATGCCACGCTCAAAATTGCTTAAATCACCTTTCTTTCCCATTCAGACATTCAGTTTGGAGTTCAGGAGATTGTCTTGACCAGGACCACACCCCTAAATGCATTGAAGCAACTGCCATGTGATTGGTTGGTTAGATAATTGCATTAATGAGAAATTGAACAGGTGTTCCTAATAATCCTTTAGGTGAGTGTATATTCTCCTACACACTATTCTCTGGTTCAGCTTTACTGCTACAGTTCATTTCTTGGATACCTTAACATCTGCCATTTATTCATGCTGTGCTTTCACACAGCGTTAGAATTGAATTGTGAAACACATTTATGATAAGCTCTTCAATGGCAATGGAGTGGACATGCTACAGCTACTCTGAACTAAATTGTACCCATTTGATATTTTTCAAGTAAAATCACTTTTTTCCTTTTTTCCCTTTGGTAGATCGCAGTGTGTTAATTAGTTGTGATCAATTAGTGTTTGACTCAGCTGTACTCTACCTTTGAATTGTAAGTATGTCACTTGTAAATATAAGCCATAAACCTACTGTAAAAAACCAACAACAACACTGCAGTAACAAACACCCTCCTGATTCAATGCTCAACCTCTGTGTTAGGCTTCACACTGACAAATCAAGATAAGATTGCTTCAAGTATTTCTCTATGAAGTTAAAACTTGCTGTCTTGTAAGCTACTGCATCGCTTCAACAGCCAACCAGCCAAAAAGCAGCTTTTCCAAATGAAGGAACCATTAGCAGACCAGCTCTGTCAAAGTCTAGTTTTTTTTGTCAGAGCAGCAGCAATCGGGATCTTCGCCTCTTCAGACTAATTCCATTGTCTCGGCAACTGGTGGGTTGCCTCCATTTGAAAAACAGGTACAATCCAAAGCAACAGCAAATATCCACATTCACATCTCTTTGTCTGCAAACAAAACCTATCTTACAATGCCCCCTGGAGGCTCCCATAATCTTCCAATTTCTAATAAGGGACGTCTTTAAAGGCACCGCATCGCCTATTCAGGCAACGCAAACACAAAACAGCTAAATATGAATGCCATACATAAAGGCTATGGTGGGTATGTAACCTGTCACAAATCACAGATAAAGATCTTCGGAAGAACTATAGTACTATTAGTCTACTTCCCATACTATACAAAGTTTTCACCAAGATATTAAAACATCACCTTCAAGATGCACTGGACTTCTCCTAGTTAAGAGAACGAGCAGGATTCAGAAGTGAATATAACAATGGATCATATAAAATTGTATAAGAAGCATTGGAAAGATGTAGAGAATATGAGCTTCTTCTGTGCCTGGGCTTTGTTGACTACGAGAAAGCATTTGATTCACTATATACTAACTCAGTCATCAGAGCTCTAAGTAATCAAAACATTGAGGAAATCTTTATAACTCGTATTACATATATTGTAATGTTCGCCGGGTTCTCTAACTAGAAAATACCCTACCACGGACAAGTTCTGAACAGGAGTACAAAGGAAAACAGAAAACTATTTAGAAACACCATCAACAAGCAGGAGAGATTACATTATTTCCATACCAACAATGAGGAAAAACTGAGAAGAATACTTTTCATTTGGATTTACAACACTGTGGTAGGTGGGGAAGACAGACAGATGTGTGGTGTGTTTAAAAACACTTGCTGCTTGTAGTATAAAAACCAAATACACTGTTGTGAAGCACTGCGGTCTAGTGGGAAGGCCTGGAGAACTCTTTGTTAAAATCTCAAAGGAACTAAGAGTGGCAATCCTAAAACTGAAAGAGAAGCAGGCCCATCCAAGTCACTGAGAAAAAGGATTATTGTATGCTAGCATATGGATTTATTTTATTTTTGTACTTGTAGATTGAAGTATGGTGTGAATTGTGAAAGGGTGAGGGGTGGCACAAATGTGTTGCACTTAGCTAAGCAGGGGCAGAAGACAAGATAGTTGTCTTAGGGGAACACTGCCTTAGCTGCCCTGAATTACTACAAACTTCACAGTTTCTCCGGTGGTAGAAGGCTCTGTCCATAGTGCTGATCTGTTACAATTCAGTCTGCGCTAAGTGTGTCTAGATATTTCACATTGGAACAACACTGTAATGCACTTTGTCAGCGAGGCACATACCAGTTCATGTCAATTAAGTCAATTAGGTCTGCTGTTTACATGGCAGTTTTGCCTTTCACACAATTCTTACAATTCTCAGAGCTGCATAAGAATAGAACCGTAAACCGTGACTTTAAAAACAACCCTTGAATTTTTAACACTCAAGTGATGAAGTGGTAAATCTGCCTCGGTGCTTACATTGTTTTAAGACAAACACTATGTATCATGACTAGTCAAAATACAAAATCTTGGCCTGAATTAGAAAAACACAGACACATACATATAAATATACTGTAATAGTTATTCAAGTCACGCTTCATAGAAAAACATTCAGCGTTAAATATATAGCTACATTCATTCAGTAGTTGATCCCTTGTAATTGTAAATACAGAATAGCACAATTTATTTCTGTATTCTGAGTGTGAGGACTTGCTATTACTCCTGTAGCACATTCTGTTTTCGCTACAGCACTCTGTTCAGTTCAGACAGGGGCAAGCCTGCTGTAGTTTCCTCTCTGCTTTTCTTACAGGAAAAAGCCAGCATGGTATTGTCCACCTACTTTGACTTTGAAACATAAAAGTACTATAACAATGGAGGAGAAAATGGATTCTACATTCTCCAAACAAATGTTTGAAAGTATTCACTGCATGGTGGTCTGGGGCTGTTGCATGTCAATGCATACATTTTCTTTTAGCTACAGTTCATTTCAATTTTATATGTATATAGTATAGAAACTACATATCTGTAGTATTTTACATATCAAGCGTTAACTGGTTGCCAGGAGAAATACAATAGTAGCTAGAACAAAGTATTTTAAAATATAAAATATCACAGTAAGATATTATTTTTTCCTTTAATTGGCAAATGGGTAGTGTGTTAAAGAATACACTTTTGAAATATAAATCTCTACTACTTATACTTTAAGCTGAAACATTAAGATGTCTTGGACTGAAACTACAGGCCCATGTCTGTTGCTTTCTTAAAGCACAAGGACAAATGCACACATTTATGACAGAATGACCAGGGAGAAAAACATGTCTTTGTCAAGTAACTTTAACTCTTTATTTGGTTATTTACTTAAGGCTTACATTGATTCTAATAACAAAGTAAGCAATTTAGATTTTCAGCCTATCCATCTTTTTTTCCCCATTTGTTTTCCTACCATCTGTCATTATACTGGAGAGAACAGTGAAAGACTGCTTAATTTGAGCAGGCAGCACATCAAAATGGCTGTTGGGCATTAGCTTTCTTCATGCAAAAACTAAAGGGTGTTTTCTTGTCCTTATTTTTCACATCTTAATCTTGGTAAACATATGCCAAAT
Source organism: Amia ocellicauda (assembly GCF_036373705.1). NCBI lineage: Eukaryota > Metazoa > Chordata > Actinopteri > Amiiformes > Amiidae > Amia > Amia ocellicauda. The sequence goes on from NC_089860.1 coordinate 15,835,516, forward strand.
AGTTTGTAACTACGCTAAATACATTTTGAAGTGTTGGTACAGATCTCAGTTGTGTATCATGATTTTTTAAAATCTTTATATTCATGTCATAAAACATTGTGCTAATTAAAACATTAACATCAGTTTGAAACTTTCTAATCAAGGTTCTGAGTTTCAGACTGTTTTCTCATCTAATTTAACAGCTACAACTTCCACAACCACTGTAATTAGTTCTGCATTAAAGAGACGGAGGGAGGCTTTGTATAAAATCAATGGACCCTTCATTGATGATGTAAAATCAAATTAACATCCTTCAGCTTATTTTATTGTTTAAGAAACCGTATGTGCATTTTTTTTTCATGCAGTTTTTAATGATAACTGCCTATCCTGTAATTCTCTTATAAGCTAAAATAAGTCTGGTTGCTCTTTTATTTATCTTTTTTTGTAGCTTTTTTTTTTTTTCTAATTCAGGTGGTTCAAAAGGATGTTCAATTACAGAATGAAAACTCCTGTGGGAAACATGCACGTTTGTACTTGAAACCTACCAATCACTGACAGAAAGCATTCTTTTCCCATTTTAATTAGTTTTATATTACTGGCTACCTCTGGGAGTGGGCACACACAGGTGTCTTTTGTAGTTTCCGTGATCTGCATTCCTCTATTTTGTATTCCTCTACTTTCTTTCTTTTCTCATTTATTTTTTGGTGTGTGTGTGTGTGTGTGTGTGTGTGTGAGAGAGAGAGAGAGAGAGAGAGAGAGAGAGAGAGATAAACGCTGGAAATAAAATAAAATAAAAGGAGAGTGCTTAATATTTTAGCTAGCCTTTCTCTAATTAGGTTTTCAATAAGATAGATGCAGAAAAACTAGCTTTGTTCACATGTATGACAGGCTTTCTTTCACTTGTCTTCCACAATGATGTTCCTGTTAGCAAATTATTTTCTTTTCATCTTTTTATGGTCCTTCTTATTGTTGTTTTCTTTGTCTTCTATACATTTTAATTTGATTTCTTTGGTGATAGATGATGATCATTTTTTTTCCACTCTCACTGTTAAAGAAAGCTTCTTTTCCAACTGTCAGTTCTTGAAACTATTCTCTGTTCTGTCTCTTTCCATTGTCTTCATTTGATTATTTGATTAAAAGCCCAGAGGGACAGCCAACAAACATTATGGAAGTTGTAAAAAATCCAAAAGGTCTGTAGGTTCAGAGAAGATGGTAACAGAGGAACAAAAAATGTGTAAGCAATGAAATGTCTTTATGAGATGTTCCTGAATATCTGAGGAAATTCAAACACAAGACAGGGATTGAGGATGAATTACATCTTTTGATGGATTGATTGTAAATCCCTTAGGGTTTTTTTTCCCTTCAGGATGACAACTGCACATATTTAGGAGTTTTAAAGTAAGCCCTGTAAAGTGTCTTTCTAACTGCAGCTGCTTTATAACCAAATATACAGAATCTAAAATACTGTTCCTTAAATGTCTACAGTAGATTCCCAAATTCAATTAATTGCATTTAAAGTTGCAATGTGTGTTGGACATGTTTTCATTACTGATGCTCAGCCCTCTAAACTGTGTGGATGCAACTCGTGGGTAGGAGTTACTGTCTGCCGTGACCTAAGCTATGGGGGGCTGAGGTGTTAAAATGAATCTACAACAAAGGAACACAATGCAGGAATCAACTGAAACATATGGGGCCTCTCCATCACCACACACGACGAGCGATTAAAGTTTCCATGTAAATATTCTGATGCACACTATCTTTTCAAGGACAGCAACATCCCTACAGTTGTTGGGGAATTGTACCAGAGGTCATGTGATATGCAGATGTTGCTTTTTGTTAAACAGTATTGTACTGCCAGGGTTCGCAGAATTGTATGGGGTGGGGGGTCTGTGCATATATTTAAAAGATAATTTAACCTACCATGCCACAGAACATGGAGTTTAACACAGTTGTTCAAGCACTGAAAAGCCTCCATGATGTGCTCAATGCTCAGTCCTCACTTCAATCCCATAGAACAATTCTGTCTGGATGTGAGATTCAGTTTATTTTATGCCAATTGTTAATGTATGAAAATGTTAAGATTGTAAACATAGTAGTAGTAGTAGTGGAACAGTTTAGTTACAAAGTCAATATTTAGCAATATCTGTATCTTCCAATCTATTTGTAATTGAATTTGAATGCATTCACACCCTTCACATACATTTATAAACACACACACACACACACACACACACACACACACACACACACACACACACACATACAGACAAAGGTGGGGGGAGAGAGAGAGAGAGATTTATAATAATACTCTTTGATACAATCTATGTTAGACAATGGGGAACATTAAAACAACAGTAACAAAATTTGCTCTGTATCTGAAAGGATGTGAAGGAAAATTACACATGCATAATGGTAAAGGAAAAAGCTTGTCTTTGCTACTATCATGCTCTGCTTTCTGTACTTTCTTGAAACTAAATGTAAATACATCAGAGCCCCCTGGGTTTTAGGTGTTATATAAAATGAATGGTTTTACATATTCTATTTGCAAATCTAATGTGACCTGACTGCCAATATTCAGGCTTATCTCTGAAATATAAATGTGTTTTTCTCAAAATCATCCTATAAGCCATCTCTATTCTCTTGCATGTTCATTCTACTTTACCTGTACCTTTTCCTTATACCACCATTTATATTATAGACAGAGATAAAGCAAGCAAAAGGGAAGATGATCTGAAACAGTCCTCGGCTCACATTCTTTTAAATTTCATTTCCAGAGAAATGACAGATTGGAAGAAGTTAAAAGAAAATCTGAGCTAAAATCCATTCCATGTAAATTCAAAAAATAATGTTTTTTTCAGGATGGTGCTGGTTCACACCGCTTTAAAATTATGAACAGTAGCTTGAAAAAGAAAAATCATTGTTCTTAATCAGTGCAGGATTTGCATGTATTGGTGCCTAATGTAACAGTGCTATCCTTCTGTGAATGCATAATCGATGAATGCATGATACCATTGTAGATCATTGAAAAGGAAAAAATACAGTAAAATAGAATACATTTTAATAAGTAAGGCTCACTGATGCAATTTCACACAGTAAAAGGTCTTGAACATTTATTTTGTACATGCAAATAAACAAATGCTATTAAGATAAAGTGTGATATTAGCAAAGTAGTATTGTGCTGAGTGTGTGTAATTAACATGCAGACACTGTCTTAAAGTGCTAAAAACACAAATTAAATAAAGCATTAATTAATATATCCTAGGTCAACTGCAGGATGGTGGAAGTGCTTTCTCCATCCATCACACTGTCCACTACAAATCTTATTTAGTGTCCACATTGACAGATACAACCACAAAATTGTTCCTTGTATTATAATTATGATTATTATTATTAATCACATGGATGGTAATTAAGGTTTCTTCAGAGAACTCAAGAAAGTGAAGGCTTACAAAGTGACAATTACAGGCCAAAAACAATATGCCTTTTGTTCAATGGTGAAAAGGCAGACTCCAGTGGTCAGAACATGGATTACCAACAAAAGCTTAGAAATATCCTTTACATTTTACCTAGCTAACACAATGAAACAAGTCAGTTGCATGTTTGAAAGATCCCCAGCTCTCCGGCCTCTGAACAATCCAATATAAAAACAGAGGCTGATTCAATGAGGATTTTCTATGGAAAACAATCCAAAGCTATTTAGTGTGATGTTTGAACAAAGCTTCAGCTTAAACCTTCCAAAGCAAAAACCCATTCCAAACCTAAAACAAATATCAGTAGGTTTAATAGTAGCTGCCATTCACCAGCTAATTTTAAAGCCTCCATTTTAGAAGAGAAACAATGATTATGAAATAACTGTCTGATGCATCCTGTGGTATAAAAGGAAATTAATAGCATTTTAAGCTTAACATCTGTGTGTCTAGAATATACTTTCGACTAATATGGTTACACAAATGACCTTCATTAAAAATATCTCCAGACTTCACAAGGAAATCTTACGCACTTCAAGAAAAGAAAATAGAAGAGTAGAGGTTCAAGTATATTTGGTGACAAGTAATTATCATCTGCACTATAAATTCAAAGCATACCCTCAGATTAGCTGCAGAAAAGACAAAGGGATTAAATAAGGTTAATTGACAAAGACTACTATTGATATTTAGTCTATAAAAGCAGAAGTACTGAGTGCTATACAATTGTTATCCTTGGCCACTCGGCTAAATTAACACAGAACATGTCTTGTATTCTAAATTCTAAGAACAAGAACACAGAAGGAATTAAAGTCACAGGCTTGAGAATGCTATTGTTTGAACTCTAGCTGCTGCATAAAAAAGGTTAACTTGGGACATATGCATGGTCAAATGACAAAGACTTAAAATGAATTGCTCTTCAAATGGTACATTATAATAATATAAAAATCATTATTATTATTGATTGGCAGATGCCCTTATCCAGGGCGATTTACAGTTTATGTGAGCAAAGGTAACAAGTGCAGACATGATGCAGTTAAGTCTTAGATATGTGCTAAAGGGAGGCATAGGAATAACCACAGTAAAACAATAAAACAATAGGAGTTCATTATATCAGGTGCAAAATTACGGGAGTGATGAACAGCTCAGGAGAATATGATGCTATATTAAAAGTACAGTCTGATCAGATGTGTCTTGAGTAATAGCTGGAGGGAGGTCAGGAACTCTGCTGTCCTGACCTCAGTGGGAATGTCATTCCACAACTTAGGGACAAGGTCATAGTGTGTGTGTCTTCTGGCATAGGAGGACCAGACAGGTCTGGAGGGAGTGTAAGGAGAGATGAGGGTCTGAAGGATGCAGTGCAATCTCGTCGAGACAATGGAAGGTAAGAGTCAGTGCCAGGAGCCAGTACAGGGAGTGGATTAGAAGACTAGCATTTATGAATTGGGGCAGAGACACACCAGACGAGTTCTGGATGAGCTGGAGCAGGTGGGTAGTAGTTGCAGGCAGGCCAGCCAGATGTCGTCAAGGTTGAGATTGATGTGATTCAAGTGCATCCAAGAAGAAATAGCAGACAGACAGAAATTCTGATACATATCTGAATATGTATCATATTAAAAAATGATATATCTCTCTTCATTTCATTTATAATTCTACTTTGCTTCACCATGAATGCCTACCAATGTACGTAGCAGTTTTTCCATGATGTCTGATTTGAAAACCAGACAAATAGCTTTGAAGTTGACAGAAGCGAGTCTTCTTCTAGGTCATTGTTTTCAGACAGATCATTCCTAACCTGTAGAAGCTTAACTTATAAAGAAACAATTAAAGTGGCAAAACAGTCGGACAGCAAGAGTTCAGTCCTGGTTTTGCCCAAGTAATCTGGAGAATAGAGTTCCGTGAGGTCGGGAGGCCCAGTCATGTAATGCATTTTAGATAAACAGAAAAATCATTGAGGTCATCCACTGGGCAACATGGAAGATTGAGGAGAAAAATGTGAAGATAAGCTGCGAAGTCAGGGTCAGCAATTCAGTGCTGAGATATTAGTACAGTACTACTGCATCCAGGCCTGAACAAACAGATAAGTATGAAGCCTTGACACAGTGTAGTTTGCAATTTGCTAAACAGGACGATCACAGCTGGTCAGTAAAGGAACAGTAGCTTCTGTGCAATATATCAAACACAAACAAACACTCGGGTCAGCATTGCTGATCTCCTCCATTCACTGGTAACCGAGTCGCTGCCTTGCATAAGACAGATGGCGGCATTACTCATGTATTTCATTAATAAGGTGTCCCCTTCCAAAGGAAACAATTTCCACCCGATTTCAGAAATCTGATCAAACTAAATTGCTTCACATACAACTGGAGGGAAAAAAATAAAAAGATGCATCTGAATGGCCCTTGACAATGATACTGACATCACTGCTATCAAAGGCTGTTTGTGCTCATTCTAGACGTTAGTCACATCAGGCTGAGAGGATGACTGTCATATGATATATTTAGTAGTAGTCTTCAACAGTAAAGATTTAGACAGGTACATTGTAGAGAGGGCAGCTATGTCTCTGTGTAGTAACCCAGTGATGTCATCCCCAGCCACTTAGATACAGAAACATATCCTCTGATTAAAAAAGCCATTAATATCAATCATATACCATAACAAACAATCCATCATGGTTTTTATTTCGACTTCATTGATTTTTGTGGTTGGACGAACTTTAGTTTGAATAATAGGAAGCCCTTGATTACTTAATTTCTCTTGCTGTTCAGCTAAGGTTTAAATTAATGGGTATAAATTTCATAAATCTTGTTTCAAGAAATGATATAATCACATCAGAAACCATGCTCCCCATGCAAGCTGAAGCTTTTAGAACAAGGTTATTACATTATGAGCTACGGCAGAGGCAAGAAAAGCACATTTAGGAAAAACAAGTCTACAAAAAAACTTGAAAGAAAGAGTACAGAGCTTCCTACAATACTTTCATAATGCATACATTTGCATTAGAATTCTCAATAGAAATGCTTTATGTACTTAGAATATTTAATAATGATGAGCTATCTTGATTGTCTTTGATTTTCATTTCCAGAATGGAAGTGAGACATTAAAGAACATTTGTCTGGGGCTCCCCAGTGGTTCCAATGATAAAAGCCCATGCTCAGGGTACAGGTTGAGCCCTATAAACTGGATATAGCTGGTTGTAATCTGGTTAATGTCATAACTGACTGTGACTGTCATTCCCCATAGATTGCTGCACAGTTGGCTAAATATTACTGAACTTGGTAGTGCCTGAGATAGGGCCCTTGTGTTATCACACTTGTCTTTGTACTTGACAAAGTACTGGCCTTACACAGGTATAATTTGCAGAAATAAGAAAGGAGTAAAAAGTACAACAAAGTATGAGAAAATTGTGAAGTTACATTGTCTAACATCTCAAAAGTCGCGAAAGTATTTATAACTAAATATTGGTTTAAATGTACTAAAGTTTGCAACTGAAGAGTTGGTCAATGGATATATTTTAGGGTATATTATAGGATGTTTTATAAAAAGTCAGTAGAATGTTGATTACCTGATTATTCTTAAAATACACTTCATCTGTACGGTTTGAATGACAGCTTGAGGTTTCAAACGGCAAACCTTGCCATCCGGCCTTGAAATGTATCAGTGAATTTCACAGGTCCTTACACATATGTGGAATAAAAAAGTAAAAATAGTATGAACTCTCTTGATATTTCTAATGTATTGTGGAATCCTGTTATGTTCTTGTTGAAAACTATCTATTATTTGCCTTTGGCTTGTTTAATCAAATCCTACTGTGAAATGTAGATTTCTCATTTCTTTGAGAAAAACTGAATATTAAAATGTATTTACTGTGTGGTTGAATAATTTCCCATAATGATTAGATTGATATTATTATTTTAAAAAAAAGTTTTTATTTTGTAAGATTCTCATTCAGTCAATTAATGTATTATTAATAGTATATTTTGAGCAACCAGAGAGTTACAGATTAGTACCAGATAGCATTGTTTGGCTGAAATAAGCCACCGTCATAACCTCTGTTTGTAAAGTATGAGTATCAAGCCTATTAACAAAGTATCAGGTCATGCATTATTTAAATAATAAGCCGGTATAAATTATGCTATTGTTTTAGTCTGGTTTCTTGGCTCTCTAAACATTATTTATCTAATTTGTAAATTATGCTTAAACCATGGCAATTCCACAATTACAATAAAGCCTATCTCAGATGATCCCATTGTGTTAGGTAATTATGATATCATTAAATGAAGTGAAGATATTGTATTGGTTCTATTCAGATCTAACCTCAAGGGAAATTAAGAGTTTAGTCCTTTTTTTTTCCAATTTGAGAAAAGGCTGAATTTCCTTCAACTGGTCACTCAGTGTCAGGGGCACTCGAGATCATTCCAGGCATGTTCTATTGCGGGTGAACTGTTCTCTCATAGGTCAGTTTCCTGTCCTTTGCAATAATTGACTCACTTTAAAAGGCAGATATCATTCTTGAATACAGTTTTTAAGAACACGGCAGTCTCTGCCTTGCTTTCCACATGGAGTTCCATATACTGATGTCTCATAGCACTTAAGATTACAGTGTGGGATGCCACTGGGCTGCATCTACAAATTGGGCACCAATGGAAGTAATCTTGACACTTATTGTAAAAGTGTTCATCTGCAAAACAGGGTGATATATGTGTCTGTAGATATCAGATCATTCAAAGGCCCTGAAATGTATGTTTTCCCTAGCATGCAGCAGCTTAACTTTTATTGAGCACTGAATTATTTTTCAATCACACACAAATGACTGGTGTTAATTAAAAACTCAATTACCCCTTGATAATTTATTTCTCATTTCTCGCTTAGATAGAAATTAGCAGAGACGATGAACTCTCGTGTGCTGAAACTGGGCTGTGGACCATTGCTTTCCCCATATCCTGTCCATCGTTTCACCTGAGAAAGGCATATTATGACGGCTTAATATGACTTACACATGTTACACAATTGTACAATGTGTAATATAAAGTAACAATATTGTCACAATAATTATAAAGACACTTAGACGGCAATAAAATCCAATGCATACTCATAAAAACACACCCAGAAGTTGTCACCTCATCCAGAGGACCCTGTAAATATGAGTTATATAGATATTATGGCAGCTTAATAAGGTTCTACATCATCAAAGGAAACAATCAAATACAAGTAATGTAGTGTACCAAAGAAAAAAATGACTTTTTGTACTGTTCAAGCGCAGAGCCAGAAGATTCATAACATTTCTATTTGGGGAATTTCTATTTGGGGAGTGCAATATGGACGCAGTTATTTCACCTTTGTGGAATTATACAAAAAATAATTTCTCCAGCAGTTCAAAGATATTACTGCAAAGACCTGCCTCTATTCCTGCCAGTCGTACCAAACACTTCGAATTTTAAGCTGTGTGTATTAATATTAATAGTGTATGTTGTTTTTAATCTGTATTCATTAAACATCTGTATTCATTTCTACAATTGATAGTGCTACAATATTTTACCCTATACACACGTATTGAAATACTCTGGAATCTTAATCTGTTAATTTCTCCAAGAGCACTTTGTCCTATTATGATATTACAAATTCAGATATTAACAACGGATTTTTTGGTAAAGAGTTACTAGCAAAATGAAAAGGCATGTGCATGTTATTTATTAATGATGTGCAATATCTTTGATACCATTTTCAATAATATGCATTATCTTCATCACTGAAAGTCTGTAAAAACTAACTTTAAAGTATATGTTAACATGTAATAGGTTCCACATAAGGTTCATGCAAAAGGCACTGACAAAAAAGAAGACAAGTATAGGACATTTCTTAATAGGAACTGTACTGTATTGTCTTTCCAGTCATATATTTAAAGTCATATGTACAACATCTTCATTGATTAGGACACCCCAAAAAATTATGCATCTGAACTGAAATTGTAGAAATCTTATTTAAATGTACATGTTAGGTATTTACAAAGGACAATCTGCTCTTTTTTGTCAATCAGGTTAGTCTCTGAGGCAGATATGCCTGCAAGGCAGTTTTGCCTTTGACATAGTTCCCATCACAGATTTTGAATATTTTTAAACTCCACACATTGTCATTTTAAACCCCTTGGTAGCCCAGAGATAAAGTTAGTGTAGTCTTGCATCTACACTTCCTTCAGTTTAGAATGGTGGTGGTGAGGGGGGGAGCTGGGAAGAGTACAGCTCTCTGAGGAAGTTAAATAAGTGATCATATTCTTATGTGGCAATGTTATGGGAACTGTGTCAAATGCAAAAGTGCTTTGAAGGCAGATCTGGCCTAGAGGCAGATATGCCTCAGAGACAAAATTGTTAACCAAAAATGTAACTTCAAAGCAAGACACACTTTCAGGTTTCATACAGATTATGCCAAATGCAATAAAACAGTTGAGTCACCCACTAAATGTATTGGTTTAAAGTATGGCGATGTAACTTGTGAAAATTGTTAGTGCAAGATAAAATGTAATAATAAACTAGAAAGGGAAGAAAACATTCTGCAATAATGAGATTAGAGGGGAAGATCAATGCAAGTATACAACAGGCCTCCATGACTATTAAAAGCATTCTGGCCTTTTACCAGCCTTCTGTATACAAGTGGACGTCCCTACATTTGTATGATTATCATTTCTTTAATAATGTCCTAGTGCATCATTAGTCAATGTGGCTGACCTTTAATGTGTAATTAAGTCAAAGTAGATAGCACTGGATCTTAGCCAACCTGTAGGGAGACATTATTTAGCAGGCTTTGAAAGATAGACCTTCAGCAGTCTGTACTCTGCTGTCACCTTCACAGGGTGAGTTCTGAAACAATGGCCAATTGTAGCGTTCCTGCAGTGTCGCTCAAGTGAAAAGACAGACAGGCACAGCGTTACGGCACATGAAAAAGCAAGTCTCAGAACTCTGACATGGCTCATAAATACACAAAACCCAGACTGATCCATTTTATATCTATTTGTTCCTGGTATGAGAACTGTAAATTGTGTGAGGATGTTTTCTCCCTGCACGTTGTTTTTGAGCTTGTCTTTTACAGGAAACTTATGATTTGTAACCAAATTACTTCTTTATATAACAGAGTTCTTGTCATGGCTTATTGGACTACAATTCTTTGACATTTTACAGAAAGGCTTTTCAATTTAGTTTTAAAATTATTATTTGACATTTGACATGCTTCATTTTTATTAAATTGCTAAAACAGACATTTTTAAAGGATATTATACACATTATATATGTATTTAAATACAGAATATACATTATTAAAGCATAATTACAAAGCACTGTAAGCCTTCATCGTACTGTATGCTTAAGTTGGCTGAATTAAGGATGCCCCCCATTGTTCTCTGGGTTTGATGAATGCGGCTGTGTGCCAAGGTATCCTATATAATTCCAGCCCTCTTGAGCCAATCACGGACTCCTTTCAGTTTCTCATGCCATCCAGTAGTAGTGCTGTTGATGCACACAAGGCTCACTAATCAATTCAAAGGAATGTCAGAGCGTTGCTGTCAGAGATTCAAACTGAGTTTAAGTCAAGCAGAGAAAACTGCAGGAAGTAAAGAGGGTTAACTCCTATTCACACTGGACTGTAACATATCTGTGTGAATCTTCTTCACAGAAAAAATACATCTTTGTATTGGCTTCACAACATCTGGATATGAAGTTCAACTGCCTACAGCAATCATACACATGCAACCTACTTACTTTGACTCATACAAAAACAAGATGGCATGTGCTTTTTAGACAATACGTGCTGTGAAAAGATATTTAACACAAGGTGTCCTGTATTGATCTAAACAGTGATGGAATTATTTAAGGGATTAAACTCATATACAACTGTAAATAAGACACAGAATAGCTATGACAGTTATACCAATTATTTCACAATGTATTGACTATGTCTCTAATGCAATAAACAAAATGTATATCAAATCTGTTAACAACATTTTTTGTTTTTTTAAAGCCAATGTAAACAAAATTTATGTTGGGTGCTTCTTTTAAAAAAGTGGTCATCTACATTAAGGAAAAAAATGTTGATTGAAATATATTAATCTCCTCAGTACATTTAATCCCTCAGGAATTAATTCATAGTAACATGTATTTTTTCCCCTGCAAACATTTAATCAGAAGCCACCTGCATTGCTATCCTGTTTTCTTCTTTCCTGTGCCACATTAAACTTCATTAATCCATCTGGTGGCTTTTAACCAGATAATGGTACACTTGAAACATTTGCATTTGCAAAGACATTTTGTACTTATTACTAAACATGTTTACCATTTAACTAAATGCCCTGAAAATCAGATGAAGTGCTATTTTTTTTTCTTTACTGGGTCACACTCACTTTAATTATGATTTTCTGCTGCATAAATGAGGTGTGCGCTGTATCTGGAGCAGCAACCGCTGTAGTACATTCAGGTCTTATAATAGTCCGTTGTTTTATTCTGCCATTCAAAATGGATATCAGAACATGCATCATTCAGCTCAAGAAAGAAAGTCAACAGAGGGCTGTGGTGCATTATTTTCTTGAGATTTCTTTATTTTAGTTCAAATACACCAATTCATTGTCTGCTCTCTTTGGTTTGATATATAATCTCATCGCTTTTTATTATTATTTTTGGACAGATAATGAAATCAAATCTACCTCCTCATTCCACAAAAACCTAGCTGATTTTGAGCTATATCATTATATCACTATATTATCATTTGTGTTAATATCGATTAAATAATGTACTAAGTGATACATTAATATGATTCATAAAAAGTTTACAAAACAGCTAGGAACCATTAAGGATTCCATTTATAAATGATCAATAAACTTTTATAAGATATGATTTATCATTTATAATAAAGATTTGAAACAAAATAGTGTGTTGGCAGCTCCCAAAATAAAATGTATCAATTTCTCCCTTTTTTGGGGGGATAATTATCATTTATATATTATAAAGGTTTATTGATCTTTTTTTTTTCTTTTTCGAATAAAGTAACTTTTCCGCCGTTTTTGTCAAGGCACAGTATTACGTCACATGTGAAATCTGATAACTCTGACCTTTGAGGAGGGTCCCTTTACTTTAAAATTATGTATTGACCTCTTTTTCTGCTTATATGGGTTATTCAATTATTTGTAACATTGCAACTAATGTGGTCTACAATGTAAGATATTTCCTTACCTGGATGTCTTGAAACTGTTGACCAGATACTGAATGGAAACTGACAGTTGATCTGAAATTAAAATGTACATATGCAAAAACAAATGCTGTAGGTATAAACCTTCACAGCTGTATACTTTAATGTAGTTGTGGTTAATGTCTTCATTTACCAAAGAAGATCCTTAATAAGTTATGGCATTTCAGAATGAGAATGCTTTTTCCCCCCCCTCTCTCACTAGGGGTGACTCTGTTTTGTTAAATGCTGATTTAAAATAAATAAATGCATACATAAATAAATAATGTTTCTTGTGATATTATAATCCACAGATATCAGCCAAGGCACAAGATATAATTTGTGATCACAAGCATAAAATTACAATCTGGTGCAATATACAATCTGGTCTGGAGCAGTCTACCACAATTATTTTAAAGTGTAAAAATAGTCTAAGTGTGTAAGCTTCGCCAATCCTGTTGGTGACAACACGTGTGAATTGTATGATTATCCTGTAAGAAAATTAAATCTTACATCCAGAAATTCAATCCTTGAACAAACTATGCCAATGCACTTCTACAGCTGATCTTTTCAATTTGATATGACAGTGTGTTCAGTCTGGCAACCGGGTGTTAACCCCTGTGGAAATAAAATATAAATTTCTTCTAAATGATTCAGAATGTATTTGTCTATAAAACCACCCAATTTAAAACATATCAGGGTAGAATTGTGAATCATTAAAGATTTAGTACCTGACGAGTGTTTGTAAGTTGTCGGATAAGGCATTTGTCGTTAGGAGGCAAAGTGCGGTGAGATTTTCCAAGTAGTTTATTTTTCTTTTATCAACCTGCATCAATTCTTCAATATAATCCTATGTGCAGCCACCATCTTTCATATCTTATTATGCTATATGCCAAAGCAATACGACAGCATGTGAACTGAGGATTGAGGGGAAAGGTAATAAAATTCAGGATCTCAACAGATCTGAAAGAAAAGTGAGATGAATAATGTAGATTTTTGCACAGAAACACACTTGGCTTTCCCTTAAGAATTTAAATAGTGCACTGCAAAATGGATCTCAAATATTTCGTAGCACAAATTGTGGTCAAACAGAAATAGCTTTTCAGTTAAATGTTGTTTTCATTTTTCTGCAAGAGAAATTGGCCATCCGGTGAAAATTACCTAATTAAAATTAATATATGGCAGAATATATATATATATATATATATATACAGAAAGAGAGAGATAAAAAGATAGATAGATAGATAATTGATTTTAACTGCCAATTTACATAAAGATATGCACTCACAAAGAAAGCTCTGAAACACTGAGGTGATGAAAATAAAATTCAGATGCTTCGGTTTTATAAATAAATAATGCCTCCTACTTGATGGATTTGACTTTTTCATTACATTTGTTTGATCAGTTTAAAGAAATTAATAAAGAAATGTGTAACTTCTTATCACATGAACTGTGTGCAGTAAAGTCCCCCTATATAATAGCATGTATCCATTTGTAAGCTGTATAAACCCAGATATTTCATTTTCTCAATAGATTTTCAATGTATTTTTAAAAGACACAGGGAAATGAAAGTTTCATTAAATTAATATTTTAAAATACCCTTTTATTAGTGCATTTAAGTTTTCCATCAATGGCTTAACAATGTGTTTCAGAGACAAGATAGTGTCAAATGGAATTAAAAACTAAGCTACATTTTTTCACAGATCGAGGTGAAATGCACTATAATTACATCTGCATATGATTAGCTAAAATGGGTGACTTCAAAACGAATTGCTTTGTTAGAATTAGAGAAAGATCACCTCTAAAAAATTGATATCCAGTCACCCTTTTTAGTATTAATTTTATAATTATGCTTTAATTACATGAAAAAGCTATGTACCTTTGTTCTAATCCCTTCCTGTCAATTTCCTTAAGAATTGTTCTTTCAGTCTTTGTATAGGGTAAATCTTTAGGTATTTCAGAGATAATTATGCCTTTCTGAGATCTATAGTCAAAATGAAAACCTTCTTTAGTAACAAAGGTGCAATTAAAACTCTCTCTTTCATACCTATGTTTGCAATTGAGATGTACAAGGTCAAATGTACAGAACCATTAGTTGTTATGAAATATATTAAAATGACTGAGGATGCTTATAACCAGTGATTTGTTTTATTATTTTAACAATAAATCTGTATCTGTCAAGTCTGGACAACAATGGAGGTCCACCTGTGCCAAAAGCAACACTTCATAGTTATTTTAAATGGTTTAAAAACAAAAGGAAGAAGACATGTATGTATATTCTATATAGTTTAACAGATTGTTTCTGCTTTTCTAGGAAGAAACAATCATAAATACTATCAGTAATAAAGTGACTTTTTGAAATATTGAAAGATATTTTCCTTAACAATATGCGGAAAATGAAGACCAAAACCCAGATCAAATCATAACCTCAAACGACTCAATATTTCTAACGTATCTTGTTTATGGTATTGTCTTTGCCAGATTTCTCATCGTATCTATCAAATGAAAAGTCAGGAAAAACCAGCTTTGAAAGTTGCTATTATTTAAGGGGGTTGATTTTGTATTATTATTTTGGGCTACAAAATTCACTAGATACTGAAATGTGTGTGGTAAAAAGAGCAAGAAATACATAAATTACTCCCAGAGTAATGTTTTAAAAATCTCTATAGGTTATATCTTCAGTATAGATTATAAGAATTTAGAAATATAGTGCAAGGCATGAAGTGTAAATATCCGAATAAAACAATCCTAGTCCACTGACTGAATGAATGTAGTTATAATTGCTAGGTATGAGAAGTTGAAAGTATGTCTGCGTGTGCGTGTGTGTATATTTGTGTATGTTTGAATGTATTAAAATAATGAAACAGTTTAAGGAATTAAGAAAAGTTTGCCTACATTACATGACTGTCTTACCAGAAATAACTTTAGTGCAACAAAGGGTTCTACTGGTAACGTAGATCTAGTCTAACAATTAAGTCACAGAAGTCCAGGTGATTATCATATAAGTCTTTATATTTGTGTATCACACAAATATAAGTGATGTTAAAGAGAATTAACTGCACTGCAAAAAAGACAATAAGGCCAATGAAATGGACATCACTTCAGTCATTGTGAAAAAAAAAAAAAAAAAGATCAACAACATAGGTGATCACCAGGAAAAGATAGCAAAACCCAGAGAAGCAGTACAGACCGCCATGGGCAACAAGCACATGGAGAAAACACCTGACATTTTGCCATTCCGCACTGTGGCTAAATGAGAGTAAGTTTTGACATTGTATCAATCTTGGAGAGACAAATCTAAAATGTCTGCAAGCAGCAATGAAACATGATGGATGTGCTGTCATGGTATCAGGAGCTGTTTGCCACAGTGGCAGGTGAAAGAAAAAGAAAAACACTAAAGGCTGAAATACACAACAAATCAAAATGACTAAAAGCTAAAAAATAAAAAGAAGTCCAAGCCAAAAGGTTATTGCCTTTGTACTCATCAGTAAGGCTTTATATATATATATATATATATATATATATATATATAAAAAAACTCCAATCACTTTGAAAAGAAATATCACCCTGTCTCTCATACAGAAAAGTTTAAGCCTGGAAGCTCAAAGCATAGATTTAAATCTAATAGAAAACCTATGGCAACACATCACCAAGCATTTAAGATTATCATTAAGTCAACTATACTGGACTAGCTGCAATCCTAATACAAATGTTTTTAATTCTAGTTTTATGAATCTTAAGCAAGCAAACAAACAAACAAACACATTTGTCATTTCAGTGGAATATTTCAGTTTGCACTGGCTTTATAGAGGGTAGGTTGGTTTTGGAAGGGTCAGGGAACATTGACAAGGATAGGTTGTAAATGCAACCCCGGTTATCTGAGAAAGGATACTACCCAATAGGGGGAAAGGGGGCATATGTCGTGACCATTGGATCTGTGAACGAAAGTTGTCTGACAAAGTTGTCTGTAGGCAGCTGTCAATCAAGCAGCCATCCCCTGTAGTGATGAATATAGTGACTGTCTCTTTCCTACCAGAACCCAAAGGGATCACATGTGCCTTTCAGCAGGATCCTCTATCTCAGAAATCCGGGGTTCATGCTCAAATTACCATTGTTGTTAATAGAGGGGTTTAGCGTATACTCAAGACATCGCAAGAAATACCAGCAAGGAAGTCTGGTCTGAGGCCATAGCCTACTAACGGGTAAAACCTCAACTCAACCAAGAAGGCACCAGGTAGGAAGGGAAAGGGTAAATTGAAGTCTACAAACTCCTTTCAGAAAGGATGGGGACCTTCTCGGCAGAGTGGAGACTTATTTTAGTTTCTGCTTTCATATAGTGTCAGAGAAAGAGAAAGTGATCTCACCCTCTCCCAAACCTCAACTACATCTTACAGAGAAGTTCACTGAAATGCTATCAATTTCAATAATGATTGAATGGTTGGATACTGTGAAATAGCTCTAAACCTGACAGTTTATTTTGGACAAAACACACCTCCAAATTACACATCATCATCATCACATAATAAAAGAACTGCTATTGGTCAGTGTGTGACTGTGTAAAGCTCTTGATACAGCTATCTAGCAGAGATCATGAAAACCCTAGTTAGGTTTCTTACTTAATGGGAAAAACAAGGCACAGGTGGACCTCTCAATTATGTGACTTGCTTATCTCATTTACCGCTACTCAGTACCTTATTATCCTCCTCATTTCACATCAGCAGACAGCATTTCCTGTTGTAGTTAACTGCAGGTTCTCAGCATGTCAACTACAGGCTCATTATAGCATCAAAGGAGACAGCGAATTGAAGTGCACGCTCCTTTGTCCAAGATGTTTGTTGACAACGTGCCGTGTTAATAAGCTGCCAGTTTAACCCACGGTCACCTTTAGAAAGCAGTTCCAACAGAACGACTCTTTCCTCCGTAGCCCCAGCTGCTTCCACGAGAATAATATCAGCTGTAAAGCTGTCTTCGCAGGCTGACTTGTACAAAAGCCAGAAATCCTAATTATGTGCTGTCAAAAGTCATCTGTATGTTAGTAAAAGCAAAAGAGCAAATACTTGACAAGAAAATAGAAAATAGCAGGTGATTTCACACAAACTCTGAGGCACAGCTGGAAATATATATATAAAAGAGGCATTACTCTAAAGTCAAGAGAAATACATTTATATATGTATGTGTCTGTCTGTGTATTTAATGGCTTCTATCAGTGTCCCTGGATTGTCTGATAATAAGAAATTCAAGGTTGGCAGGATTTGATAAATTTATTTATTTGGGGGGTTTATATATATGATACCAAATCCATTGGTATTTTCTTTTGAGGATTTCACTGTTCCTGTTTATAGATCTTAACTCTAACAGTAATGATAATGTTTGCCTTGACTATATTTATGTATTTATTTGATGTGTTTAAGATGGTTCTGTACAGTGTTTAATTGGTTCTGCATCCCTCCAGTAAAACCATAAGACCCACACAATTTGCTAGTTTTTTTATATATATATATACACTCACCTAAAGGATTATTAAGAACACCTGTTCAATTTCTCATTAATGCAATTATCTAACTAACCAATCACATGGCAGTTGCTTCAATGCATTTAGGGGTGTGGTCCTGGTCAAGACAATCTCCTGAACTCCAAACTGAATGTCTGAATGGGAAAGAAAGGTGATTTAAGCAATTTTGAGCGTGGCATGGTTGTTGGTGCCAGACGGGCCGGTCTGAGTATTTCACAATCTGCTCAGTTACTGGGATTTTCACGCACAACCATTTCTAGGGTTTACAAAGAATGGTGTGAAAAGGGAAAAACATCCAGTATGCGGCAGTCCTGTGGGCGAAAATGCCTTGTTGATGCTAGAGGTCAGAGGAGAATGGGCCGACTGATTCAAGCTGATAGAAGAGCAACTTTGACTGAAATAACCACTCGTTACAACCGAGGTATGCAGCCAAGCATTTGTGAAGCAACAACACGTACAACCTTGAGGCGGATGGGCTACAACAGCAGAAGACCCCACCGGGTACCACTCATCTCCACTACAAATAGGAAAAAGAGGCTACAATTTGCACAAGCTCACCAAAATTGGACAGTTGAAGACTGGAAAAATGTTGCCTGATCTGATGAGTCTCGATTTCTGTTGAGACATTCAGATGGTAGAGTCAGAATTTGGCGTAAACAGAATGAGAACATGGATCCATCATGCCTTGTTACCACTGTGCAGGCTGGTGGTGGTGGTGTAATGGTGTGGGGGATGTTTTCTTGGCACACTTTAGGCCCCTTAGTGCCAATTGGGCATCGTTTAAATGCCACGGCCTACCTGAGCATTGTTTCTGACCATGTCCATCCCTTTATGACCACCATGTACCCATCCTCTGATGGCTACTTCCAGCAGGATAATGCACCATGTCACAAAGGTCCAATCATTTCAAATTGGTTTCTTGAACATGACAATGAGTTCACTGTACTAAACTGGCCCCCACAGTCACCAGATCTCAACCCAATAGAGCATCTTTGGGATGTGGTGCAACGGGAGCTTCGTGCCCTGGATGTGCATCCCACAAATCTCCATCAACTGCAAGATGCTATCCTATCAATATGGGCCAACATTTCTAAAGAATGCTTTCAGCACCTTGTTGAATCAATGCCACGTAGAATTAAGGCAGTTCTGAAGGCGAAAGGGGGTCAAACACAGTATTAGTATGGTGTTCCTAATAATCCTTTAGGTGAGTGTATATATATATATATATATATATATATATATATATATATATATATATATACACACACACACATACACACACACATACAAATTGCTTATTGAAGTGGGTCATTTAAACAATGCATCAAAGAAAACATTGCAGCAAATAATTGAGTAAGCTGTGTGTGTTTATATCCACTGTAAATGGTTCTGTTTCTTGCATCTTGCATATTGCTACATCAGAAATCTGAATCTATTTTGCGTTTTTCATCACACCAAAGGACCCTGATGCACTTCACAGTCGTATTCCACCTGAATAATCAATTATAATGTGCTCTATAAATGTGTAATGTTCTGCTTTTCAATACATATTCAGTTAAAATTATTAATGAATTTAAAAATGCATATCTATCTATTTTGTTGAGCATCTTATTTTTTGTTACTTATCTTTCCGGCCAATATGAAGAATTACTGCAGACAGTGCTTCTGACTTCCATAAATTAATGTTATGATTAATATCTTTCTAGATAAGAATTACTGTGAAACATACCAAACAGATGTTGGCATTACGAAATCAGAAGACAGAAATCAATAAGCAACTTCAGTTAGTATGCTAAAAATAAACTACTCAAAAACAAAAAAACTAAATGTGAAGCAATGATGAATTAAACTAAATCCCCTATTTTAAATAAGTTTGAATACATTGTTTCAAAGTGAAACTGAGGTGGGTGTTAAAACATGTAACAAATGTTGGATTCCAATACTTTCAGAAACACATTGCCACAATTTTTGTTATGTTTAATATTTTGTATAATATATAAGCTCAAATTCAAATGTAAAATACATAAAATTAAAACTCTGAAATGGAGGTCATGTCTCAATCTGCATTTTCGACAAACAAGCTGAAATAACATTGTCGTGCCACACACATACCAAGGAAAAAGGAGGATGTAAACCAACTGTTTCCCACATGAAAAATGTTGCTGGACAGTAATAAGACAAAGCCTCTTTAGAAACGAAAAAAAAACATGGTTTTAGCCACAGGGACATTGCAACAGACCAACAAGAAGGAGAAAGCTAATCTATTCTGTTCCAACCATTGATCAGAAACACAAAAGCAGAATCTCAAGGGACATTCACAGCACTATAACATACATTCCACACTATAGTTTTATGTAGTTATACAATCAGACTGGAAAAACAGGTGCATGGTACAAAGCATTTACCTATCCACTTTACACACATGTTCTCTCTCAATGATTGAGATGTAATCATCCACAGCAAGTACACACCACATATATTACAACACAAAATGCCAGATGATTTATCCATTACCTACAGATAATATATCATTCCACTACAGCACTGATTTTCACAACAGTACACAAAGGTCCAATTCAAAGATGTGGAGAAAAGGTTATCACACCTTCTGCTGTACAGCGTGAAACACTTTGTTATCTCAAACACAATATTGTGAAATGCAAAAACTAAAAGAACAAAAAATAAAAAATAAAAGTAATTACTTTTTCTCAGAAGAATTAAGCAATCCAGCAATTCACTTTTAGGTAACAGTAATTGATTATCATTTGGTATAATAAAGACAATATGAGCAGATTAAATACATTTATAGAATTACTACAATACAAATGATTGGTTTATCAAACTCAGTAATAAAGTATGGTGAAAGAAGTAATACCCACACAATTGCAGTTGTAATGGAAATGTTATCAAATGATATCAAGCTATGAGACCCCAAACCAAACCATTAACGCAGCAAGAGAATATTGCACACATAAAACATTCTCAAAGAATAATCACAACAGCCTTGCACTGAGATAAACCAATAATATAATATTCTGTTTGCAATACAGTTTTCCTTTAAAACAAACAGGACCTATTGGAAGTTAATATTAAGCTGGCTTGACTTTTCAACAACAGTGTCAGCAGTGAGATCAACCCAAAGGCTAAAAGATAAGTTAATAATACATTGAATATTCGGAGTGGAAATAAATAAATCAATACATACATACATGCATACTCACAAACAGATTCAAAATCACAGTATAGTAATATAAGAGAGTATCTGAAATAAATTTCTTAGATTGAGTGCCCATTGGCTGGTTTGGATTAGTTTTCACCCTGTTTCAAGCAATTCAGAGACGTTTTCAACATTAGCAACAGCAGGAGGGAGTCTTGGCTTTCAACCCATCATACGTATTAAGCTACATGTTAACACATTGTCAACATAAGGCATTTCAATACTTCTAATAAATAATTGTCAGAGCCTCACTTCATTTACTGCAGTGCACCTTAATGTCATCCAAGACAAACTTGACTGCAATTATAGTTTAGACAAATATTTCAAATATATTTAAATTACTTAAATAATCACATATCTGTAAGCACCTGAGCTCTACTTGTCAAAATAACAAAAATAGTTACATATAATGTCAGAGTTGTATGTAATTGGTTTTCAGTAATGAAATTACTATTTTCTCAGTCATTCAATAAATGGCAATTCTTTTTAGTTATGCAAATGTACTAGGCCTGATCACAGAGCAGAGAATGTACATTTCAAATCAGAGTTAATTTCCTTCTTTAGTAAATTACAAAATGCACATGTATTGAACCAAATTCATTATTTTATGCAAACATTTGGAATTTCAATAAACCAGAAAATTACAGAATACAGCGCCTACTGATATGATTTTCATGTGTTTGATTTTTTTCAAAAGATCACATTATGAAAAATAAGATCCTGGAGCTCTTTTTTAAACTGAACTCATAAATAAAACAAATCACAGCAAAATAGTGCACCTTGCATATTTGAAATTATAGGTCACCATCTGTTTTTCTTTTTTGGGGGATGGCAGAAAGCAAAATGCCCCCCACCCAACAATTATTTTAAAAATAAAACGATTCCAGTGTGTCACAGAAATTAAACTCGAGAAAGCCACTCAAAGAACAATGTACCCAGTTGAACACATCAGTGTCAAAGGGGGATGTGGGCCATGTCTGAAGGCAATCTGTGGGACGAGCATGTCGATAGTATCCCAGTACACGCTTCAAGCACTTCCTGCCTTCCATCATTGTTTAGTTCCCTATCTCTTAATGAATTTTCTGCGCGACAGGTTGATAAGGTTGTAACATTCCTCTTTCATGCATGTCTCTGAATAAGGGGTATTATTCGGAGTTGTCTGTGTTCATGTCACACCTATGTCAGGAAATAAAACAACTATTGTGTACCCTGGAGGAAGATAAGGACTGAAAAGGCCAATTAAGTAGACAACATTGCTTTATATTTTGTCTCGACGTTTGGGAGGTCAATGATGGACTTGAGGTTTGACTCTTAGGAGCACGTTTAACAGGAGGCTGACAGAGCCGGGTCAAAGTGCTGAATTGCTGCATTTGTGACACTACTAAGACTAACTGTCATGTTTCTCCATAAAATGCCTTTCAAAATTGTTATATATGACAAACAAATTAATAAATCAATCAATACATAAAACACAGCAAACATTGAAGACATCATAGTAAAAGCTTATGAATGCCTTGCCTTTGAGTTGGAAAGGAAATTAAAAATATGAAATAAATAAATACAAGAATTAAATGAACAAGCAACTAAATTGCAAACATATTCCCCCATTGATTTAGTCAAGATAATTGAACAAAATGGCAACAAACAGATTAAATGGTATATGACTGCATGCTCTCTCTACTTTTTCCAGGGAAACATCTAAGGAGTCTATCAGTTAAGGGACTGTTAACCAAAAGTCTTTTAGTTTCTTTTTTTTTTTTTTTTTTTTTTTTTTTTTAAGCAAAGCACTATTAGTGTACCCTTTTAAAGACTAGCACAGATATTTCTATGGAAAGTGTAAATTAAACCTATTATCTGTGACTCTGGGGCAGGTGCTGTCAGAGTTGCTTCACTCTGATCTGGCTGCCTGATCATGATGGATAGTTAATAGAGATCATTAGTCGGTGACACGGAATAGAGGTTATATCTTGCAGGGCCTGTGCAATCCTTGGGCATTAACCATCTAGGTGTTGGTTAATATTTCAGTTTTTTTCTTCAGCACCTATTGAATACTGCATGCTTACATTTGGATATTTATTAAGCCGAAATGAGCTATCCTCACTCGGGGGAGCTGGACATCAGGAATTTTAATTCTGTTACTGCCTCGTGGATTCCAGCTCACAATATAGCTAAAGCTATAGCTATATTGTGAGCTGACACCCAGGAGGCAGAAACAGAATTAAAGTGAACAAAAATGCTTTTATTTAAATAAATACATAACAAAACCACCAGTACATGTGACAGAAAAAAAAAAAAACTGTATTTTTCTCTCTGTTCCACTACGTCTCTCACAGTCCCTGTCTATTGATTGCTTAGGGTCATTGTCTTGCTGGAAGATCCACTTGCAGCCAACTTCCAGCCTCCTAGCAGAGGCAACCATGTTTTGGGCTACAATGTCCTGTTACTTGGTAGAGTTTGTGATGTCGTTGACCTTAACAGGACCAGTTGAAGCAAAACAAACCCATAGCATAAAAGATGAACCACCATATTTTACAGTAGCTATGAGGTTCTTTAGTGCATAGACATCCTTCTTTTGATACCAAACCCACCGCTGGTGTGCATGGCCAAAGAGCACCATTTCCGTCTCATCTGGTCATTAGGGTGGCCCTGAAGTGCAAAACACAAATGCAAAAAGAAAACTGCAATTACAAAAATGCAATTGCAAAAAGAAAAACACAAAAACAAAAAGAAAAACAGAATTGCAAAAAGAAAAACGCAATTGCAAAAAGAGAAACACAAAACTAAAAACACAAAAGGAAGAACACAATTTAATATTTCTAATATTAACATTTGGTCCCAGGTATTTTTGCATTCTATATTTCCCCTTATGCCCCCTTGTCCCGCGGGCGGAACATGGTATAATTTTAAAAATCAAGAGCAATTTCAGCTGGGGTTTTAGGGGGTTAAAAAACATAGGTCTTGATCGAGATATGAAATTAGCCTACAGGACGTACATTTGTCACTCTATACAGTGCACCTCCACTTCTAATTATACTTCCCTGTAAAGAGTTTAAAGTCAATAGAGTCATTATTTGTATTTTGTGTTTTTAATAAATGAAGTGATAATGACATTCAAAATAATTGTAATTAGAGTAGCGTCTGATTTCTGGGTCTGCATCAATACATATACTTTAAATCAAGCGTTTCTCTCATGCAGAGAGCACAGAGCAGAGAACAGCGAACAGAGACGCTGACCAATGGCAGCGCTTCAGTCCTGTATGGGCATGTAGCTTGCCCATAACTGAGCTGGGCTTCGAAATAACGCGGCTGGGGGATGAAGAGGCAGGACACGTTTTCTATTGGTAGGACTCTAAAAACAAAAATGTGTGTTTCTCGTTTTGTTTTTGTGTTTTTCTTTTTGCATTTGTGTTCTTCCTTTTGCTTTTGCATTCTGCTTTTTGTTTTTGTTTTTCATTTTGCAATTGCCGTTTTCTTATTGCATTTGTGTTTTGCACTTCAGGGCCACCGTAGGTCATAGCACCCAGTTCCACTTCAAGTGCCAATGCCAATTAGCAAACTCCAGGTGCATTTTTATGCAACTCTTCCAAAGGCTATTAGCACAGATACTTGGATACTTGGAAACCCCAAATTGCATTCAATTTCTGTAATTCTGCAACTGTGGCCCTTGGATTCTTCTCTGCCTCTGTGCTTGGGGGCAAGATGCACTTGTGTTCTCTCCCAGGCAGGGTTACCACTGGTTTTGAACTTCTAAATTAATGCTCTAAAAATGGTAAATGGTTTATTTAGGTTTGTAGATAATTTTTGGTAACCACTGCCTGATTTATGAAGTTCAACAACCTCTCTCTTTTAATTTTTACCTAATTTTAATACCCCAGTGAAACAGGAAGCCATGGAAGATTCCTTAAGAATGAGAAGTAGAATGTTATTTTATTTAGAAGAATCTTTAGGGGTGCCAATAATTTTGATCTATTTAATTCTATTAAAAAAAAAACCAACATCTTCTCTGAGCAATGTTATTAGTATATAGAAATAGTTTTCCCGTATTTTTGAGCATGAAATATAGCTCAATTACCTGTGTTTATTTTACACAGCCTTTTTTGCTCATCTTTATCAGGGTTGCCAATAATTTTGGCAGTGACTGTGTGTACAAATATATACAAATAGTACTTTTTATGGCTTACAAAATGTTATTTGTGCTGCTGTCTATTTGTATAAAACACAGATAAGTGGAAAAAAAACATGGGATTACACAGCTGCAAAATGTACAGAGTTACAATACGAGTACAAACTGTTCCATTTTGAAAGATGAGCACATTGAACATTTTACATTTGCACTGAGTGCTTCCCACAGGATCAGGGCTAAGTGAAAACAGTAGGAACTCTTTCCGACTCAATTCATGGAGAGCAATGAGCATTACTGCAGGTGAAAAATGGTATGCTTTGACATCAATGCTGCTGCTCCCTATTGTGACTGCCAGCCTGTTGGACTACCATTATGATACAAAGGGCAAATGGTAAATACTGCCCTGAATCTTTCGCTTTCCCCCTGCTGCTTCTTAGCTGAAGAGGTAAGGAACCTCCAACAATGGGTTTCTGGCAGGTCACAGCAGGAACTGTAAGGACCACTTGCGATTTATTTGTGTGTTTGCTTTTACCGCAAAATAATGCACTATTATTATTATTATTATTATTATTATTATTATTATTATTATTATTATTATTATTATTATTGTCTTTAGGCTGCCAATCTCAGATATTGTTACTATAATGTCTGTCTATCCTTTCCTGGTCTGTTTGCTTGTTTTTTTTATATTAACACATATGCAAATGTGTTGGTCTTCTGTGGGTTGGAAGAATGCCATTAAAATTAATAATAATAGTAATAATAATAATAAAGAAATATTTGCAATTTGGAAAGTGATTTATTCTTGTCCTATAATACTTTCCAGCTCAGGTGTACCATTCATTTTCCCTGGACAGCATGTGGGAGGTAGTGTTTCCCAGTCAGCATTGGCATCTTGATGAATGGCATGTGGAATTCACTAGGATAATTAAAGATCAGGACTCCCTCATTGAACCCGATAACAAATGAGATGTCCTTTCTTTCACTACCGCTTAGATCCTAGAGATTAATGAGTTTGCTCTTCCTAGTGCACCAATCATGTGTCGCCAGTTATTAAACTTCAAATGTTTAGGTAGTAAAAAATAAATATTAATGTAGAGCAAACATGGATATATACAGGCATCCAAAGAAGAATAGGGGTTAAACCATTCTCTCTTGACTCAGGCCTCCTTATTTTTACAATAAAGCTTCCAAGCGCTGTTGTTTTTTTTTTTAAATATTAATCAAAATGAATACCAAGATTGTCTAAAAAATTTACTTAGCAAGCAATCTGCACGGTCTGCTTAATAGGAGAACTGTGTGAAAATGTCAAATCATACATCTTCATTGCGCCTTCCATCTGCAAACTCTAATTCTTACTTCAGTCACTAACTCAAGTAATTATTGGCTGTCTAGGATGGAGTATGCTTTGCCGTAATGTACTATGTTCAGCAAATATAGCATGTATTTTGCATGTGCTCAGTGTGCGTAACAGAAAAAACAAAAGCGTGGCAAGTTTTCTAATCAAGGCGCCAAGAAAAGAAACGCATGATTTATTATAACATTTGCCTAATGATACCAAGACAGTAGTTAAAGAGTAAAGCAAAGACATTGGAATTGGCTGCTTCTATGTTTAAAAGCAGATACAATTGTAGCAACTTAAGGTTAAAAAAAAAAAACATTATGAAACCCTGAATACTTCTACATGGGTTTAAAGGTGTACCATCACCTCTGGCTCACCGACCTTTGTGGATCCTAGTTAATTAGTCAAAAACCGCTCAGAATACAGCAGTTAATATATTAATTTCTAAGATAAGATCATCATCACTATCTTGGAGAACTTTTTGCTGGAACTTCTACATAAAAAATATTATTTTTAGACTCAAACTGTTCTGTTAATAAAAGTATGGTGAACAAATCTTTGCAATTAGGAATCTCAAAGGAGAAGTTGTGGTACCTTTGCAGTGTTGTCAGCAGGTGTCAGTGTTCAAAATGCTTTTGTTGCGTTTAAATTGTTCGTTTAAATGTTACCGTTGCCATAACACCAGTTAACAGGAAGATTCGGAAATCACACCTTTCAGACGACATTTTTAACACCCAATTACTATCAGAACCCTATGGGAACATTCTAACAATCAAACCCCAGGATGCTTAAATTCCATATAGCAATGAAGTAATGTATTAACATGTCAGAACAGGAAAGGAGTTTAATCCTTTTGAACCTATATTATAAGCTCTAATTGCAGTTTTTATTTTCTGGACAGTAAACATAAACCCTGCCATTACTGCATAACAGCAAGCCCTTACGAGAACAGATGTACCCAGTCACAGGATTTGAACAGAAAATGTCTATAAATCCTTACTTTGGAGCCTGTCATCTCACCAAGATAAATAGGCCTTTTTCAGCATCATTTCTTTCCATCATCAACAGCATTTGCATGAGCACATGTTCTGTAAGTAGGAGAAAAGGGAATTACAAACCCATTATTACACAGACCAATGAGCTCTGTTTTAGAGGGAAAGCACTTTCTGCATCTTACAAAAAGAAACAGCCTAAATGCCTTTTCTACAGAAAATGTATTTTTCAACAAAGAGGGGAAATTATAATGTGACTGGCATTACTGACATAAATATATACAGTGCTATGCAAAAGTTTTAGGCAGGTGTGAAATAATACTGTAAAGTAAGAATGCTTTCAAAAATAGACATGTTAATAGATTATATTTATCAATTAACTAAATGCAAAGTGAGTGAACAGAAGAAAAATCTACATCAAATCCATATTGGTGTGACCCTTTGCCTTCAAAACAGCATCCATTTTTCTAGGTTCACTTGCACACAGTTTTTGAAGGAACTTGGCAGGTAGGTCGGCACAAACATCTTGGAGAACTAACCACAGTTCTTCTGTGGATTTAGGCAGCCTCAGTTGCTTCTCTCTCTTCATGTAATCCCAGACAGACTCGATGATGTTGAGATCAGGGCTCTGGGGGGGCCATACCATCACTTCCAGGACTCCTTGTTCTTCTTTACACTGAAGATAGTTCTTAATGATGTTCGCTGTATGTTTGGGGTTGTTGTCATGCTGCAGAATAAATTTGGGGCCAATCAGATGGTATTGCATGATGGATAAGTATCTGCCTGTACTTCTGTACCAACTCCATTTGCAGAAATGCAGCCCCAAACTTGCAAGGAACCTCCACCGTGCTTCACTATTGCCTGCAGACACTCATTCGTGTACCGCTCTCCAGCCCTCTGGTGAACAAACTGCCTTCTGCTACAGCCACATATTTCACATTTTGACTGATCAGTCCAGAGCACCTGCTGCCATTTTTCTGCACCCCAGTTCCTGTGTTTTCGTGCATAGTTGAGTCGCTTGGCCTTATTGCCACGTTGGAGGTATGGCTTTTTTGCCGCAAGTCTTCCATGAAGGCTTCTCCGGACAGTAGATGGTTGTACCAGGGTCCCACTGTATGATGCGTCTTTCATCTCGTGCAGTAAGTTTCCTTGGCCGATCACTGCGTCTACGGTCCTCAATGTTGCCCGTTTCTTTGTGCTTCTTCAAAAGAGCTTGGACAGCACATCTGGAAACCCCTGTCTGCCTTGAAATGTCTGCCTGGGAGAGACCTTGCTGATGCAGAATAACTGCCTTGTGTCTTGTTGCTGTGCTCAGTCTTGCCATGGTGTATGACTTTTCACAGTAAACTGTCTTCAGCAGCCTCACCTTGTTATCTGGGTTTGGCTGTTCCTCACCCAGTTTTCTTCCTCCTACACAGCTGTTTCTGTTTCAGTTAATGATTGTGTTTCAACCTACATATTGAATTGATGATCATTAGCACCTGTCTGGTATAATTGTTTAATCATACACCTGACTATGTGCCTACAAAATCCCTGACTGTGTGCAAGTGAACCTAGAAGAATTGATGCTGTTTTGAAGGCAAAGGGTGGTCACACCAAATATGGATTTGATTTAGATTTTTCTTCTGTTCACTCACTTTGCATTTAGTTAATTGATAAATATAATGTATTAACATGTCTATTTTTGAAAGCATTCTTACTTTACAGTATTATTTCACACGTGCCTAAAACTTTTGCACAGTACTATATATTAAAAATACCTTGCATTAACTTGATGTAGAAATTAACACAACTTACTCTAAGACAAGATTCCCTTTAGCTTATCCTCAAAGTAGTAAAACACAGGCTAAGCAGTAAGTTTAAGCTTATTTTCACAAAATGGTATGTTCAAGAGGAATAATGTTGTATTGGCTGCTGATTTTGTACGTTTGCCCACTGACAAAGAAATGATCAGTCTATAATTTTAATGTTAGATGTATTTTAACAGTGAGAGACAGAATAACAACAAAACAATCCAGGAAAACACACTTCAAAAAAGTTATAAATTGATTTGCATGTTAATGAGGGAAATAAGTATTTGATCCCCTATCAATCAGCAAGATTTCTGGCTCCCAGGTGTCTTTTATACGGGTAACGAGCTGAGATTAGGAGCACTCTCTTAAAGGAAGTGCTCCTAATCTCAGTTTGTTACCTGTATAAAAGACACCTGTCCACAGAAGCAATCAATCAATCAGATTCCAAACTCTCCACCATGGCCAAGACCAAAGAGCTGTCCAAGGATGTCAGGGACAAGATTGTAGACCTACACAAGGCTGGAATGGGCTACAAGACCATCGCCAAGCAGCTTGGTGAGAAGGTGACAACAGTTGGTGCGATTATTCGCAAATGGAAGAAACACAAAATAACTGTCAGTCTCCCTCGGTCTGGGGCTCCATGCAAGATCTCACCTCGTGGAGTTTCAATGATCATGAGAACGGTGAGGAATCAGCCCAGAACTACACGGGAGGATCTTGTTAATGATCTCAAGGCAGCTGGGACCATAGTCACCAAGAAAACAATTGGTAACACACTACACCATGAAGGACTGAAATCCTGCAGCGCCCACAAGGTCCCCCTGCTCAAGAAAGCACATGTACAGGCCCGTCTGAAGTTTGCCAATGAACATCTGAATGATTCAGAGGAGAACTGGGTGAAAGTGTTGTGGTCAGATGAGACCAAAATCGAGGTCTTTGGCATCAACTCAACTCGCCGTGTTTGGAGGAGGAGGAATGACCCCAAGAACACCATCCCCACCGTCAAACATGGAGGTGGAAACATTATGCTTTGGGGGTGTTTTTCTGCTAAGGGGACAGGACAACTGCACCGCATCAAAGGTACGATGGACGGGGCCATGTACCGTCAAATCTTGGGTGAGAACCTCCTTCCCTCAGCCAGGGCATTGAAAATGGGTCGTGGATGGGTATTCCAGCATGACAATGACCCAAAACACACAGCCAAGGCAACAAAGGAGTGGCTCAAGAAGAAACACATTAAGGTCCTGGAGTGGCCTAGCCAGTCTCCAGACCTTAATCCCATAGAAAATCTGTGGAGGGAGCTGAAGGTTCGAGTTGCCAAACGTCAGCCTCGAAACCTTAATGACTTGGAGAGGATCTGCAAAGAGGAGTGGGACAAAATCCCTCCTGAGATGTGTGCAAACCTGGTGGCCAACTACAAGAAACGTCTGACCTCTGTGATTTGCCAACAAGGGTTTTGCCACCAAGTACTAAGTCGAAGGGGTCAAATACTTATTTCCCTCATTAACATGCAAATCAATGTATAACTTTTTTGAAATGCGTTTTTCTGGATTTTTTTGTTGTTATTCTGTCTCTCACTGTTAAAATACACCTACCATTACAATTATAGACTGATCATTTCTTTGTCAGTGGGCAAACCTACAAAATCAGCAGGGGATCAAATACTTTTTCCCCCTCACTGTATGTAGTCTTCATACACTTTTTAACCATTTATGGTCCAGCAAATCCAAATCTTTCCACGTGTGGCTGCATCCCATAAAATGTGTTTCCAAAAACTGATTTATTTGTACAGACATTGTAAGTATATATTGCTGCAGGCAAGCTTGCATATTCAGTATTAGTGCTGAATAGCCGAGTACTATGTATGTATGTATGTTAGATATGGATATGTAAAACAATTACAATTTACTTTTTTATTTTGAATGTATTTATTTTAAACAAAGAAAGAGTCTTTAACACAACATTGCATGACCTACCTGTGATATACAGGCCCTATGCAGCATCACCATTTAAGACTTATTTTAATTGACAGTGCCTCACAGATGATAACTTCCACACAATAGTTAGTGATTGTAACATTCTTTGCTTGTGACTTTATGGATCTATTTTAATGACTTTCCAATATAAAATATATTCTGTTAAGATTTATTTGAGAGTTTGTATAAAAATAATTTTAAGGACTTTGTATTATTGTTTGTGAAAATATTAAATGTTTAACATCTTATAGAAAGATTAAGCTATACAGAGTGTTTAGTTGCTATTAAAGGAATTCTCCGAAACTCAACTTCTCCCCAATGTTCATTGTAATAAGAACGAATATTAAGTTAAGTTATCTAAAACATATTATTCATAGGAACATTTCCAATTAAAGAAATACAACTTTTTCATTTTAATTAATTCTATATTTAAAGCTTATTTAAATTGTATTGCTTAATGTAGCCTACTGCCATTCAACTACAGAAACTAGGCCACAGAATCACAATTGCAGCTTATTCATTAATCTTCCTGAACTCAACAGTTCAGAATTGCAGACAATTGAAATGTATGCAATGATTTAGTTATTTTTAGAGCATTTTGAAGGGAACCATATTAGAGCAGAAACAATACTATTTATGGACATATCCCTTGTTAATGTTTCCTCATAAAATAGTTAAAATTGAAAAACATCTCTTTGAAAAGAAACTTTTTGTTATAAAAATAAAGATTTTATGGTTTTACATTATTATTATGTATTTATTAGCAGACGCCCTTATCCAGGGCAACTTACAAAATATAAGAGCAATACAAATTGCAATACAGTGTAGTTCAAGGCATATAACATTACATTCAAATTTACTAAATACTGTGCTATTCAAAGCATAATACATTTTACAAATTCCAATTTACATAAGTTAATACAATAAAGGAGGCCTTACATCCTGGATTGTAAACGAGTCAGGGGACGCGGGGAGAGAGAAGTTAAAGGAGTGAATGAGAGGAAGAAATCCGGCACAGTGGGAGGGGTTGGAGAGGTGGATGTTGAAGTCTCCCAGGAGGAGATCCATGTCTCCATCTTTCCTCCATGTTGTTTCAAAGTCAGACAAGACCTAACTTGAGTTGATTGTTCTGCATCTCAAACCCAATTGTTACACAAAAAATCAAAAGTAAAAAACAATGGGTATGACATTAAGCATAAGCTTCACTTTTACTTTGGGAAATATCTGGTGTGAGAATCAAAAACAACATCAACAACAACAACAATAATAATAATAATAATAATAATAATAATAATAATAATAATAATAATAATAATAATAATAATAATAATTTGACCACAAAACATTGTCTATATTGACTTTGGATGCTTCATGGTGAGTACAACACAGTACAGCACAACATCTACTACTACCCCCATTTAAATGTAACTAAAGTCCTAGTGTCAATGGAAAGGAACCAATCCAAAAATGTTAATTATGTTTAAACTGTTGCAACTGTTTTTGCAGCTGTATCACCCAATATTGTCAATATATGGATGGTGGGACTATAATATACCATTCATTCAACATGTGTGGTTAGAATGGTACTATTAGTATTCAGCTGTTAACTCATTTAAGATATATGAACCATACGGAAATATGTATGTCTATGTATTTTAAAAGGTTCCTTGCATGAAAATATACTTGGCAAATAACACAAGAAATGTTTACAGCCATGGAAATATGATCATCCACCCTCCACTCCTGGCAAAATTAGCACTAATTGCATTATGTTATAAATTGGTCACCAGGGGAGCTACGTGGTGCACAGATAATAGTTTGTAGTTGATTCACAAGGAGTTTTCACATGTGCATTACAAATATGATTTGTAATTATTATTATTTTTAGTTAGGGAGATTTTGCCACCCAAAACACACAGTATGCTTGCTTTGTTATAATTAACACTAAAACCGCGGAAAATTCAGACTGCATACAGCCGTCACAACCACAAAATGTATGCCTCCTTTCAGGGTTCCCACTCTAATTAGGAAATAATTTTCCAAAGCTTTTCAAGGACATTTTCCATGACTCGTGTTGGATATATAGTGCTTGCTCACTATACCACCCACCATTATAATGCCACCCTCATCTACCACCAGCATAGAAAAACATTGTTTTTATTCCCCCAACTATATCCCCTTGGTTGTTGACTGGCAGTATAATGAGGACTGACTTGACTGACTGAATGACTGACTGACTGACTGATGGACTTACTGACACCAACACACAGACCTGCAATAAATACAATAACTGAAACAATTTCACGATTATGATTTGATCACTACCTTTTACTGAAATATCAGAACTACAGTACAGGCCGACCCACAAGTACAGGTAAGCTTGTTCTGAGGTGAGGACCACTTCATTCACTTAGGCATTAGGTGGTCCACCGAGGTTTTCTGAAAGAAATATAAATTAAACCTCAGAAAATCTTCTCTTTTTGACTAAGGTATCTGTTGTAAATTGAACTGAAACTAACTAAAAATACATGTTTTTAACCATTACAATTACCACCCATCAGTTCAAACATTCACCCAGAATAACTCAAAAGCTCCCACTTGCAACTACATTATTTTTTGCTACAGTAACTACATAATATTGTCAATTTTCTAAAGTTTTACATTTGCTATACAATAGAACAAGTAGATTGAAAATTGATGTATTTAAACAAAGAACCATAATTCAGTTTAATATAAAGATTGTTGTCAGCAAAATCCTGCTACTACAATATATATAAATATAAATTAAAAATATACAATTAATTCACACAGTCTACATTATGAATTTTAAGTTAAAAATGAATAGCCTACTTGCTATATTTGTGTGCCTAAGTAATATTTTAACTTCCAGGGACATTTTACAAGAATTCAAAATGCTGTAGTACGAGACTTTTTAACACTATATTAATTAGGTTTATTTTTCAAACAAGTCTAAGCTTGGCATTTATAATAGAAGGGTGTATTGTTCATTTTGACCTGCCTGATGTCAGGCCCAGGATACAGAGCAGTGTAGACAGGTTTATGTAACAGCGACTTTTCTAGCTTACAGTAAATAAAACAAACACAAACAAAAAAACAATATTGATCCTGCACATTTTAATATTTGCAGGAATGTTTAAATTCACAGACACTTAAATTATATTGTACTTCAGTATAAATCAATTTAGAAAATCATCATTTGAAAAAGCTTATTTAGTATAAGCTACTATCAGTTGAATAGCCAGTTACATAGAGTTTAGCATTGCAGACATTCCAAGCATTAGTTCGGCCGACGCTGTACTAGGGCGGGACTTGCAGGCTTTGGACAAAGCAGTGTAATCCAATGCAATTCAGTTGTGCTCTCTCCTAATTAGTTACAGGTCGGCTATTTAACAGCCCCCAGGTCCTCCGCGGCAGCAGCCAGCACCAGCAGCCTCAGTGCCTCCATTTTGAATGGCCACGCTTACAAAGGGCAGAGACTCTAGCTGTGGGACTCCAACGAGGAGAAGATTGCGAGGAGACACTGCACATCAACAGCAGGCAGCCATGACTATTTCTCCGATTCCTGTCCTGGTCTCTGTGGAAGAAGTGGAAGAGGTCCAAACTCCCAGCTGCCCTTGAACTCCTACGCTCATTCTCAATCACTCTTTGAATCCACTGTCAACAACCCCGCAAACCCTACTCTACCTTCTCCTCCCTCTTCGCCCCCCTCCCCCTCCTCCTCCTTTTCCTCCGACATCACAGACATCTGCAAGCTCTTCAACGGTCCCCCTTCCTCTCCCATCCTGCCCAAGTCTCCCACCGATCAAGCTTTCTTTTCTTCATTCTCACTTCTTTCTGAACTTTCCTTTCTCCTCCTAGGTCACAAACCCACAATGTGTGCACTGGACCCTCTCCCCACTCGCCTCCTCCAAAGCGACTGTTCCTGATCTGATCTCCTCCCTCCTCAACTTCTCACTCTTCTCTGTCTGTTTCCCCCCTGCATTTAAACATGCTGCTGTCATCCAACTCCTCAAGAAACCTACCCTTGACCCCACCTCTTCTCAGAACTACCGCCCTGTCTCCCTACTCCCCTTCCCTACCCTCGTGCGTGCTGTCCACCATCAGCTCTCTGACTTTCTGTCCCAACACTCACTCCTTGATCCTCTGCAATCCGGCTTCCACACAGCTCACTCCACTGAGACGGCTCTCCTGGCTGTCACTGACTCCCTCAGCTGTGCTCGAGCGGCCTCCCTCTCCTCAGTCCTCATCCTCCTTGATCTCTCCGCAGCATTTGACACTGTCGATCACTCCATCCTCCTCTCCTGCCTTGCTGACCTTGGAATCTCTGGAACTGTTCTCACCTGGTTCTCCTCCTACCTCAATGACTGCACCTATCAAGTGAAATGGCGAGGTTCCTCATTAACACCCCAGCTTTTCCTCACAGGCATTCCCCAAGGCTCTGTCCTGGGTCCTCTCCTGTTCTCTCTCTATACTCGCTCCCTGGGCCCCCTCATCTCATCCCATGGTTTCTCCTATCATTTTTACACATACGAAGCCCAGATCTTCCTGTCTTTTCCCTCTTCTGACCCTCTCATCCCCTCTTGCATCTCCACCTGGATGCACTCGCACCACCTCAAGCTCAACCTTTCCAAATCGGATCTCTTCTTTTTCCCACTCTTCCTCACCTTCTACTGATCTCTTCATTTCAATCCCCTTGGAATCTACGACATTCTCTCCCTCTTCTTCCGCTAAGGACCTAAGAACCACATCACCATGCTGACACACACCTACAGATTCTTCCTGAGCAACATACACCGAATCCGACCCTTCCTCACCAACTACTCAGCTGCTCATCCAGTCACTGGTCCTCTCCTGCCTGGACTACTGCAACTCTCTCCTGGCCGGCCTGCCTGCAACTACTACCCACCGCTCCAGCTCATCCAGAACTCTACGTCTCGTCTGGTATTCTCTCTGCCCTGATTCACACAAGCTACTCCACTGCTCCGCTCCCTCCACTGGCTCCCTATACCGGCACGCATTCAGTTCAAGACATTGACTGTCACCTACCGCTGACTCGACCACACTGCACCTTTGGCCAAGCTACCTTCAGACACTCGTCTCTCCATACATCCCCTCCAGACCACTGCGCTCTTCCGGTGCCAGAAGACTTATGCCCCGTTTCCACTGGCGGACGCGTCCGTGTTTTGTGGACAGTTAACTTGCTGGTGCTGGACGTGTCCGTAAGCGTCCGTCCCGCCCACTGAGGACACGAGTCACTGTCAGACCGGAGGTGTGTGTTTGACTTGAGACACAGGGAGATCAGAGACATTGTGTCGGAAGATATAATCTCAAGTGCCTGTGCGATCACAAAGAAATTGCAGTTTTATTAGCAGCATGGAGTGAAATCCACGTACAGAAACAATGACTGCTTACAGTTAATATCTGAGTGCATTAAACACTTGGATTTCACAGGACCAGTGCAGTGCCTGACTAGTTAAAAATAAACTGAAGGATAATAATCGGATGGTAGCAGCCGATGGTATTAATATTGTATGAACAGCTGGCCGGTGTTTCAGGCTGTGTTGTGTGAATGGTGTGCAGGACAATCCGCAGAGACAGTCAGTATGAAGGCAAACACGATTCAGTTAACGTGCCCATTTACAAGATAAATTAATGAATAAATAAATACAGCAGACCTGGGTTTCCCTCTAAAACATAAGGACTGGTTTAATAAATGCGTCCATACACGCCATGACTGAGACGTGCACACTTTAGTTCAATTATAACCGGCTATATTGTAGCTGGATGATTAATCGTGAAACGTGTGTATTTTGTAACTGTAACTTGCCCTGGTTAAGGACGTCTGATAAGTACATTATAAATAATATGGCAAATAGTATCGTTTGCAGTTACAAATCTGTAGTAAGTAATAAATTAAGGGAGTCACGCTGTGCTGTTTAAAATACATATATACTAACACAAATGATGATGACAATAATAACAATACATATTCGCTATTTAGTATTATTGTTGCAAATGGAAACGTATTCTTATGGGGACGTGCTTATCTGAATATAATGTTGTCTCTACATGTTCAGCTCTTCCTGATATCTCTTAACAGAATTACACTGTTAACTGTTTATTACACTGTTTAAAATCATGTAAAGCACAAAGAATAAAACAGACACAAATGTCCTCTCCACGTCAGGCTGTGTCGCTCGTAGTGTTGTTCTCTGTCTCTGTTTTTAAAACGAAACACAAACCAAACCCACAGTCGCTGCTCCTCCCATCAGAGGGACGGACTTCACAGCGGCCTGGTTTTGCTAAAAAAGCTCAAGGACAGACGCGTCCGGCACGGCATGGCATGACACGGACACTTAAGCCAGTGGAACCGAAGCATTACTCTGCCTCGTCTCCACTCCCCTTCCTCCAGAGCCGCTCCTTCTCATCCCTGGTGGTGGAACGACCTTCCCACTGAAGTCAAAACAGCAGAGTCCCTGACCTCCTTCCGGGGATTACTCAAGACATATCTTTTCAGACTCTACTTGTAATATTAGTCCTTTATTCTCCTCTAAGATTGCACTCATACAACGTTTTGTCATACTCTTGCCTTTGTATTACTAATACTTGTATTGTTAATTTAGATTTCCCCTATGCTCTCTTTCCCTTGGCTCTTAACTTTGACTTAACATCTTGTGTGCACTTATCAGCTTTTACATTCTAGGATGTAAATTGTTTACTGTATATCTCGTATACACTTGTGTAAATTGTGAATTTGTAAAATGTATTATGCTCTAGCTAAAGTAATGACAATTACTGTACACACCCGCCCCGTTAGCTGGCAAGCAAGAGAGCAAAATCGCTACAACTGAACAACAGATTGAAGAAAGCTTGCTAACACAAGTAAAGTTATTCTGAAGTAGTGTCTCATTCATCCGTGAAAAATACTTGTATTTACATAGTCACTTTCATCTCTCATTTTACATTTCTGCTCGAGTTAGGAAAGAAACTCAAAACTCGCGAACGAGACTGGGAGAGAAGACACTGTGGGGTGTGATCGTGTGGGTGAAACTATGTTTTTGTATCCTAACTTCCAGGACACATTTTCAATGTGTTCTCCATGACTGGAAAAACAAACAATGAATTTCAAGGTTTTCCAGGCCGCGTGGGAACCCTGTCCTTTATAAAACCGCTGCATGACCAAAATGAAAAACAAAGAGTTGGATAAAACATTATACGTTTATACGTATGAACATCAAATAACATTTTCACAGCAGAAACACTGCATTTACATTGAAAATTAAAGTATTTTTATTTTTTCAAAATAAGTGCCTATATATAAACATGAAAAAATGAATAAAATCAACAATAAACTGTGTAAATAGTTGTCGAAATCATTATGCATATATCTTAGCAGACATACAATTATAAAACCTAAATAAGCAGTTATATAAAAAGCATAAAACTAAAATAT
Source organism: Amia ocellicauda (assembly GCF_036373705.1). Classification (NCBI taxonomy): domain Eukaryota; kingdom Metazoa; phylum Chordata; class Actinopteri; order Amiiformes; family Amiidae; genus Amia; species Amia ocellicauda. Next base: position 15,874,592 of record NC_089860.1, read on the forward strand.
ATCATCTTATGCAACATGAAAACGCTTTCAAATTGCTGTTTGTCTATTAAAGTTGTGTATATCAGAGCAGAGAACGCACTTTTCAACACTACAGTGCCTTTGCTACAGACTGCCTTTCACACCATGTGTGGACATCAACAGAGCTGTCTATGTTGCATTCAGTGTCTTTATTCCATGTGCCCCGGCAGCGCTGGCTGAAGGGTGAGGGGCATCCCCTCACTCCTGTATAGATGCTGAATTGTAGCATCAACAGCAGACTAATAAACACAAACACCAGCCAGCCTGTCACCAGCCCTACACCTAATAAGAAATAATTAGCATACATGATCAAACAGGTGAATGATCAAGGCATTGATCTTGCTGAACTGATCAGAGGACAGGCAGACGAGAGCTAGATCAGGTGTGATTCTTGAATGGTGTATATTTAGTGACATCTGCTAATAAAATAAATAATAATAATAATAATAATAATAATAATAATAATAATACTAATAATACTAATAATACTACTAATAATAATAATATATGAATATATTAGGGATGCACCTTTGTAGCATAAAAATGTTACACTATTGTCCGATTGCTTTAAAATTGACAATATTTCTTATCAATATTACTACCTGATGGTGCTGCTTTTATTGCATCATAACTAAGTGTAAGATTTGTTAGACGCAATAAAAGTGTCGGATCAGGACAGCAGAATGGCCATTTGTAACGCATGTTCCAATGAAGTATCAAGAGGAGGAAGCTAGGGAAACTATTTCAACAGATCAAACTTGATCAATCATCTGAAAGTAGACATACCAAGGAGCATGCAGAGTTTCTCAAAACACAAGCAGCAGCTAGAGAGTAACTCCCCCCCTCCCAGCAACCGACTCCCTTGGTAGCCCAATACATTATAATAACGGGGCTGTTTGCAGGTGGGAGCAGCTGGACGCCGAGCTGCTGGAGCAGGTGTTCATGGTGTTCAGGATGGTCGAGAGGTTGCTGGACAGGGAGAACTTCTTCCATAAGCTGAGGAGGCCAGGCCTACTGTCACACTGCGACCCTGTCGACATGGTGGTGACCCGTGGATCTCCCAGCAGGTACGTTCTGATGAGATGAGTCTCTTGGTGGGAAGCGTGCCATTTCTGTCCAGTGGGTTAACTGGGTTTCATAAGGGCCACTTGAAAATGTATTTCACAGATGTAGAACTTGTTGTTCCCATAGTTTACTGCAACACTTGAGCTTTGAACTGAATCCAGAAGCCTGGGTAACAGGGCAGTCTGGGGGGGAAGCAAAATGAAGAGGGACAGAAATAGTAACGCATTTCTCTCTGTGTTTCAGGGGTTGCGGAGGTGCCGGCCAAGGTCCAAAAACCCTCCAAGATTAAGTGTATTCAGCGCTTCCTCTCCCAGCTGTGTGAAGATGAAGTGATCCTCCAGGTGGCGATGGATTTGAGTACGGAGGCCACACCTTCCACAGTATGCCAGGCTAAGGTCCTGTGGGAGGTTTCCCTGGTAACAGGAAGGGGCTGGAAACTCACCCCCCAGAGGTGAAAGAGTTTATCCCTCTTGAAGAGGATAGGAACTGTCAATGTAGAACTAATTTAATTTGATTATACTTGTAACAAAACTTCTTGTGAGGTACAGAAAAGAATGGCTAATACCCCTATTCTCCTCTCTGCGTCTCACAGAGCAGTTGTAATCAGTCTGGTCAGCAGCAGGCAGGTTGAAGTCTCTCTCTCTCTTTCTCTTCTACCTGGTCTTCTCCCTCCTTCGTCTTTGTTCTCGTTCTTCTTTGTTCAATTTACACCTTTTATAGTGTTCCTCTCAACCAATCATATCACAGCACCTCTGCACTATGAGCTGAGTACATGACAGTGACACTATGAACTATGGTTCCCCAAACAAATCATATTTGTAAGAATATACCTAAACACGGGGCTCTGGCATTTGGCTGGAATCCAGTTAATGGTAAACTTAACTAAGTCTAGCTGTTCATGGACCTATGTCATACATGATTAAGCCATGTCCCTGCAGGCCCCTAAGCTCACAGGGGGAACAACTACAGAAATACACTTAAACCTAGAATATATTATGCCACATTCTTGTCCTGCAGCTGAACACCAACACCTGAACACCAACACCTCTGTACAGACCAGCGGGCTCACAGCAGACATGGGCCCTTCATTTAATGCATGCTAACCAGCACCACATCTGACACAAAAAAAGTACTACATGTGTCAAGGTGAACATTATACCATACCCACTAATTAATCAGATTGAATCGTACTGCTTTTGTCTACAAAATGAAGAAACCAAAACTAGGTTTTCGTTATTTAATGATGTTCCTTTTATATTTTAGAAGAAAGATTGCACAAATCTAGGTCACTGGTAATTGAAATGCTACTCTGCAGATGGACAAGTTGGTTTGTTATTTTTTTATAAAATGAATTTTTCAAGCTGCTGTATTTCCAACTTCATAAGGACTTTTTTCTTTTCTTTCTATGATGAAAATGCAGGTAAAGTCAAACTGATGAAGTCAATGGTGTGATCACCACAGGAAAGTTGGTGTTGTCCTAATTTAATCTATGGTGCTTATAAGACTGTAAATATTGCTATGGAGATATATGCTGGAAAGACTCTTATTGTCAACTGGCATACCTTCCTTGAGTCACACAAAAGCACAGCTGGAGATGATGATTAATTAAATGAAACCTACTTTTTTTTCTTAAATTTGCTAACAATTTGCCAGCTGTTTCTTCCGAGAGTCCAGAGAGCCAACACAAAGAAACATAGAAAGCTTTAAAGAGGCACATAAAACCAAACAGAAATAAAAGTAGATGCACTACCAATGCCTTCACTATAGAGGCTAAATTAAAGCAATTAATGGCTGAACAAAACTTGAAAACAACCAAATGTAAATAATAAAAACAGAACTGGTTTGTGGGTTTATACTAAATAGAAGGAAGAATCCTCTACCAAACAAATAATTACATAATGGAAATGTATTTGTCAGGTGGGGCAAAATATAAACCCCCCACACCCCCCAAACAAATGTATATAAACTCCTTTTGTTACATGATTAAAACACACAAAATACAAATATGTTAATTAAACAGAAATAAATATCTGCAATTCAAAACAACCTAAATCTGGAGAAAAATAAAACAAAAAGGTTATAAAGGTTGTACATTCCAACAACCATAATTCCTTTTCAGATAAATGATTAATTACAAAGTAACACCAGCTTTCACGTTTTAGTAATGTTAAATCTCTATATTATTCCATCTGTTGCCTTTCATCTTTAGTATACTTCTCTAATCACTCATATCCTTAAACTATGAAGAGCATGACCTTGAAATCAACTTCTTACAGTCACAATTTCTCTCTTTACAATTGCAATTAAGGCTTTCTTTTTCATTAATTAGTAATTAAAATCCTATGGAGTTTTATTCTCTTTGTTTTATTTATTCATTTTATTGGAGGGAATGGGGTTTAAATGTTTCTCTAGAGGGCCTCAAATCTAAGGTTAACAGATGTCTGCCTCACAAAAACCACTCACAAATATCAGGTAAACAAACAGTCTTGACAACATTACGAGCCTTAAGTCTGTTTCCGATCAATTCTACAGAATAAATATTAGATATAACATTGCTGTATCAATGTGAGCAAAGAAAACAGTTTTGGAGAGTTATGTAACATGAATCAAAACCAGAAACTATATACAAAGGGTGGGTTTGGACTGAATTTGAATAAATGTGTTATGCTGTTGCTAAATTAAGGTAGTCTTTTGCCTTAAGTATTAAAGTTTAAATGCCATTTTTTTTTCAGGTAGACAATTAGCTGACATAGCATGGGGGGAAAAACATACACATGACAGTCAGTTTTTCATCCAGTCTCCAAATTGTAACATAAGGAGTTGATCTTTTACTGGCCCCACAAAAGCAAGCCCTGTAACATCTGGTTGATGCCAACAAACATGGCTGGTATCTGATGCATTGTATGGTGTCAACAGCAACCTCAACTGCATCTGCTAATCTTATTTGAGCTTCAGTCACTAAGTGGTGGTACTCTAGAATGTAAGTGCCAAGCAAAATTACTACCTGTATTATACTCCAACCCTATTCACAAGCAAGAGAACCACTGGTGATTTGCAATATACTTGGTTCAAAAAGTAGTGCTTTCAAGACATCTACATGTAAGGAATACTGTTGATTAATTTAATGTATTTGTAATAGGCCTGACAAACAATGCTAAAGAGGTGTTAATAACATATGTGCATGTTTTGCTAATTTCACAGTAGAGCTCATAGACCAGACTGACACAGAACTGTATATTGTATTTTCTAGTAAAGATACTGTACAAAAAACAACGTTTAGCCTCTGGGTACTTGTAGCAAATATTTATATTTCTGGATATATTTCCATTTAATTTGTATTAAATGTGTGGGTTTGGACGTCTAATTAATTCAGAGAAGTTCCGAGTGTATACAGCATCACCTACTTTACATGGATATTTAATATACATTCAAAATATTGTAGGAATAACCGATATTAAAGCATACAGTAAGATACTGTTTCTCTATCAGAAGGATGTATGTCAGTGAATGGCTATTGTGTACACTAGTACATTGCAGCCATGGCTTGCAATTTCCACTATTTTCTTCAAACATTTCCCTGCACATTTCGATATAAAACTGGCTGTATAACTGAAACACAGATCTAAAATGTATTAATAATAGTTATAATGTATGTGTGTGTGAAATACCTCTTGAGATTGTAAATTTGTCATTGAAAATTAAACATAACGGAAGCCCAGCCGAAGTGGGTGTAAATGTGAAAGATTCAGTCCCCTTTTTTTTTAAGATATTTGACCCCTTATAATTTCAACTTAATTTTGAACTGACTGCCAGTTTTTATTGCTGCTAATCTCCATTGTATGCAGCATGAAACCACATCCCAAACTGCTCCCTCACTCCCTGCGGTAAGTGCGGTTGAGGTAAGACCGTTTTTATGTTATAAAGCCGTTTTCTACACGTACTACAATTTTACGAATGCCATGGAGCTGCAAGATGACAGCCAAAGAGTTGCATGTTTCCGACCCCTGTGCTAGGCTGAGCAAAATCCATCTGACACTATATTTTTCTTAAAATGTTGCAAAGCTCAAGCAATGTTCCTCACACAAATATGTTATATTTCAAGTTGTATTTTGTGTCGGTCTTCATTAAAAACGTTTCTCTTAGTACATAGTATATTTGTTTGGCGACTCCACACTACACAGACACTACATGCAGTATGTTTTGCACTATGAAGGCGCTTTCTTGGCACATCTATGTCTAGGTTTTCTCTTGGACCAAAACATGAAAAGGGCTCATTACAAAAGGTGCCTGTCAGTAACTGATTCCATACAGCTTGGGCAATATTAAATAAAAGAGGGTAAACACATTTTATATAGAATTAAAATCACCACAGATGAGAAGTTTTAAGTCTATTGAAAGATAAGAAAAGAAAATAAGCTTTTCTAACACTTGGTTGATTCCTGAAATTAATGGAAGTACTTCCAATTAGTTAAGAATGAGGCAGTTAAGTTATTCTTTAATATGGTGTTAGGGCTAGCTTATTGAAAATGAATCAAGACATTATTACATGCAGGAAAGTAGAGGCAGTTGGATAACAACAGCTATTGCAATCAATAGTTTGATAAGATGTGTTAACCTTTTCTTTATGTTGATTGATACATTATTCTTGTTCCTATAAAGCGTTTGGAATTTAAATTACCTTCTTTCTTGTGTATCAATATGGTCAGTAAATGACAGAAATTGATCAGGACTAGCTGTTTAGACTTCATAAGAACGCATAATGTTTTATGTAGGAGGTGCTGAAATGTTATGATTGCAATATTAAATATGTATTTGTGTATTTATTAATTTACTTATTAAGGGGAAAAAAGAGTAGGAACAAGGAATAATATGTTTATGATTTGATCTTTTTTCTTTACCTGCCTATTTAAATAATGACACGGTAAATTTCTAAAACAAAATTCTTATAATTAAAACAATCTTTTGAAAACTGCACAATATATATGCATGGCTTAAGGAACTGTACTTTCTTACCTTATATTTGAATTTGAATAATATGCCAAATCGGGATATAATGCTTGAAATTATGCAATGAATGTATTAATCCATCCAGATAATTATGCAATGAAAGCAAAGTATGAAGGGCTGAATTAAAGGCAGATTCTTGATTTCTTCACTTCAGTTCCCTTCAGGGGTTGACAGATCATTTAATGGAAAACTCTGCCAACAAGAGGTACACAACTTTCACCATTGTAAACTTTAATTGTGAAAATGACGACAACTGTAACACACACAAAAAACAGTACAACATGTCAGCAGTATTATGTTTTATTATTGTTGTTTTGTTTTTTCTTACAATATAATCGTCCTCAACTATAAAAGGAGGGTTTTATTTTATTTGTGAATATTCTAAGCCAATTCTAATTCCTGAAGATAGATTTCTTTCTGCTACTTCATCTGTTGCTTTTAAATTCAAAGATTGCCATAAATAAATCCAATCAGCTCCTTGTCTTGTTGTAACAATTTTAATTTTCTTTTTGAAGAAGTAATCTGGTCATCTAGTCATTGGTTGCATTCCATATATGCAGATACAAAAAATCTTCACATCACATTTTCTCGAGTTCATCTCCTTACCAATTTCTACTTGTATAAAGAATGAAATGTTACTGCTGCAGCTGAATCAGAGTTCTAACAACAATTAATAATTGAGTGACACTGAACGCGAGGCTGTAAGTGTTAATTTGATGAGGATTTTTGTGAAATTTCAAGTTAACTCTGAAATACCTGAAGTGATAATTACAGTACACACATTTTCATCTTCTACTATTTCAACAACCACGATGTAAATATGATCCAATTAAGTGCATTTTAAATAGTATGAAAGAGAAAATGCACGTTTCCACAATGCCATCTGAACCAAGAAACACATACCATAACTGACACCTTTAATACTTTGATTTGTTGAATGTTACACATTTCTTTGTGTGTCTCTACATCATAAACTGTTTTATTTCTCCAACACAAACCAGCACCACATGGCATTCCACATACAGAAAATAAAGAAAATATTGAAATGCTGCTATTTTTGTATAAATAGGATTAGGCTTTGTGGTATAGTGCCAAAGCATATTCTCATGAAAAGAGAGGTGAACATCACAAATAGGAAAAGGCATAATGATGGTCCACCACTAATGGCTCCAAAGATTCTGTAAAAATTAGCGAATTCTGGCGCTTCTGTTCTATTTACGAGTTAAAAATAAACTTCTGATCACCTCTTTGCCCCAGATACTTAGTCTCTACAGCTACGACTCAGAATCAGAACAATATTGTTAGACTGAATGCTAAGTTAAAGGTCACCATTTTATCTTTTCTATAAAATAATGAGACTGATATCAAGAAGAAAGAGATAATGGTTGTATTTGATCAAATGACATGCCAATTGAAATGATATCCTACTTTGTATGTTGCTTTTCCTGCAAGGCACAATACACTAAAACAATCCTTCATGTCTCCTGCTTTTATGGTATCAATGAGTGCCCACAATCTCTTTTAAATCCAGTTACTGCACATATTTTAAAAACTGATTACATTAATGGAGTAATCAAATTTACAAATCAAGTTATATCTATTCATCACAGTCCACAAAATTCTATTTCAGATCTTTAAACTGCTTCTCCTGGTTTAGTTTGCAATTGTGTAAAATAAAAACGATTACTTTGTCCAAAAGTTAGATGGTGAAGAAACTGCAGGATGAGTTCATTAATTTTGAGCTTAGTCTATAGACAATGTATTCGTTTTGGCTAAAATTATTAGTGATATGTACAAGTCATATAAATCAAAGAGATTAAATGCATCTACTTTTAAAAAACAACGGTTACTGAAAATGTTGCACGTGACTGAATAATAATGAAGTCAATTAAAAATACACATTTCAGTTTCTATTAACATGACTAAAGTGTTGTGATATCCTGCTGTCTAATTGTAATCATGCAGGGGATGCCCGAAAGCTTAGTAAACGTGCTTTTTACACCTCACTAACAGTAACAGAGGAGGCAGAAATCCTATACAGCCACCCCCCAGCTGACATGAGTGCCATTAACAAAGATGCGGTTTCCTCCCCACTCTTTCTCACAATCTGCTTGCTTCACACTATGTGCGTTTCCTGTAAGAGTCACACTGAGGCCTTTCTGAACTATATAAGAGGACTGTGGCTCACCGCCATTAATATTTAATTGCCCGATATAGAAATGACTCATCGAAAGTAACAAAGGGGAAGAAAAAAAAAAAAAAATTAGAGAATAAAAAAAAAAAAAAAAAAAAACAGCTGAGTTGTTTTCAAACTTTTACGCAGTTTGGTGGAGATATTGTTTAAATGAACAAACTCTTGTGTACAGAACAGTTCTTGCCCGACGTACCGGGTACCAAACTAAGAAAGTAATCCTCAACTCTTAATACATCTTTCACCCTTCGTTTAATCTAGAAACTCCCTAGTTTGCGAGGTGATGGAGGAATTGGTGAGACTGCCCTCTCCCTCACTGTCAGACTCTGAGCTACTGTCACCCGCCACAGTTACTGCTTGTACACTCCATGGCTTAACAGGGATTTGAGCCAGAATATGAACGTACTGTCTCATCCGTCTCCGTTTTCTTGCAGTGGCACTGTTACCTAATTTGCGAGTGCGCTTTTTCCATGGCACTTTATATCACTGTATCCCACACACTGCTTAGTGTCTTCTTCACTGTCTCCCTCTTTCCTTCAGTCTTATTACCGTCACGAGGTCCACACTGCTCAGAAATGCTACCACAGAATCGCTCATACGAGCAGTCGATTTTATATTCTCACAAGCGACAACTTTTCCAAATGCCAGCACACTCTCCTCAAGAGTGCTCACTTTACTGCCATGCCGATGTGTCAAATGTGCCAAAGAAAAGTTCTGATTCACCCCCTCCTCCCAGACCCAGCCCCAGACATCCTGATCGACTCACTGACTGCAAGAGTCAGCTCGGCAAGGATTTTTATTTTTATAAAAACCTTCGTAAAACCGTCCAAAGGTAAATTACAAAAAAAACGAAAAAAAAAGGTGGAAAAAACACCAAAAACAAACCTGCCAGCAGCCTACATAGACACCTCCACCTCCACACTCACTCCTGACAATCACAGCGGCAGACAGTAAAGCTGATAGATAGATAGTCCTGAAGAAATGCAAAGACAAAATTATGGAATTCTAGTCAAAGGCAAAGTAAAACACACTGAAGGATGAAGCATTCATCAGTCTCTCCAGGAGATGAGACATGATGGGTAAACTTTGGCTCTGTGTAGTTAGAGCAACCTTTCAAATATAACACGCAAGTTCAGCAGTAAATCTTGGGTTTGACAAGCATTGTTAATACTTCTTGGCACCAGACCTGAAAAATGTAACTTCCGGCCTGTGTGTTTGCTTGATACATTCTTAAAAAAATCGGATTAATGAGGAGATCTGACCGCGCAGATGCACTCTTAGAAGTTAACCTTTCTTTTCCGTTAAATACACTCCAAAATGTTTTGCCTAGTCTTTGGCATCCATAGGAGACAACTATTGTGACATGTGTAAACTGACTAAGGCAGGGCTGAAACAAAGCAATGGATGCAGTTTTTAAGGCTCCGGACTGAATCTGAAATGTCAGTCTCCTCATTTCCAGTTCACTTATGCTCCTAGACTTCAGTTGTCTTCGTTGAGCAACATGTGTACCGTTTTGATTACCAGGACGTTATTAGGAGACAAATGTTTCTCCGTTGTTAAGCCTTTTGTTTGGTTTGTTTTTTTCTGTGGGGATTAATTATACAATGAATTAGACTATAGCAGAGCTTAAGCAAGAATAAAAAATGGAGGAAAAATGCAGTGGACTGAGGTGGGTTAGATCTGGCAGAAGCCTGTTGGGTCGTCACAACTCATCCATAAAAGCTTATATTTTCCCTACTTTCCACCTTTCTTGACTGACACGAGGTACAGCTATCGACTACATATCTGCAGGCAAGGAATGATTCAGCAATGCCCAAAGCAATTAAAAAGAAGGCCAAAAACACCATTGCCTTACTATGTCTGTACATTGCTTAAGGTTGTCTACCTTGTGGTGAATAAGATCCTTTATCCTATTTTTTTGCAGGAGAAAGAGAATTGCTTGGTCAAAGCCTTTACTTCTTTTGAGGTAAAGGGCAAAATAATTGCTTCATGAAACAGATGGGTGAATTTGAGTTAAAACTGGGAAGATTGCCTATTGTTAACACGTCACATGAGGACATATGCAAACACGAGTACACACCTATAAAGGTATCTTTTTTGTCCAGTTTTGATGTGTGAGCGTTGAAAGCTTGAGAACTCTCTCCATGGGCAGAATTAGTACAATGAATTTCAGTCTTATTCCAGTAACCTACATTTCCATATGTATGTGCTTACATACATACACACTTTCGATCTACATAACTGTAGTTATTATTTTAATAAATTATTATAAGCATTTATTTCCACTGTACACAAAGAGCCGCAGAGGCATGTGAATACACATACAGAACACCACCTATGCAAACCTATGCTGAAGGGGCTTTCTTTACATTTTGAAATAACAGCAAGAGGCTTTTATACAACTTCAAAGTTGTGTGAAAAGGTTGTTTGGTGGTGCAAATCATGTTAGAATTGAAAAAAGTTAAGCAGAAAAATGTGATTCTGTCTCCCTGTATCTCTTTCTCTTCATGTGCATCTATACTTTATACAACACAGCTGCATTCAAAATCTTACTATCTATCTTTAACATTATTATTTTATAAATTCCTTATCTGCATTTCTTTTGCAAAATCAATTAATCAATGATACCAGTGTGCTCATTTGACAGAGATATCATAAGCAGCCTTATGAAGATTTACCAGAAAACAGAGTTGACATGTACAATTCACATACATTTTAGTCATAACATATACACTGCATTTAAAAAAAAAAGAAAAGCAACCCTGAGGAGGAATGTATTTATAATTTGCAAACAAGGATTTTATTTTTATTTTACTGATCCTTTTTGATACTAAAATTGATATTCTGACTTTTTATTCCACTTTGCTGGCCACATACAATAGCAAGCATTCATCAGAACTGTGGCCAAGTTAAATAGAAAACCAGCAGCGTTTTTCATTCCATGGGGTATTCCATTCATTCCTCTATGCATTCAGTCCAACTTATTTTTATGCCACGACTGTGCCTGGCAGTACAATGTGTCAGCAATTACGCGGGAAGGGATTATTTTGTCTCCTTAAAAAGACTCTGGGAGATGCATCTCAGTGGGATTAGGTAAAGCAGCAAGGTGGCTTATCCAGAGGGCTCAGCCTAGTGGCAAATCAAATAGACAGAGAATAGATAGGTCTAATACCTTCATGAACTTGATGTACTTTTCATTCTGATTTTTGAATGAATCCAGCTTTGGTCCATTTGCTGTGCATGACAGCCCCTGAGAAGGTATCTGCAGGTGCAATGCATGGGCTTACCTTCTTTTGAAGTGATCTTAGCATTCCGAATGCGCAATTAAATCAGGAGAAATGTAGGAAAGCAACATTTACAGGCTGTTGATGTACAGTATTAATTGTTCTCTGCTGTGTCTAACATCGCGACTGAGAAAAAACATTTGTGAAAGCTGCTTTATAAGGCTGTAGGAGGCTGGTTACTCAAAAGAACATGACAGATAAATAGCAAAAGACCAGGACATGTAAAGGATTTCTTCTCCTTATGAGGCAAAGTACATCCAATGTAAATGCTGTAGCATGGATTGAGTTGTTGAATAATTCAGATCCAGCTGGACTGAACAACCTTTATTTTTTCAGCAGACATCTACAATAATAATTTTTATGGGCACCAGGTGTATAAACACTCACTCCCAACCTTTACATATGCTATACAGACTGTCATTATAAGTGACATAGGAACAAAATATATAGACGGGTGACAAATTAAAGGATAAACCAACAGTGTCTCAGTAAGGTGTTGGGCACCACGTACTGCCAGAACAGCTTCAATGCACTTGGCACAGATTCTACAAGTCTCTGGACTTTACTGGAGGGATGAACACCATTCTTCCAAAAGATATTCCCTCATTTGGGGTTTTGATGATGGTGGTGGAGAGCGCTGTCTAACATGTCGCTCCAAAATCTCCCATAGGTGTTCAATTGGGTTGAGATCTGGTAAGGTCATAGCATATGATTCACATAATTTTCATACTCCTCAAACCATTCAGAGAGCCCTCGTGCCCTGTGGATTGTCATCCTGGAAGAGACCACTCCCATCAGGATAGAGGTGATCACTCAGAATAACTTTGTAATGATTTGCAGTGACCCTTCCATAGTAAACCCAAACCATGCCAGGAAAATGCCCTCCACAGCATAACAGCCGCTCACTGTAGGGGTCAAGCAGTCAGGCCTGTACCGTTCTCTTGGTGTCACCACACATACACTCATCTGACCATATCATTTTTTTCCACATCTCTGTAGACCAGTGCCTATGGGTTTTGCACCACTGAACTCTCAAATGTGCATTTGTCTTTGTAACGAGGGGTTTATGCACTGCAACCCTACTGTAATATCCCTCTCTGTGTAGTTCTCGACAGACTGTTCTTGCTGACACAGTCTGATCACGTCCTGCATTGACATTCTCAGTCACCTGGGAAAGAGTTGCTCTTCTGTTTCTCCTTACATATCACAGGAATGCACGAGCATCGCAGTCATCGAATGTGTGCTTTCTACCACAATTTCCAACCCTATTTACTGATGACTTTCCCATAGACCTAAATGCAGAAGTAACTTTAGTCACTATTCCAGTTGAGATACTAGCCAGTTGAGCAGTCTTTATGACTGAAGCTCCTGCCATTCGTGCCCCAATAATGACCCCTCTTTCAAAGCCACTTAGATCCTTTCCTCTTGCCATCTTGATCCAAAATCGAGGTGAACTGTGCCTGCTCAGCATTTTTATACATGCCACAGAGCATGATAGGACATTCATTGCTTAATTGTATCATGCTGTACACCTATTTGGAGGCATCTGTGTTCGTTATGTTCCTCCACTCATTTATTCAGGTTTTTCCTTTAATTTGTCATCCGTCTGTAACTGATGTACAGGTAAAAGCTGGAGCAGTACAGACAAGTAGTTTTTGACAGGACATAAAAGGTAGTGTGTTTATTGACATTTCAATCAACAGCAAATATTTCCTCAGTAGCTCACATATATCTGCATATTCCGATCATTTTTATTTTAAAGTTACATTGACCATTTTCCACTCTATGCAGAACACCATGGACTAGAACACCTTTTAGGATCTGGCAATCTTTACTTTGAGTATTTTACAGTGGGATATCTGTATTCCAGAAAAATGTCCTGCAAATCATATGAATTTGAACTGACTGACAGGCAAAATGGTAAGTCAGACACCTCAAGACTGGTCCTTACCTTTCAGCCTCAGTATCCAATTAATTAGAGACCTGTCAGCTTTACTGTGTGTCAGTCAGCTGAGGAGCTCACTTTAATTTCCTTCAAACTGAATAGTAAATATTTGTCAAGGAGGTTTGCAAAAGATTACAATAACATACATTCAATTAATTCCCTGTGTTTCCCTATTATTAACCTTTTGACAGTAGTATTTGATTTTATATAATTATCATTTTAACTCACTGAGGAATAAAACAACACGCCTTAGCATTTCCTATTTATTATGCTCTGAAAATCACTGATTAAGATGTATTCCATATTGCTAATCATAATTACAAAAACATATATATATATATATATATATATATATATATATACAGTGAGAGAAAAAAGTATTTGATCCCCTGCTGATTCTGTACGTTTGCCCACTGACAAAGAAATGATCAGTCTATAATTTTAATGGTAGGTGTATTTTAACAGTGAGAGACTGAATAACAACAAAAAAATCCAGAAAAACGCATTTCAAAAAAGTTATACATTGATTTGCATGTTGATGAGGGAAATAAGTATTTGACCCCTTCGACTTAGTACTTGGTGGCAAAACCCTTGTTGGCAATCACAGAGGTCAGACGTTTCTTGTAGTTGGCCACCAGGTTTGCACACATCTCAGGAGGGATTTTGTCCCACTCCTCTTTGCAGATCCTCTCCAAGTCATTAAGGTTGCGAGGCTGACGTTTGGCAACTCGAACCTTCAGCTCCCTCCACAGATTTTCTATGGGATTAAGGTCTGGAGACTGGCTAGGCCACTCCAGGACCTTAATGTGCTTCTTCTTGAGCCACTCCTTTGTTGCATTGGCTGTGTGTTTTGGGTCATTGTCATGCTGGATTACCCATCCACGACCCATTTTCAATGCCCTGGCTGAGGGAAGGAGGTTCTCACCCAAGATTTGACGGTACATGGCCCCGTCCATCGTCCCTTTGATGCGGTGCAGTTGTCCTGTTCCCTTAGCAGAAAAACACCCCCAAAGCATAATGTTTCCACCTCCATGTCTGATGGTGGGGATGGTGTTCTTGGGGTCATTCCTCCTCCTCCAAACACGGCGAGTTGAGTTGATGCCAAAGAGCTTGATTTTGGTCTCATCTGACCACAACACTTTCACCCAGTTCTCCTCTGAATCATTCAGATGTTCATTGGCAAACTTCAGACAGGCCTGTACATGTGCTTTCTTGAGCAGGGGGACCTTGCGGGCGCTGCAGGATTTCAGTCCTTCACGGCGTAGTGTGTTACCAATTGTTTTCTTGGTGACTATGGTCCCAGCTGCCTTGAGATCATTAACAAGATCCTCCCGTGTAGTTCTGGGCTGATTCCTCACCGTTCTCATGATCATTGAAACTCCACGAGGTGAGATCTTTCATGGAGCCCCAGACCGAGGGAGACTGACAGTTATTTTGTGTTTCTTCCGTTTGCGAATAATCGCACCAACTGTTGTCACCTTCTCATCAAGCTGCTTGGCGATGGTCTTGTAGCCCATTCCAGCCTTGTGTAGGTCTACAATCTTGTCCCTGACATCCTTGGACAGCTCTTTGGTCTTGGCCATGGTGGAGAGTTTGGAATCTGATTGATTGATTGCTTCTGTGGACAGGTGTCTTTTATACAGGTAACAAGCTGAGATTAGGAGCACGCCCCTTAAGAGAGTGCTCCTAATCTCAGCTCGTTACCTGTATAAAAGACACCTGGGAGCCAGAAATCTTGCTGATTGATAGGGGATCAAATACTTATTTCCCTCATTAACATGCAAATCAATGTATAACTTTTTTGAAATGCGTTTTTCTGGATTTTTTTGTTGTTATTCTGTCTCTCACTGTTAAAATACACCTACCATTAAAATTATAGACTGATCATTTCTTTGTCAGTGCGCAAATGTACAAAATCAGCAGGGGATCAAATACTTTTTTCCCTCACTGTATATATATATATATACATATATATATATATACATACACATATATACAGTGCCTGTAGAAAGTCTACACCCCCTTGAACTGTTATGACATTTTGAAATGTTTTCTCAGTGCCTTGTTTCATACATTTAAATTATTTTCTCCCCCCACTTATCTACACACCATACTCTACATTGTTAATCCATTGTGTAACATATATATTAAAGATACAAAACAGAAATATAATACGTGTTGGCAGCAATTACAGTTGTTGGGGTAGTGTTCCATTTAAGTTTGGTCAGACCACAAAACTTTTTGCCATATGGCTACAGAATCTCCCGTCTGATTTTGCATACTTTTGAGGATTCAAGTCTCACTTGAGTACTATAGAGGGCAGATCTGTGGAGCGCTTGGGATATTGATATTAATATTATTATTTAAATTATTTTACACATTTCTAGAATATTTGGTATTACTTGGAAGTTTTGGGGCAGAACATGTATCTAAATTAATGTATATATATGCATTTTAATTCCAGGCTGTAAGGCAACAAATGTGAACATTTTGAAAGGGGGATGTCAACTTTCTATAGGCACTATGTACAGTATGCTGTTTACTTAATAATACAATTTTGAAATGTTTTTAACCATTTTTAAGTAGATGTTATACATTTAAATAGTTGTTATTGTGTCCCTTTGATGAGGCAGTTAACAGTTACTTCTGCAGTTTCTGAGATTTGTACATTCTGTGAAGGACATCCAGCTTTAAGATGTGTGTAACTGTTTTTAAAGTTAGCAAGGCAGCTGGAAGGAGAGGCTGCTGATTTCAGCAGTCTGAGAGCTTTTCATGGACAGATTGCAGAGATGCTGACAGCAACTCACCTGTGGCACCGTTTCCTGACTCAGCCTGCTGCTTTCAGTTTTTGTGCTGTCCTGCAAAAAAATAAAGAAATAAAAAAGACAGACAATATATTTAAATAATTTTACAAAACCACAACTGATGAAAATCAAAACTGAATTAGAAAAGTGGCACTTTTTCATAGCAGGAGCCACTGTATCCTTATATTAATAGCTGCAGTGCCTAGCAAAAACATGCATGTCTAACCTAAGCTTCAGTTTTATGAAATATGAGTATGCATCTTCCCAATGTGAATGTGTCTCCACTGAAAGTTGTTAACAATACTGGACATGTAAGCCCCTTGAGTATGTGATTTCTGTTCCACTGTTCTGTTAACTACGGTGGCCCTGAAGCGCTAAATGCAAAAAAACTTTTACACAACACAACAAATAATAACAGTAGTAATGCATGTTTACAGAAAGTTTTTGTACAATCAAGCAGATTATCTTGCTACAAAAAACATTACCATAATTACTGTCTCTTTTGCTTCACATTAATAATACATAGGCCTCAAGAGACATTTCACATGTTTAAAGTTCTTCTACAAAATTCCCTGTACACCTCACATTATTCATATAACTGAATACATACACATATCTCTTGTATTCTAGTTAAGTCATTAAATACATTTCCCTCCACAACCAAGACGATACAAACTTGCCCATCCACTGTGTCAGTAATCCTGTGATTAAGCACAGTATAACCCACCAGGGTGCAGAAACATAATCTTGTGCTGTCAAACAATACTGACCCGAAAGTGCTTGCAAATTGACATATACTTGTCTGTTAATACTGAACCAATATTCCACCACATGTGCAGTTTTGCACTTGTTGAGTTAAGAAACATCGCTGCCACTGACACTCCCAAAAAGTATATGGGAGGAGGGGGGGGTGGAAATACAAGAAACTGTGCTATACATGAACAAATAAGGTAGTACAAGCATCTTTCTATTTCCTGCTCCCCCTCCCATCGAGTGTATAACACAAGCATTTGATTCAGCTTGTCTAATTCTGGCTATCTGTCCAGAAATTACCTGATTTTAACCCTCAGTAATAAAACACAGGAAAGCAAGATGTTTGATCTGCAAAGGGCTTTTTTATTGTGAAAGACTTTCTAAATAAATAAACAAGGGCATTCTTCTCTGAGGTTCCTTTTTATCCTGTCTCTGGGGCTTGTTTCCAAGGCAACTATGTCAGATTAGACATAACGGGAAAAAAAAAAAAAACTTGCTTCTTAAAAGGCTCTGGACTGGGCTGAAGCTTTGAAACTCTACATACAAGTAAGACTAAAAGTTTGACTTACCTTTTTTATTTTGTCAGTCTTGTACTAGTTTCAATGACAACTAGGTAATAGGAAAGATTATTTAAATCTGTAATGGTAGGTACTGCATATCCCAATGCATGTTCAAATGTACTTTAATGGGTGCATCAAGTCAGATCATTTTAAATGAGCTCTGGGCATTCTACAAAGACTAAAAAGTATCTAATACTGACTGAAAGGAATATTTTATATACACACACATTAGCTGTACTATTAGTGATCATCTTTGAGATTCAGTTTTTGAGAGAGTTTTTTTTTTTTCTTGCTATGTTGTGATGCACTTTCTTCTGAATGCAAAAAGGTCACATTACTTTACTTCTCTGTCCTCTTTGTAATGTGCAATTCTGAGCTGAGATTTGACAGATCTGGCTGCGGCCGTGGAGAGAAGGGGAGATTAGCTCATCCGTGGGGTTTGTAGCTCAGAGGTTACATGTTCTTATATACAAAGCTTTCACCAGCTATATTTGTGGTAGTCGTGTCGGGGGAGCATACCTTTAACACTGGTCAGTAACATAACGTCATAGAATAAAACAAGGTAGCTATCCAAGGTCCTGAAATGTTCTCCACCACCTGTTTCCACTCCTGTAGAGACACATTCTGTGTGCATTCCTTAGGGCTTCCACTTGAAATTAGTTTTTGTCTCTTGTGGCTGCTTTAAGCTCATAGTCTGTTGAAAAACAAAACAGCCCAAAGATACCCTGAGATAGTTTTATCAAGGGAATGCGATTGTCTGATCCCCAGCATTCGTTTTAAAGGAATGTGGTCCTTTCAAATTTATAAATAATAAAGAATGACTTCTGGCTGCTTACAAATATTGTTATTGTTTTGTTGTGTATTGTATTTGTAAGTAGTGGCTGTTGAAATATACTAAACTCAATCTAAAACTGCTACAATCTCTTGTTTTGGTAGAGTAAATCAGATCCCTTGATATTGCTCATCAACCACACAGGTATTATAATATAGATTCAACCCATTTCCCTTGCATGAGTCTCACTGTTCCAAAACATTTTAAAGAAAATGCTTGGAGTACCTTCTATAACTTATAGACATTTTTCCTGTTTTTCCTTATATTAGCGATTGGTGTAGCGCATGAGATGGATTCAAACCAGTGCTTCCCAATGAAGCCCTCCAACCACAGTATTAATGAGCCTGCTGTATTTGCTCAAGAAGAGAAAGCCTTTCATGCATTAAATTGTGTTACCTCTTGAGATCAGGAGTAAGTGAATCCCAGTAACTATTCCTAAGGCTAAACACCACCTGATTTTATCAAGTGAGGAATTTCTGGTAGAATCTTGAAAATCTATGAGGGGCTCTGTTGGGCAGATATGTAAATAGATAAAGAAGAATACAAGTAGTTTTGGACTGGTTTAACTGCTACTACTAGTAATAATACATTTTAATAATGCATCACAGGAATTTGTTTTTATTCACTCAGCTAACAAAGTTTTGACAGCAAATCAAGTATTCTTTCCTCAAAACAAACAATGTTTGCAATGAAGGTTGAAGGTGTCCAAACAAAATGTGAAAACTAACTAAGAATTTCAAAACAAACAGTGGGACACAAATTCCAACCTTCCAAATGAGAAAAACTCAGGTCTTGCTTTAAGTATTTTCTTTCACAAATGCAGTCATGAGTCCGGAGTCAGGAATCAACAGGTTTGTATTTATAAAGGCATTTGGAGAGTCAAGACAACACACAGAGGGCAACCCTTAAGTATGCCCACCTGAGTTAGGACCATAATTTGTAAGACATTTAGTGATAAACAACTCCAAGTAAGGATTATGCAGACAATACATTTTCTAACAGAAAGACAATGATAACATAGGTTTAGGTTTTATTAAGATGTCAGAAGGTCTCAAGAATAGAGGTCTTTCCTTGTGATGTATAAGCATTTAAGAACAGATGAGCAGTCTGTCTGCTAACACAAGGAAAAGTGATGTGTTTTAGAGATAATAAATGATGCTGTCTGCTCATATTTTGGGCTTGCTTGAGGTCTGTAAAGTAGTGACCTAAGTCAATGGGGTCTTGGTGAATTTCCACCCACAGTGGCCACTGACAGACCTATATGGTTATGTTTGTAATAAATGTAATACAAATAGTTTCTGAAATTGCATTCTATCCTTCTCTTTGTTCTCTTACTGCCAAGAAACAAATACAATACATTCCCCAACACCCTGACGGATACCAAAGAGGTAAAACATTCACTTGTTGCTCTACCCCACCCCAAACACCCAGTTACACTACTCTCCAGTCAATCATTCAGTTATCACCCAATCGACATAACATCGCTTCACCAAATAACTGCTGATTTGAATAAAACAAGGGTTGCATGTCTGTGTAACGAATACAAATGCATACACACAAACTAAAAGCAAACACCACTGCCTCTTAACATAATCCAAGCTGTCCCTGATAAGGCACAGCACTTGGATGTTTTGTTGCTAAGACAGGTGTGCCCTCTATTGGATATAAAAGGGAAGTGAAAGGTTCAATGCATGTTACTGGGTCTGTGTGGGTGTTTGTATCCAAACTCAGGATTTAGACCCTACTGCAGATCACCATATCAGAGTGCAACTGTGTGTTTTCAATTTAATTGTGTAGATTGCCATCTTTTCAATACAAACATAAGAGTTTCTGCAATCCTGAACAAAGCACTGCTCTAGTCTACACATAATGTCAGGACTAGTCAAGAGGGCACTGAGCCTGATCTTCTGTTTCTGCTCCTTCACAGTGTACCACAGGCTTGTGTCACAACTTCCCCTCATAGCAGTGGCTATCAGAAAGAATACCAAGGTAGTGACATAGCGTTCAGGACCCTATAGCTGGAATAACATTATGTTTGGTAAATTGTGTGCGATTCCTTTCCTGATCCAAGTCCTTGTTGTAGGTCTAGGCTATTTTTTGTATTATTATTTATGCATTTACTTTTTTTCCCATTTGGCTGTGACATTTATTTATGGTAATCTCCAATGAATAAGTATAATAGTCACTGGCACAGTACGGGCAGTCTCTCATTATTTTGCACAAGCAGCTTCACTTCCTTTACATTTGGCTTAGTGATTGTTGTTACTGTATGGACAAATGTTTACAGAGAGTAAAACTGACATCGGCAAACTGTTTCCAATGATGGATGTTACTTAATCTGAGAAGTTGGGAGCTCACAGGTAAGAAATCTAGCCTCTCCACAAACCCGTGCCGATCTATGCATCTGCAAAAGTAATCTAATGATGTATGAAACGGTTAACAGCATGTGGAACTTGCATTTATGTGGAACACATCATATAGCACATGTGAGCAGGATATTTAATTGTAATCAAATTAAGTATTCATATGTTGTACCAATATCTAATTTCTCTTGACACAGGCATATAATGGCAGTGTTTTGAACTGCAAAAATGCACCTATTTATTACACAGCCCTTTTTTTGTGGGAGAGATCTTTTCCAAACAAACAAAAATGCTTTTGGAACAGTGACAATCTGGCAGCTAGTGCGAGAACTCTGGCGAGAATAAAAATTACACAGTCTGTGCATGCTGGTGGCGACGTGGGACTATACAGAACTTTATGCTTCACAATTGGGCAGTGCAGTTAAATAAAGGAAAACGGGCACCTCTCCCAAAATGTACCATTAGTGTTAGCGTACCTAGCAGGGTGTTTCCAGTGGCCCAGTCAAACCAAACATTTGAATGGCCTGTATTGCTGGAGGAAAATCACCATGGTGAACAGACTTCTCCTTACATCTGCCCAAGAGAAGGAAGGTGCAGTCAGAGCTGTAAGCCCACAGAACCGCAGTGTGTAATACAGCTAAGCCGTAGTGTTGCTAAGCTGCCGGGGTTCAGAAAGCCTGTATTAATACCGTTTGATCAGGCAGGCGATAACCTATAGTCCTCTCTGGGCTTATTTCCATGTGAAGCAATGGTCCTGAAGATGCACACAGCTAAATATGTCAGCACTAAAATCAAACAAAGAAACAAACAAAAAAACAACATGGATAAGCACAGATTAAATAAATAATGAAATAAATAAGTATGTTTCAGCCATTTCATAGCAACATGTGGTACAGAAAAGAGAGACAGTCCAAAATGAAGGTACATCAAGTTGAAGTGATTATTTGCGTAAAATATTGTTAATCACTGATATGAACTGACACTGAGAATTCGAAATATGTAGTCCAGCTTATTTTATATTGTTGTTGTTTTTCAGAATTGTTTGATTTAACGGGACCGACAAGAACATGCATTCTTATTTCCATTCTGGGATAAAACATTTGCGTTATCTATGTTCTACTTCTCTCCCCTTGAGAATTACACAAAATATACAGCGTGTATACTAGATGGATGCATTTTGTGGCATAGATTCTACATGTTGCACTAAGGAAAACAAAATCTAAACAACATTTATTCTCTTTTATTTCTTGCTGTTTTTTTTTTTTCAAAAATTCTACTGCTTTGCAACGGGAAGGACAAATTTCCTTTATTCATTTGTCAGACAGCAGCTATTGAACAGTCTGAAGGCTTTTAAGTAAAAAATAAATAAAAAACGATTACATACTGATGCAAAACACTGAAAATGCTCGCTTTTCTGCACGTGTATATATTTTTTCTGACTCCAATCAAGAAAGCATGCATCAGAATTGCTTGTGGATTTCGGATCACAGATTTTACAGGGAAACTCAGGTAAGTGTGACAATGAGGTAAACCATGATGCCAAAGAATCCCTGAAGGATACTCCGCAGTGGGCCTGTGACATCCCAAGCTATCCATACATTATTAGCTTCTTATACTTCCTCCATTCAGATTTCAGAAATCCACAGGGCTTTCTCTAATAGCTTGCCACTGGCAACATGGCCCTTGCTTGTAGCTATAAACACCTGCCTCCCTTTTCAGAATATTTTCCTCTTCGATGCAGTCATTTTTTTTTTTAACCCCGCTGCCTTGCTTGGCAGGTAATGCCCGTCACAGTCCCCCCCATCTAGTATCAGTGACAGGGAGAGCCTGCAACAATCTCTGATAGTGATGGCTTTTGTAATGGATTTTGCAACATTACACATTTCAACCTGCTTCGCTCATAGGGCACGCCTTAAGATCACTCTGTGTGTTACAGAGGTTAACAGTCATCCCTGTTCTTCAGTTATACTTAACAGAGAAAAATAAAGGAAGCCTGGTAAACACATTTTGACCGATTAGTTTTTTCTGTTCTCTGATTACCCACAGGGGGTCTTTAGCATATGATAAGATACATGGTAATGAAGGCCTTATTGCTTATTGCGGTCTTATTTCTAAAGCTCAACTCTCAGATTAAAGCTTCACTGTAATAAAAAAATAAATAAGGACTTAACTAGTAGGGAAGCAGGTTCTTATTTTCACATGATACTGAACAAAATTAGCCTCAGCAATTATCAGAAGAGGACTACAGTTATAGCATGGGAAACAAAAGCATCAATGATGTGTACTTGGATTATTGACTAAGAGCAGCTCACATACATTATCACTAGGTAATATTCAAACCTGATTGCGAGTCAATAACACTTGGTCATGGACTTTAATGCTTACCAGACTGAATAAGCATGAAACTTGAACGTCTTAAGGAGAATTTCAATGAGGCTGTCTAGTTATGGGATTGTGGTGAACAGGGGAATCGGAGTAAATACTTTTCAGACTAAGCATATGCCGTAAGCCTGCCCACCTCCACCGCCACCCCTCTGCTCAGCAAACACAGGGCTTATTCCACAATACCGTGAGTCAGATATCTTTAATGAGCACTCAAATCCATCCGACTGTGCTCAGGTCCAAAGGCTACCCTGTTAGAGGAAAGGAAAGTGGCTCCACTGTTAGCATTGCAAATACCAACCAGCACAGTTCCCACTGTTCGTCTCACTAGCCAGCAGAGTCACACGGCCTCAATTATACGATTGATACCAGCTTTGTCACATTAAGAATATCTCTGTAACCAAGGGAGGTATAGTTTTCCAAACAACGTAGATACACTGCAAATGAGATTTTAAATATGATGCAAGAATTTTACTTTCACTGCAACATTAGGCTGAAAACCAACAGATGTGATTGAGAATGTATTTATTTTCAACAAAGGAGGAAGTCATGGTCTTTTGTTTGGCTTTGATTAAATTTGCCACTCACTAATGCACAAGTCAAATATAAAAAACGATTTAGGAACATTTAAAGCCACAAAGCTATTTTTCTTCTTAATTTTTATTTAACACGAATATCTGCTGCATTCTGTCACATTACAGCAATTGTGATAGTAAAACTACAGCAATCATTTTATTCAGAAATCAAATGGGCATTCAAACTTGAATGTTAATCTCTGATCTTTCTTCTCTTTGTCTATAATTTCTTTAACAAAGCTTATCCCATGAATGTTAATACAAAAAAAGAAAAAAACACACTGCCATGGCAGTAGTCTTGCATTGTAATTTAGCCTCTAATGTGTAATTTTCTAGGCAGTCTAATAGAAAATGCAGCATGTAATCCAAGTGGTATGTGGTATAATAGAGGGTTATCTTTTACCCAATTTTCTAAACACCTGGCAACAATAAAATTGCAACAGGCTGGCATTCAGGCAGTGGTGTAATTCTGCAAGAATAACTGTCTTTCTATAATGTGCATTTAGATTCAGAAGAAAGTATTATGAGCAAAATACCTCATATTAAGACAGCTGACTAACTGAGACTAAAGGGGTTGTTGTTGGCACCATTAATATGCCAAAGTAAACCTGACAAAAGTAAAAAATACCAAGTTTATCCAAAATTGCAATCCAAACCCCATTAGAATGAGCATCAACAAAGTGCATCGTTTAAACCAGAAACAGAATTTGTTCCTGTGCTTCAGAAATTACATAATGTATTTGTTCCTATGCAGAAAATGACAGTATTGCAGAAGTAATAGATGCTGTTGTTCATTTTTGCTGAATCTCAGTGACCAAGAATAGTGTTTTACTGTTAATACTCTTGACTCACTTTCGAAATGTGTCCTCTACTTAAACTTTGTTATCTCGGTATACTTCTGAAAAAATCAGACAGCATTTGAGCTGGCACATTGTAAAAAAAGTAGTCAGGTTCTAGAATTAGACATTTCTATTTATTTTAGGATTATTTCTTAATAGCCTAAAGGCAAGAATACAGCATGCTGAACCTAAAACTCAGAGTGTCACTTTGAATGGCAGATAAACTAAAAGAAAATCAAGTTTAGTCATCCCCTCCCCACTAAGAGTAAGCCCTTGAAACATAAATCGCTGACAAGTCCATTTCTGTTCAATTCTGCCTTGCAATGCTTGCTTTGTCGTGAAACTTTGCTTTTTTCTGGCACCATCTGTCTTTTGGAGGTATGTCTTTTCAGGCTTCACATCAGAGTGAAGGTATACCGTATTCACAAGTCCAGATTACACGGCCATTCCTTGCTACTTTATTTAATTTTACTTTTTATTTTTTCCAACATGTCAAGTTCCTGCTAGCTTCACTGGACGGTTTGTGAATTGAGTAGAATGAGGGCAAAAGGGTGTGAGGTGAATAGCGGTGAGGGGGGACAGGGAACAGAATGCTACCAGAAAGAGCTGGCCACTAAAGATTAGAAGTGTTCAGAGGTGTTGAGGGATGTCTGTCTGCATATAACCAGCCGGCAGGTGCGGAGCTTTGATGAGAAAGTAAGTAATGAGACTGTCAGCGTTCCTTCATCAATGCCTCACAGGATTTCAGCAGAGGAAAGACCAGCTTTATAAAAACATTCCTTTCTATAGATTGATAAGTAAGAGGATACGTTTTCAAAATAAATACTGAAGTTTGTTGTACTACAGTATAAACGGGATATTAAAGGAGATGCATCTTGCACGTCTAATGAAGATATGTTTGACAGATCTACTGGAAATAACTATACACATATTGGTAGTCAGACCATGATCATGAGTTTTTATTTGCCTTGGTCATGTACTTTTTTAAAGTGTTGTTTCCATAGTAATAAAAGGAACATATTTTCCTCATACAAAATACATATTCATTGCATGATGTTTACCGATATTACCACACCTCCTGACCAGCAAGGTCAACTGCAGTCTACTGTTGGACTCAACACTGTATGATGCGTATTTGCCTAATAATTGACACAAACTCTTGTGTTTGTTATTTAATGTAACCACTTTCAATAGGTCAATCTCTCCATTTGAATTCACATTTACATCTCTAAAAAAAAACGTTTGTGTCCATCAATCATAATGTCAAAGAATAGTGCAGATGTTATCAAATGAATAGCTATTTAACTCAATAACAGCAATTCAAACATAACTACAACAGACCTAATTCCTAGTAGAGCTGGGATAATTAACCAATTTGATTATTTAAATATTCAACTATTTGTTTTGGTATTCGAGTTTGTGTATTCATGACTTTTGCTCATGCATTTGCCTTCATACATCTTTTATGCTTTGACTTCTTAATCAGAACTATAAGTTTACATGTTGCTATGGTAATGTGAAAATGGCAGACCGAGGAGAGGAGTGTCAAGATGCCTTCAAATGGTTCAGGACAGCACTTGAGCATTGTGTGGATTTTTTTTGTGCTACTTTTGCATAGCACCCTGGAATGTGTGTTTGTTTCGGATATGAGAGTTTTCAGTTTTTTGGCCAAATTCCAAAATGTAGGCAATGCCATGGGCCACTTTTGAGATATATAAGGGGGGTTGAAAAATGATACATTATACACATCGAATGCACATATTATTCATTAAAAACAAAGGCAGTTGATAGTTTTAAGTTATTGTAAAGAAACAGTCAGTGTAATTTCATGTCACTTTCCTTATGTAGATTGTTGTTGATGTCTGGTTTGTTTGTTTTATAAAAACTATACTACTAATCCAATGCCCACTGTCCACTTTAAGGGCTTTTTCATTCCCTCTGTAATTTGTAATACATTTTGAACTGGCTCTTGGAGTTATACTTTCATAAAGTGGATTGGATGTGTTTTATCCTAGTACATTTGGTAATTGTAGGGGTTATGATGTTTATTTTGTATCATTGTAGAGAAAGATACACCCTTAAAATAGCAAAGGGTCCCCTATGGACTAGGCGGCCCCCCGACCCTGAGCTATTTATGAGTGCCATCAGTGCTCCATTTCTACATTTCAGATATTTTTCTATTCTGCCATGTATAGACCTGTCATAACCTGTTTGTGTAGGTTACAATTTGTTGATATGAGCAGTTTTCAACTGTGTTTTCAATTTCCACAAGAATACTTGTTTTTGTTCCTTTCCGGAAAGGTTTAGTGTTGTTTTGCAATAATAAATATAAGTAAAAGTATATACATTTCAATAGAAGGTGGGCTTTGATTTAAACTACCTTGAGTTTTGTCAGGTTTAAATCTGTTAAGGTTTTAATATTTGATTGTTACATTATTGTAGATGCATGGATTTAAGAGCTTGCATCTTGTAAATCCAGAAATGCATTTAACTGCAAGCTATGAATTGGGACTATTATTCAATTTCTTGAAAACATCAGGTATACATTTAAATTGATGTAATTTTTTTGTGAACAAAGTAAGACAACCAAATTAATAATTTATAATATAATATAATATAATTTAATATTACAGAATATTATCCAGTAAGGGTGTTATTATTAAATGATAAATCGATTGATGAATCAAATTCAAACCGATTTAAAAATTTGGCCAGCATACCACTGATTCAAATACCATACAAAAAATGTTAATATGAAGTTAGTTGCATGTAAGCTGGGTCTGCCCACACTCCCCACAAAAATATAAGAAACCCTTCAAACTGTGCAATGCCAACTAGAACATGTGAGCCAAAAAGTCAACTGAAAACAACTTAAAATGTGTGTGAAAACATTCTGAAGCCCCCTATTACAACATTGTAATTAGTATTGCAGAATACTAGAACTTTCTTTGAGATAGGAAGGGGTTAAATTCCATTCAACATGCTTGGCAGTGATTCCAATTCTACTTTATGTAGAAAGAAAATATAGAATTACAAGGTTTTTCCCATTAAATGGTGAAGCCCGTCACTGTTTAAAGTTTCAGTTATTTATACTTATACCCACAAACCTAATTTACTAAATATACAGAGAAAAGGCGTCACTTAATCAAAATCAGGCACTTTACACTATATAATACACTCCCCAAACCTTTGAATGGGCATATTATAGACACATTTTTCTGATTAAGCCCAAGTCCATTCCAATGATATAATGGTAGCCTAGCCTCTGACACCCATAATAAATCATGTATGCTGTCAGTTTATTTACACGATACAATGAAACGAGGTCTGAAACAGCAATATCTACATAGAACAGCTGCTATCTCTCCTCTTTCTGCTGCACCAGCTAATATGTGCTGTGAAATACATTTCATTCTGCTTGGTATTGTCTAAATCAAAGTTTGCCAGGAAAAACTTTACAAATATTTTATAATAATGTTTCTTCTTTATAGAACTTAACCAAAAATGCAGACCCCTATTTAAAATTCAATTAATTGACAAATATCAATCTAAACCCCAACACCTTTGGAAGGCAAACATCCTACTGAGATGTATTATATTTGTAATTAGTGAAGAACAAGGGAAGAATATTAAATAGATTCCACTTCAAATACGAGGATGGTTGTATTGCGTTCATTTCATACACATGTATAGGCACACTACCACACTGTGGATTGGGATGCAAATGAAAAAAACAGCATTGTTAAAATGATCAGTTCTTTAAAAAGCCATCTATCATATTTTTTGATGCAGCAAAACAAAATTCAAATTGTTCAATTCCCTTTCTATCTCCACTGCCTTGTAGTTGAATTAATACTAATCTCTGAGAAGCACTAGGCTGCTTCAACACGTTGATAAATGTTTTCTAACAAGGTAGGAAATTGCAGTTTTTCAATTTTAGTAATAATCAACAACACAATCATAGCTCTGAGGCTGTGTGACTGTCATAATGGCTGAAGGGTAGCTTAAAAAAGAATATAATTAAATGCAGTCTAGCTTGAGCATCAGTTGTTTAAAAATGCTGTGTTAAGCATCCAGGGGACACTTTGTAAACACGGTGATGGATTCTATATCTTACAGGTAATGTGTTTTGTTCAATAATAAGAAAATTAAAAATAAACAACAAATATGTAACACAAAAATGATGGCAAGACTTAAAAGTGTTCAAGACTAATCATTAGTGGTAGCAGTCATAGTAGTAGCAGCAGCAGTTCTAATATTATAGGAAGTCTCAAGTTTCTACTTCAATGCCTGAGGCCCGGCCAGTCAGCCGTTTCACAAATCATTTTAATTCCTTCCTACAGTCTTTGAACATGTTGCACTTCCCATAGCACTTTGGTGGGACAGTCTCATGTTATTCATGTTGATGAGCTCAAGGTGCTGGTGCCAATAGCACATCATTAAGTTCTCTATCCCTCAATTGCCCTCTCTCCTTTTCCTGCAAAGCTGGGTACATTCTCAAAAAACTCTGGGACGCTTGCCATCTCACACTTTCTCAGCGCTGAAGCTAATTGCTCAATCCACCTGGGAACCCTCCACTAAATACTTAGCAAGATGTTGATTTGCAACTGTGTGATCTTTCCTGTGCAATGCTCGTTAAATGCACAGTGATTACGGGAAGGGATTATGCAGGGGCATAAGTTAGTGGGGGGGAAAAAAGAAAAGAAAAAAAAGTTTAAACAAAGCTGCAAAACCATTACATTTCTCATACCTAAACCTCCCTCTTGAAAACTAAGTTCTTTTTAAACGGTGGAAACCAACTTACATTGTAATGAACCCAAACAGATTTTAATATCTTCATTATTATAACTGATTGAAAAACCACACATTTAATGTTCTTTAATGTGATATTATGCTCTTCATTTTCTTTCTTTGCTATACTCCTTTCATGCTTTCTTAGATATTAGCCAAAAGGTACAAAAATAAATTGTGGGGAAAATAGCGTGCCTTTCAAGACTATTGAAAAAAATATAACACAATCTTCGGTCTAACTCAGATATGCTATTCTCTTTTTATATTTGACTCACAAGAAGGGAAACCTTTCTAATACAATAGATTAATTTTGTAACATTTCTTTTTTTTTTTTTTTTTCCTGGAACAAAATTTAGAGATTTCTACAAAACTGATACATTCTAAGATGTAATTCTACTATGAAGTCAATAGAATTAAAAAATAACCATAAAATATAATACTATATTCAGGACAACTACATTTTTGGTCCCATAGCAACCATTGAGCAGAGCAAATATTTGCACTATTGTAGCTAAATGTATATATATGTTTAATAGGCATCTTTCACACCTAAGGTGACATGACTGTCTCAAGTCACATCTCAGCCCCCCTACCAAAGGACACAAAAGAGGCTTAAAAACAGTTAAAAACTGTACATGAACAGAAAACCCCACACTTCAGCTAAAAAAAAAAATATCACTGATCAACATAAAGATGCAAAATTTCACACAATAGGCTAACTTACTTTTGCTAGCATACCTACAATACTGCAATAAAAAGATAAAACATGCCGCTTTATAATAAAATAAAGACGATGGCTCCAAGAGCTTCACAGTGAACCTTCAGAAAAGGCTTATCAGTTTCCGATTGTCAGTCAGTTTGGCAGTGCCTCTAGGTTTCAGTTTCTGTTATGACTGAATGTAATTGGCGCATCTTGCTTATTCCTTGTGCATGTCATGTTGTCTGCAATCAATGGCCAGCAGTCTCCCGAGGAAAGAGAAGGTGGAGAGTTAAAGACACTGAGCTTCTTTTGTTCTCTTTCTTAGAAATGTGTCACAAACGAGGGTCCCAGAGGTTCAGATAAAGAAGCTTGAAAAAGTCTCCCATTCTTCTAGCCCTGCTGGCCTTTGAAGTACTTAAAAAAGAGGGCTTTTAATAATTTATAGCTATTCCTATAGTGTGAACTCCTTATTTGTCTGACCATGGTTTTTTGACAAAGTACACCCAGGAGTTCTCTTTGTCCTCATCTTCTTTTATTAACAAGACACACTGGCTGGACTAAAGGTGTGCAATGTACCAATGTTTAAATTAATCAAACAACCAAGAGCTGTGTTTAGAGTAAACACAAAAGCAGTTCTCTTAGCATCATTAGCAGTGAGAACTGTGGTTGAATCTGTTATACACAAAAACATCTAATTAGTAGTACAAATCAAATAATACACTTCAAATTAGTAATACAAACACAATAGAAAAACAATAACTAACATAATCACCTTCTCCTTTCAGCTTCTTTATTTCAATTCAAAAAAATCTAAAATCACCCATATATGAGTATTAGATATATAGACTGCTAACACAGGGAAATTATGGATCCTTATTTTGTTAACCTACTTTGAAAGCTTACTACAAGGTGTAATGTTGGAGTCATTAGCCCATGCTACCCAGTGGTTGCTATGCATGCCCCTGCTCCCCCACCTTGTTATGCCAATAATATAGGCTAGTTTTCTGAAACAGCAAACATGCAAAACAAAGAACACAAACAAACATCACTTAATATGGTTACACATAAAATGAACTGCTTCATGCACAAACTACATCCTGGGTAATTAAGTGATATAATTTATACTATACAATGATTTCTGAATCATTCAAATGCAGGGTTTCTGTTGCTTTGCTTGTTTCATGCCATTCACAATACTTCTGCAGTTCCGAACTTTGTTTACTATATAGATCTTCCATGTGCCCTCTAATTCCATTCAATTTAATTCATTCAGGGGGTTGTATGTCAGGGCCTCACCTAACTCCCCAGTCTGCCAGTGGATTTGTTTATTCCCCATCACGGCACGCCTGGGGTGAGAGAGAGCAGTTTCCACGTCTGACAGGCTGCTCCCAGCAGCCAGCATAGATGTCACATAACAAATTTAGGAGCTCCATTGCACACGCACCGCTTGCTAACCTCCCACCAGCAATGGCCAATCACTTAATGAATTCCCAGGATAAAGCCCCAGTCTGGCCACGTGGTCACATTCATTCATTCCTGCTTCCAGTCAGTTAAAAGCAAATAAAGTAACATCAATTCTACAGTTAATATGATGTCTGTTCTCAATGTTTTCTCTCTACACAAAGTGAGACAAAATAGATTGCAGCCAGCACCTCACACCTATAAGAACTCAGCTGTGCATTACGCTATCAATGTAGGCTATGTCTTGTATATTCCACACAAACGATATGTTGCAAATGCTGCACAGGTTATCTGAAAAAGATAATACTATCAAAAGGGGGAGGGGCCTATGTTATTACCATGGGACCTTAATGAATGTATTTTGTATAGCAATGCTGCCTATTGGCCACTGTGCATGTCAGTCAAGCAAAAGACAAAAGACTCCTATGTGACCTTGAAGCCATTGGGTAGCACTTTCTTTTTCAGATAACCGGAGTTGCATTCGCAACCTATCATTACCTTTCAAGTGCACTAGAGGCCCTGCAGGGGGCGCTGGCCAGTATAAGCACTAAGTGTCAGCACTATGTATAGGAATATATGTAGGAAGTAGGGTTGTCACGATAGTAGAATTTTGAACTTCGATACGATACCAGTTCAATTTCACGATACTCGATACCAATTCGATACCACACAAAAGAAAAAAAAAATCTGCACACACAACATACACTATCATTCCTTTCATAAAGATACACAATCTTCACTCCAGATCAAATGGGCCGGTAGCTAATAGCACTCATGTATATTTTGGTAATTTCTTTGGCCAACATAACACAGAGCATTCGGTGACCAACATTTAATATATCATCCTGACCTGAATCCAATTGAGCAGCATTTCACTTGCTGAAGGCAAAACTGAAGGCAAAACGCCCCAAGAACAAGCAGGAACTAAAGACAGCTGCAGTGCAGACCTGGCAGAGCATCACCAGGGAAGAAACCCAGCATCTGGTGATGTCTATGGGTTCCAGACTTCAGGCAGCCATTGACTGCAAAGGATTTGCAACCAAGTATTGAAACTCACAACATAATTCATGATTATGTTAGTTTGTACAAATACTTTTGAGCCCCTAAAATTGGGGGACGACCTATAAAAATGGGTGTAATTCCTACACCGTTCACCCAATTTGGAAGTAACTACCCTCAAATTAAAGATGAAAGTCTGCACTTAAAGAACATCTTGATTGTATCCTTTCAAATCCATTGTGGTGGCATACAGAGCCAAAATGATGACAATTGTGTTACCGTCCAAATATTTATGGACCTAACCGTATAAAATAAAAGTGGAACGACTTGGAATGACAGCTAATTTCTATGGAATGACAGGCCTGGAGTAAATGGGCAACTGTATGTAAAATAATGCAATATCTTGAAACAATTGTAAATCAGCCTTAATAAAGTTTCTAAATGTAAGTGCCTGCTTAGAAATATTATAAAGAATATTTATATGAAACTAACAGCAATAAAGACATGGACAGCAATACAATAATTAACGTATTAACTCTTTTTCATTTGCTTTGCATACTTCAGACAATTATATTGTTAATCCATTTCTTCACAGTAATTGCCAATCAATAAGTAATTTCTATTTGATTCCATTTTAATATTAAAGCAATAGGTTTTATGAAATCAAATATGAAGTATTGTGCATTTGCTTGCTATAAATAAGGTTTGTTTATTTTGTCTTTAAAAACTATTACAGATTCCCAGTTAATTTGGATTGGTTTATATATTTTTAGTTTTATTACATTTTAAGCCTAACAATTACTGGTTTATAATTTTAGTCATACACATTAAAAATCCCTTGACAGAATTATTTACATGTTCTACTATACTTTTCTCTGCATTATACTGTATGTAAAATATTTTAAGATTATGTTTTAACAGAAAAAATATATATTCACTTCACCTGCTCAACTTTCTCATATTTTATTGCTTAATTTGTATGTTGTAAAGATAGAAGAACTGGAGAAAAATAAACAAAATGACACATTTTAATACTCCATTTACGTTCAACCAAGACAGGGATCTGTCTATGGAATAGGTGCATGGCATTCTTACAAGAACAGATTTTAATGATGAGAATGCCATTTGATGCCCATTTTGACCAGTATAGATGGGTATCCAAAGAATCAAACTATCATCGTAGATTAATAAAAGCTCCAGCTGTGTTGAAACTGTGAAAGACAGCAAAGGAAAAGGAAATTATTCAATTTTAGTTTTTCTCCGTCATATTTACTTTTTACGAGAGCCACAAAACAGACAAATATATTTCATACATTACTTGGGAAATGAGGCTTTGTACAAACCATCACCATACAGATTACAAAACCATTCTGAAAAACCATTCATCCCTACCATGAAGCCTACCCTGACACGTATTAAGGAAACAGCAAAATCACAAGGGGAGCCTTGTAAAATATATCAAAAAGTTCTCAGGACACAGTTCTGTCCAACACAGGCTCTGACAAGCACATCGCTGTGGATCACCCACGTAACTTGAAGCAAGTCAATAATGTAATTTACCAAGAAACAAAAAACTGAATTTGCAATGCCGAAATATTCAGCTTGATTGTGCATTGTAGATTGCACTGCATCTGAAAGATGATGTGGGGAACCAAACACTCTTTTGGTTTCATTTGGGCACCCAACTCTCATAAACGATGCTCAGGTCCTCATTGACATCTGCAGCAATGATCCTGCTCTTCCTCTGCTGATGTCATATGATACAGCATTTCATCTTGGCAATTTCTACATATCATCCCTTTGTAATTCACAAGTGTAATTAATGTCTTTGATGGGGGATCCAGTGTTTCCAGTTGCCTTCCAGTTACATGAAAGAAAGTTCAACAGGACTTTCTGAGGTATATTTTGGACCTGCTGAATGTCATTCCTTTTGTGAGTGACAGAGAAAGAAGAATTGTTGATTCCATTCAGCAAGATTACCCAAACCTCCTACACATCTTCTGTTCTAAACACATCATTTCAGATGTAGAACACTGGATCAAACAGCATGGAGGGTTAAAGGATGACACACAAGTTTTAAAAGATCATGTAAAACAACTCATCAATACCGCTTCATTGGATTCTTTTCAAGAGCTGTATGACTATGTCTGGAATGGAGCATTCCATTGAAAAAATATTATGACCAACAAATCAAGGATCCTATTGCACAGCATGCTGCAAACATTGTTTTGGAGAGGTTTGCTGCCTTCCAGAACAATATGACTGCGACAAACAATATCAGTGAAAGCATGCATAAAGTCATAAAACAGCAGACTGGTTGGAAAACCATGCCCGTTGACAGCATTATTCTGGCAATGTTCTACATGTATTACATCCATGAGTTCAGACGTGCACACTGTGGGTTTGGAAACTGTGAACTCAAGAAGAGTTTTCAACACCTGGCCAAGAGTCTTATTCACATGTCACTTCCAGTGTTGCATCCTCTGGAAACAATCATTGAACAGATTAAAGGTAGTACTGCAACACAAGTGGCATGTGTAGAGAAAAGACAACAGTAACGAATGTCACAGACGTCTATGGCCAGATAATGTGTAGATTCTGCACGGTGAGATGTGCAAAACAAATCATGGACAGCAAACCAGACTGGGGAAAAAATGGAACAAAAGATTACTATTATTATGATGTGGAACCAGACTCTTCAAAGGGAGCAATGAAGAGCAAACAAGGTGAAGACACAATGCATGATTCTAAACCCAAGCAGAATAGAAGTGAGTCAAAGCTCAGCATAGGAAATGCACTACATTCTGCTTGCTTAACTCCCACACAGGAAATCAAGCACGTACAATGTGAAACACTACATTTCAGTCAAATAGCTGAATTGTGCATCACATACAAGCTTCTATTAAGAAGAAACCAGACACTTTGACGTCAGTGATGAAAATGAAAATCCAGTTATCAAACATTCCACACCAAAGCCACGTAAGAACGAGAATAGCTTTCCATGGGACATGCCTGAAATCAAAATTAAATATCAGGGAATTCCGCAAAACAATGACATGCGAACATTACAGCCTGGAAACTGGCTCAATTCTTCAGTGATTAAAGATGCAATTTCAGCTCTTGTTTATAATACAAAGCAAAACAGCAAGGTTTTAGCAAGCCCAACATATATATATACACTCACCTAAATGATTATTAGGAAAATCATACTAATACTGTGTTTGACCCCCTTTCGCCTTCAGAACTGCCTTAATTCTACGTGGCATTGATTCAACAAGGTGCTGAAAGCATTCTTTAGAAATGTTGGCCCATATTGATAGGATAGCATCTTACACTTGATGGAGATTTGTGGGATGCACATCCAGGGCACGAAGCTCCCGTTCCACCACATCCCAAAGATGCTCTATTGGGTTGAGATCTGGTGACTGTGGGGGCCAGTTTAGTACAGTGAACTCATTGTCATGTTCAAGAAACCAATTTGAAATGATTGGACCTTTGTGACATGGTGCATTATCCTGCTGGAAGTAGCCATCAGAGGATGGGTACATGGTGGTCATAAAGGGATGGACATGGTCAGAAACAATGCTCAGGTAGGCCGTGGCATTTAAACGATGCCCAATTGGCACTAAGGGGCCTAAAGTGTGCCAAGAAAACATCCCCCACACCATTACACCACCACCACCAGCCTGCACAGTGGTAACAAGGCATGATGGATCCATGTTCTCATTCTGTTTACGCCAAATTCTGAATCTACCATCTGAATGTCTCAACAGAAATCGAGACTCATCAGACCAGGCAACATTTTTCCAGTCTTCAACTGTCCAATTTTGGTGAGCTTGTGCAAATTGTAGCCTCTTTTTCCTATTTGTAGTGGAGATGAGTGGTACCCGGTGGGGTCTTCTGCTGTTGTAGCCCATCCGCCTCAAGGTTGTACATGTTGTGGCTTCACAAATGCTGGGCTGCATACCTCGGTTGTAAGGAGTGGTTATTTCAGTCAAAGTTGCTCTTCTATCAGCTTGAATCAGTCGGCACATTCTCCTCTGACCTCTAGCATCAACAAGGCATTTTCACCCACAGTACTGCCTCATACTGGATGTTTTTCCCTTTTCACACCATTCTTTGTAAACCCTAGAAATGGTTGTGCGTGAAAATCCCAGTAACTGAGCAGATTGTGAAATACTCAGACCGGCCCGTCTGGCACCAACAACCATGCCACGCTCAAAATTGCTTAAATCACCTTTCTTTCCCATTCAGACATTCAGTTTGGAGTTCAGGAGATTGTCTTGACCAGGACCACACCCCTAAAAGCATTGAAGCAACTGCCATGTGATTGGTTGGTTAGATAATTGCATTAATGAGAAATTGAACAGGTGTTCCTAATAATCCTTTAGGTGAGTGTATATCAGTGTGTGAAGCTGATGCACCTGACATTTTCATTCCTTTTTCTGGAAAGAACTGCAGCTCTCAACAAAGACATTTTGGTAATTCCATTCAACATATTTGGGGGACTGGGTTTCACTGGTGTTTTGGTGTGGTAATCTTTTCTATACATGAAGTAGTCATTCTTGATTCTATGAAAAACAATTCAAGTTCCAAGCGCTTTGTTGCCACCTGCTATTAGGTGATCGATGCAACTTTCAATGAAGATGAGTGGAATGTGATCCTGTGATCCAATGCTGTGCAGCAAAACAATTAAAATGACTGTGGGATGTACTTGATTTCAAATGCATTTACAATAATCACAGGTAAAACATATGGATATATTGATAGTACATCTGTATGTAAATGGGTTGCAGTGATTATTTCAGATCACAAACACTGCAAGTACAGAAGGCAGGATAGGATAGCTCCATGTTCCTATTCAAAACTGCAGAAAACCCTTGTGGCAAGATTTGTGCATGCCTCTAACAGGAAAAAAAAAAACACACTTACTGCCCATGACAACAGCAGATGCTCTACCTGTGCAGACAGCTCGTGTTCTGGCAACTTTTCAGCTGACGACTGCATGGTTCTTTGTTGTCAATGCAGGAAGTGGTATCATGGAGCCTGCCTTTCAACAAATACCCTAAAACGTCCAAAGTATTTCATTTGTGAGACTTTTAAATCAAAATATTTCTGTTTTGTGAAAACAATCCTATTACGTTTTTAGTGTGTTTCTGGTATTCCATGGAAATTAGATGTCATTCCATGTCATTCCACTTTTATGATTTATATGTTATTTTAAAGAAAGCGCATTCAGGATTTTTGGATTCCTGTGTGGAATTTGGAGATATAGACCATCCTTCTGTTTTCCCCATTGTAGTCTATGGGCAATCCACTCCCCATTATAGTCAATGGGCATTCCGTTCTGTCATTTGTTTTAGTCTGTCCCCTGTTTTCCATTATATTGCACAACACTTTGCTGTAAAGATCATGGATAAATAAACAAAAAAGCAGAATAATGCTGAGTGGTCCCAATCGTGTATTTCCAAATAACATTGTTTAAATGTAATCTGGTCCAATGACTGCTGAAATGATGGGGAAATGGGGAGCTTTTTATATGACGGTTTCAAACTGAGTTATATCTGTTATATAAGTTCAAATTAAATAGTTTTTCATGATACTTGTGGAGCAGCAAGCCATGAATATTAATGTTTTATTAGGATTATAACACGATGTACAATACTGAACAGTGCACAACAATATAGAAAGCATAATGATTAAAGGGGAGGAAAAAAGAAGAAAAACATTTCCGCATTGCCATTAACCTGAAATACACCATTGCTAACCATGACACATCCATCAACAATTTACTTACTTTACCTTGAAACCTACAAATAATCTGACCAGGTATTTTCATGTATCACTTAATGCGGCCACTGAAGGAGATATATATCTATATACACGATTATGTCCATAGCATTTGCACATGTTTTACTGCATGGTTTTGTCATTTTTACGTCATTTACTGGAGTATTTGGGATTGACCCGTTTTTTGGCCACAAAACAGTTCTCCCGATGTTCGGGCCAAGCATGCCCATGCATCATCGCTTCATGAGTTACAAAAAACATTGCATGTAAACTCCCCATGTGGCATTTGAGTAAATGTATTTGTGTGTGTGTGTGTGTGTGTGTATATACATTTATGTATTTGTGTTTGTGTGTGTGTATGTATATATATCAATTAAAAAACGAACCAGCAACTGCAGATGTCTACTAAAGTACAACTAACTTGCCAACACAAATATTATAATTAGGCTTAAAAGATTCTCTGTTGCACAAGTAAACACAAAGAGCTCAAAGTAAGTTAATTCATAACTGCCTTACCTTTACTTGTTATTTATTTTATGCAGTTTTAACGTTGCAGTCGGCTTCTTCTGCAATTTAGACAACTACACAAACTCCCGCCTGGAAGCCAAACCTATTGGAATAACCAATCATAGTTCTCTGTTCAGCATAAAGCCCTCCCCCCTAGGCCTAAGAGCCAATCACAGCTGGCAGCCCACGTGTTGCGTCAATCAAGACCAGAAGTCTATAAACAATATTGTTTTAGAGTCGCGGCAGTCCCGTGGGCTTTGGGACATTACAGTTTGGTAGTCTGATCCCAATTTTTGGTTAGTCCCGTGCGTCCGGACAACCAACTTGCACCACCTCCTAACCTGCACCATACAGGGTCTAACTTGAGGTTCTGCATGGGAATGCACCATAAAGATGCACCTAGGCACGTGAGGCAACACTCACACTGGTAGAGCGGAGTGGTCTCTCAGGTACTCAACACATGTATTTGGCAAGAAAGTAGAATATTCCCATTCCTAGAACCCTAGGAGGAGACAGAGCCCCTCTAGATGGATGGATGTAGGCTGCAGGCCGGGGACTTAGCCAGGCCTAGTGGTTTTAGTGCAGCAAAAGCAAACTAGCTACACATAGTAAATTAATTACGTTTGCAGGTTCATCACTCGACACTTATCACTATCAGGACTCCCATTTTTAATACATAAAAATGACAGGTAAGACAATTTTAAAGATTTAGTACTTTTTGCTCACAAGTTGAAGAGGATCTCCATGACAAACAGCAAACAGGGGCTTTTCCACTGTACATGAGGGTCTTTATATAAGCAGGGAGGGCTGCTTGAGAGACACATACAGTGGCCAATAGGGAGCTTTGTTAAACAAATGCATTCATCGAGGTCCCATAGTAACAACATAGGGCCTTCCCCTTTTGGGTAGTATTCTTGACTTGACTTACGGTTTGCATAATGATAGAGATTATGCACTTGTATGTAATGTACAACATATGCAGAAATTCTGTAAAGTAAAATACATGAGGAAAATAAAAGGAGGACTTTT
This sequence comes from Amia ocellicauda, assembly GCF_036373705.1. Lineage (NCBI taxonomy): Eukaryota > Metazoa > Chordata > Actinopteri > Amiiformes > Amiidae > Amia > Amia ocellicauda. Next base: position 15,914,487 of record NC_089860.1, read on the forward strand.
CCCAAGAAGCATTTCAACCATCCAGTTCATCAAAACATTATAAAGTAATTATGAACATTTTGCAAGTCACCATTCTTTTTCACTTGCTAATTGAAGTGAATAGCCTGAGCCAAGGAGATTCTTTGACCCTCAAAAATGTCAGACCTCTAACATTTGCCATCAAAACTATTTATGCACCTCTAAATTCAAAGCAGATTATAGCAATTATCCGTCTTTTGATGAACATTTTAACAAAAAGTACGTATGAAATAATACTTTTTTAATCTGAATTTTAAATCAGGCTTTCATTTTTTTTTTTCTCAACAATCACAAACATTTATTTCTCTTTGTTGTAACTGATGACAGTAATACCTTGCAGTTAAAGCCACACAGGCAGTTCACAAGATGAACTGTAGCCATGATTCAGTCTAGGGTTGATTGCCATCAAGGTTTCCCCAAAACACATTAATACTAATTAATCATTTTTGTGTAAAGTGCATAATTTAACATAGGCTGTTCGACACAGAGATGCAAAATGTTGAGCAAGGTTTTGTTCAGCAATATGTAAGCCACATTTCTTGCCACCCCCTCCATTTTTCTTACAAAGAATGAAAGAGCAATGTGCCCAAGGCAATATATTTAATTAAATGCACAGAAATCTAAAGCTGAAAAAGTACCACATCTGAAGATGCCATGTGATTGAACACATTTGCAGCACAGTAGAATAATGAATCTTAATATGGTAAGAGAACAATTCCCATTATTTTCAATTCTGCTGATTGTATAATGCAAAGTGTGTGTGTGTGTGTGTGTGCGTGTGTGTGTGAGTGATTGTACACAGTTAATTTATTTTTCTGTGAAATTCTAAAATAATTTAGGCTTAGTAGAAAAACACATTAAATTATTATATTGACACTTTGGATATGAGCACAAAAATTAAATAAAAAATAAAAAATAAAATCTGTACAGCTGAAATCATGATCGCCAATTATCAAGAATGGCAAATAATCACCACATTTACAGTATGTCTGTAACTGAGCCAAAAGAGCAAAAACCAGTGTAAGGGAGAGAGGATGATTATTTTCTTTCCTATAGAACACAACCAATTAAATGTCATATCGAACGGAAGCTCAAGAATGCAAGGGTACAGACATACGTAACTGGAAACATTGCTGACAATTGCTCCAATCTTGTTAGCAGAACAATCACTGACAGCAGCAGGTGTCAGTCAAAACTACGGCAATCTTGTCACCATACACTTCATGCAGTATGTCTAACCAAGATCCTGTTTACAGATGCTCGGGGGATTACATAATGGCCACACACAGTCATTGGCTACACAGGGTTTCTGTAGTGATTTGAAGCTTTTCAATCAAAAAATGTATGGAAAATAGTAGAAATTAATGTAAGCTTGTGTCAATCTGCAAATAAAGGGACCTAATCTATTAATCAATCATTTTCCTAAGCAACCCATTTATTGTATGGCACCCAAAAATTATGTTGGTGTGTGCTTTTGTTTGTTTTTATGTTACTGTGAAAACAATAACCAATAGGAGGAAAACCTACTTTGTCAGGCCATATTTCGCAACTTACTGGCAACTGCCACCACCACACGAAATACACAAACACAAAGCAATACCTCTGAGGATTTTTTGTTTATTAAAAATTAATATCCTAAAGATTCTAGTGGAAAATGTCAACTTGAAGTAATGGAAAGTCTATCACAAAAAAAAAACATTTCTACTTAAGAATCATAAGACATTTTGTAAATTGAATTACATGATGAATATGCGGTATTTATAAACAACACAACAATATGCATGGGGTGAGGTAAATGTGTAATATAATAACAGACTGCAATTCATTTTCAGCAAAGGCCTGCTTCATTCCCACCTTCCACAATCGTGTTTCTGTCGGGTAATGTTAATTGTGATTAATTGCAAATTGTAGACGCTTTCATGACCAAAAAGAAAAAAAGCTGTAATTGTTATTCCGTATTAGTAAGCATGTTCTTATAATTAATCAAGTAATTAATTTAATAATGGAAAGTCTATACCATTAGATATGACCTCAGCTCTAATTTGCATTTATTTATGTATTTTTGTATATATTTAAGTAAGTATTTAGAGAAAAGCATGCTGTATAAGTAGATAAAAACCCATGGGTCTGTACTTAGCATGTGTAATGCTAAATAAGACAATTTGCACTCTGCATGTATTTTAGCCAAGAGAGAGTGTGCCGGGGTAATCAAGCTAGCTTCCTATTAAATCTTATCTCCTCTAGCTGGTGCACGTGCTGAACACTGAAGCATGTCGCACTGGCAGATAATACATCAAGGTTCCTATTCCATTTTATTCCACTGTGAAGTGAGGGCTTTATCTGTATATTTCAAAGGCCAACATTACAGGCTTCATCTCCCGAGAGGCTATAAAAGACTTTGAAATGAGGAAGAAAAAATGCCAATCAAAGCTTAATATTCCTGATTTAATAAATAAGCCCGAAGAGCACACTGTTGAATTTACATTGGGCCGCACGCTATAGTTATACATGACTTGAGTATTTAAACCGGAAAAAAAAAAAAAAAGGAAAACGAAAAGTGGGCCTTCCCCAAATTACACCTTGTCTTTGCCTTATCATTCCTGGTCTGGTAATTTGTAGAAAAGCATGAATTAACAAAACATTTATGTTGCTTATTACCCATAGTTTGATGTTATAAGGGCCATTTACTTGCAAGAATAAAGGATATCACATTATTTTAAGGACCTACTATTACAATGATACATAAAAACCTGATCTGGTAATTAATTAGCATGGTTTATCACTAATTTAACGAGTTAACCATTTCAATTTGCATTTCAATGTGTGTTTTTAAAGGTCAATTATATCGAATTAGTATTCAATACTTGCTTATGTGCATAGATAGACATTCAAACAGAATCAACTCCACAGGTGTCAGCATCACCTACACCAGGCACAACGCCCCCCATCACAGTATAAAAACCATCCAAAAACCTAAATAGAAAAAAAAGTTAAACATAGTTCAGTGTAGATAAATAGATCAATTGGTATATTTTGTTCTCAACACAAGCTATTAGAGATGGTTATGTTAAGGGTGTGGGTGTGGAGGGAAAGAAAAAATAACCTGGACTGCAACAAACACAACTGCCTCTAATGTATTGCAACGGTTAAGAGACTGAACTTGTCGGATTTCACCGTTTGGAAAGGGATAACTCATCCCATGTTACTGACAATAAAAAAGGCATAAATGTTCAAACACTCAGTAGAGAAATATCGCATGCTTGTGGAAAATTGATTGCGAAAGGCTCCCTGGATACTTAATGTGACATACCCATATCTGGTCTACTTTGTCATGCGTTGAGACTGTTTGATCACATGATTGCTGCTGAAGGGAAGACAAGGCACACAAAAAAATAATGCCAGAAACTTCAGGCAGCTCTTGAAAGCACATACTCTAGCAGCATGTCATGTACATCACATCAGACTTGCATTAATCCTCAGCCTCATTATTTCTTGGACATACTCTTCCATCCAATTCAGCCTGTACAAAAGAAAGAATAAATATTTCACTGCCACAATGTGTTTTGTGTTTGTTTGTTTTCTTGTTTTAAATTATTCCTTTTTATGTTTGTGCCTATAATGCAAGTTTTCACTCTGTCTCTTAGAGATATATGCACAGCCGCAGTCAAAGGTATTCACACCCTTTTCTGAAAAAAATATGTTATTCAGGGGTTTATGTTTATTCACTATTGTTGTTTATACTGTGTTTATTTCATAATTATATATTTTTGCACCAATCCAGCCATACCCTTGACTGGATTGAGGCAAGACTTCAGTCAAATAGAAGGCGTGCAAACGTTTGACAAAAGCTTTATCTGGTTTCAGACAAAACAATTTATCTTTTAAATTGAAGTGTTCTTTCAGTTTCCATATTCCCACTAAAAGACAATTACAATTTTAATTTAAATTAAATACTGTGCTTTAGAATGAAAGTCGTGTAATCTACTCACCAACTCATTAACAAAAAGTTTCTGCTCGCTATTGAATTAATTTAATTGTGGAGAGTTGTATGTTTTAAATAACAGGGGGAACTCAATTATATGGATACAACTAATTAAATAGCAGTGACAAATCAACAATAATCAAAGTTTTACTGATTACTGTAAAGCCTGTTCTGTTGGAAAGTCTTTTGCTGAAAGAGAACATAGATGTAAACTGTCCTACTTGCTTCAGACAATTTAATTATACCTCCAATCTACAGGGAAACAGTTAATAAACATATATATTAGAATGTATAGTCCAGAAAACAATGAGCTATTATTATTTTTCAATTATGAAATAAATCTGCTGAATTTATTAATGCATGGAGAAATCCACAAAAGTAGGAATGGATTGAATAGAGGAAGAGGAAGAGAAAGAGACAGCTCATAGGTGCTGCAATCATTAGCTTGAGAGAAAGTGTTTTACACAGTCAGAAAATCCAGAGATACTGTGTGACATTTCCCTCCATGAATTGTCATCTGCATTTAAATAATTCACAAAACGGAATCGTGGAAGCTTTGAAACAAAATGCATGCTTGTGATAGCATGTCCCCTGGTTCTGACAGAGTGTCGTAGTACATAAGATGATTGCACCTAAAAGTACCTTCCTGTAGCTGCAACTTTAAATTAATACTATATGCCTTCAGAGGATGTTCATTCACAAATGTACAGGTATTATTCTGAAAGAAAAATTGGGACGTGTGTGTCTCCAGTCCTCGCTGTACATGGCACATGGATAGAATGAGTGAACATAAAGACAAAGCTGCATTACATTGTCCTCTGGGTTCTTAAATGCATTATATCCTAAGTACAAGGAAGCCTATTCTATAGACAAGTGGAGCAGCACTGGCTAAACATTGGCTAAGCATTGGACAAGTAAGTAGAAGGGGGGTTCTGTTTTATGTTAAAAATAATAAAGTAGGGATGTCCATTACTTTCAGTTTTCTAATGAGTGACAGATTGAAGCAATATGGAATTTGCATTGCTTAGTCATTTCCACAAGCCCACAAATGCACGTCTTGTCACTGTAGCACAGATGACAAGGTTAACATTTATCAATTGTAATGTTAATTCTGTGGGTAGCCTGGCATCAAGCTGGTGGCATTTATTTCACTCACTTGAAAAAGAAACAACCTCAGAGGACTGTAAACAAGCAGCCTGCCAACATGTGCTGAACAATTACAGAACCATGTCTGCAAAAGTAGTTTCTCCTCATCTCCCCCAAGGTAGGCTTTTAGCCCTGAGCACGTCTCAAAATGTTTGCAGGGATATGTATCAAGCAGCACCTGCCCAGGGTTCAGGGAGGTTCTTCCTCAACATCATCATATACAATTTGCAGAGATTTGCCGTGTTATCTTGGCATATATTTATCTTGGTTTGCTGTACTCTCCATGGTGGAGCAATATTAACTACGTTTACATGATTATGACATTAATTGCCATGGCAACAGAATGGTATTCAAACGGAAGAACAATTGTTTGCAATATTAGTATGACATTGAAACAGTAATACATTTCCTTTCTGTCATGCCAATAGTTGGCTCAGTAATAGTAACCCCATTGCCACAGCAATATTTTAAATTGTTAAATTAAATTTGTATTGGACATAAAGGTGGAAATACACCAATACCATTGAGGATTCATTTTAATTGTATTTAGTATGTTTATTTATACTTGGAATTGTTTATAGGATAAGATCATATGGAAGCTAAAGCCAAGGGACATGTCTTGCAAACAATTACATAATTAATGTAACTTCATTAAGAAAGACAATGTGCACATAGAGCAGAGCATAAACTAGCTAAACCATTTAGAAATCTTGACAAGTAAGAAGCTAACCAAACCTACAAACCAGTAATGTACCTTAAATAGTTACACCGATGTTCCTATGTATACCCTACAGCTGGAAATGTGTAATGTAGTATTTGGTCTAACTATTATAGACAAAGAATTACACAACAATACATCAGTGGAAATTGAACACTATATAAGAAGGATGAAGTAAATATATTATGTTAGAAGTGCAATTAATATAGAAATCTGGGTAGATGCATGTATATCCAATTAGCAAACAAAGAGTGTTGTTGTTTTTTTTCCTTCACCCACAACACAGATCTCCTTTGAAGTTTTTATTTGCAATTTGTTTAAATGTTTTGTTGTTGTTGTTGTTGTTGTTGGCTTCTATTTACAAAAACGTTTGAGTAGGCTTATTGGCATCCAAATATCAAAATTATTTATTTTCTTATTAATTTTGTTGGCAGGAAAGTGAAACACTAGAGAAATGTGTGTATCTCACGGTTGAATTACTGATATTAATGAAACAGTTATTTTCAAATTCACAGGTTTAGAGATCATAATTTATTAATCCTGTGAAGTAAGTGCATCTGTTTCAGGTTCACACTGCAGCATCACTGTAGTTTGAGCTCATTGATTTCAAAAGGGAACGTACACGGCTGGCGCCTCAAAAATACTACTATATACATTTGAATAATGATCTTACACATGTAATGGTACTACAATTGCTGATGTGGTCTTAAAAGGCATTTACATGTGGACTGTGTAAGTGGGATAGGGTTAGGTTTAGGGTTTATGCATGTCATCAGTATCTGAATTCTGAGAAAGTGCATAAAATAAAATTGAATATTTTTATAGTATTCAACTGGAATTACTTATTTCTGATATGAATTCATTTTGAAAAGATATCACTGCATTTCATTAATTTGCTCAAAATAATCATCTTATTAGGGTCTGGTTTGTTTAAAAATATTTTTTAGCGACAGATGGTGAAAATATGAGTCCATTAAAATCTAGTTGTATGAATGTAATACATTATTGTGATTTATAAAAGCTTTTCGTCCTGATAATTGCCATCAATTTTCCCATTTTGAGTTTACAATCACCATTTCATTGCCAGTGCTTGGGCCATAATTGAATGCTAAAATTGAATTAATAAATACAAATGAGCAACTTTATTCTCCTCCTTAATAAGCAACTCATAAAACCACTTTAGGTGAAAGAAGCTCTGGTTGTTACTTAATTGTGTAGGCGAGAAGAAAAAAAAACTGTCTTGCACACATGCAGTTCCATCATGTGACTATATATTCAGGATGAAGTGATCACAGAACCATTCATGCACATCTTTCTGTGCCAAGTTGGCATTCATTATATCAGCAGTGGCACCTACACACAACTGTTGCTCCTTCTAGGCCACAGGTAAAAAGGGGACCAAAAGTTCATATTCTGTTCCTAACAATGCTTACTCTACTTTACTTTAGAATACCAATTTATTAATACAGTGGCCACAATGCTACCGGCTTGTTCAATACAATGAATAATATACACAGAAATACACTTGCAAAAATTTTGATTCCTACGGTTTGATAATACTGATCAGTGAATATGAAGGATTTCGAGATACCATATTTTGAATTCCTCCCTCAGATCTAGCCATGTGTTTAAAACTGCAACTGATGTGCTGATGCATCAATATCAACCAAAGGCTGTTTACTAACACCAACCCATCCGCCAAAGTCTGGCTAAATCAACCTCGGGTGAATTTCAGACGCGTTAGTCTCTCCGGTTGGCAACCTCAGATTTTAGCGAGCGGTGTTGAAATAGCATCGGCCCTATGCTTCCAATAAACAAACAGTTAACATCCGCATGCCATCTGGTACGAGGCAACATCTTGTAAATGGGCTTTCACACCAGACACCGCGTGGCAGAACCCTTTTATTTAAATGGAGACAGGAGCGCGCCACAGCAAAGGGGCGGAGCTAATGTGCGGCAAAGCAGAGCGGCGTTCTGGAGATACAATATTTTCAACGTTTGCCACATAAATACCCATCAGCTAATCGGAGAAATGCAGGAGATTCAGTGGAAGTATCAAAATCATTAAAATTGATGATAAACTTATCAGTGATTAATTTTCAAATTTAAATTAAATGATAACTGTCAATACAATAAAATTCCATTCAACTTTCAACTTGCAGAAGTGAATATAGTCCAAAAAGTGATTTCCTATTGAGCAGCAGGTTGATAAGGGATTCGGCATTGCAGTTTGCCTTGTTAATGGCAGAGTTCAACTTTTGTTTTATTATTATAAGAACATAAGACCATTCGACCCATCGTGCTCGTTTGGTGTCCATTAATAACTAATAATATAATCTAAGCAATATATTAATATAATAACAAAAAGTATTATGTACCTGCAACTGTTTCGTTATAAAATAAATTGAATATTATGAAAACAGACAAAGGTAGTACATTGCTCTGTGGAATGTGCAACAGCGCTGCTAAGATAAAATTAAACTGTGTGACATCCAATAAATGGTGGATTAAAGCTCAATTAAAATAAATAACATACCAAAATATGAATGTATAAGAGGGATAATGCAGAATGTTAAATTCATGCAAAATATTAATGTACGATGCACGATGATCCCTCATCTCAGACCATACCCAGCAATGGCACAAAACTCGCAAATATATATTCATCAGCTGCCATTTATATTTCTTTGTCAAACTAAGAGCGCCTATGGGAGAAACACGTTTTTTGTTATTTCTCGTTGCTAATGGCCGCAATATGTTTATTCAATGCTAAATTTTGAAAAACAATGTTTTTGAGTGCGGACCCTCTTCCTAAATTGAATATTTTATGTGTTTGGTCTATGCACTGCATTAAACTATACCATATACTTTTTCTAAGAACAATGTCTATCTCCCTTCTTTATTATTCACAAATCAATTGGTTTAAGTGAATCTCCTTATTGCAGCATTGACTGACCTTTACCTAGTTCTTAAAACTAGCAATTATGTAACTGGCATTTAACTAAATATTTAAAATTAATATTATATATTTTCCTAGTTGAGATATTTAAATTTAGAAGAAAGTGGGAGTCAGAAACAGATGTAAGGTAGTTTGAAATTAATGTAGAAGAAGTTGTCAATCTTAAAACTGAAATAATAAGTCACTGTGGGATCTATATTAAGATTGTAAAGTCTAAGATACATCTAAACAGTGCTTCAGTGCACATTATTCCTACTGGTGGTTTGCTTAGGAGGGATTAATTACCTTTTTATAGAAATTACTGTACACATCCATGTAGATGTTTGTCTGCAGTTTGCAGTATCAAGAGTGTATCTTTATTTGAAAAGTATCCACCTCATCAGTGTTTGTTACTAAAATAAATGTTAAATATTACAATGAATTATGTAAGAATTAATAAAGTACACGCTCCGTACCCACTATCTCTGCAAACAAAATAGTGCAGATTGAAAAAAAATAATAAGAATTTTGTCATAAATGCCTGGAAAGACAGGCCTTTTAACATATTGTCTTTATGCCAAGAACTGTAAGCTCCAATATTTATATGTGGTAATGCCTCCTCACCATCACAATCAGGGGACCTCTGAGATATCTGGCAATCTTGCTGTATTCTCAAAGTTGTTGTTTTTATTCCCCCCTTTCACTTCTCCCTTTATATGTTGTGTTTTAGGTAATGGTGGTGGTGGTGTTTTTTTAACCATGTGTTGTTCATGCAGTAAATAAAACTGATTTCAAATAAATGCATTGGCATTCATTAGCAATAACTGCTCAAATGTTCTCCTTCAAATATATCAATACATAATACCCACTTGTTACAAACAATACAACTAAGGGCCGGATTAAATCAAAACTTTGACCGACCCGCTAATTGAAAACTACAAACCTGTACATCAAAGCAGTTTTATTTATGAGTAGTAGAAAGTAGCATCAAAAAAAGAAGCCACCACTGAGGTCTGTACTTCTGTATTAGCAGGTGGGTCAAAGTTGCGATTTAATCCGGCCCTAAATCTGTCTTGTATAAAGCCCCCAAAATATACTTTGGGGAAAATGCATAATGATCTTGTCTGCACTGTTATCACAACTCTGTTCAAAAGTAACATTGCTCTTATGAATATACATTTGAAGAGGTATGGTTCACTGAATACAATATAGGAGCTCACTGTGATCAAAAGGATCAGGCAGACTCCCACGTACAATAAGTTACAATTCCAAGTTTTCCTATAAGCAAAGTATTGAAAAAGAAAGAGGAAATGTATTCACTTTCTTCCCAAACCTATAACACCAGGACAACACAATAACAGTGGTTATTCAATGGGTCATTACAGTGTTTGTGGTAGAGTCCACCAAGGAAAAGGCTACAAAATTGTAAACACGTGTTATTAAAAAGGAGAATAGAATTTTGTTTTAAACTAAACACTTATGCAATTCCTTTACAGTTCCCTTATTTTACAAGAGAAATAGCTACTGTAGTTCTGGGACATCTTACTGAAGAATGATGCCTTGGTAAATTAGAGCAGATGTGACAATATGACAAAAATAATGGAAATAAATAATAAGCTGGAGATGAGATAAAAGGAAATGTTAATGTATCTCTTTGAGTCTGTTCCAAATGTTCCCTTTTCCTGAATGCTAACAGTTTTTATAAATATATATATATATATATATATATATATATATATATATATATATATATATATATATATATACATATATATATATATATGCATGTAACTGCTATATAATGCATTTCTGGCCACCATAACCAAGTATTTTTGATGTGCAGCCCATTAGGATGTTGTATTATATGAAACCATTTATGCTAAAATGTAATTCACCATAGTTGAGTAGCAACTGTATTATGACAGTACAGAGTCTGACAGCACAGAGGCATTCTATATTGTGAACTGCTTTTGCAACTTGTTGTGATTACTTCAAGACCGAAATGTGCACAGAAGCCATAAAAGCAAAGGGGGAAAAAATAATAATTGTATCAGTTAGGTGACATTTTATTTCTTTATTTACTGGCAAGCAAAGTAAATTTAAGCCCCCAAGACTTGACGAGTCTCAATCCATCACAGACATTCAATCCATCTATCGTACTTGTTAGTAAACATCTGACACTTTCTGTTGCCAAATTAGTGTGTGCAGTCCTAAGCTGAAGCCAAAAAATAAATGCTGGTGCATTATTTATGCCCAGAAAAAAAAGTATTTCAAGTTTTAATGTATTTATCAGGGTGGTTAGCAATTTTATGCTGCAAGGATTTCACATGGATTAGCAATCAGCTACTTCCATGAAACAGTCCCAATGAAATATTCATTTTAATAGTCATCCAAAGTGGACAGCAAACCTGAGGCAAATCCAGTTGATGTTGTTTTGTCAATTAGACGTCAGAACAGCCAGTGCTTTGAGGGATAATGAGTCCATGCCAGATTTTGTCAAACATCAGGTGTATGACATCTGCTTCAGTCTTTTCAGACTCTGCAATTATAATATACTGTAGAATTACTACCTATAATAAGCGCAGGAAAATTACCAATATCATTGTCATCAATATTGTGCTCAAAACAGTGAGACGACGACACACAAGAGAACAACAGTTAATGTATTTTCAAACAGTGAGTCCTCATGGGAGAAATGTCAGAAGTTAAACATGTTATTGTGTGGAAGCTCTGCTTCATTTTAGACCAAGCATTTATGAAACTAACATTCAGTTTATTCATGCCATTTTTTTTTCCAGGTTGCAGTGAAAATACTGAGCACATTAGACTAATCTTTGTTATTTGTATTATTTACAAATTAAAACTGGGTCTGTTTAAAGAAGGTAAAGTATGGTGAAGATCCATGGCGGCATCTCCCACTTTTGTTGAAAAAAATAAAAATAATGTTGTGATATCTGCAGCTGTAAAAAGACAGTTGTCATTGTATAACACTATTGAGTTAACTAGGGGCTGTGGTAACTGCAACAATCATTACACACAGCAGTCTTTTTTAGTCCTTCTATGACTTAGTAGTTCAAAAGGTTCATCTTGGTTAAATGCATTACAGTTTTCTTGCAGCACATTTTAAAATATAAATCAAATGCAAAGTGCTGGTACAGAAACAGTAGGTTGAAAAGAGTTAGAAGAAAAAAAATACTTTCATGAAAGTTTCCTTCACTCAGTTCACGAACACAAACGTTACGATCTTAAAGTTTATCAGTGTCGAGGATTGAACTGTGTGTGGAAAAAGCAGTCAGAAAGTGCTGTTCTGTTTCTCTACAAAGCCCAAGTGAATCACCAATTCATCCTGCTGCCATTTCAGGCACATTTATTGAACAATGATGATGACTTGTCAGCCATATATCTTTTTAGGAAGACACAAAGCTTGTCGGAGTGCCTCTCACTGAATACAGCTAACACACGGTCTATCAGCACAAGGTCTATGAGCTCACTAAAGGACTAGGCTTGACTTTTAACCCTCAAGAATGCATTGTTTTGTAGATGTCTTCAAATAGTAGAAGTTGCAGACCTTTTCCAGTCCAGTGCCTTTGACATCTGTATATCATAATGATTATTACCATTAACTGTTGTTTATCTTGATCGGATTGCATCTAAATGAAGTGATATAGAATTAAATGTATTGCCATGCACAGCAGACAGAAGGGTCACATGTTGTTTGTGCTGTTGTTTTGTAATTTTAAACCCTTATAAATGTTCGAAACTATAAGCAGGCATAATATTTCTGATCTTCAACATCCCATGTTGAAGACAACATATAAAAACAGCGCAAGAGGGAATGGAAGTGTAATGCAATAACTCCAGTACACTGGCCAGTACACTGGCCACTCCACAGCTGTTGTTTTGGTTGACACCTTAAGGTTGCTCATGCGCACAAGCAACTGCTGTTGCACACGTGTTGCACATGGGTGGGCAGTAACAAGGGAAATAATTTCAAACTGGGGTGCTGAAGATGCTGAAGACCTGAAATGCGGGATTCTGAGTCATTTCGAAGTCAAAATGTTTGACTCAAATATACCTTTGCTTCACAATCACAAATCACTATGAGACACATGGGCCAAAAAATCACACATCAACCGACACTATACAGGAAGGCTAGATGTGGTTTCTGGTGCTTGTCAATCAAAAAGATCGATTTGGTGGAGCTCTGTAATTGAAACGGGTGAGGATGCACAATTTTCGATTTGTGCGCTGCTAGAATCGTGAGTTTTCATTGGAAATCTGCTGTTTCCGCTGCTGATGTAGGAGCTTCTATGTGAATGCAAGTCTCCTGTTGTGACGACCAAATTAATCAATAACATCAACATAAAATGCACCGTGCCCCTCTTAAATACGCCACTGGCTGTGTGGTATCTTCTGTACAACAATCAGTTCCATCTGTAGAATACGAGATAGTATACAGACAAATAAAGGGTACTCGATCTTCTGTCTGCTACAGACTCAAGACACAGAAAGAAAGGCAGATGCACACAAGCCCTGTATGAGCCAAAATGAAGTAATTTGGATAAATGAAATATAATTGCTGATTAATACTAGAACAGTTTGAAAGGAGGAGCAGATTTTCCATAGGCACTGTATACCCCAGGTGTGTTTATTTCTCTTTTGGCTTTGCACAGCAGACAAGCAGTAGTGAAGTCACATTATAATGTATACCTTGATTTGGTATGTTTGGTATGTACCTTGATGATACCGTAGTAGAGTTGAATATATGTAGAAAATGTGTAGGTTAGTATCTGGTAAACTTTGTAAGTTACCTTGGATGAAACTGTCTACTAAATTAACCAGTAATAATAACTTGAGTGTGCTATGGTTGAGTTTGGTGACACAATCTTCCTGTCTAACATCAATGGTACAGACACCCCACTCAGGAGTTTCTGCCTGTTATTAAAACAAAATGTCTCAAAGGCACCAGATATATCATTAGGCAAGCCCAAGCGGAACCTTTTAATATTTTTTTAATTATTATTATAGTGATATATATTGTTATATTATTATATGATATAGTATTATAGGATATATTACAATGTCAATCTAATGCTGAATAAAGGTCTCCCCCCTTCCATTGGCGGAAAAGGTCATGCCTATTTTATCACTTCCCTGCATTGCCTAGAGGAAAACAATGAGAAGTAATTCTAGAGAACTCATAAACTAATCCAATGTACCAAACTACACACACTGTTCTTCATTTGTTTGATGAATTGATGCTTCCTATCTGTCCAAACAAATCAAGACAGGTTAAAAAAAGCTATTTCTCATACTGATATTAATTGTATAACTAGGGCTGCAATGTCCAATCCAACAATTTGCATACTTCGATTAAAGAATAATGATCGATTACAATTTTAGTCTTCGATGATTCGAGACTTTCACGATGGCAGGTGGTGTACACAATTTTGGGATAGATTCTTTGGGATAGACCAACAACACAAATATGTGCTTCACTCTCTGCAAACGTGATCATGACACAAAAGTAAAACATATATGATTGTACATATGAAAAAACAAGAAAGCCTTCACAACGCACAACTTTTTTCAGATTTTGTCAGAGGTGAGGTGCACAACACTGCACACACTTTTTAAATGGATCGGAACACCGGAATTCAATTCACATTTAAAATATAAATTATTAAATGATACATTGTGGTACACTTTATCAGTAATCGTGTAATAGAGTAGACATTGATTAGTAACATGAAATCTTGCCTTGTGCAATGCTGCTCTGAAGCGTGTCTTTACCCATGTGTCAGCTGACCAATGGCAGCTCCTCTGTTGGAACTATGGTCGTGTTCTAGAAGTGCAGATTCCCACAGTTCAAAGCAGGTATGCAGAATCCCACCGATCCATACATATAGGCTTATTTATAGGCCACTAACTACAATATTCCAATTGACACTTAGAACAGGGAATGTGCCAACTGATTGAAAAACTGCAAATGTCATACCTATCCACAAAAAAGGGAACAAAACTAAGGAACATCTTAATGAAATGAAAATTCATGGTGACAGTCAACATGGGTTTAGATGAGGCAGATCATGTCTTACTGATTTATTACTTTCTTGAACATGCACCTGAAGCTGTAGATCACATGAAAGCATATGATATGATATACTTAGATTTTGATAAGCTGTAGGCATTCAGGGTAATGTAAGTAGATGGATTATGAACTGGTTGATATATAGGAAACAGAGGGTGTCAATTAGAGGATCGCTTCTAACTGGAGTGAGGTTGTTAGTGGAGTTCCACAGGGATCAGTATTAGGGCCTTTGCTTTTTCTAATCTATATTAATGATCTGAACTCTGAGATAGTTAACAAACTTGTCAAGTTTGCAGATGATACTAAAATAGGTGGCTCAGCAGATACAATCTCAGCAGCACAGGCTATTCAAAGGGACTTGGATAATATTCAGTTGTGGGCCGACACCTGGCAGATGAAATTCAATGTGGACAAGTGCAATGCATTACATAACATTGTAACAACAATATCCACTATAATTACATTATGGGAGGAATAGAACTGGAAGAAGTAATGCATGAGAAAGACCTAGGAGTCTATGTGGACTTTTCTTATCCATACAAATGCTAGGGTATATTGTCAAAAGTGTAGAATTGAGAACAAGGCCAGTAATGTTCAGACTGTACAATGCACTAGTTAGACCTCATCTGGATACTGTGTACAGTTCTGGGCTCCACACTTCAAGAAAGATATCGCTGCTCTAGAGGCAGTTCAGAGGAGAGCATCCAGACTTATTCCAGGTCTGAAGGGAATGTCCTACTGAGAGACTGAGGAACTGAACCTTTTCACCCTGGAACAGAGGAGACTACGTGGGGACTTGATCCAAGTCTTCAAAATCATGAAAGGCATCGACCACATCAAACCAGAGGAGCTTTTCCAGATCAGCAGGGACACGTGGACCCAGGGACACAAATGGAAATTGGGCTTAAAGGCATTCAAGGCAGAAAACAAGAGAACTTCTTCACACAAAGAGTTGTCACAATCTGGAATAGGATTGTCACGATACTAAAATTTTGAACTTCGAAACGATACCAGTTCAGATTCACTAAACTCAATACCAATTTGATATCACACACACACAAAATTCTGCACACACAACATACATTAGCATTCCTTTCATAAAGATACACAATCTTCACTCCAGATCAAATGGGCCGGAGCAGTAAACACAAGTATCATAGTATTAAGAAAACTTTTTCCAGAATTCAGTAACCATTCAAACATTCTCTTCAGAACAGTAGGCAGTGCAGGTAGCTAATAACACTCATGTATATTTTGGTAATCTCTTTGGCCAACATAACATAACCGTGACTGGTTTAATCCGGCTTGTTGTAGTAACAGTCAATAGGCACATTCATATTTGACGTTTTACTGCATTATTATTGCATAGCTTTATAATATATTGAAAATGTGTTCCATATTCATATTCATCACACAGCAGTTTTATAACGGAGACTTTTTGTAACCCAAAAAGTCAGATTTCTTTGGCCAATTAAGAAAGGCCCAGGTGGCTACACAAGAACCAATGGAGATTGATCAAGTGATAGAGGACGAACCCATGGAGGATGATGAAATGGAGGTTTATTTTATTTTTCCTGAAGACATGGAAATGTTGACTGTGGCTCCCTTGACTGTTCCACACAAGTCCAGGAGAAGATGGAGCCACAGAATGTGCCCATACTGATGCCGTTAAGTGGGCAGTTGGGTACATAACTTACTGATCTAATCCAGTTGTTTATATTATCAGGTTTGTCATCTCAGCGTTGTCCTCTCACTGTGCTGGCAGACAGCAGCCTCCTTCCCATGTTCCTCTTCTTCAAGGGCCAGCCCCTGCTCCAGCTGCTGGCCTCCCTGCTCTGTCCCCGTGGCTGTGCATCTGGAGGCTCAGTCAGAGGGCTTCATGGAGGAGGAAGAGATGAATATCTGGACCTCACTGTGGAGGCAGACAGTAGCCTCCTTCCCATGCTTCTCTTCCACCTTTCCCGAGGCCTTGCATCTGGAGGCATAGCCAGAGGGTTTCACAGAGGAGGAGGAGATGGAGATCTGGACCTCAAGGGTGAGGCAGAAGCACATGGATTCTCAGAGTGACTTCCAGTGTTTAACTTTTAGTTTTGACCCTCACTTTTCCTTCTTCGACCTTGCCTATTGGATAACATCTCTTATCTAGTTCGACCGATCGACCTCCTGCTAGTCTGTTGACCTTGATTTACGGATCACCTTTGAAATAGTGATTGCTGGCCCCAGCCCCTCCGCTGTTTTCCGACTTTGTCTTCCTCTCTGCTATTGGATACTTCACCCCTATCCAACCAGGCATAACAGCCTGTTAGGAGCAGTAAACAGAAACAGCTGGTGGGGACTGAACTAAACTACCCTGTATTTACAAACATCTCTGATATACTTGTTATGTCTTCCTAGGGCATCCCGCACTGATTCTTGTACATTGTTCTTCCATATTTGTAATAAACATTTAATTTAACATAGCACTAATTATGTTGTCCTGTGCAGTGCTTTGACCCCCTGTCCGGTATTTTAGATGGTGTCCGGTTATGTTAAGCACTTTAATCTATTGGACACGTCGTTAAAAATGTTTTTGACACACACAAATTACCATTACAATTTAGGCAGAGCACAATAATAGTTTAAAAAATGCCATATTTGCTTCTGTAAAATTAATATTGAACTACTACCAGAAATATTGTGTTTCAAAACCAGGGTTTCTATTTTCCTTAACAGCTCTAATTCTAAGCTCTATGCTTCCCAAATTAAGAGACCCCTACAACAACCAACCAAAGACATGGGGAGGGGCTGCTGCATCAACATGCATTCATGACTTTTGTTATTCTGTACAGATTTTCACCAATTGATACAGAATCTGCAGATTCTGTACAGAATTGTGAAAGTCTGAGTCTTGTGAACGCACCCATAGAAAACTACTTCAAATTATTGTATGAATTAATGTCATTGTTTCCCTATTTTGGATTCAAAAGACATCTATAAATAACAATAACAATAATCTCAGTACTACACCTGAATACTTTCCCTGCTTTAATTGCTGTTTGTTATAGGCATGACACTTTTAGCTAGCTAGAAAACATCAAATGTAGAGTAATAATAATTAATGCCCAAACAAGCATATTGCAAATAAAACAAGCCCACAAAAATACAACCTGTGACTCTAAAAAAAAAAAAAAGGTAGCAACAGAGGTTGAGTTAGAAGAAGAAGAGATAGAAAAGACTGATGAGATACAGGATGGTGAGGAACCAGTTGATGACAATCATGTGGTGATCAGCAGTAAGGATCAAATCAAATGGTGTCATAGAACATTTGCAGTTCTTCCAGTTGTGCTCACACTTGCACCTAGTCAAAAACCTGGATGGGCTAGATGAATACAATGATGTTTTCTTCAAAGTGCGTCCACTGTTTGACTCTGTTTGCAGCTCCCATTGGAAGAAAATCTTTACGTTGATGAACAAATGGTACCTTTCAGATGGGCACTCTCTGCGAAACAATATGTAAAAGGAAAGCCAAATCCATGGGGTGTGAAGATCTACTTCTTCTGTGGTAAAAGTGGTCTTCCGTACAATTTCCTCCTCCATCAAGGTGCTATTATGGAGCTCTCTCAAGACAACAAGAAGCATATGGGTCTTGGAGCTGCTGTCATTCTTCACTTCAGCCAGAGATGAGAATTCATGCCACTGGAACTGTTGCAAAACCACCTCTCATGTCAGATAAAGACACGTCAAAGAAGGAGAGAGGGAACCATGATAAAGCCATGAGCCATGATGGGAAAATTGTACACAACTCACAACCCCGATTTAGATGCCATAGCCCTTTGGCTGGCGACTAGTCCCTGAAAAATCATAGCTACCTTCTTTTTCTTTTCCGACGGAATTTTGTGCAAATTATACTGTTGTTCTACCCTGGTGAATGGTTCCTCTTCTCTGTGTGCCCCGACAAATATATCCTCTTTATGGTTATGTTTAGCAAAGTAATCTGCTATGAATGTCTCCATCTTACTGGTGTTTCTGTCTCTGCAAAGTGACAGTGTAAGGTTTGAATGTGATCCGTTTCACCCCTCTACAATGATCCCCACTGATCCACTCCTCCAATATGCTTTGTATCTCGTAGCTTGATTAACAGCCACAAGGACACCAGTAACTGTGACTCCACTATCTGGGTTGTAGTTATGCACTATGGGATCTTTCCACTGTCCAAAAGTAGGTGGGCTCAGTGTTGGGGTTTTTATTGCAGAATTGGTACGGTACTCATAACAAATGCCTCCTCCCAAACGATATTGGAGTCTTACACCACAGAAAGGCTATTGAACCACATACAACAAACCGTAAATGTTGTAGAGAGCAAACCCTGCTCCTTATTAGTACTGTTATTCTTTTATACAATGGTGTATCTATTCCAGTCCACTATGGAGGTGCAGATTACCCTCGGCAATGGTACATTAAAACTAGGTATGCTTACAATCCTAGACTTGCTTCAATCATGGGGAGTACTTCAACTGCCCCAAACCCAAGTGATGTGTAAAACCTTGCCAGGTCATACTTATCAATCTAATAACCTAAGTCAAGTCCTCAACAGACCAGATGCTGTCTGCCACTTTCAGAGGTTACCGACTTCCTGTTCTAACAATTAAACTTACACCAATATCAAGCAATGCTACTGCAGGCCTCACAATAACAATACGCTACAGTCCTGGTTCTCTATGTTTTTCCAGAGAGGGGAATCCCTATTCCTTTCTCCGACTCCTCTCCTACATCTGAGATGAGTCAAATGCTGTTGTGCTTAGTGAGGAACCAGCCCGGCTTCTGTCCCTGCACACTTTGTAACAAATTATACCTTTAAGTCATGTAGTTATAAGATGAAACATACTCACCATTAAAACAACTACCAGATGTAGAGCAATCCCCCCCTCTGTCTCGACAATTGTAAGAAATCCGATGAATGGTGAATCAATAAGATGTTTATTTATAATAGTAATAAAATAATGTGGAGAAACAGGTGACTGAGATACGGAGGAGGTCAGAACTGATGTGATATCAAACAGGAATAATTAACTTCTGCACTCTATGAAACCAATTCATTACATTTAATTCTGGAGAAAACAAATTAAAACAAATACAACCATAAGAAAGTGCAACAGAAGCCTTGGCTTTTCTGCAGTTATTCAGCAGAATGCAATGTAACATCAAGCCTTGGTGGTGGATTTATTTTTCCCCCAAAAAAGAGAGAAATGCTGTTGATGCAATTTCACCCGTATAGAACAATGCATTAGTCAATGTGCTAGATCAAATCAAGTCATTGGGCAGTAATATTAATTATAGCCTATGCAGGTAACAATACACCTAGAGGCATTAGGAAACAAAATTTCCATTTTAAAGGCTAATATTTTAGATGCATTTTATAGCCAACCTATTGATCGGTTTAGATTAGGCTACTCCAAAAACTGATTACTGTCATGCTTACAACATTTCTCATAAGAATTACATCAAGGCAGTATGTCACAATGGACATAACAGAAGCTACGCGTGTGCCCTGAAAGTGAATCACTATAATTGTTTTAGGTCTACCTCTTAGTAGAACATTAATACATAGTTTGACACCCCCACCATTATTTTAACACATTGTTTTATTGTATTGTTAGGACTCTTCCACTACATTTTATTTAACACTTGCAGACAATTACAATGCAAGCTGTGCTGATTGTTCTAATCAACCATTTAAAACATTGACCAAAATCACATTCAAAATGCAGCAATCAACAGTGGACTTAATAAGGGCATCTGCTAAATAAATACATAATCATAATCATAATAATGCAATTATTATAATAATAAAATAAATACATTTGATTAAATTCTCAAAAAGAGCTCTCTTCCTCAAGACTATATTGAGAAAAGACATCTCCTCTCAAAATTAAACAATACTGTGGTCTCGACCTCGTTATTACCAGGACACTTCAATATGGTAGATGACAAATCAATGTACTATTGTACAGGGACTGCATTCATAACAATTAATGTAAGCTACTGGTATACCTATTACACTATTAAAGTTTGTATCGTCCGTTTGTGTCCGTTTGGGAAGTTCGGTTAAGTACTGCCCTTGTAAAAAGAAACGCACAGGAAGATTTATGGTTGGTGTATTGATGCATATATTTATAGCTGAACAGTTAATCCTTTATTCTCCACTGTTTTAAATGTGTTTCTATAAATTAGCTACAGCTATCTACTTCTGATGCCATTGAACAAAGCAGTTATCACAGCGCAATTCATACTGAAACACCCTCTCACAGCAGTGCTTGGTGCTGATATTGTAAGCGATTGGTTGAACAAGGAATAAATGCCCACCCCTGCATTGCAATGCTAAGCACTAATTGGTTGAAACACTAAATTGCGGCAAACAGCAATACTAATTCGTTGAAAGTTGAACAAGCCAAATCAGAAATAATATTCCCCATGAAGACAATTGGCACATCTTAAATTAATTGTATCTGAACATTCAAATCCAAGTACGTAGCTGTAATCGTCTTGCCTATTGTTCAATTTTCACCTGTCTCGATTTAAAAACCTTGAGCAGCATCTGTCTATTACCATGGCAGCTGTGGCATTGTACCGATTGCTCTTGTATGGCACACATTGTGTAAGAGTACTATGCTGTGGGAGCATAAAATTGCTTAGCTATACCAGCCATGAGTAAAGCACACATTCCAATGCCATCATTAACATTTGCTGTCTTTTTCCACAGAAGGAAAACTTTAGTAAATGTCAACACCTGTTTACAAATGTATAAATTCAAAATCAGAAATGTGTTTGAAAGAAAAGGATACATTGTTTCAAGTAATATCTGATCCTAAATCCAGAGCACTTCCATTCTATTTTTATTATTATTATTATTATTTTTGTATTATTATTTCTTGGGAGACGCCCTTATCCAGGGCGACTTACAACATAAGTGCAATACAATGTGCAAGAATACAGTTAAGTATAAGGCATCAACATTACAAATTAAAATTTACATTTAAACAAAGCAGTTCAAGATACAATACATTTTACAACTTCCAATTTATACAGTTAAGTACAGTGCGGACATACATCCTGGAAAGTAAAGCTAAGTGCCATCCAGATGTAAGGTTATAGTCAAGGGTTACGGGAAAGGGAGCAAGGAGGAAATCAATCAATAATGCAAGAAACATGATAAAATGCTATGAAGTGCTATCTAACAGGGATTAAAAAGGACTAATATTACAAGTACTGTCTGAAAAGATGTGTTTTGAGTAAGCGCCGGAAGGAGGTCAAGGACTCTACAGTTTTCACTTCAGTGGGAAGGTCGTTCCACCATTTAGGGTTCAGGGATGAGAAGGAGTGGCTCTGGAGGAAGGGGAGTGGAGAGGAGGCAGAGTTAGTCTTCTGGCACTGGAGGAGTGCAGTGGTCTGTAGGGGATGTATGGAGAGACGAGTGACTGAAGGTAACTTGGTGCAGTGTGGTGAGACAGCAGTAGGTGAGGGTCAAAGTCTTGAACTGGATGCGTGCCGGTATCGGGAGCCAGTGCAGGGAGCGGAGCAGTGGAGTAGCGTGTGCGAATCGGGGCAGAGAGAATACCAGATGAGCCGCAGAGTTCTGGATGAGCGGGTAGTAGTTGCAGGCAGACCGGCCAGGAGGGAGTTGCAGTAGTCCAGGCGGGAGAGGACCAGTGACTGGACGAGCAGCTGAGTTGAGTAGTCGGTGAGGAAGGGACGGATCCGGAGTATGTTGCTCAAGAAGAATCTACAGGTGCGTGTCAGTGTGGTGATGTGCTGAGTGTAGGAGAGAGCAGGATCGAGAGTGACTCCTAGATTTTTAGTGGAAGAAGAAGGAGAGAGTGTGGTGGATTCCAAGGGGATTGAGATGGAGAGATCAGCTGAAGGTGAGGAAGAGTGGCGAAAAACAGGAGATCCGATTTGGAGAGGTTGAGCATGACAAACCATGGTATGCGATGAGGTGGCCCAGGGAGTGAGTGTAGAGAGAGAAGAGGAGGGGGCCCAGCACGGAGCCTTGGGGAACGCCTGTGAGGAGAGGTTGGGGGGTGGATGAGGAACCTCGCCATGTCACTTGGTAGGTCCGGTCGCTGAGGTAGGAGGAGAACCAGGCGAGAGCAGTCCCAGAGAATCCAAGGTCAGCACGGCAGGAGAGGAGCATGGAGTGATCGACGATGTCAAATGCTGCGGATAGGTCAAGGAGGATGAGGACTGAGGAGAGGGAGGCCGCCTGGGCATGGCTGAAGGAGTCAGTGACTGCCAGTAGAGCCGTCTCAGTGGAGTGAGCTGTGCGGAAGCCGGATTGCAGAGGATCAAGGAGTGAGTGTTGGGACAGAAAGTCCGAGAGCTGATGGTGGACAGCATGCTTGAGAGTCTTTGAGAGGAAGGGGAGTAGGGAGACAGGAGAGGTGGCGTTAAGGGTTGGTTTCTTGAGGAGTGGGATGACAGCAGCTTGTTCAAATGCAGAGGGGAAACAGCCAGAGAGGAGTGAGAAGTTGAGGAGGGAGGAGATAAAGGGGAGTAAATCAGGAGTGGTCACTTGGAGGGAGAGGGTCCAGGGCACACATTGTAGGTTTGTGACATAGTAGGAGAGCGGAAACGTCAGAGTCTAAGAGAGGGGAGAATGAAGAAAAGGAAGCTTGGTCGGTGGGAGGTTTGGGTGTGATGGGAGAGGAGGGGGTACTGTTGAAGAGCTTGCGAATGTCTTGGAGGAGAAGAAGGAGGCAAAATCATCAGCAGTGAGAGATGAGGGAGGAGGAGGGGGAGTGGGGCAAGCAAGGAGGAGAAGGTGGAGTAGAGTTCGTGGGGGTTGTTGGGGGTTATTTTTTATTGTGAAACAAACAAGAAATACGACCAAAAAAACAGAAAACTTGAGCGTGCATAACTAATCACCCCCCCAAATTCAATACTTTGTAGAGCCACCTTTTGCAGCTGCAAGTCTCTTGGGGTACATCTCTATAAGCTTGGCACATCTCGCCACTGGGATTTCTGTCCATTCTTCAAGGCAAAACTGCTCCAGCTGCTTCAAGTTGGATGGGTTCCACTGGTGTACAGCAATCTTTAAGTCTTTAAATCTTTAACCACAGATTCTCAATTGGATTGAGGTCTGGGTCATGACTAGGCCATTCCAAGACATTTAAATGTTTCCCCTTAAACCACTCAAGTGTTGCTTTAGCAGTATGCTTAGGGTCATTGTCCTGCTGGAAGGTGAACCTCCGGCCCAGTCTCAAATCTCTGGAAGACTGAAACAGGTTTCCCTCAAGAATTTCCCTGTATTTAGCATCATTATTTTTTTCTTTAAGCTCTGGCCGCTCTTCCGTAAAGCCCAGCTCTGTGGAGTGTACGGCTTAAAGTGGTCCTATGGACAGATATTCCAATCTCCGCTGTGGAGCTTAGCAGCTCCTTCAGGGTTATCTTTGGTCTCTTTGTTGCCTCTCTGATTAATGCCCTCCTTGCCTGGTCCATGAGTTTTGGTGGGCGACCCTCTCTTGGCAGGTTTGTTGTGGTGTCATATTCTTTCAGTTTTTTAATAATGGATTTAATGGTGCATCGTGGGGTGTTCAAAGTTTCGGATATTCTTTTATAACCCAACCCTGATCTGTACTTCTCCACAGCTTGTCCCTGACCTGTTTGGAGAGCTCCTTGGTCTTCATGGTGCCACTTGCTCAGTGGTGTTGCAGACTCTGGGGCCTTTCAGAACAGGTGTATATATACACTGAGATCATGTGACAGATCATGTGACACTTAGATTGCACACAGGTGGACTTTATTTAACTAATTATGTGACTTCTGAAGGTAATTGGTTGAACCAGATCTTATTTAGGGGCTTCATAGCAAAGGGGGTGAATAAATATGCACGCTCCACTTTTCCATTTTTTATTTTTTTTAAACAAGTTATTTTTCTAATTTCACTTCACCAATTTGGACTATTTTGTGTATGTCCATTACATGAAATCCAAATAAAAGTCAATTTAAATTACAGGTTGTAATGTAACAAAATAGCAAAAATGCCAAGGGGGGTGAATACTTTAGCAAAGGCACTGTAGTTTATCAATCTCATGTTTAAAAGCAGAGTGAAAGGAATAACAACATCCCATTGCGATAGAGCAATCAAAGTAAAATCCACTTAAAGTGTAATTTTAAAGGCTTATTTTAAGTATTTTGTTTAGATTCATGCAATGTAAATGGACAGTGGATTACAACATTTAGCTGGATTTATATATGTGCATTATGTGGAATTTTCATTTTTGCCGAAATAAAGAACTGCAGTGTTTTTTTTCAGTTTTTTTACATAATCCACTGGCAGCAGTAAGCAGCTTTATTTAAAGAATATTTTGTCGTCTTCACTTGAACACACTGATGTTTGAAACAGTGCTGCATACATTTTAAAAGATTAATACAATGTATGTTTTAAAATGTTTTTGCAAGTTTTGTACTTATTTTACGTTCCCCTCCCCCTCCAAGTCATTTGTATTTATATAATAAGACTGTATATATGTGTACAGCATCTTTCAAAAAAGTTACCTGTCAAAATGTTTTGGGAATTCAAGTAAATTATTTCCCTATTCACTGTACTCTGAAGTCCTGTATATATACCCAAGTTACATATTTTTACTCAAATTATGTTCCATGATGTTTAATGATGACTTAGCTTTACAGATAACTTGTACATTGTCTAGTTAAATTCACATAATTCCTTCCCATCATCTTTTAATTTTTTGTCATCAAAAAAATGCAGTATAATTCTGAGTGAGAATAATGCCAAACAAGTCAGAGGAATGACTATTAGTGATAGAGACGATCTATCTTTTCCCTCTCCATCATCCATTAGTGATGATGAATTGGTTAATCAAAGGTGACATGCAAGCTATATTCAGACTCTTATTTTGTATACATAAAATATGTTTAATGCACATGCAACTATGCCATGCAGCATTTACCAGTGAGTTTGCATTTCTTTGAATACTCAAAATAGAAACATGCTGATCTTGATGAAATGTCACTAATTAATGGGGTTGTTTAGGCAGCATTTCTTCTTCACTGGTTAAAGGGAAAGGGCCATATCAGCAGACCATGCAAAGCATAATAAGAGCAAATGATAATTACTAGCTCAAAATTAAAATCAAATAGATATCAAGGAACAAGCTCACAATTACATGCACCTCAAATGTCATGTCTGAAAAAGATACATTTCGAAACTGAACATTTGAAGATTACTAATATGTTTAGCTCATGTGGAATTGGAATTGGATTTGGTATCTGGTGCTCTAGGGGGGTAGGTACACAAAGGCGGGAAATGTGGTGCTATTTATTTCTACAGTGAGGAGGTGAGCAAAACAAACACCTAGCTCTTTATTGTGCTTACCTATACACAGAACGGGTCCCGTTTGGTTGTTTATGCTCTGTAAACCTGTTCTAAGCATCATTAATGATCTAACTGAGACAAATTACTTCCTGTAAAAGTTGATCTTCGTATTTGTTTGTATGTATTTGATATCCTGGAAGGATCCATCTTAATAATTCTGTACTTTGTTTTACAATAGAAAATCACTACATAGTAAGATACAAAATTGTTTTTTTTGCGTTTTTCTTTTCTTTTTATCAAAGGCCTCCACCTACAGTTGCTGAATATTGCCTTCACATTTGAATGTAAATGTATTATACATAGATATCTTCATTGGAAGAAAAATGTTGTTCAATATATAGATCACTTGTCTAATCCTGCTGCCCTCAGGGTGTTCACATTGAAAAACAATAAAGAGAGATACAATCACAGTACCTGACATATTGACTATGCCCCGAATAACTTTTATAATATTCAAATTCCCTTTGTAAACCAGCAGACAACCTTAGGGATTTCCATACAGATGACAATAGCATATGACATATGAATGACTACCATTCTCTGCAGGTAACTAGAACAAACAGGTAGTCAGAGTAAATGGTTACACGCAATGATGATGTCATTAGTAAATTCATTTAGAAAATTAGAATACGTTTCCTACAGATATATTCCTCATTTTAATAATAAAACAATATCAAACTTGTAGAAAAAATACAGTAAACAGCCTGATGTCATTTCACACAATACAGACATGCTGCAACAGTATAATGTGGAAGAGGTAGTGTGTGTAATTATAGTATTGTCGGTTTTTGGTACAGCTGTTAGAAGTTGTTGCCACTTATCTATTGGAGTTGCGCTCATGTTAATGCTTTTTGTGCTTTACTAAAGTGATAGCCTTTAATTTGCATTTTTTTCCAACATGCAATCTCATAATGCATCAATCTGTGTCATTGGTGTGTGACATTTAATGTCACTCTACTATCATGCAATTCGTTTTAAACTTGCATATAGAAATGGCTATTGCTCATTTTCTACACTAATGGTAAAACTGTGCTGAATAACTTATTTTATGAAATGGTGACCACTAGGCATAAAAACGTAAATGTGCATTTACATTTAAAAAAAAACAGGTTTTACAGTAGCCTTGGGACAATGCTGCAGATTAGATTCTCATATGAACTATGACAATCATGAAAATGAAGTGCTGCTTGCTAAGTAGTAACTGACAGGTGCACACCACCCAAAATACCGCAAAATGACAGAAAAAGTCAACAATGCTTCTATTGTCAGTTATGCTGTTTTATGCTTCAGGATTTCGCAAAAGCTATTTATTTTCAGAAACACAGCATCCATATACCAAACAACACAAAAACAAATTCATTGTGTTAAAAAAAAAAAAATCCAGCTGTGTTATGAAACAATGAAAAAAGGAAATATAAGACAGATTGTCAATCACACAGTTTGCAGTAGAATGGCATGTACTGTTAAATGCAAGTATTACACGGTCATAGCCACTGCTCACAGTGGGGTATAACCACCCAAGTGTCTAATATATATTACAACAATGTGTACAATAAATGAAGCCTCAGAGAGGTCTCACCAGTCTCTAACAGACTAAATCAACTTGCTTCAGTGCACTTGAACTTTGCATGCCCTGCACCATCACCCCTGGTGTCACAGTACCGAAGTTAAAAAATATCCAGGTCATCGACCGCATCCTTGGATGTCCTTCTCGCAAGTGATCTCCAATAGCGTTTGTCAACTTGGAGTTTATAACTTGTGAAGAGGATGGTGAGAGGTAACAATCTGCTGATTGAGGCCGAGTGATCAGTGCCTTTAGCTCGAAAGCAAATGTTTGCAGTTGATTGCTCAGGGTCTCATTTTGATCCTGGACAGTGATCATCTCGTAAGTACTGTTATTAAGACTCTTGTTTTCATGAATTGACATCATCCAGTTCTCTCAATGTAGCCAAAGTGTTGGCGTCGCTTGAAGAGGCGTGCAGAGTGTGCGTGCTTGTGATAATTTCTGACACTGTGGTGGGTGTCTATGAGTTTTGGCAGTACTGATGAAGCATTACACATAGTTATCTCAAATTATTATTATTATTAACACCTGTAGTATGCCTTCTGTGTAGTTAGTTATACATCTTTATGTATTTTAATGCAATGGATCTCGGTTGTTTATCAAACTAATAGGATTTTCAGTCAAAATAAATGAAAGTAAAAATAAAAAATGCATCTCACCAAAAGAAAAATCCAGATTTAATGTGATAGTGCTACATGTGTTTGGGCTGGTCTTTTATAGAGTGCTCTTAGGTGCATCTTCGAAACACAATAAACAATGACATCTTAAATTGTGTTGAAATAGGACACTGAGAACATACATCTCTGAACACAGAACCAATCTTCTGGGATTCTGCATCCCACAGTTTAAAAATCACACAGCGATTGTATCTTGCAGATTAATGAACAGCACACAAAGCATCAACAATAAACTACAGTGAGAAATGCTTGTACCTGTATTTTCACAAGAGGACAGTCAAATGCAAGCCTCTGTGAAAATGTTGGGTTTCAGCTTCAATAATCAGGCATTTCATCTAGAAAAAATGATAGCAGTTTGAAAAGTTGCACTTTTCCCCCTAAAAGTCATGCATTATTTGAATGGGGGGGAACAATGACTCATCAGCTATGTGACGTCAATGTGAGTTTAAGGCACGCTAACGAGTATTCACCTGAAACGTCTGCTCAAACCTGTTAAACATCACCTTCAAACTCTGAACTCAGGGGCAATGGCATTGAAAGGAGAGCTGGAGAGAGGGAACACAAAATAAAGATGCTGTCACTTTGGGGATGGTTTCCACTCCATCATTCATTTAAGCATACTCAACATACAGTCACTGTGCAAATGCAGTGACCACATAGCTTTGAGCATGCTTAAAAGCATCTCTCTCTCCATTAGGGTAGAGCAATTTGAGAGTTACAACGCCGTCTCACACAAAGCAGACACCAGAGACCTATAGAATAATAATAAAAAAAGAATTCCAGAAGACACTACGGTCAAACCCAGGAGGTCCTATCCACATGTATGAGCTCACCCAGTGTAGCTAACATGCTTCATAGTCCCAGCTCACCTGTGGACAGCTGTGTGTACTCTTATTAATTTATTTTATTTTATTTAACAGTTCACATAAAACAAATCTACCAACTGTTGCTCCTGCTAGCTGTGCAAACTTTGCTTAAGGCAAAACAAATCCCAGGCTAGCTGTGTCTGAGCCCAATCCTGAATTTTGAATGGGGTCCCCTATCCCCAAGCAAATAAAAGAATGTGAGAATATTTCCACTCAAGGGAATGGTTTTGTGCATCCTATTTCTCTGGGTGGTCTTAAAAGAAATGAATAGCACTGCTGTGTTTCGCTGCACATGGGTGAGTGTTAGGATGGCACATTGCATATCAAAAACAGAGGAAGCTGGATGGCAAAACATATTTGAAGATGTATGGACAACAACAAAACAAAAACACAGTTGTGAAGATTCTCTTAGGAGATTTATAAGAAAACATCAAGCCACCTAAAAGAGCTTGGAGACCAAAATAAATCACAGGAAATGCTGAGAATGCAAGTAAAAGACATTGCTTCTGAGTTTGCACTTTACTCTAATTGATAACTAGGCCCCATAGAAGTACAAAGAACTTCCTTTTTCCAGCAGTCTACCTTTGGGCTTGTTACTGTTTACACATGGTCACTGACCATTATATAGCCTTATTTCAAACAGAGCAGGCTTATCGCAGAATAAGCTACCGGATAATAAGCTGTGCATTACAGATTTGCCAATTGGACAGCAACATATTTTGTCAATATGGGGTAAATGCATGAATCAATTCTCGAGAACTTTTGGACAATCTCCTATTACTAAATAGACTTAATGGATTAGTGAAAATTGTAGAAGCTGCACAAACAATATGTAGGCCCCTTTGAATTAATGTTTGAAAGGGTCTAGACACTGTCAATACAGACCGTATAATTAAACACACAATACCATAGTTACAAATACAGTTATAAGGCAAAATAAACTTAATTTGGAAATTACATTTATGAAAAGAAAGTATCTACTGCAAATATTCCTACTTACACAAAACAATCTAGGGATGAATGTTCCTCTTGTGAGAGCACTTTCAACAGCAAGGTCAGAGCATACACAATTAAAAAAACCTAACCAGTGAACATTAGTTTTTGTTTAAATAGTATCAGAGCTGCAAGAGTATAACCTTCTTGTATATTGTTCAAAAGAGGCTGATTTATGGCCGATACACTGCACTAGTGAGGACCAACTGGAGGTCATTGGACTGCAATTCATATTGAGGAAAAAGGAAGACTTAGTGTAAAAATGTTATTTTATCCTTGGATATGAAATATTAGCTTTACTGTGGATGAAGCTTATTTAGAGCTCATAACATTTCAGTAGCATCAGCTATTCTGTTGTTCTCCTTTTAGTGTTAGATTTGATGACAAAGTCTAAACTCCACCTGCTTAAAATCCCCACCTGAGCCTACCCACAAATGCTCTGGTGATGTTTACGGATGAAATTTGTGACCTCTATAGCTCTGCAAATGTAGCATACTTTAAAGGTCACAGCTGGGCTGGTTTTAGGCCCCTGAAATACAGACAACTGTGAATCCATTGTTTAATCTTTCTTATACAGACATTTTGCTGATTCTCTCTGCTTCTATAAATGTTTGTGAAGCAGGACAAAGTTAGGTTGTTGACGGACAAAGTTTTTTCTTCATTTTTGGGAGTATTAGCCTCAATGTGGTTGTTATACAGTTATTCCTTCTCATATTTATTTGATATCATATAATGCTCAAAATAAGGTGCTGATAATGTATACGTATAATGTAAAGCATTTGATCACTTTTCGGAACAGATAGAAATGACTAAGCAGTGTAAGCAGAATAAGTCCTTTTCATTGCATAAAATGAAATAGGCTAGGCCAGTCTGGTATTAATTTCCATTGTTAATACATAGGCCTATCTGGATTTATTCCAGATAGGCCTATGTATTAACAATGAAAATTAATACCAAACTGGGTTCATACATCTAGTCTTATTTTAATATATATCTTATATATTTGAGTATTTCCTAGTTAATAAGAAATTTAAAAATAACTACCCAAAAATGAGGGGAAGTGAATCAACCTAGAAATGTTATCTTTTTCATTTGTTTGCTTTTTGCACTTACACATGAAAATATTATTTAAAAAAATCATAAAACAATAACTGTGTCTCAGGCAATATAAGTTTACAACGAGGCAAGGTAATTACATTAGAAAATGGTGATTTTCCACTTACACGATATAACAACTGTTGGCTTTTTAATGTCCATTTTTCAGTTTACCTTGAAGATGCAATGAAAAGAAAGCAGAATCTATAACGATGCTATTTGAGTTATATTTTGCAACAAAATCACTTGAGAAACGATATGTGCTGCAATAATATCTGTGAAGGTAGACTACAATGCTGGAGAAAGTGCCATGCCTAGAATTTAAATCAGACATGTAGAAAGCAAATTGCTCCTATTGCATCAGAAGGCATATGGACTACTGAGAGTGTTCATCAGAAATGCACTCCCTCCTGGTTACCTCCAACATTAAGCCATTGCTCATTGGAAAGTGGAAAACACAGATGTTTCTGTGAGGCAGAGAATACAATAAGCATCTGCATGGAAGTATATATATATGTTTTCTTTTCTTAGCTATAAACTGTCTTCTTACATGAGACATTTCACAAGGCAAACAATGTGGGATAATTCTGATTTCATCATGAAGCTCTGTATTTAAGTAACCCAAGATGGATTATTTCTGTCAGCGCATACAAACAAGGCTAAAATCCACCTTGTGGAAAAGGCAAAGTAAAAGAATGATGCTTTGATGTTAGCAACAGTACTTTCCTTTCCTTTGCTTGATGTGCTTTTAATTTCATTCAATCCGGTGCTCAGGATAGCCACATAAAAATAGATCAGTCCTGTAAAACCACTCCTGTGTGCTGCTGTCTTGTGGAGATTTGTGGTTTCTCTTTTCTTTCAACTCAAATGTTTTCTAACCCTATCTGACAGGCTACTGCATGAAAAAGAAAACAAATATATTGTATTAAAGTCCACAAATCTGCTTTTAAAAATAGAGGGGAAAATAAAAACATATGAGAAAAAGGGAGA
Organism: Amia ocellicauda; assembly: GCF_036373705.1. NCBI lineage: Eukaryota > Metazoa > Chordata > Actinopteri > Amiiformes > Amiidae > Amia > Amia ocellicauda. The sequence continues at coordinate 15,946,939 of NC_089860.1, forward strand.
ACGGATAATGTCTTTGATCCAGGAACCTGTGTGTGCACTTTTGTTGTGTCATGACAATAAAAATCCTCTCCCATTTTGAGCTACAAATCAACTTAATTAATAAGTAGCAGTAACAATATGGGTAACGTTAGAGAGTGACTATACAAAGACTTCAAATGCACATTCCCAAATGCTTTTGTGTGTAAGGACGAACAGGTGTATACAATATAATATAGAACACCGGTTGTGTAATGACAACACACTGTACACCATTCAGAAGTCAACCTTTTCCTAGTTTATTGTATAAAACATCCCCTTTTGTCTGAGGAGGCAGACAAATTGAAACACATTCTGAAATATTATTGACTGTAGCAATACCATTAGAGAGCTAGTTCATCATCTAAGAGATACAGAAGAAAAATGAGTGCATGCTTACACTCAAAGCTATTAAGGTTGCTCTACGGTTATTTGTTTCTCTTTTGTATGGGTGGACTGCTGTTTAAATAAATTAGACCTATTGGACATATATAAACAGGACCAGAAGGGGAAATTTAATAATTAGACCAGTGATTCAATGTAAGCAAGAAAATTTGCTGATGTTGCCTTCCACGCCAGGCCAACTGCTTAAATGTACAAAGATAATGGTAAGAGTTATAGTTGGAGGGTGGGGACCAAAAAAAAAAAAAGTATTTAAAAAGGTATAGTCCTGTTGCTGTTGATGATTAGCACACACTTTTAAGCAATGAAATTGGACTGGTAGTGAACCGCTGGATGTTGCACAGCAGCACAGCATTCAGAGACCTTAAGCATAAAGTACTGGTCACATGCATTTAAATGCTCCCTGATTGAAGTGCTTTTACAGGCTATTAATCTTGATACCAATTTAGATAATTTAAACTGTATTTCAAATAACATTGGGTTGGTTTTAGAACCATTAAGTACCAATTTAGATCTGTTAAACCAATGTTGCAATCTTTCAGACTCATTGTCTGTGTCCTGTAGCATCTGTTAGAAAATCGTATCAGGCAAATAAGGATTGATACTCTCATTTGAATTAATAAAGTGACTGAGTCAAGGGAGCGGGAGGGCTGAGAGGGCTGCTAAAGGAATCCAATGTGGGAAGCAGGTCACTCTATAGGCATATTGTACATGCAACGGAGGGATTCACTGGGTGGTTACACAACAACATAATTTGTCAGCCTTCTCTTTGGACTGTGCAATAATGGTACGACTTGAATCCAAAGAAAAATTGAAATGATTGCATCTAATGGTTTTCATTTCACTTTCAAAGTTTATTTATCAAGGAGCCCAGTGTGACAGCTGTCCAATTTAATCATAATAAACATTTTCTTGGCGTTTTGCAACCGTGAGAAACCTCTTTCATTTAAACAATATAAAACACTTTGATGAATAGTTTTAAAATGTCTCAAGTTCTGAAGAATGTTTTAAGGTTTTCAAGACCTCTCATAGTCTTGTAACCATGCAGGTGTCTGCCCAACTACTACTCCATGGCATTATATTTGGAGCATTTGATGTGTTGGAATAAAATGGTTTATAAACTATTTCTTAATTCAAAAAAAGGCATACACTCTAAACCAAATTCATGGATTTTGTTAACATGATTTCTAATACATAGCTGTTTGTTTGTTTTAATTTTAGGAAATAAAAATGTAATTTCCAACATCTCATTATTACACTTTCCAAAAGGTGGTGGTTTAGTTGGTTTTGTTTTGCAAAGGCAACTACAATTGCCTTTTTAGTATTTAGACCTTGCTCAGAACATCCTGACTGAATGCCCACAATTGTCAAAGTTTTTATTAATATAACCATTTATAAATGTACAGTGTACTAACAATACCAAACAGACTTCCGAGTGGCAGTATAATATTTCAAAAACCCACCTCATTAATACTTTAGCCATCAGTCTTTGTTTTACAAGCACATTGAATACCACACATTTCCTGTTAGATACTACAACCTTGGTTAAATTCAGGAAAACGTATTCAAAATGTTATTGAAATGTCAGTTATAAAGCCATCTGTGTATTGTCAAGGATTCTCAGTCATGTGGAAAACAATGTAAGGGAAGTCTTCCGAAAAGGTATGTTAATTGTACAAAATGTCAGACTATTTGGGCTGAAGGAACCTACGTTTCATGCTCCCCCAAAGCCCACCCCCCCGGAGTTATTTTCTCTAGTCTAACGTGAAAAAGAATCAAAAGAAAATGGAAAAAGAAAAAAAGATGCTGAAACAAATAAATCTGAGCATTAAAAACTGACAACAGTGTTGATTGCCTAATGGGACTGCTAACATCAAGTAGACAAATCATTCTTTTATCCTGGGTATTTATGACACCATCGGGACCAAAAAAGATGAGCGATGTACCATCACGTTTGAACAACAGAAAAGCACATTTTGATCCTAGTCAGGCAAAACTCCCTTTTATCTCTTGATGCACTTACTGAGGAGCCCACTGTTTTCTGAAATAGGAAATCAAAGCCAATAACATGTGAGCGTTTATTGAAAAAGTTTAATTTCCTGTTCCACAACTTGTCTTTGAAAATGAACAGAACAGCCAGCACTGTTCTCCAATCTCAAGGTACAGGTTTTGTTATAACTCCTCCACAGTAAAAGCAATGCCAATAATCCCTCAGTTAAGAAGTATAACCCACCCGGAGAAATACCTTTGCTCTTACCACAAGTTAAACAATGCTTCAAATTAGACAATACCTGCATTTGGCGATGAAAAAAGTAGAGGACAGTCTAATTAAACTGTTATTCATTCCTCAAAACTATGTACGTAAATTATGGATGAGGCGATTTACAATTTCCACAGTATCATAACTGTGAGCAAAAATACAGCGCTAACTGGTATATCACGGTACTCATGCAACTTAATTCTATATAGGTCTACTATATTTTAGAGAATAAAATTATTAAACTTATATATGAATATATTATTTATTATTGCTTATTTTATTTTTACAGCTATAAAGGCAGGGAGTGACAGCAAAAGTAAAAGTGGAAAGTAGGCAGCTCTCATTCACATTTACCGTTTGGTCAAAAGCAAAAGAATGCTGTGATGCAGGCCTTGCCTTTTTATTTAGGAGCTGTCCTTTTTAAAACATCAGATTATGTTGTTACTCTGCAGATAAATCCAATGCACAGTGCATTATATTTGCTGGTAAACTGAATAAGGAAATAAATCAGTAGTATTGCATAAAACACATTCTGCAACACTGCATTTTCTCATATCTAAAATACATCCATGCAGTAGGCCAATATATAATTCATTTTGTGAGTTGGGGAAGATCTTCAGCAGGCATTTTGCCAAGACATGAACTATCATTGCTTTGTTTGGAAGAAGACATTGTTAATGACCAGCTGTATAGCACTCTTTCAACACAAAATCATGGTGATGATGATTAACGGGAAGGTACCTTGAAGGAAGTTGGTTCAAGAAGTGAAAGAGCCGAGCACTATGAACACATGTCCAGTGTCAACAGTGAGCTTTCCCAAAAAGCTGCTGGTTGAGTATTATATACTCCATACAGGATTATATCAATATGTTATCAATCCAGTTATATTTCTAAAGCAATGCTGGACCAGTAGGGCTGATGCCACAGAAAAGGCATATACAAGGCATACCATAATTACGATAATCGCAGTGCAGCACAACATGAAGGGAATGTATACCCTAGCATATCTAAACCGCAGTAAACTGGTATACCATGCATCACTTGTGTAAACAAATCAAAAATATATTTATTATACTTGTTTTTGTCTTTCTTCCACATAGAGATTGTAGCTTGTAATGAAATGATGTTTGCTTGCATAACCACTGTGCAAGTGTTCGAAAGAGCATAGTGGATTACCAACCCTACACTGCCATGCAATATAACTTAAAACTGCAAATGTTAAAGGGATCCAAAGCGGAAAACTGTAAGCAAATTCAGTAAAGCATAGTCGATGCAGTTAAAACTGCCTTACATATGGATCTCATATCTGAGGAAATTGTGCAGTAGCCTGAAAAGCAAATACACTGGATAGCATTTTTGATATCTCAGCGGCAAAACCTTGGAGAAGATGAGGATCCACAATAGATTCACCTTTGGAATTCTCCTTTGACCGGCCTATGGGGGTTCAACATGTCTGAAACAGAATTAATTGAATGTCCAATAGAGCAAGGTCAATACTTTCCTTTACACATAACACATTAAGTTTACATTGCGTTTCCCCTTCACCCTTGTGCTGCGTTCAAATTCTCCAGAGTGTAGGCAAAGGCTTGCAAGTTGCCAGATTTTATATGGTAAAACATTAAAGGTTTATCACCTGGGGAAATTTCAAGTGAGCCAAATGTTAGACTTTTGAATGTGTGAAGCAGTCTGCACAATGACATCTGTTTAGGATTTGTTTTAGGTACATTTGTCTAAGAACATATGCAGCAGACTCTAGGATATAATAGGTTTAATTAAGCTAAGATGTCAAACTCCAAATATTATGGATGAGTCAGTCAACATGATGTTGCTTTCAAGAACCATTGGAAATGAACAACCATATCAGGTTTCATCAGAGTTAAGAGAGCCATTAGCTCCAGATGTACAACGTTTCTGCATACATCTCAGCTCCTGCATTGCGTCCCATTCCCTAAGGAACCTTCTTCAGCATGGTAATGCATTGGTTTGCTTTACAACATCTGTGTTTACTAAGTTTGTAGCAGGGAGAAATATGACTCTCTCAAAGTCAAAAGAAAAATGGATGGTGAGAAAAGGCAAGCTTAGCCTCTGCCAAAGTAACCTTCCAAAGTTAGAAAGTGGCAAATCAGAAACACATCGGCAGTTAGAGAGAACATTTTAAAATAGAACTGACCCCTGTGAGGTCTACAGTTGTGGGTATAAAATTAAACTGAAATGTCACTCTGGATGAACCTGATAAAATGTGCTTTGTTCTACTGAACAGGCCTAAAAGGTTATTTATAGACAAATGCAGACACCTTAAAACAATAAACTGGTCCTGTGGAAGAGTACTGCTAAAAAGACATTTGGTCCTTTTTCAAATGAACTCAAAAAATTAATATAACAATATTAGATCCTGCTATGTGACTTATAAAAATACATCTACACATATGCACTGTTTACTTTTTATTTCCAGTTTTGCTAAAAAGACTAATTATAGCCAACGTGTTGCTTTCCCAGGGCAGGGATTGGAGGGGTTGGCAGCATGGTGCTAAAGCCTGGTTTCCAACTAATTAGCATCAACAGGGGAGAAGAGAAAGCAAAGGGACTCCTCATCCAGGTGTTGCGCAGCAGGGCTCTACAGCTACTGAAGTGTTTAATTAGGGGCCCTGCCGCTTGTTAATGAGGGCACTAACGAGAGCCCGGCCAGTGCATGGCTGGCTTGGTGGCACGCAATGGCAGGACCTGCTGGTTGCTAATGGGACGCGCTCAGAGCAGTCAGGCCACTCCTTAGCAATGGCATGCTGGGAATAAACGCATTGACAACACATACCAAGAATTTCAAATACTCATAACCTATTTAAATAATGGTTCTTTCCAGAACTTTTTAAGCAAAACACAGATTACAATATCAAAGTTTGGTTTGCATAATTGCATTTGCATTGTAATGCCTTCATTGCTTCTGCATGCATGCTGTTGATATGCAAAACATTTTCTAAATCTAGTTCACAGGGATACCTATGCCCCCATTGATCCAATTGACCAGATAACTGGACCAATACAGTGTTAGTTTGCTGATCTGGTTTGCTGATATTGCTTTGATTGATCATTGATCATCATCTCCCTGTCCTTGAGTTATATCATTAAACCCCCCCTTTTAACATCCCCCATTTTGTGGAAATAGTATCACCCGTCTTCTACCCTGACAGTATTTCCTGGTAAGCTTTTCACAAATGTTTTCTTGACATTTTTCAAGCCGAGCCAATGTTCAGTATTATCCCACAATCATGTGTCTGGTAAGGCTATATACACGGAGATATATAGGCTACAGTCTCAAAAACGTTCTGAACATGCAAACCAGCAGTATTTATTTCCACACACACAAAAAAAAGCTTGTTTAGAAGAATATCATACCCTCTGTAAAGCACGGAGGCAGATCTATTTTGCTTTTGGGCTAGTTTGCATCCGGCACATTGTAAAGCAGCATATTTTGCTTTTTGTTGAGACTAATTAAAAGCTATGTTATAACCATAAGGGCCTGTACAATCAGCTATGGTAGAAATGGTTAAATATGCACAATGTATATATAACATACATATAGCCTATAACAGTAAACTTTGCTGACATCGCGTATGTTGCTAGTCCTTAAAGCAGAAAAAAAAAACGGTAAAAAGTAAATTGAAAACCCAACTATTTATGTACAAACTCAAAACCTACCATTTTAAAATCAAAACGGCAGCTTCCATCTCTGCAGGGAATTGAGTCAGAGAAATAAAAGCAATACAAAAGTTCACCAAATCCCTGTAACTTTTGCTTCCCTGTGCAATTTGTCAAGACTGAAAGGTTCATCCTGCTTTTATATGCTGCTTGAACATCCCAGAAAAAATCTGAGGTTCCCATCATGTGCGCAATGAAGTTCTTTCTACAGGTTAACAACATCTGCTGTATCTAGGAGTCCAGCCATTAAAATACTACTCCCAGCTCTCTGGCTACATATATATATATATATATATATATATATATATATATATAGATTTTTTTTATTTTTTTTGTTAAAGATAAAAGACACTGTTTGCATTTGGTCCAAACACATTTACCAAATACAGTCACCAAGTACCATGATGGGTATATTACAAAAAGAAAATCTAGCTGTTTGGGAAGATTTTATAATAGCATTAGTATACACACTTTATTACAAATTAATGTATTATACATTTCCAGTATTACATTTGTATTATTACTTGATTTCTTAACAGACATCCTTATACAGGGTGGCTTATATCACATTATTTTTTACATTTACCCATTTATACAGCTGGGTATTTACTGGAGCAATCTAGGTGAAGTCCCTTGCAACAGCAGTGCCCTCGCCTCGCCTATTGAACCCACGACCCTGTGCTCCCGAGTCCAGAGCCCTAACCACTACTGCACAATACTGCCCATTAGCACATTATAGTAAAATGTTATTAGCAGCACATATTCTTGATGTTTCTAATTAGGGGAATGCTATTATTTTTTTTCTCTGTAATGCAATTGCTCCAAGTTAATCAAACCAAGTAGTTATTTTCAACTGTATATTATTTATATAAAATAACTTTAGTTAGGAAATCCTATTGTAAGATGTTGTGAAATAAATTAGCCACAATACAACATGATTTATTTGAGTTAGTCTAATGTCAGTGATGTCACAAACATCAGTGTGGTGGAAATGGATAATTAATACCCTTGCCATCAGGGATTTACAGAAAGCATTACTCACACCAGTTCATAAACTGCTCGAACGTTATTCTACAGGTTCTCAATACTATTTACAAACACTCAATTGCTCGTTATATTTTCTTAGTCTACTGTTTCTGCTAACTGAACAAAAGTGATCATTTTAAGAGTTCTAGGACTCCCATTGTCAAGCAGCACTACATCACCATTAAACTGATGGATTAGGGTCTGATTTATCCCTCACACACAGGTCTCATACTGGGAGTTGGAGTACCTCATGCGGTCACTAACAACAGGCACTGAGCATTATGATTGCATGCCTTGGAGACATGTGGGCTGAGGAAGGTGGAGAAAGGGGGGAGGATTTGTAGGGGTCCGGAAAACCTTGGATGTCACTGTCAGTAACTCTAAATATAGGCGGACCAGCACAGCAAGAAAGAAGCCCTTGTGATCTAGCATTAAACTGTACAACTACTGCTCCTCTGTTGCAGACCGTTGTGCGCATTGCAAACTAATCCACTGTCTTACACTCTCACTGACATATTGATCATCTCCCATCCTTGGAGGCTCGATGGCCATTGATAAGTTCCAATAAAGCCCCACTCCACATGTATAATCACTATCCATCCTATGAAGTAAATTAATAATCAAAGTTTGCAAATCTACAGAATTTGCCATGAAGCCCTTCAGACAGCCCAAGAGCTGTTGAGCAAAAGCATTGTTTATTTCATGTTTTGCAACTGCAAAGGATTGTGTGTACTTGTCACCAATGGGTCCTGATGCCACTCTGCAGTAAATCACTTTCAGATTGTCAATCAAGGTTGAGGTCTCAACATTTCAGTTATTCTTTTGTGCTACAGAGCATTGTGGGGTTATCATTTTCAGTCGTAACTGAGAACAGTTTTGCATTCCCACCCCATTTTTTTGTATGTTCTGCAGTGAAGTAGTAATAGGGGGTAATTAGCAAACCACTCAAATTATGTTGTTTTTGTTTTGTTTTGTTTTGTATTTTGCTCTCAAAGAAAGATTTTTTTTTTTTTTTAAATGGGTCTGAAACTTCAGACTGTACTGAGTTAAGGATGCATTTGTGTTTCAAATTCTGGTTCACTTTATATTTATTTGAATTTGTTCATTTTTCAGCTGGGCCACACCTTTCCAATAATGCATTTATCAGTTCATTACATTCACATAAACTTCACATTCACAGAGGTTTATAACTTTGCATGCTAACGCTAATGGTAATGACTCCAGTAACGAATGACTTCAGCTAATCATGTTCATATGGAAACCCTGCAGGCAAGTAAAAAGCTTTCATTAGTAAGCTAAAGCAGAAGTAAATTGTGAAAATCTGTAATTTAAATGCATATATTTAATACCAGATATTAGCTAATATGAAATTACTTATTTAATTCTACAGCCAACCACTAAAATCAATGTTTGCTTTCATAAGGTTACTAATTCCTGATTAATATTATATGACTTGGGCACACCAGTAAAAACTAAATATATATACACTCACCTAAAGGATTATTAGGAACACCATACTAATACTGTGTTTGACCCCCTTTCGCCTTCAGAACTGCCTTAATTCTACGTGGCATTGATTCAACAAGGTGCTGAAAGCATTCTTTAGAAATGTTGGCCCATATTGATAGGATAGCATCTTGCAGTTGATGGAGATTTGTGGGATGCACATCCAGGGCACGAAGCTCCCGTTCCACCACATCCCAAAGATGCTCTATTGGGTTGAGATCTGGTGACTGTGGGGGCCAGTTTAGTACAGTGAACTCATTGTCATGTTCAAGAAACCAATTTGAAATGATTCGACCTTTGTGACATGGTGCATTCTCCTGCTGGAGAGGATGGGTACATGGTGGTCATAAAGGGATGGACATGGTCAGAAACAATGCTCAGGTAGGCCGTGGCATTTAAACGATGCCCAATTGGCACTAAGGGGCCTAAAGTGTGCCAAGAAAACATCCCCCACACCATTACACCACCACCACCAGCGTGCACAGTGGTAACAAGGCATGATGGATCCATGTTCTCATTCTGTTTACGCCAAATTCTGACTCTCAACAGAAATCGAGACTCATCAGACCAGGCAACATTTTTCCAGTCTTCAACTGTCCAATTTTGGTGAGCTTGTGCAAATTGTAGCCTCTTTTTCCTATTTGTAGTGGAGATGAGTGGTACCTGGTGGGGTCTTCTGCTGTTGTAGCCCATCCGCCTCAAGGTTGTACGTGTTGTGGCTTCACAAATGCTTGGCTGCATACCTCGGTTGTAACGAGTGGTTATTTCAGTCAAAGTTGCTCTTCTATCAGCTTGAATCAGTCGGCCCATTCTCCTCTGACCTCTAGCATCAACAAGGCATTTTCGCCCACAGGACTGCCGCATACTGGATGTTTTTCCCTTTTCACACCATTCTTTGTAAACCCTAGAAATGGTTGTGCGTGAAAATCCCAGTATCTGAGCAGATTGTGAAATACTCAGACCGGCCCGTCTGGCACCAACAACCATGCCACGCTCAAAATTGCTTAAATCACCTTTCTTTCCCATTCAGACATTCAGTTTGGAGTTCAGGAGATTGTCTTGACCAGGACCTCTGATGGCTACTTCCAGCAGGATAATGCACCATGTCACAAAGGTCCAATCATTTCAAATTGGTTTCTTGAACATGACAATGAGTTCACTGTACTAAACTGGCCACCACAGTCACCAGATCTCAACCCAATAGAGCATCTTTGGGATGTGGTGGAACGGGAGCTTCGTGCCCTGGATGTGCATCCCACAAATCTCCATCAACTGCAAGATGCTATCCTATCAATATGGGCCAACATTTCTAAAGAATGCTTTCAGCACCTTGTTGAATCAATGCCACGTAGAATTAAGGCAGTTTTGAAGGCGAAAGGGGGTCAAACACAGTATTGGTATGGTGTTCCTAATAATCCTTTAGGTGAGTGTATATATATATATATATATATATATATATATATATATATATATATTGAAATTTGAAAATACATTAAACTTCTAACCATTATAAAATTAAAGACCAATGACATATACAAAACACTTCTGCACAGATTCATTCAAATGATTACTGCAACAATACTACAACAGTGGTATTATATTAAGGAGGAAATAATCGTGTCACTCTGTGTAAAAACTATAGTGTGAGAATAGTGGCCTTGATGGGACGAAGGACCAACTTCTAATTCCTGTCATTTCCCCACTAGACTCATTTGTTTTCCCATGTGATATCATGTGCAGCCTGAAGTGCTATCAAAAATCAGTGCCACAACATCATTGCCATTCACGGTTTGTTAGGATTCCACAAAGGCTGTCTAAGGGCCAATTAACCAAGGGTCCAATTCAATTAAGTTCATAGATTTATTTTTTATATTAAATATTGAAGCCCAAATGAGAGAAGCTTGTTGTCGTGACTAGGAAAGCAACTAGGGAAGCCGCGCCTAAAGTGACACGTCTGCTGAGAAAGCAAAAATACACGTCCATCACCCATGGTCCTCAAAGACAGTTTTGCGATGGCCCAGGAATCTTCCAGAGCACTGTCTGTTAAACTTCACTCTCAGGCAACAACATCCCTGTTTTATTTGAATGTCAGCTGCATGACTATTTATAAGCGAGTTATCAAATAGAAACAAAGAGGCTTACTGCAATGTAAACAGAAGATGGATGATGCTGATGAGAACATTTCTGTGTTGTCATTTCACTACGTGCGTCTCAAATTAATGTCATTTTAGTTCTTTATCAAAATAGTGTTAAATAAGTAACTATGACATTCCACATTACTCCCTCAAAGCGATAAATTATTGTATTTTACAGACACCACAGATTTAAGAGTAGGTTGCTGTTTTATTTACTTTCAATCAGGAATTTTGAAAACATTTAATCAGGAAACAGCTACACACTGTGCACAACAGGAGTTAACATTCTCTTCACAAAAATAAAATGACAGTAGTTTTAACTTTAGATGTAATATCAAACTGTTTACTGTAGTGAATTAAAAACATGTTCATAAAATTATAGCAATACCATACCAAGTCAAACACTGAGTTATGTCTAGATTTATGTTAAGAATATCCGAATTAAATTAGAATTTTTAAAAGTCAGAGGTTGATCACAATTACCACAATCCACTATTTCCTGTACATAATACACAAGTGACAATATTTTTCAGGTATACCAGTTTTCTAAGCACCTGTAATGTGGGTTCAACAGGTGATGCAGACTGACATTTATAAAATGCATCTCGATAATTCACAATATAAAAGTTGAATACATGTAAGATTTGTCTATCTTCCCAGCAGTAGCTCAAAGGCCTGGCAGAGGTAATGATTTCAAGGCTGTGTGAATAAAAATAAAATTTAAAAAAAGATACCATAATTTATCTTCACTTTGAAGATTTGAATGATTGATGTGCAATTTATATTTTAATGTACTGCTTTGAATGTTTAAAATTCCCTTTCCTCTAGTTTTTAGATCTGAATGTAATGTAGTTTAATTTATAACCTTATATCTGTCATTCTATCTATCTATCTATCTATGTCCATCTCTCTGTCTGTCTGTAGTGAGTAGAGTGACTCACATGCTCTTTGCTTAATGACTAATGTCAATAACATAATGACTTTATAATAACTCAGTTCAATTAATTTGCAAAGGGCACAAATGGCATGCTGATGTCATCCTGGTGTTCATCATTTGGAGGCTTTGTTTGACCTTATGTTTTGTTGAAAGATGCTATGTTAAAACAACATCTACTGTGACTAATGTTCATTATTAGAGGAGATTGTAAGTGCAAGCACAATGCAGATGTGTGTAGATGTGAGGTCCACATGCCCTTGTGTTTCTATGTAAAAAGATGAGACCAAAAACTCAGTCAGGTTCTTCCACCAAACACAAATACAGTGCATTACACAATAAATCACGCTGAAGGCTTTTGGATACTGTGAAATATCACTATTTTTTGTGCACAACATGCTTCAGAAAACATAATAAAGAAACGGCACAATCTTCTGACCAGAACACTCAGACATGGTCCCTGAAGACTTGTAGGGTCCTGAGCAGCAGGCACATTCATCCTTAATGCTCTCCACCTTTCATCCAGCATGTTATCCGATATTTCCCAATCAATTTAGCAGGAGCTCAAACTCAATTTGACAATAAGACAAACTGGCCCAATTTATATTATTGAATCAGACACCTATTTGATAATCAGAGTAGAGCTTTGTATTAAGTATCTGCGTAGCAGGCATAGATCTCCTGTCAGAGATGGATTATAATGTCAATATTATGGATAAGCTTCCTTTAAGGCTGCTCCATAGGGAAAAGTATACAGTGAAGTAATATTAAAAATATTTAATATCTTTGCATGGATCCTGGTTGAGTGCAGTCGCTAAACTTCCAACACAAACCTGTCAGAAGTGCTCTTTATTTGATGAGATACATTCAGGAATAAAGGACATGTTTACATTTAGCAAACTAATAGGAACAAGCTGTAAATTAAACTATATGAAGATACATATTCTTATACACATTATTCTTACGTATTATTAATGCCCCCAATCATTGTGGTTCTATATTGCATATATTTGTCTTAAAGCAAATAAAGTACATTTTTTCAGTGCTGCTGACTGACCTAGCGATGCCTAATTTTAGTTTTTTTATAAATGCAAATGCAAGGAGGACTCTCACAGTGATCAAGTGATGTACTCAAGGAACCTTTTTAGGAATGTAGCCCACGCTCTATGGAGCTCTACACTATGTAACATTAGGAATACTGTAAATATTTTGATTTTGTACAGTATATATAAGATATATATGTATGTATGACAGAAATGCAATTTTTGTCTGAAGTGTCCTATATTCTGTGAAACAATTCAATGTATGCATTTGTTACTGCCTTTAGACTTTTAGATTGTTTTAAATTGTACTACTTTCCTTAAGATAGAAATGTAGAAACAAAGGTTATGTATAAGATCTCGCCAATTAACAAGAATAAAACTGCAATGGTTTAAATCTATGTTAAATCACAGGTCAATACAATGCCTAGTTTATATTTTCAGCTGAATCTACCTCAAACTCTTGCTATTATAGTCACTAATTGGCTTTATATCTAATTATTGGAAATCAGGAGGATTTGTTTAGCTGTTGCCTTTAAATATTCTGCACACATTCAGTTTGCACTGATTTGCCCATTGACTGGGGAATGTTAATGGTTTTGTAAAGGCAAATACAATGCAATACTACCAATAAATCAATCACATTTCCAATGACAGGGAGTTAGCTTCTTCCCAACGGAACGCAACATGTTATCCCGTCCATGCTCCACCACGCAGTCCCACATGCAAAAAATGTACATTTATCAGTTCCTGCAATAATCTCTTCCTCTGGCAGGCGCTCTGATTATGCATTGAAAATACTTGCTCCCACAAAGGCAAAGAATCAACATGGAGTTAACAGCCTTAAAGAGACCAGACCAAATGTAAGCAAAACAGCAAGCTGTGCAATTTCTTACTGAACGTGCATTTAGATTTTGCTACCACCACAGTAAAACTAAGCTATTAAAAATCGGATCCACAAAGTAGTTTAAAGAATGTATATGCACTTTACAGCCATGGCTGAAGTCAATTCATTTTTCATTTAGAAAGACCTGAGAATTAAATGTTCTTCCCACAGTGTCCTACAACAAAAGAACATATTTGGAGCACTAATGGAATGATGGGGTCTTCCCGTGCTCAGCAAATTCAGAGAATGACAATAGGGCCTCAAATCCAGAAACCTGGGCGGAGATTTGAATTGTAAAGGACTTTGAGGAAGTGAAAAGTGTTCAGCACTCAGCTTCTTCAATCTGTCCGAAAATAATTAAGCAAATATGACCCTAAACTATGCTGTCAATAAGATCCTTAATTTGTGAGCATTTTGTAGACTACATAGTGTATTACAGAAGAGAGAGAAAAACAAAAAGCAAACAGCACTCACTTAGCCCTCAGCACACAGCTGGGAGTAGAGAACCCCAGTGATAAGCACCTCGATTGGATGGATATCGTTTTGCAGTCCAAAACCTAAAAAGGTGGAAAAAGATGACTGTCATGTTTCAGTTCTTACTGCACTGTGCTTTGCTGGCAGAAAATAGGAATTCTGTCACAAAGAAATAAATCAATTGAGCCCCCAATTCCTCTGATATTACACGTTAGTAACCACTTTAATCACATAATTGTTTGACCCTTAGGCCTTGTCAGGAGTCAGAAGTTAAGGTCAGAGAGTTGTCTAATCACATCAGCCATAGGAGCAAAATAAACTGATGCTCGAGTTCACTTGCTCCAAAGGTGGGCTATATGCGATTTTGAGCGGCTGTGATTTATTTCTGTCTTCTCAAAATATCCATATATAAATCTGTCTGTATAGAGGCTGGGTATCTATACCAGAGGTTCCTAATCAATGGTCTGTTGGCAACTGATGGTATGTGAGCTCCCTCATGGTCTTACGATAACATTTAGGTTGTGATTTAATACTTCAACCAATTCAGCGACAGTTTGCACTAGAATGACATTTAGAGATCAAACGAAGGTTACTTTTTGGTTTGAGCTAGGGTTAGGGTTAGAGTCTGACTTTCATTAAGGGTTACAGCTGTGTTTCTACAGAGTTAACTAAAGCAGGAGCAGTTGAGGATTGGAGGTAGCTTCAGGCAGGCTATAGCTATAGGCCCTTGATATGAATGAAAAGATGGAAATAAGATTGTGAGATTTCCTTTTTGAAAAAACATTTACTGACCTATTTTACAGCATGTTCTAAAAGAATGTATAACATGTATTTTTCCCATTTTTAGTTAAAAAAAATGCTAAAATTAAGCAAATCATCCATGTCTTTCTATAAGCGATTGAGAATGCATTCACTAATTATTATCTTAATTCATGGTTAGTTATAAAGATAAGACAGTATGAAGTAGACGTTAACACTAATAAGGCTGGGAAGCACGCGAGGCAGTCATACAGTACATATACATTATAGTGTATTACTCGCACTGACAAACCCACACTACAATGTGGCATCCAAAAAAATCTGTCATGTAGATTTTTTTTTTTTTTTTAAACCTCAAGGTATTTTTCACATCTGCGGAAGTAGCCCCTTGTTATTTATCAGCCATGGGACTTCTTGCGTGGATTGCTTGTGTCGGCAATGTTTCATAATAAAATCCAATTAATCTTTTCTTTATGTTTTTCGTCTGCCACTTAAAGAAAAAATGCTGATAAAAAAAATCTTTGTACCCAAAGGAAATAACTTGTTATCCTATTTCAACTGACTTGACATTTTAGTGGGATCAAACACCTTATCCTAGAATGCCCAAACTGCTTAGCCATCACAGCTTGTTGTATTATAGCAATGCAACATTGGGCCCCTCTTTGCTCTAATCTTATAAATATTTTGAGGTAATTAATGATCCCTGTTATTTCCTACAGTGAGCTTACTCATAAGTTCATTCTGTGCAAAAGTAATGCGCAGCCCTTGTGGAAACGCAGGCGTGCAGTCTTTACTTAATGCCACAGGAAAGCTAGGGGGAAGGGGCTGTTTAGTTCAAGAGAATAAAGTAATGAGACTCTCTATTGTTCACATTAGTATTTTGTTAAGACATGGCATATCCTAATTGGAATTGATACCACTGCTTTCCAGATTCAGCTACATCAGTGCAGGATCAGTTGTCCCAGTGCCTTGTTTTATTGTGTTTGGTTTGTTAAGTGCTCTGTGCAGGACATTAAAAATAAATAAATGTTCTCTGATCCACATCTAAGCCTTTTTTTATATAGACGTGGAATTTGTTTCTGTTTTGTGTTCATTTATTCTTTATCGCGGGGAAGGGGAAAAACAGGAGCAGCCACTGCTTTTTTCTAAATCTTTCTTTGTGGAAACCTTCCACAGTGGTAATCGTCAATTATAAACTGGCCACCAAGGAGCTGATAACATCAAATGCCATGCGGGAGGCTTGGCACCATTTGGATGGAGCTAATGTACTGTCTTCCACTTGCTCTTAAGACTACAGGTTTGTTAACCAAAATATTTTAAATGTATTAGAGTATTAGAGATGACAGTTTTACAATTAAAAATACATGCATTAAGTGCTGAAATATTTGTTTTAAATTTCTCTTTTCATTTTATATATAAACACCTGCCTATTCTTTGTATGGTTTGCATTTTATTGCATTGTAAGGCAATGGAAATGCCATATTAAGTGTGGGAAATATTCAGGGGTAATAACACTGAAAAATAGATGACAGTATCAAAAGTATAAAAATAAATTAGGTTTATTTTGTCCTTTTAACTGGAATGTCACCTAAAAGAATGTATAAAAAATATACAATATATTAATGTTTCTATAAAATGTGAATATTTAATTTATTTAGTTTGTGTTCATGCCATTGCGAAGTAAAGACATATGCAGTATGCAGAAAAATAAATGCTTATACATGACAGTGTGAAAATATGGAAGCAACTTATAGACCCATTAAACCATGAGGGGAAACTGAAACTCTCTTCAGTAGAGTATTTATTTTCAGAAATCCAAAACTTGTGGCTTAATCATGCTTGTTAGGGTCTAGTTTGCCTTAATGCGTATTCCAACATTATTTCTAATTGGCAGATAGGACTACAGACTTGACAAATGAATGTCAGGAATCAGCAGTCTCAGAGGCGTTTATGCCATGAATTGCAGAAAATCAACATAATTGAAATAAATAAGGTGAAGAAAACAATATTTAGTACTTTCCATTGGACTGAAGGTTACTGTTATATAATGTAAGTGTTCATATTTCATTGAAAAACTGTCATATGTGGGCAATTATATGTGATAAAATCTGACACACAGCAATATCCGGAAAATAAGAAATGCAAGTCCCTCAATATATATATATATATATATATATATATATATATATATGAATCGCTACATTCATGTAAATAATACATTACACAGCCAGGCTGTATTTGTAATGTACCTAATGTTGTAAATACTGCACAGAAGTAGTACAATGTCATCATGTTTTGAACTGTGAATACAATTAACAGCAATGACAGGGTATAAATAAATACAGTGCGCGAAAAAAGAATTTGATCCCCTGCTGATTTTGTACGTTTGCCCACTGACAAAGAAATGATCAGTCTATAATTTTAATGGTAGGTGTATTTTAACAGTGAGAGACAGAATAACAACAAAAAAATCCAGAAAAACGCATTTCAAAAAAGTTATCCATTGATTTGCATGTTAATGAGGGAAATAAGTATTTGACCCCTTCGACTTAGTACTTGGTGGCAAAACCCTTGCTGGCAATCACAGAGGTCAGACGTTTCTTGTAGTTGGCCACCAGGTTTGCACACATCTCAGGAGGGATTTTGTCCCACTCCTCTTTGCAGATCCTCTCCAAGTCATTAAGGTTTCGAGGCTGACGTTTGGCAACTCGAACCTTCAGCTCCCTCCACTGATTTTCTATGGGATTAAGGTCTGGAGACTGGCTAGGCCACTCCAGGACCTTAATGTGCTTCTTCTTGAGCCACTCCTTTGTTGCCTTGGCTGTGTGTTTTGGGTCATTGTCATGCTGGAATACCCATCCACGACCCATTTTCAATGCCCTGGCTGAGGGAAGGAGGTTCTCACCCAAGATTTGACGGTACATGGCCCCGTCCATCGTCCCTTTGATGCGGTGCAGTTGTCCTGTCCCCTTAGCAGAAAAACATCCCCAAAGCATAATGTTTCCACCTCCATGTTTGACGGTGGGGATGGTGTTCTTGGGGTCATTCCTCCTCCTCCAAACACGGCGAGTTGAGTTGATGCCAAAGAGCTCGATTTGGGTCTCATCTGACCACAACACTTTCACCCAGTTCTCCTCTGAATCATTCAGATGTTCATTGGCAAACTTCAGACGGGCCTGTACATGTGCTTTCTTGAGCAGGGGGACCTTGCGGGCGCTGCAGGATTTCAGTCCTTCACGCCGTAGTGTGTTACCAATTGTTTTCTTGGTGACTATGGTCCCAGCTGCCTTGAGATCATTAACAAGATCCTCCCGTGTAGTTCTGGGCTGATTCCTCACCGTTCTCATGATCATTGAGACTCCACGAGGTGAGATCTTGCATGGAGCCCCAGACCGTGGGAGACTGACAGTTATTTTGTGTTTCTTCCATTTGCGAATAATCGCACCAACTGTTGTCACCTTCTCACCAAGCTGCTTGGCGATGGTCTTGTAGCCCATTCCAGCCTTGTGTAGGTCTACAATCTTGTCCCTGACATCCTTGGACAGCTCTTTGGTCTTGGCCATGGTGGAGAGTTTGGAATCTGATTGATTGCTTCTGTGGACAGGTGTCTTTTATACAGGTAACGAGCTGAGATTAGGAGCAATCCCTTTAAGAGAGTGCCCCTAATCTCAGCTCGTTACCTGTATAAAAGACACCTGGGAGCCAGAAATCTTGCTGATTGATAGGGGATCAAATACTTATTTCCCTCATTAACATGCAAATCAATTTATAACTTTTTTGAAATGCGTTTTTCTGGATTGTTTTGTTGTTATTCTGTCTCTCACTGTTAAAATACACCTACCATTAAAATTATACACTGATCATTTCTTTGTCAGTGGGCAAACGTACAAAATCAGCAGGGGATCAAATACTTTTTTCCCCTCACTGTACTCTCAGTCGACTATTTAATCAATCTGCAGAGAGTATATGGATTACATGCAACTGTAGAGATTAAGTCACCCTGCTAAGAAATTTAAGACCCATTAGTGTACAACTACAACAACAACAGTCAGGGCACTTCAAAACTACGTCAAACTTATAAGAGCTGAATGAAATAAATCAATTTTTTACCCCAAACTATGGAGCATTACAGCATGTTCTACCAGCAAGAAAACACCCACTGATCGGAACAAACCCATAAATCAACCTTTTTTGACTGATGTCCTAATTATTCATATTTCCCTGTCATTTAATCAAATTTTTTGAAGATGTGTTTCCAAAACCAAAATCAAATCAGTAAATTAGCAAGGAACGTAATACAAGGAAAAGACACAAAACTTGTAACACATATAATGAGAAATTCAAATTAATGTGACTAAAGGCCCAGATTAAGAACAAAATTATGACCTAAATGGTAGCATAAAAGTGCAAACCTGTACTCAATAATGGCCTAGTTTGTTTTTAATCAGATGATTGTTTTATTCTACTAATAAATATAACAGCTATCCAGCACAGATGTACTTACAGTTTACTATTTGGGTATGATTTAATCTGACCAATAAAAATATATTACATGAAAATAAGCATTCCTTCACAATTCTGCAGGCTTTTACAATCACTCATTTTGCGTGGTGTTCAAATTATAGGAGGGACACTCAAAATTATTTTTGATCTATCAGGTTTATAATGAGCAAGATAAGAGAAATGTTTTTCCATCTGTAATAGTTTGCTCAGGTGCTAATTAACTCACCTCTCTTCTGCATGTGCAAATTAAGACACTTCAATTTTAATTATTTCACATTGAGCATCTTTTGTGAGCTGTTGCATCTCTCCAGGAATAGCTGTGCAATTACTTGACCTGTCGACAGCTAAGCACATTGTGATTGACAATCTCTGTGTATTTTACCTCCAAAACAATAAGATTTTAGCTTGTTTATAAAAATGATAACTATTTAAATTGTTTCTTAATTATTAACATGCCAACACTATTTTTTTCTATCCCCTATAGTAAACAGTTTTTTAGGCTACATATTTTCAAAGCACAGGCTATAATCAGAAACAGATCAAGGAGTTCAAAAATACTGTTACGCAGGTGTCCAAACAATAATTGTACTCCTCAAACCTCAGCTAAACAGTGCACCATTAAAAAGAAAAATAACTATTTCAAGTAGCGTCAGTGGGTGTACAGAACCAAGTGGGTGATGTTTCCTTCATGAAATTACTTGCTGCTTTAAAGACGCATGTGTGTCAATTGCACTTTGCTGAAGTCCTCTGTCTATTTTAAAGGGTAGGCTTTTTCTCTTTTTAATAAATGTCAAAATACTTAATACAATTCATGTGCTGAAATAAGTCCTTCTGCATCTCTCATTTCCGGACATTTAAGGAAGAGTATGTTTATTCAGCTAAATCCGTAGTCAAAGGCATCCCATAAAGAACTATTTTTTTTTGTTCGAAAGAAACCCCTCTTTCAGTTGACATACTCTCTGAAAACATTCCTACTGGCCATACTTTAATATTTAATAGGAAACAAAATCTAATTTCCAAGTATCCCATTATGTCTGATATTTTAGACTTGCTTGGGCACTTTAAATAATTCCCTGCTTAATCTTTCCTTAATTTCTATTAATATTCAAAAGCTACTCTGGCTTGTCAAAGCTCTAAGAGCAGATTCTCCCTGAGGACACACTTTTTTCTCTCTCTCTTGGTAATTATCACTCATTGTTTTAAATCCATGTTGCATTTTAAGTTCATAAATGAGAAAACATTTTATTATTTTATGGCTGATAATATTTAGAAGATTTATGTTTATGAGTGGGAAGGGATTTAAAGCAGGGATTAGCTAGTAAATACATTTTAGTGAGATGTAAAGAAACTTGCATTGTGAAGAAAGACTAAGAATTAAACAAAAGCATATTGTCTAGTGTGAACATAAAATACTGCAGACTACAGGTTGAACTTTGAGTATTGCATTCCGACAGCTTTTTAACTTTAAAACATGAGTGGTATTTTTGGCAAGAATAAATAAACATTCCCAATTGGAATACATTAATTTCCTACCTACATTTACTGATTTAAAATGATAATGCAATCAGTGGGGGTAGTCTGATGCTACCCCCTAAATGCTAACCCTATGCATTTCTTACATCATGTGCCTAATGTGGAGAACAAGACATTGACAAGACCAGGGAAGCATTACAACATTTCTGGAAGATAAACTTTCAAACAAACAATGTTAGAAGGATGCAGGACAGCCAGCAAAAGCCCTATGTTCTTTGATTGTTCTGTGATCTTTTTTAACCCATCATTTTGTTTGCGTTTTCCTGAGAAACATCACAAATATGCAGGTTCTGCTGCAAGTCAAATACTCCACAGAGCAAAACAAATTGAAGTGGGTATTAATGTAGACAGTATGCATCTATTCAACGCAAGGTTATCAAATTATTTTTTGCAGCCTTGCTCCTAAAATATTTACCGTGGAGGTCAGTGTCCTCAGTGGTGCTGAATTTCTAACGCTTTTTGTACACTTTCATGTTGTCATGCTTGACTAAATTTAACTATGCTTCCTGTATGTTTTAAAAAGGATTTGGAGTCTTAACCATAGATAACTTCAGTCATAAGTCTGGTGCAGCAGTGTAAAGCAAGTTCATTATCAACCAAGAAAGCTTAAAAAGGTACTTTTCCCATATATTTGGTAATTGTATTAGGTTTCCATTTTAATGAATCTTTCTTCTCAATAAATGCTTTTGGAAAGGAAAAAAAAAAAAAAACGTAATTACCAAATTCCTAAGTCCTGTTATATCTCAATCCCCTTTTGTGTTTTGTAGTTTATCTGTAGCTTTAATAAATAAAAAGAGCCTGTGTAAGCTGGTCTCTGTTTGTGTAATTAATAGCATCCCCTGCCACCACAGCCTTGCTACTTTTAGATAATACAAGGGAAATCTCATCTTTCCTCTTCCTAATATTTTGTGCTTCACTAAAACAGTGGCTTAAGAGATTAGGTAAGAGAGACAAAAAACTATGTAGCTGTTTATTTTTTGTTCAATGCAAAATTCAACAGAGGCGAACAGAAAAGCAGAAGTGTAAACAAGAGTATGTTATTGGACAACCTTTTCCCTTCTGTTTTGACCAAAAGGGAAAAGGGAAATTGTTTAACAGTGTGTGCTGTTAAATTTAGCAGAATATAGGCTTTCTATTACTGCCATCAGTAAAATGGACTGCAGAATAATTAATTTACTCTATAAACACACAGTCCAGTGCTAGTTCAACTGCTTTTCAACTAAAGCCCATGCAGGTCTGAGGTTAAATATTCCACAGATAATAATTTTCTTTTAAAGAATATATATTGTATCTCATCAGAAATTCCTGAACAACATAAAAACATGCAGCTATGCATCTATTGCATCCATTGTATTGAACTTTCAAACCAGCAACACAAGGAAGGCATTCAAATATTCATACATTTATTTTTTATTATCAACATTTTATTTTTTTGCTCGCTTCCTCTAAAGCCATACAGGATACAATTATTCCTGTAAGGAAAGCCGGAGTGAAGTTTATACTTCGGTGTGGGATTTTTTAAATATTGCGTACCTTTCACATCTACAGCTAATATTGAATAATTTTAAAGCTGCCGACTGGTATTTTGGATAGTTACAGAACCCACAAATAATGAAAACAGATACATTGTTAAGCCACAGCACTACCAGCCACAGAAATTCCCTCTGAATGCAGAGACTTTTGCTAGCTTTTTGTTTTTAATATCCCTGAATACATTTGATATACAGAAGTAGGAAAGGGCACTAGATCAGCCTTGATCAGCTGAGATAAAGCATGACCGCTGTAAATGCCTGTTAGGAGCTGCCTCATGCCTCATCTCATGTTGCTCGGTTATGCAGGAGGGGATCCTGAAAGGACAGGCTGGCCAGGCTCAGCACAACGAGGATAGTCACAGCTTATTAAAGTGTAGAGCACGAGCCACGAGTAGAGCTGAGGGGAGTTTATTCATAAATAATTCAGCATGAGAGAAATAGTGCAGGGAGTCTGTTTTATTACAACCTGTCCAGAGTTTAGTTGGGAATACACTGGCAGCACAGTGACGTAAGACCAGGTTACAACTTCAACTTCCTCCTTGCATACCCCGATGCATCAGCGTACAATCTGAATACCAATACGGTTCTGTGCCATCACAAACATTCAGCCACGCTCCCCCATGGATTGGCCTCAAAGCATGCATACTTGAGGGTACTGCAATTTGGTTTCTTATTAAAGAAAGGCAATTTGGCATTTGTTCTGTCTCAAATGTAACTGAGTACCATTAGAATATTCACTTTCCCCGGTGAACAACATTGATGCACTGCAAAGCAAATTCCTTGTGTGATCTGATTCATTTTGGAAAGACAGAAATGTCCCATTTTCAAGAAATATATAAGTAAATGTGTTTCATATTGTGTGCAGCCTGCTACAGTGAATGGTGAAGTCCTTTGCTGTTCACAGTGCAGACATCAAACAGGAAGGCACCTTACTGAAACTGCCCTCCCAATGGGACATAGTTCCTCCTTCGAACTGCCATCTGTGCCACTGAATTCATTTGAAACTCGCCCTCTGGAATATGGTATAAATATACACTGAAGAAAAGTCGTGGTTCAGAGTTTTAAAGCCTTAGAAGTTATGTATTTCGTCACACTGTGAAAGAGAAATGACTAATTATAAAGGCTTGCTTTGCTGCCGTTTTGCTTTTGAGATGTCATGGATGTGAGCTTCTGAAAAAAATGCATCAAAGAGGACATTATACTGACAGACTTTCATTGTTGAGTCTGTTAAGGCAACATTTTCAGAAGTTTACTTCTTGTTTGCAACTGACCTTAAGAAGCCCTTTGATGTTCAATTCCATCAGCGCCTAAAGAAACAGTTTCAAAGGTGCTCAGCTTTAGGCAGCCCTCTACAAAAACAACTTAAGTCTATTTATTCTGTGCATGACTGAAACCTGGAAACACACAGCAATTTATTGATCAATCAAGCAGCTGGTGGTTAAACTGGAGTGTCCTGGGCAATGACTATTTCTCATTCAGTATTAATAGTTCTGTAAATTCTGAATTACATCAGATTACGACATTTAAACCTAATGTATTCTTGGATGACAACAGAGAAGTTAAAGTTTCTGATTGTCAATATAGCAATGTCTGGAACCACTTTTCAAAGGTTAGTTTGAACCTCAGAAGAAAAGGGGGGAAATAAACTCTTTCCAGCAAAATTCAGCCTCTTCACTTTGGAAAATGCTTCTTCTGCTAGACTGTCATCACTCCTCCAATGTCAATTACAACTTCAATACAGCCATCTTAACACACATACCCCCCAAAAAGGACACAAAATGATGCATTTTCACTCCATATATAAATTAACATACTTCATGACACTAAGCAGGCTAAATATAGCCCTGTAATGCAACTTAATATGTTACAACTCAAAAGCCAATTTTCAGAGGTTTATTTGTTCATGTTGGCACATACTTAGCAATAAACATTTAAAAAGTACAAACTGTACTGTACTGTACTTTTCCCATACTCTGTTCTTTCACAACTACATGTTAAATGACCATTATAAAGCACTTATATATGATCATTCATAATTACTGAACTCCTGCAGAGTTGCTTTGAAACACAAAGTACTGCAAATCATAGTACAAAAATCATTGTACATTTTATTTTTCTTGTACATTATTCTTTACAACCGTTGAATGTCTATTATTTTTCAAACAATACCTTTATAAATACTCTTGATACAATGGTCATGGGCTGGTATGTGTTCTATTTAACATAACAGTAAAACACAGCAAAGGTAGCTTTAAACATTTCCTTGGGGAAAACAAAATGTGTGCATCCACAATATACTATGGTCTCTTACTGCTTGTTGTTATATTTTTAAGTGCATATATTCAAAAGTAGATTCTATTCAATTATTGTTTTATATATGTGAAGGTTTAATGGTCTACTGGGAAGAAAATACATATTCTAAAAAGGTATTTAGACTTTAATGAAGAACCTTTGAAGGACCATCTGTTCTGCACATCTTCGGGACTCCTAGAACTAAGGCACGTCCATGTCTTTTCATTTTCCATTGAAACCTTCATTGCATCCACCTGTTCCTAACACAAATACACATTTCAATCCTCTGCATGTGTAGTTCCCATTCCTGCCCTCTATGTAATCTCATTTTCCCCGTACCTCATCGTTCTACATAAACCGCTGTCACCTAGGAAATAGACAAAAACACTAAGTATCATAAGGAAAAATATGCAGCTTATTGGTCCTGGAATAAGATACTATGGAATCCCAAAGGCCTGTGTGAATGAAGGCCGAGCTAAATAATAAGCTCCAAACCCCAGACACTTTGTTTATGTCTGCTATTCTTCCCTCAAGCTATATTCCAATTTATATTGTACACATTTCTCGAGACATTGTTGCTAATGAAGTATTTTGTTAGCAAAAATGTAGTATTACATATATTAGAATGACTGACTGACTGATATAGATAGATAGACCGACAGACAGATAGACAGATGGACAGACGGGCAGCAGGCACAGTTTGGAACAGGTTAAAAAGGTTTGAAAATGTATAATGATGTACAAAGTTCAGGTTTATGTTTATTTCTTGCTGCCTATTATATTGAAACTTGTAAGAAGCCGACGCAGGTTTCTTGTCATGGATTCTTGGCTACAAATATGAAATTGATGGAAACCTGCATTGTTCTTGCTGAACGTGGTAGAGGCTAACTACATGTGCACATGAAAAAGAAAAGGAAATACTTCTGTTCTCAAATCTGAAAATGCCAACAGCACTGTAATACATTAGAAATCAGGCTCCCCAACAACAGGTAAACATGTTTTATAAACATGGTCGGAGAGGCAGATGTTTTGTTTACCTGTTTATTTAGAAATATAATGAGAAGCAAGGCTTTAGACAGAGCAATGAAATGATGGAATGGCATACACCTTTTTCAACCCCTCCACCCCCACTCCCAAAAAAAGCAATTTGAGTGATGTGCACTTTCAGGTTTTGCAACACCAGCAGTGTTTTCTCCAGGGCCTTTCTCTGAAGGGATAATTGTAAGAGAGACAGCGAGGGAAATGGGCTCAGATTTGGATTCCTTTTAGAACAGAAAAGCGGCCAGGGAGAGCACAAAAAGGCAATCTATATTACATAAGGCTTTTGTTTAACCCTTTGCTTTTTCACTTCAGTTTTCTTTTCTCCACTTCTCCAAAGCTGCCTCCTTGTATTGAAAGAATTCGGAAGATGGGATACTCAGTATCTGCTTCACAGCGGTGACGTTTCCTTGCCATAGGCTAATGAATTTAATAAATATTCATCCATGGCAAACATACTTTGCATCAATCACAAATGACAGATCATTGGAAGCAGGTGTCTTGTTATGAAACCCTGGCACTTTTACCTCCCCCCCACCACCACCACCCCCCGCCAAAACCCACTGCCGTCAGAAGTAATGGACTGTTGTTACCATGGAAACTCTTCACTCCCCCGACACACACAACCTGACCCTCACAGGCAGAACCATTTATATCCCCCACACGCTCTCACAAAAGGCGTCTAATTGCAACATTTCATAAAGAAAAGCGGCCGCTGATGACAAAATTAAATCATACTCTGTGGTGGAATTCCTCATGCAGGCAAGGTGCACACTTCGGCAACACCACGCGGATTCAGGTACTCACCTCTCTCAATAACAGGGGATAAGTGTGGTATTATCTGCTTTCCTGGGCAGTCTCTTCACAAATTAATGATTAGCTGGATACTGTGAATATTATAGTTGCTAATATCTTATGATCAGTTCTACAGTCAATATTTACACACACACACACACACACACACACACACACACACACATGCACACACTGGTTGTTACAGAATATATTTGCTGACATATTCAACACTTTCTTTAGTTTATATATGAATGATCTCAACATCTCTGTAGATGTTATTTTATACAGTTTCATATTCTCAGAGACATCTAGGCTATATTGAGTAAAGTGATTAAACTACTGGTGCCAAACAGGTCCTTGCCTTTATTATAAAAAAAGACAACCTAATTCTGCAAATTCCATGTAAAATACATTCAGCATTGTTGAAGGTAATTAAAATCTCATTGGATGAGTGGTTCATTCATAACTTTACATATGAACATTTGTTAGAAAAAAAGGAAAAAAAAACTTTCGAAGCATGAATGTATAGTCATTTATAGATGGCAACTTAAACTTTTAGCAAGTTACAATTCAATCAAGTAGAGGACTCCATTTAGCCAATTTATTTTTGTTTTGTTGTTGTTGTTTTGTTTTCAGAATTCAAAGGTCATGAAAATGTGAATTACTTTCTTTATAAAGACTGGTAAATCAAAAAACATTCAATAAATGCTTAAAAAAAGAAAAAGTGAAGTGTGAAGTGTTTTGAAAAATAAAACTGCAAAAAACATGTAATAATTTGACAGTTCAACCTATTAGAATAGAACAAATTTAAAAAATGAAACTGCATTAAAAATACATCAGTGTTAAATATGCAAGCTCCTTCAAGATCTGGTTTATCTTTAAAATACAGACGAGAGGGGGTTCTTATGAAATATTTACACCTTTTGTGTCATGCAAAACTCATCAGGGTATATTTTCTTATAGGCTGACAGTTACTCTTGGAAATTGGACTGAACAGTGATGGAGCTTCCTGAGCTACATCGATGTACCACTTGAAGAGTTATCCGTGTCTTGTGTAGGTGCTTATAGATTTGCAAGCTATGATATGAACTCCAGGTGGGATCTGATAAAGCCTTGAAGCATCTACAGCACGAATCTGGGGGCAAAAACAAAGCCATCTCCATGGAATTGAGTGGAGTAAAACCCCAGTTGTTCAGAAAGAAGTGGACTTGAATAATATTGTGTTCTTGTCACTTAATGTTTGAAGATAAGAAAAACACAAGATAAGATGAGATGAGATAAGAGTAGAATTCTGATGAGCTTTAGAACTAAGCCTCAGAAATGTTTTTTCACAACTGAATAGAACTTTTAAAAAATGGCCCTGCACATCTTGACATCTTTTGTTAATTTCATCATCTTTGCTTTATTCCCATTTCCTTTCTTAATTTCTTTCATTAAAATAGAAACATGCATGTCTAGGTTGTATTTCACAGATTATAAAAAGATAGATTGAAAAGAGTGACCTGGATCTGGATAATAGTATGTTCCCTAAGCCAAAGCACAATTCAGCCCAAGGAGTTAAGGTCACAACATCAGTGGAAGCTCCCTTGAAACTTTAAATCAGAGCTTCATTCACATGTGCAACCTAAGGGTTTCCTTTTACTATATCTCCCTGTGCAATTCACTCTCACCTTGGCACACAGCCACAGCTTTTCTTGCCAACTACAGAGTGGAAGTCCATCTACTTAACACTGGTGCTATGAAATAGGGACACCTGCTTATGTTTTTTTTTTTTTCCCCACCATTACATTTCTAATACCCTCACTCACAGGTGTAACTATCTTCAAGTTGCTGATTGATAAGGAAGGTTTTTTTTTTCCCCCTAAACGTTCAAACAAGGACATGCAGAACAGCCAGAGACCTCCAGGAGCATGAATACAATATGGAAAATCATCATTATTATGAATATTATATCTCTGAGCAGACGCCCTTATCCAGGGTGACTTACAACTGTTACAATATATCACATTATTTTTACACACAATTTACCATTCATACAGCTGGGTTTTTACTGGAGCAATCTAGGTACAGTGCCTTGCTCAAAGGTACAACTGCAGTGTCCCCCACCTGGGATTGAGCCCACAACCAGGAGTCCAGGGCCCTGACTACTACTCCACACTGCTGGAGAGAAAATATGAACATAGTCATAACCAGGAGGTGTTGGAGGTGCACTAGCCATGTGCTTCAGATGGGAACCGATCCGTTCAATAGAATAGCAGGAAGATAGACACCTGAAAGCAAATGAGGCTGCCAAAAGCAATATGGTGAAGAGCTGTGAAAGCTGAGGTGAAACCCCTCGGGTCCAGTTGGGTTCTGTTATTGGTATTTCATTTAGAAAAATAAATTGGGGAAACATTTCTGGAACAAAAAACAAATCTAAGTCAAAATCACATGTGGCTATTGAAAAAATGTTCCTTTTTAAAAAGACCATATGATAAGCAAGTCATCAATTATGTTTAACTATTAACTGTTTAAATTCATGAAAAAAATATTTTAAAATCAAAACAAAAACAGAAAACTGTGGAAGTCATCCTTGAGGCCAACCAAGCTACCTTCTTTTTATAACTCAGATAATGGTTCCAATTTAAACTCAACTAAAACCACACTAAAACTTCAAATCAGAATTGTGTCTATCCTTTCTGTGGCTCAATAACAAAATCCCTACAAGCTATATTACTGCAGTCATCTCTAATCCAAATGAACTTTCTGGAGATAATCCGACCAAATAAAAAACAAAACACTGTGCTTTCTTGTGATGTCGTCTTCTGCTCCCCAGGATTGGAATGTAATGCTTCAATATCCATTTGAGCTACACTTAGTACCACCACATACTGATTCCTCAGACACGCACACTTGCACAAACCCAGGCACACAAAATGCATTTCACATACTTGCATCATCCCCTATGGGATATGTTATGTATGTTAACTTGCAAAGTAATAAAGTCTTCTAAAATGAAGATCATTTAAATCAACTGTTGTATTGCACACTAGAGATGTGTGCCTACCTCTCATTTGGGCCAAATAAATAATATACAATTGCCATGATTACACGGTTTTTCATTTTGAGCACGCTCAAATTTAGTGAAGACTAATTACTAGTGTAAACAGCTTTGCATCTCATTTAAATAGACAAGCATATTTGGTTTGGTTTGCTCTTGGTTAAAGTCAGAAAAGTTTTGCAAATATTTTATTTTGGAAAGTCCAAAAAAGATTGGAGAGATACCATGCTATACAATAGAACCCTTCAACTGTGAGATATAAGCCTAAGTACTGACAAAGATTGGAACAACACGACGGCAGCTAAAAGCAGAACTCTATCCCAGCAGCCATAAACCTCACAGATTAATTTAAAAAACCCTGCAGACAAAGCCTAAACTATGAAAAGCTATTAGGACAGATAGTTAAGAAGGAAATACTTGTAACTGTTACTGTGCAAATGTATTGCTTCGTGTTTATTGCAAAATATAAGTTAAACCACGCTTTTTCTGCTATTAACAAGTCTTTTCAATAATGTGTGTGTGTAGAATATTTGCACAAGGAATGACTATACATAGAATGGGAATGTCAGCTGACCTGCATCACCCTCTTTGACCATCTGCATTAAAGGAGCAAATATAAGTGGAAAAAAATATTGTAGTATGATCTGTGAGATTGTGAAATATTAAGCTTAAGACTGTTGCATGCTTTAAAATGTCCTAATTCTATAGTAAGAATAGAAAAACACCCAGGGCATAATCTGTTCACCCTCCATCTATCTTTTTGCTGTACCACAGAAGTTTAAGCGAGCTGATTTAAGATGACAAAAACAAAGTACAGCCTGCAGGATCATTGAGGTTTTTAAAGATAATCCCTAATGCATTTCCATCTCAATGCTATACCTTACCTGCTGTTACAGTTTTTACCTTTTTCTCTGAATTACAATTCTTTTGACAACTGAAATATGATGGGACTGCTGTAAATATTCAAATTGGGGAATATGAATATACTTGATATGCCATTCATAGAAAAAGTTTAATTAATGAAAAAGAAAAACTGGTATTTTGGGCATTTGCTTGTTAAAATGTTTAATCCCAAATTTATTATCTCTCACCTCAATACGAGAGGAATCAAAGAGATGCATTACATTACATTTTCCATATTGTAACATTTTAAATCATGAAAAATAGATTTAAAACCAAAGTTTGTAAACCTTAAAATGTATGTCTGGTATAAAACTAACAACTACGTAACACATTTCTAAGTACAATATTTCTAATTAATTGAAAACAACATATCAAGACAACTCAGGAAACTGAGTTAACTGATAATTATGTTATTCTTGATTCTGAGAAAATATACGTGCACAATTGGAATAACTATACTATAACCCAAATTTTTGTTTGTATTATATATGTTACACTGAATATGTATTTAATAAACAAGCATACGTATTACAAGGTAAATTAGTGATAATTTAATGGGAAATTCACCAAACAATGGGCCGGATTAAAACAAAACTTTGACCCACCCGCTAATAGCAAACTACAAACCTGTTCATCATAGTGGTTACATTTATGATTAGAAGACAGCGGCTTCTGCCTGAAAATGAAGCCGCAACTGAGTACAGTTCTGTAGTTTTCTATTAGCGGGTGGGTTAAAGTTCTGATTTAATCCCAGCCAATGGCAAAAAAATACAGGTTTTTGAAAACCAAATCTCAAATCAAATCTCACTTCTGTGCTTTAAGTCATAACATTCACTCACACTTAATTAAATCATACTCCTTAATATTGCTGCCTCCATTACCTTTTAACCTACAGGCACTAAACCTCAACATTATATTAATGCTTGGAATGGGGCTCACCAGAGATATAGGGTAAAAGATGCAAGACTAAGATCTGCTTTGAATGGAAATTGTCATGGAGTGATTAGCTGATTCCCCTCTCACTCCAATTCACTTTTCTTTAATTATTTTATTATTAATGGAGCACACAAAAAACTGTTAGCGATGCAAATTTAAATCATAAAAGAATGCAGAAGAATGATTTCCCCAAGTCTTCTGATGCCCAGAGTTCAATTTCCGTTCTGCTGCAATCAGGATATTCTCCTGTGTGTCATTCCTATTAAGTCCTCACAGTCCAGAATTCCTGAATGAAAATGCCAGAAACCGCATTTTCAGGATCCATACGTCAGGTGGACAGGGCTACACACCGCAGTTATAAACCACTATCTTTAAATTACACCTTAGTGCAACCTGTGGCCCAGGGACTGCACGAGGCTCTCAACGTGTGGCCTACTCATCTCCCCCCAAAAAGTTATACCAATTGCTCCTCGCAGACTTGTGGATTGCCCTAAAGAGCAACGATATAATCATCAGCCTATATTAATCCACGACTATAAATATATGGATATCTATATATAAATATATAGATATGCAAATATCATGGTAAAGCTAGCAGATACACACACACATACATATATTTATATGTGTGTGTATATTTATATACACAATGTCTATAAAAATTCTACAAACACACACACACACACACACACACACACACACACACACAATACATACAGTTAGGTCTTTCTCTTTCTTAGGTTAAACTCTTTCTTTAATCATTAAATTTGCAAAACTAACAAATACCACATGCAGGCTATCATGCTAAAATATGATTTTTGTTTTACCCGACTTACATTAAATACCTGAGTAGGTCTATATTAAATAAATACAAAAATAACAATACAGAAATGCTTATTATGCCTGTATAAACAATGCGCAAAAAGAACAAATACTGGCTGTCAAACTACATTTTGACAAAAAAGCACGGAATACACTCAAGCCTGCAGAACAGACTTCATGATCCGCAGAATGCAACACATTACAAAGCATGTGTTGCATGATTATTACTTGTGTTGTTGTCAACCTTGTCCCTGATTAACCTTTTTCCACTTGGAGGTTGTGGGGTTGGATGTGTAGATCAATGCAAAAAAAAAAAAAGTTTTAAATGCATTTCAATTTCAGGCTTAAAGGCAAGAAAAGGTGAATAATTTGAAAGGGGGTGTAGACTTTCTATTGGCACACTTTAATGGTTCACAGGTGGAGGTCAATGTAAGGTAACTGACTTCGTTAGGGTAATTTCTTTAATCTGTGTAAACTGGGAGCTTCCACAGCAAAGGGGCTGAATACATACAGTGTTTCATTTTTCTTACAAATATTTATCAACATTAAACCAATTTCACCTTACAATAATACATTTTGACTTTCAGTATTTAAAAATAAAATATCAAACAATGAAATTCCAATGTACCATTTGTAATTCTATAATATGAGAGAATTGGTCAGGGGTCTGAATACTTTTGCAAGGTACTGTATATATACGAGACAGACAGAGAGATGCATTATAGACTATCAAAGTGATACAGAGGATATTGTGGCAGAGTAAGGTCTATAAATGAGGCCCACTCATTAACACAAGTTGCCTACCACTGCTCTGGTGTGTATCATGAGCAATTGTTAGCTCAAGTGTTGGACCTTTAAAATGTCTTGTTTACAAAAATGTAGTATGATTAATGAAATTAACAATTAGAAGGGTTGCTTCTCCAGGAATACCTTAATGGCTAAAATGCCAAATTTGAAGAATTATGATGATGTCACTGTAATGCTTTACATAGTTCTACACTTCAGAGCCAGTGACATGGATCATTGTCAAACAACTATGGTATATATTACACATGTTTTCTTCTTACCATAGAACAGAACACACAACAAAGTAGCAGTATCACTAATAACTACAACTAGGCTTCTTTAAGTAAAGCAAATGCCTAATAAAGCAGATTCATAGTATATTAATAAAACACACATATTTGTTGCAGCAAAACCACCTCCTTCCCACCCCCCCACTCCATCATTCAAGACACAATTAAGAGTATTTTCTTCGTTAGTTGTGTGTGTGGCTATTTAAAACACATCTGCACTCCACCCTGCCTTCCAGCAAAATGCTTCAGTAAAACTGATGTTCTCACCACAGTCCTCCTGACAGCCTATGTGCTGGCAAGATCTCAAGACAAATAAACATGACATTTAACAGAGAGGTGCCTGGCACTAGACACTAAATGAGCGGTGATGGATTGTGATTACTTTGCCCTAACTCCGGTGCACTGCCAGTACAACCTGACTGTGTGAAATTAAATAATTGCAGGGTGATGGATATGGTGCTCCCACACTTCCTACCTCTCATCCAGCCATCCCCACTTCAGCCCCGGTGTACTGGAGAACAACTTGTATCTGCCAGCTTTACCATGACATTTGAATAAAATGGCCACAGCGCTTTTTTTCGTTGTGGGTTGGAGCAGGATCTGTGTAACGGCTTTAATCGTAATCCTTCCTTATCTTTGTCTTCATCTGTGTTATTAGCTGCAATAAATTCTGTTTTCCATAACAGAAGGGTGGCTTTCATGGATTGTGCGGAAACCTGCCAAATAAAACAGCTATATTAAAACCCCAGCTCGCATATATAATGAAATCTTCAGCCACTGATATGATGAATGGCTTCTTATTAAATTGAACATGAAAAAGTGTGTTATTTATTCAGTTCTCCAGGCTGAAAATAAAAACACATTTATTTATTATTTATTTATTATTGTTTATTATTATTTTTTGGTATCCAAGGTAATTTTGGTTGAGGAACTTTGCAATCAAGAAAATATACATAATGACTGTTCTGCCTTAATTGAAGAGGGTGCTTGCAGGGCATTTCTCTGAATGGAGTAACAAAGACTGGAAATCTATCGGTCTCCTCTACAAGAGACTGTCTTTCTCACTGCGTCGCTGCATTTGGGTAAGGTGTTTAAGAAAACGAGCATATAACTCTAAGTGATGATTTACAGACACCCATAAAGAATTTCATAATATCATTCAGCCAAAAGGTATAAATACTAATTTGTGCTTGAGGATATGCAGGATGTATACCGCAACAACACAAACAGACAAGCATTTCACCCATTTGTTTTGCCATACAGATGCAACAGACAAGGAGGACTAAATGGCTGCCCTGACAGCTTTTAGTAACTAATTAAAATAATTTGTTTTCACTGCTACAGTTTCACGCTTCATATTTATAGTTTTGCTCAGAAGTGTTCACTGACATTTCGCTCTGCTTTACGTATATATATTTCTCATGGGTGCAGAAGCCGGAATCCAAACTGCAGATCTGCAAATTGTTTGTGTTTTGTTTTTTTAATTGTATGAAAACTAAAGTATATGTTACTGTTTAAAATCAAATCTCAGCCATATTCATAGTGTAGTGATTATGTTTCATCTTCTCTGGATAATTTACGGCAGATTTAGAAAGCAGATTTAAGTTTAAATGACAGCAGTCCATTTTCCATTCCTGTCATGCTGGTTTGGTCATTCTCTGGCTCACACAGTGTATCAGCTCACCTATCTTATGTATGTACATACTACCAAAGTCTGCATACAATATAATTTAAAATAGCATATCCTTTAGTAAATTTAGATCTGCATGCTTCTGAAGTTTTCCAGACTAGAAATACTAGGGTTATGTATTCATTTTATATACTTTTTACAATGTTGCTTTATACTTTCAATTGCTTTTAATTAATAGTAGCTACACTCATCCATAATATTTCTGAACCTTTTTATTTCTTCTGGTGTTGTACTTTTAAAAAGTCCTAATTTTCCTCTTCATTCTTGGTTACATGCAATTCATGATTTGTTAATTGTTTTTTTCACTATTCGACTATTTCAATGTTTTTCTCCACACATCTCTTTCATCTTGGTTCAGCTCCACACATTACTTACAATACTCCTGTGGGTGTAACTGCCCTTGATTTAAAACCATTCTAAACATACAATTATGATCATATATACCTGGCACTGAGTGTTTTCTTACATTGCTTGGATTCATTGAAACAAAGTACAGTGACTCCAGACTCCAGACCTTCAATTTTCTTTCAGTGGCAAGTAGAAATCAAGTATGGTCCCATCTTGCCCTTCTGTAGACTATATAGTCCTGAGTACCTACTAACGTTTTTGTAATCACCAGGCATTATCTCCTCAAGGGTATAACAAACAATAATGAGAAAAGTATATTTACATATTAGAACTGTTTCAGCATCTTTCTTTACCAAACAACTGCAATTCTTATTTTTTTCATCATTAGCAGCAA
Organism: Amia ocellicauda; assembly: GCF_036373705.1. Classification (NCBI taxonomy): domain Eukaryota; kingdom Metazoa; phylum Chordata; class Actinopteri; order Amiiformes; family Amiidae; genus Amia; species Amia ocellicauda. The sequence continues at coordinate 15,982,971 of NC_089860.1, forward strand.
ACTGGCAGCAGTAACTTCATTAAGGCACTAATGTACACATGTAAAAACCTGGGAATTTCTATGTGATTTGGTTTGGCAGATTCCTTCCCGATTAATCAGACAACAGAACAACTTTTATAGACAGAAAAATTCAAATATTATTACTACTGATTCAGCAAAGGACAGATTTTGTCAGTACTTAGGTGAGGCATGAAGTACACAATTTATCAGCTTGTTAGACCAAAAGCTTATCGGTACTCAAAGACGTGCATGTTATCGTGCAGATATTCATGCTATTTTTCCGATGTCAAAATGGATAAAAAGACCTGTGATGGAAATTATCTTGAAAAGTGCATTTCCTGTTATGAATGTTGTTGCTAATGCAAGGAGAAATAACCAAAGTTAGCACATAAGGATAATGTGATGAGAGGATACTACCAGATATGAATTAATAATTAAATAATGAGCAATTAAAATACCACATTCAAATTGAATCTAAGCAACAGAGGAATCGTTAATATTTTTGTAACACTGAAATCAATAATATATCAATTAAATACTTAATAGGTACCTGATAAACCCAATGTACCAGTCCTTTAGTCATTAAAACCTTGGTTTGCAACACATCCTTAGCATAGGCTAGTTCATAGCAACTGCAGCTTGACGTTAAAGCAAAAGATAAGACTGTAATACCTGTCATATAGGCCTACTTTATTTTAACTTTTTCTGAAGGCTGCAGGCATTGTTATTTAGGAAGCCTGAAACAGAAGGGATGATGGTTTTGATAAGGGCTTGATGAATAACCCATGGTAGAGTAAAAATGCTGCTTTCCTCACATCCATCTACCTTCTAGAGTCGCTTGCAAGAGCTGGACCTTCATCCTTCTTCATCCCCATGGTCATCACTACTAGGAGGGAGACTAAATATCAGCTCTGCCACTTTTGCACATTTCATTAAAAACCATCTGTCTGAATTGATGGCCTCTCATAGGGACTCCCAGAGACACTGTGACAGTGATTTGAAAATGTAAATGATCTGCATGCACTAAGTAGACAGGTGGCATATAATTCAATGCAAATGATGTATGATGAGATCCACAGGAAATCACATGTAAAATGGCAGTTCTCTGTCATTAGGCATTTATCATTGTAAATAACAGAGCTGCCTCTTCCCATCTCCAACACTGCAAAGTGACAGACACTTGGAATAAAAAATGTAACAATACTTTATAAGAAATGTTTTCTTTTTCTGTTTTTCTCTCTCTCTGTTTCTCGATATGCTTGTGTCAAGTTGTAGTATTTTCTACTTTCGCAAATGTTAACCTTAAACCCTTTCTTTTGTAAAAAAAAAATGTGTTAAAAAGAACTGATTTCTAATTGTGATAGGTCTCTCACAATCCAAGTGAGTTCTTTCATTAAATAAAATTAAATAAATGAAAACAGGGTAAGAATTATAACTACAAAACAAATGGACATCTTTCCATGGAAAAAAATGGTTTAAAACCAATTAGGGCTGGGCGATATGACTTCTCAATATTTTTAGAAGTTTGGGCGATACACAATATACACTCACCTAAAGGATTATTAGGAACACCATACTAATACTGTGTTTGACCCCCTTTCACCTTCAGAACTGCCTTAATTCTACGTGGCATTGATTCAACAAGGTGCTGAAAGCATTCTTTAGAAATGTTGGCCCATATTGATAGGATAGCATCTTGCAGTTGATGGAGATTTGTGGGATGCACATCCAGGGCACGAAGCTCCCGTTCCACCACATCCCAAAGATGCTCTATTGGGTTGAGATCTGGTGACTGTGAGGGCCAGTTTAGTACAGTGAACTCATTGTCATGTTCAAGAAACCAATTTGAAATGATTGGACCTTTGTGACATGGTGCATTCTCCTGCTGGAAGTAGCCATCAGAGGATGGGTACATGGTGGTCATAAAGGGATGGACATGGTCAGAAACAATGCTCAGGTAGGCCGTGGCATTTAAACAATGCCCAATTGGCACTAAGGGGCCTAAAGTGTGCCAAGAAAACATCCCCCACACCATTGCACCACCACCACCAGCCTGCACAGTGGTAACAAGGCATGATGGATCCATGTTCTCATTCTGTTTACGCCAAATTCTGACTCTACCATCTGAATGTCTCAACAGAAATCGAGACTCATCAGACCAGGCAACATTTTTCCAGTCTTCAACTGTCCAATTTTGGTGAACTTGTGCAAGTTGTAGCCTCTTTTTCCTATTTGTAGTGGAGATGAGTGGTACCCGGTGGGGTCTTCTGCTGTTGTAGCCCATCCGCCTCAAGGTTGTACGTGTTGTGGCTTCACAAATGCTTTGCTGCATACCTCGGTTGTAAGGAGTGGTTATTTCAGTCAAAGTTGCTCTTCTATCAGCTTGAATCAGTCGGCCCATTCTCCTCTGACCTCTAGCATCAACAAGGCATTTTCGCCCACAGGACTGCCGCATACTGGATGTTTTTCCCTTTTCACACCATTCTTTTAAACCCTAGAAATGGTTGTGCGTGAAAATCCCAGTAACTGAGCAGATTGTGAAATACTCAGACCGGCCCGTCTGGCACCAACAACCATGCCACGCTCAAAATTGCTTAAATCACCTTTCTTTCCCATTCAGACATTCAGTTTGGAGTTCAGGAGATTGTCTTGACCAGGACCACACCCCTAAATGCATTGAAGCAACTGCCATGTGATTGGTTGGTTAGATAATTGCATTAATGAGAAATTGAACAGGTGTTCCTAATAATCCTTTAGGTGAGTGTATGTTTGGCCAGGGGTGCCGCTTCCCAAAAAAAATGTAATTCATAAGCATTTCTGAGTACTGCACTTGGCCTCTCACTTTAAGAGGACATCATTCAGTTACCACTCAATTAACTCAAGTAACATCAGAGGGCCCAGACTGAGTATCAAAAGCAGAGAACTACACTAAAGGAGTTGTATTTAACAACAACCAACACAAATAACAGCAAAAACGTGTCAATAATACAATTAATAACAGCTCACAGATATAGTGCAGACTAACTGTAAGGTGGCATTTTAAGGGTTAAACCGAATCAAAATATTGACCTACACGTGAATCACAAACCTGTATGCTATCACAACTTAATTTATATGAAGAAAACTCATTCTACTACTTTTAAATCAAAACATGACAGGGTTCAATATTCTAATATGTCAGTCACATGAGGGTACAAATTTGGATTTGGTCTTGCCCTAGGTTGTGTATTAAACATTCAATATATTTTGGAAGTATGCATCACAATGAAGAATAATCATTAAAATAATCAACCAAACGAAAACAGTTAAAAGAACAACTGGCAGAGGGGTGACTGTGCTAACCTAACATAACTTTAAAGATGCAGTCACACATCTTTACCTACAGACCTCTCCATCAATCTGCCTCCTATTTATTTTGCAATACTTACACATAAAACATCACTGGTCATTTTGCTGACTAAAGGCCTTTAATAAGTATAAGTTAACATAAGTAACATGTTAACTCTAGCTTCAAATTGTAGGAGAGGTAACATGTCTGTGAAGGGGAATTGCAAAGGGCCATCATTAATTAAACAGATTCAATAAAAGTAGCAGCACGTAAAGGTGGAACATGAAGGAGAATTAAATTAGCTGAATGTATGGGACAGCCTGGGGTACAGCGCTTGATCAGTTCAGACACATAAACATGCCAGGTCATGCAGCGCTGGGAAGGTCAGCACAATGATGTTATACTCGGCTCTGTGTGCTACAGACATTATACATTGCGGACCACTAACGGAAGCTAATATTCAGCCTGATATATTCTAAACGCACTTGAATCTATTCAATAAGAACGGGTAAAATACATGTAAAAAGCCCCTAATGTATATCAACAGTAAGCAGGGCACACAGAAAAGGAATGCAAATTAAACCCGCAGAAGATAAAGATCTCTATTCCTAAAGGGTCCTCAAATCATGAAGATTTTACAGGTCTCTCTGAATCAGCAGCTCCTTGATATCTGTGATATGTTGCTGATGTAAATAAGTTAAATCAGGTACTTGAGAGCTCAGGTGGAATGAATACCTGAAGACATTGTTTTCTCAAATATCGGAGCTGTTGCGACTAATTATTTGTGTGGCTGGGTTCCTAAAAAGCCCCACTACATCAGGTTTTATAGGTTGATCTTCAAATTTAAAATCAGCAATTTCTAACAAATCTGACATTCCCTTCTGATCAATTAGTCTTTATTTTTAATGTATTTTTAAAATGTAGTTTTTGAAGGAACTCGGGCCCCACAGAGCCCTGATCTCAACATCATCGAGTCTGTCTGGGATTACATGAAGAGAGAGAAGCAACTGAGGCTGCCTAAATCCACAGAAGAACTGGGGTTAGTTCTCCAAGATGTTTGGGCCGACCTACCTGCCGAGTCCCTTTAAAACCTGTGTGCAAGTGAACCTAGAAGAATTGATGCTGTTTTGAAGGCAAAGGGTGGTCTCACCAAATATGGATTTGATGCAGATTTTTCTTCTGTTCACTCACTTTGCATTTAGATAATTGATAAATATAATCTATTAACATGTCTATTTTTGAAAGCATTCTTACTTTACAGCATTTGTTCAGACCTGCCTAAAACTTTTGCACAGTACTGTATGTCTCAGGTTAATGAGCTCCTCTCCTTGAATATTTTCCGATAACCACGCTTCAATTGCAGCAAGTCTTGACAAGCATTGTATCACTGAACTTCAAATATAAGCATGCCACTTGCAAAAGGCTGTCTATATGACAGAGGACAGTCATAAGAGGTGATTAGCATCCTGCTGTTTTGCCCCAAAGCTAAAAGCCTCATCACCCCTAACCCTGTGTAATATTAAGCTCATCCCTCATTTTATAGACATCTTTACCAGTATCATTGTTCACCCTTAAGACCGTTAGGTTGTGAATGCAACCTGGGTTATCTGAGAAAAGTTTACTACCCAAAAGCACTGTTCACAGATCCCATGGTTATCCTCAACTCAAAAGATAACTGTAGCCCACTATTATCCTATTATCCTTGAATATCCTAAAGATGTTAGTTGGTTTTACTGGTATTTGCTTTCCAATAAAATCAACAAATGATCAAAGTCTGAGAAAATGTTATTTTCTTGTTAGATTACTCTGCTTCAGGAAAACCAAAACATTTAAAAGTATAATTTCATAAATGCCAGTAAAAACATTTTAGAATGCTTTAAAAACAAATACATTAGAAGAATATTCTGAGTTCCTGTTGAAGCTATAAATGTCAGGAAATGCCACATAACTGTGCATTACTCAGTTGCCTTCAGACTTTCATCATTGACTCTGAACAGAGATGTGATGGGTAAGATATCAAAAATGATATAGGAAGATAGAAAATGGCCATGAAGTCAATGACAGCTAAGGAAATGCATTTTTAAACCTTGGCAGCAACAACAAAAGTGTGTGTGTGTGTGTGTGGGGGGGGGGGGGGGGGGTCCACTTAACAAGCATAAAAAGCAATAGGAAAAATATGTATTTACCAGTAAACTGAACTGCACTCCAGCAATTCAAGATAAGCTGAACTGTAAACTTTAGCTTATGCTGATTAAAATAAGCACTACTAATTAAAGACCAATTCAAATGAAGACTTATGTGATATTATTATTATCAGAGATTTTTTTTATGACAAATACTTTAAAATATTGTTGTACTAGGCCTATTTGCCAGTTATATTCATGTGTGTAACACCTTAGATGAGACCTGCAAGTAATATAATTTAAGATTATGCTTATGTTGCAATAGTATAACCTCCTTGTAACTCACATTGGATAAAGGTCTCTACCAAGTTAATGGTAATCAAACATAAATTGTATTAATGTTTGTGTGGACTAAACAAACAATTAGTGTTTATAGTATGGAAGCATAATATTCAATTAATTTAACTCACACATTTGTATGTAAATGCATCACATTTGCAAATTCACAATTTCAGCAACATTGCATTTGCATTTAAATGCATTTGACCCCATGGCTGAAAGGCTCACTTTAAATACAAGAAAACATTGGGTTATGTTTTAGCAATTAAATCCTGACAATGTATGTTTTTTACTTGGACAGATTTTGTTATTTGTTTTCTTATGGTTTGGTTGGTGGTTTTGTTTTTGTTTGTAACAGTTGTTTTCATTATGCAGTTTCACGTAAAATAGCTAGACTTTCTTATTGTACCTAGCACTCAGAAATTATACATAACATTATGTAAATAAATGTAAAACTGAAGCAGCCTCTGTAGAAACTCATATTTTTTTATTTCGGACTAAAAATTGGGACATTCTGACATTAGGTCTATGCAAGGTTTTGAACATGAAGTAAAATGAACATAGAGCTTATATCCCAGTATTCCTGTTAATCTATTAATTGAAGGGTTGAGAATTTTAGATTTATCACACTCTCTTTGAAAACATTTTATTCCCAAATATAACCTCAAAGGAAACGTGTGATTCTGCATAAATCACAATATAGTTGTGGAATAATGAAATTAATTTCCTGAGCACTCGTATAGGATGCAATTATATATTCTAGATATATGTGCAAAATTGATCATACTATACAATATATATATATTCAATTATCAAATCAAAGGGAATGTTTACAGCCGAAGTTGTTGTTTACTAGTAGTAGTACGTTCCAAACAACAATGTATATTCTTTGTTTGTTTTTAAAGTCGAGTATGTTGATTAAGCCGACCTGTCCAATGCTGAGTGTGAAGGCTTTGGTTATCTTCCATGTGCTTTCTTGTTTGATTATAAGCAGATGTGTTACAATACGATTTTTACTCCTCTGCATCTGAGGCTTATAAGGAAAAACATAACATACTGTCATTAAAGTTATTGAAAAAGTATTGGTTGAGCGATACTTAACTCGAATACATTACATATACATCAAAATACAGGATTTAATCTGCCACTGGTGCTGTCCACGTCACGAAGAGAAGACAATGTACTGGTAAGTATTTGTTGTGTTTTTCTTGACAGTATACATGCTGAAAATCACTACTAAGGTCAATTTCTTTTCTGAATTCACCCAGGTGGACTGAATTGTACAATATAGACAATTTTGTCAATGTCTTTCATAGGTATATGTGTTGCAAGCAAACTGTCATACACTTCAAGCATCAAGTGTCTGTAGTGGTATTGGACTGAAATTAAAGTCATACATTTGTGTGGAAGCACTTTAATTATCACAATTCCATCACAAATTTCCAAGCTATCAAACAGCGGTCATATTTCTGTAAATGCAGCAGCACTTTAGGAGTTTATATTGGAATATATTTGGTACGTGAAAAGAAGATTATTTTCCATAACCATTCCGATTACTAGGCCTATTCTGATGTAGAAAATGTTAATACTCTATGCATACCCAATGCATTGTTTACATGCTTCAAGTACTTCTTTTGTAACGGTACAAATGTCTTTTAAAATTATTTTCTTCTCAAGTGGATTGCTTTGCTTTATTTACCACATCTTGAATTACACTAATGATCAATCAACAGGAAAAACTGGCTTTGGCAGGGTCTGTTCCTAAAAGCAGGCTTGTTAGAGCAGTCAAAGAAAGTCCAAAGGTAGCATCACATCACTTAATGTTTTGCTGTGTATCAAAGCAGCTGAAATTTAGTTTTATTTGTGTTGGATGGAACTGAAGGACAGTATAAAATCAACAGCAAATGCTTGACCAAATAATTGACAGGAAATAATTGTTTATTTTGTGCAATGTATGGAATAACAAAACATAATAATTTTAAGTCAAATCCTAAGATGTGTACGATTTATTTACAGAATAGTGTCACTGCAGAAACAGAATCCCAAATCTTTATTTGAGGAATTGGCTCTTGGTGATTTCTTAACTCTAAACCGAATGGGTAGTGCAAAAGTATTTAAGCATATTTATGAAGTAGCCGCCTAATTACTGTACTATGTAGCCTATTTTACTGTTACTTCTCCTATGTGTTGACTTCCCTACCATAAGCATTCTGCATAGTTCCAAGCCAAATCAAAAAACCTTCCATCTAAAAAAGTCTGCTGTAATGAACAGGCCTACCGTCAGAAGCACAATGACTGCAGAACTGCTTGGTCAGTGCACTGCCAACTCTGATGTGTGATGGAGGCAGATCAGCAAAGACACTGAAACTGGCTCAGACACATGTTCCGCACAGACAGGAGCTCCGTCTGCTGTGTCACCCACACTGGCATCCACAGGGTAGATGGGGGGAAAAAATACCTACCATATGAAAACTGGCAGTAAACTATCACCTTCCAAGCGCAGGCAAATGCCATCACTCTAACCTAAGCAAGAACAATGGAACATGACAGAAGTGGATGGAGAGCCCTGATTAAAAGAACTGTTTCTGAGAGTCCCGGCATGTTGTTTGGCACCCTGGAATTGACTGACTGATGCTTCGCTGCTGTTCCTGACGGAGCAGGAGAAAATCGCATATGAAAAAACTTTGTTTTAAGCTGATTGAAAGATTTTGACACGGGAAGTAAATTGCGGATCCGCACAGATCTGCAGGCTTTTTATTAGGCATTACGTTTCAAAGCTGGTGCAAAGCACATCTTCCTTGTCGTATAGATCTTCTCCTGCCGTTTCAGTTTTAATTTGTCTTTTGAACATATTTGTGAATGGAATAGTAAAATAGTGTACCTCCAATAAGCATTATTAAGTAGTAGTAGTAGAGTATTTGTGTGTGTGTGTGTGTGTGTGTGTTGTATTTTTAGTACTATTTATTTTTATGTATTTATTTGTACAACACCTTTATTCAAGATTATTGACATTCAAAAGAGATCTCAAAAGAAAAAAGCATGTAGTGCACAGGTGACAAATATAGTACACTAATAACGTAATTCAGTACTAGTACACATGGTGTGCCAATGGCTAGGGTAAAACAGTGATTAGAGATGGGAAGTCATGTAGCCTTGAAATAGCCCTTAGCTAGCAGGTTGAGCTTGAGTTGCAGTGAAAGCCTGGCTACAAGCACAGGCTGATATGATTGTCTTTCCTTCTGGGATTTGGTCCTGGATTACCAGGCAGTGTGGAGAGAAGGCAGAGGTATATGGGAGGGAACATCTTTCGTTAATCAATAACAAAAACAAGCAATGTCATGAAGTGGGGTTATTTATGTGCCTTGGGGAGCAGCAGGGAAGAGAGGGCAGGGATTGTTGCTTCTTTAACAGTGACAGGAAACAGTTAATTACCTGCTGGGAATAAAGCCCCCAAAGGTTGTTATGAGGACGGCTTATTTTTATCACTAACACACTCACGCACACTCGCCCTTAAGTGCCATTATGGAATTATCGCAAAGGCGACATTTTCATTTATATTCCCCGTTTCTTGCCTTTGTCTGATTATTTATTGTTTTAATTATGATTGCGCCTCTGGGTAGATTTTCATCAGCCCAAACTGGTGCACATGTTGTGGCATCACACCCTATAGTGCCGTTGCTGTGTGTGTTGCTCACCCTTACTGATATTGAACCTCAAGAAGAAAGGGACTAGAGGGAGAAATTATCACAAACGCTTCATATTTTAAAAGAGTCTGCAAATGGACCCTGGTGAAGCATTGTATTGTGTGTCTTTAAGGGCACCAATTAACAATAAATGCTATTAATTAGTTCAGGCATGTAGCAGAAAGCAAGCACAGAGCAAAATAAACAGCCTCACATCAAATGTTTACTCACCTGGTACTTACAGTATGTTTGCTGTCAGCATAATTCAAATATTAACTTGCCAAGAAGAGATTACATTGTAGCAGCTCCAATCCAAAAAAAAACGAAAGATGCTTCTGCTTCAACAAAACCTGCAGTTACAACTCATGGTTAACAAACAGCCACATCAAATTGTAACCCTTTGTGATGTAGAAAACCACACGTCAAATAAAAATCTATTCTGTAAACTTCACTTCTCCTACCTTACCGCATCAGATTTCTGAACCATTGATGGACTTCTTAAATTGGAAAGTCACTACCAAACAAAATAATGGGCTTGGAAGACTGTCTGTCTTATTTACTTGCAATGTTAGGGAAGTCTAGTGTAGCAACTGTGTAGAAAAAGGTCATATGGCACTTATGGCCTTGGTGGTTTTCTAAAGCTGATTTGAAAACACTCTGTAAACTTCTAACGGTTACCACTACTTATATAGCGGCATAAGCATTTGTACGCTATGCTTATCATAAATAAATAAAGATTACAGTTATATTATAAGTGCCTCCAACAAAAATGTCATTAGCCCTGTAAATATAGAATTTCATCATAAAGTTAACGGGCTAAGGAAAAAAGCTGGCTTTGCAAAATGTCATTCTTTGTGTAATGAGTTCTCTTTGCAGTCTGTTTTAATACGAACTGTAAAATGTGTGTAAAACGCACCAGATGCACGAAGAGGGACTGAATTATCTAAGAAAAAAGAAAATCATGCCAGTTATCGATCCTTCAAAAATCACAGATCATTGAAACACATATTCTGAATAGACCCTGAAGACTTTTGTTCCTTCACTAATTTTCTTATTCTTCCTGTTTTTTTTTCTTATTATTATTGATGCTGATGATGTTGTTCTTGCTCCAAGTCATACATCTGAAGAAATCATGTTATAAGTTTTGTTTTTATGATGATTATTATTACTACTATTATAGCGATTGTGCTCTTGTACAACTGTGATTTTTTTATTCTCATAAAGCATGCATTCGAATAAATGTGCATTATCCTGCTGTGAAAACGATGTTTATGTTTGTTATGCAGAGAACATTTTATACTTTGACCAAGAAAATTATGCCTAAAGGCTTTTTTCTTTTTCTTTTTTTTTTTTTAAAGAAAAGCACAAATAATAAATAAATGAAAGTCCACACTGCACCCTACTGTCTCTTGTGTAGAAGACACCTTTTAGAAACAGACTAAAGTTGTAATGTGGCAAACCCTTTGAAGTTTTCTTTGTGGCTTTCTTATTTTAAGCAATGCAGACTTCCCTCTTGTCATACCACCCTATCTTTACCATAATCTATTTATTTTCATTTGGCACCATTTTCTATCAAAACAATCATCAAGATTAGAGTGCAATCAGTCTAGTTAATATGGTGGGCATTGCCCAGCTGCCAGAGACTTCTGGACAGAAAAGTGTAAGACACATTTTGTGAATTCATTTCAAAAGGTTGTGTCAAAGAAATTCAACATTCTACTAAAAAAAACATCAAAAGTTTTATTTTAAAATAACAATTAATGGCGATGCCTTATGTAGTATCGTCATTGTGGTTTAAGACAGTTTAAAATCCAACTTCAATTATTTAATCACAGTGGGGAAAAATACCTTTCACAAAGAGTAACCTTTCTTCAACAATCTATCATGCAGCCTGCTGTACAGCACAGCCCTTATACACGGATCATTGTGTAACTCTTCTTAATTTAGTTGTAATACTGTAATGAAAGTTTTACTTTAAAATAATGGAAGAACACCATTAATGTAAAGCTAAGTGTCACACAGAAGGGTTTGTTTACTGTTCTTATTGTTGTTGTTATTTTGTTATTCGTATAATCCTTCAGGGCGAACATATCTAAATGTCAAACCTTCTGTATATCTGCAGCTCATAAAGCTCTTTAGGAAATTTTGAATGACAACATTCCTTAACTTGGATTAGGCACAGCTGTTTTTGTTGTTGTTTTTCCTCCAGACAAGGAGCTGGCAGTTGGGAGGACTAAATAAAAAGGAATATCATTAAGTATTCGAATCAAACTGGCTTATACATTTTATAATAGGACATACCACACCAAGTTGGTTTTGTTCTATCTTGCCCGGGACCATTCAGTATTTCTCACCACAAGCCAGAGTTACCCAGAGGATAGATTCTGTTTTAGCAGAAATGGGATACCAACAAAATTATCTCAAGACCAGTTCTAATAGCTGTATTCTGACTGTAAACTGAGACTTGCACTTGAATGAAGTAAGCACTAAGTTTCTATACTGCAGACAAACCGCTACAAATTGTGAATGACCTTCATGCCAAAGGCACAATTTTAAAAACAGATTTGCTCTCTTCAACGCCAGATATTAGAAGAACTGTTCTAAAAGAAAAAATGTAAACAAAAATAAAATGCATTGCCATTTGAGACACTTAATGGTATTGTTGCTTGGTTCTAGCCTAGGGTTGATTTTGAGTAGAAATAATGTAGTTGTTTTCTCATTCTTTTGCTTTATTATTTACTGTGCACAAACACAATTTTATTTTATTTAAAAAAAATCTAATTCAAAAGAGAATAAACACAACCTGCTTGTTTATTCAGTTTTAGTGAAATTGCAGGCCTTCTGAAATCCATGAAAGCTTGCCGAGTGCAAGTCATTCATAGGCTTCATTTCTGAGTATGCTGTTTGAAATCTGACTAAAGCCAGACAATTGATTTCTTGCAAACTCCCACTCAGGTTAGCACCTTCCATTAACACACTGTGTTCTAGTATGCTTCTTTTTTCAGTAATGCATTTGATATGTAAAGTAAAAACACCGTAAAAAACTGCTTGTGCCTCTCACCAAAGTCTTCTCTTCATTCATCACTCCCTCAGTGCTCCCTAGAGGCATGCAAAGGTTGTGCAATACAAATGTACTGCATGGACACTTCATAGAAAGCAAGACAAGGTGGATTCTAACTTCAGATTGTTGTTATCCCTTCATCAGTGGCAGGTGATTAACACTTACACAACTGACCAAATAAATAACATGTGAGGAAAAGTTTGTAATGACAGGAAAACACCTGGAGGTGGTATATTTTGTATGTACTACCAACAGGGGAAACTGACGTCTGAAGTGACATTGCATCCACAGTCAGGTTTCACAGTGTGGCAACAGTATGTCTTAAAACAGGAGTTAGGGCACAATATTCTGTCTTTTTTTTTGGACATTACAAACAATTTGTTTAAAACCTAAGGTATTCTGGTTTTGACGTGTGGAACCGCTGGCCCACAGATTTGGTCATTACAAATTATTATTTTTCCTACACACAAGATACCAAAAATTACCTAATAGATTGAGTCATTCCTGTATAGATTTCTGCACTTCAGCACTGGAACTGACAGAAAATAACTGAGCAATAACACACACACACACACACACACACACACACACACACACACACACCTTTTGTTTTTTTAATCTTCAGCATCTTCAATGCCTTATACTGAATTTCCGTTGAATATTGTTCTCTAAATAGCTGAAAGGATTGTGAAATGCTGTTTTTCCTTGACAGAAAAACAGTCACTCCAGTAGGTGGGATATATTGTACCATATCCAGTTTACTGCACTTCACAGAAAACAGTGACTGGGTTTTGATTTGCTTTGTTGAGCTCTGCCATTTAAGCCCTTACAGATGCACACTACACGAGGAAAAAAGCTCAGTTTGACTCTCTGAGAAAGGAAATAAAGTGCTGGGACAGGTTTTCTAGCTCCGTATATATATGATGAAAACTCTTGTGTGGATTTCTTTAACAGTTATAGTAAGCTGCTGCAATACTTGAATTGTAGAGCCTGCAGTCTTTTCTTTTCACCTCACAGAACAGAAACGAGAAAGCCTTGGCTTGGATGAACCAAAAAAAAAAAAAAAGAGCTTGAAGACATGCTCCTGGCAACAAAGGAATGTTCTGTGAAACCTAGGAAACTGAGTAACTTTATGCTCTGTCATTTGGATCACTAATTGATCAAAGGGTTGGGGTTAGTATAATCGTAATGTTGTTTGATAAAGAATAATGCTCAGACTGTACTTTGGAACGGTGAAAGGCATCATTTTAGATATTTTCACTTTTCAAAGCAAACGGTAAAGTCACAAAACGCAATGAGGTCTGACTGAAATAAGCCACACTATCATGTAGAAGGTTCTGCTTCGTTAACAGAGTTGTAATTGAGTATCAAGCAATACATGTAACCGCATTTATTAGCGAGACTATTAATGCAGTGTAAGTAATTCATATTTGGGAGCATTATTACAGGATTAGACAATACCTTGTTTTGTTATTTGTCAATTGTTTCCAAATAATGTGTGTGTGATTGTAGTAGTTCTCTGTTGAGTTGCTGCCTCAGTTGTGATTCGACATGCAAAATAACCACCCTAGTAAAATACCTTCTAAAATCTCACTGATGTTCAGTATTTTTTGGGACCGATCAGGATTCCTCTGACAGCGTTTCACAATATTGTGTAATGTTGATTTGTAATTTAGCCATGAGTCATTAATATAATCTAATTAATATAATAATCATTCTGTGTAACTTGTAGGTTTATTTAATACTAATAAAAGTATTCTGGATCGTCTGAAGTACAGTAACATGACAACATTAACAAAACAAGCACCAATCTTCGTAAATTAGAGACTTTATGGTAACATGATCTGAAAACAGCAATTTCATGCAAATTCTAATAGGAATATTTTGTTTATTAAATAACTTTTAACACACCTGGGGTTCTTGGCCTATTTCATAATGTTACAACATTCAGAGAGTTAAAATAAATGTGATGTTCACTGTGCTTAGAGAAGTGAAAATGGGATTAACACCTTTTCGGGGAATTCAATTAATGTAATCAGGGTCCAATTAGTAAAAAACCTGAACCACCTGAAAATCTACAGGCCTGAAATCACACTGGGCTTCACAGATTTGAAAATGTTATGAAAAACAGAAAAAAATGTTGCAATTAGAAGCCCAAGGAGTTCTCTGCCTTCCCATAAGAGCATGGTATTTATGGAGACAGAAATGTAGGCACTAGACACAATATTTGCACCAAGCAAAGGGATTCTGCTTTATTTACACCTATTACCACAAAGCCTGATAAGTGTGAGCCTCTCTCTCTCAAAGGTGTGGGCTCAGCTGATCAGATTCTCCTTTAATTTAGTGTCAACAAATGCAAATCAGAGCCCAGTATGAAAATGATGTGGGAAACACAATTTCCCACTCCAAAAATGTGTCATTTTTCAAGTGTCTCTGTAGTGTTCAATTTTCTTCCAAGGAAATTTCCAGCCGTGTTTTTGTTAAGCAATTTATAACCAATTATTATTTTGGATTTTACATTGCTGCCTGTTTCATGTCAGCACCTCATCAATTTTTAAGTGAATAGAAAAATATTTCCATTTCCTTTAGTCCGTCTTGTGTTGTATGAAGGCTAATGTTTTATCTTTCAAACTGTTATTTGGAATCAATTTTCTATACTAAATTAATGTTAGGAATTTCTTTTGTGTCGTTTCTAGGGAGAGAAAATAATTACTAGATTGTTATTAAAATATTAAGGATGAAAGATGTTCAATGCAAGAAAGGTAATTATGAATTATATATATATATATATATATATATATATATATATATATACACACACATATATATATATATATATATATATATATATATATATATATATACATACACACACACACACATACATCAACAAAAAGTATGAATTACTCATCCAGCACACCCTGAATCCATATACAGATACTCCAATTCCACCCCACGTGAAACTGATGGGGAAAAAACAGCTACACTCACACACCTGCATTATAATTACACACTAAATTGTTCAACTTGAGTGTTTTAAATTGGCTTTGGATATAATGAACAGTAAGCTGTTTTGCTGTCATGAATGCCAATGATGAAGAAAGGCTTTTGACTTCAATAAATTGAGGATGCTATGTAAATCAACTTGACTGATAATGATACTGTATATGTGTTTTCAAAGTGAGACATAGTATTTCCCCAACAACATATATTATATATATACATATATATATACATATATATACATATATATAAATATACATATATATATATATATATATATATATATATATATATATATACATATATATATTTTATCAAATATAAAGTGACATCTGAAAAGTATTTTTCCAATTAGTTTCAACGATCTACTTCTTTCTTTAAAAATAATATATATATGTATTTATTTGACTCATGCAGGAGTAAGTGTCATGTGTTCTCTACAGCAAGACATCATGTAATCACATTTTAGTAAACATTAAAATCATTTTTATGATTTCATTCAATCACTTTATGGGTGAATTGGAAGGAAAATCTAATTATCGAGTCTGACGAATTTCAAATTGTAGCTCAAGTGTCAGAGGTAACCCAAAGCCACGAAGAACCCATTGGAAGAGAAGGTTGTCCAATCATATATCTGCAAATGAAGGGGCCATGCAGAATGATATATTATAGAAACCCCCAAAACATAAGCTAGGCCAACTCATTTCTATAGCAAAGTGAGAATGAAGCACTAGTTTTTCATCTACTGTGAGTGACCTGACTATAGATCCTCTAATGGTGGTATTACTATATGGAAAGGATTATCACGACCTACTTAACCCAGGCAAGCTTTGGATGCAAGGTGTTTAATTGGTGAGGAGGCAGCTCTGGAGCTACAGCTGGAGCACCTGGGCAATTAATAATGCTTTCTGCAGAGATATGGTTTTGAGAACAGGATGTTAAGAAAAAAAAATAAAGAAATTGCTTCTTCTGGTATTTGTTTCATGTGTTGAAGGATCCTTGCTCCTTACAGACCTATTGATATATTATTAGATATCTTTACTTTATCTTTATTTCAGGATTCCAAAATGATTTAATATGATTCAGTGGTTTTTCAAAAATATGCTTTCCACAAGGTCACATCCTGATACATATTCAGCACTTCAATGAGAGCAAGTGTCAGTACACTAGGTGCATGTGTATATTTATAAATCACTTATTGTTCCCCTCTAGAATGCCAATTTTTGGAAATGGTTGGAAAATTATACTCAGTCATTTGGGGATCCTGACAAGTAAGCAAATGTAGCCTAATCATAGATTCCTATGAACTCTTTAGCACTATTATATGATCATGAATTCTGTTTTTATTTTATTTTATATTTTTTTTGTTTTTGTTTTACCATTTCTACTGAATTAAATAAGTCTTTATTAAAATACTCTTGCCCATATTATGAGTATGTACATTTAAATATTCCATGTTGAATCAGAAAATGGGTTTGACATTTTCCATTACTGTAATAATTCTATTTTAATACCAGTAACTGGTGACAACAACACTTAGCTTGTAAACTGTGCTTTAAATATACTTTACTATGTGAAAAGAAGTTCTAAAATGCAATGCCTCAAAGCACACCTAAGTTGGTGAAAGAAACGGCAGTATCATATTTTTTAGATAAACAGATAAATAAATAACCTACTGAAGCCCTAATAGGCAGGAGCAGTCAACTCTTACTAAGAGCCTGATTTTCAAACTTCACACATATCTTGTTGTGCAACACTGGACAAAGATGAACAAATATTTGTGGAGATAAGAAATAGTTTGCTTCACTAATATGTGTTTTTTTTCCCATTCACTGCACACTGCTTTGTTGATAAAATGCTCAGCTCTCATTAAAAATAACCCTTTTTCTAACCAAATGTAATATAAAAACACTCACAATATGATAATGTTAATCCCCCATTACAAAAGAGGATCAGAGGACAATTGCCTGCAATGAAAGCCATGGGTGTCAAAACACCAAATGAGAATGATGCTGGCAAATTTTGAAATACATTTTAAACAATTATATTACTAACCCACCCGTTGGCACTGTACCAGAAACACATCGCTACATAATATATTGTTACAGGTATCTGCTGACCTCAAGAGTCAGTCCTGTTGTGTGCTATTGTGTAGAGCTTTCAATTTAATAGGTCAGAATGTCTTAAATGGTTTCCCAGCAGCCTTCTAATGCCTACTGTATTCATTCACAAAGTGTTTGGGAAAGTCCCAGTGCATACATTTCTGCTCTAGCAGGGATCATGATCTCCTTCTGCAGGTGATGTGAACCTGTAGTTTCTGCAGGTGCACCCCCGCATGCAAAGTATGGAGTTCTTTTCAAGCAAACTTCTTTCACCAGCATAACTCTATTTAGCTCCTGGTTCTTTCAAAGGAATAAAAGTAGACACCTATACATCATGTATTTGATTGAATACAAACTTTGATCTTTGGAGCTATACCTCCAAACCAAATGGGCTTCTAGGTAAGACGCAAAGATCAAAGCAAGGCAGGGTTTGCCGTCCCCTTAAATCAGCAAAGGAACTTGCCAAGGGTGTCACAGAACACAATAATGGTATGCAGCACAACACTTATGAAGTGAAGGCAGCATAAAGACAGAAGCCTATTTAATTTAAAGAAGACAACTTGTAAGCACCAAGGGCCTAAGAGAGACACCGCTATCCTTCTGATTTCAGAACCCAACTGAGTTTGAAGCCGAGCTGTTGTTGTGGTGATCACAAGAAATGGCCAGTACTCTCGATCCTGAGAACAACATAAGAGACAGTTTTTAAAAATTATTTGGTCACAACCTGAAGAAGCCAACTGTAAGTTATTACATCCAACAGACAAAATCTCGTATTTTTTTTATTTTTTCATCAAGATTTAAAAAAATATATATTCACCAGGAGGAAGACAGATTGATCCGAGAAGCCAGCTAGGCAATTGTCTGGCTAAGATTACCACCTGGAGGTGCAATAATAAGGCAGAATTACAGAAAATATTGGACAGTTATGGATGGGCCCTCTCAACCTCCCTGAACACAATGCAGAAAGTACATTTGATAAAAGTGCATCTCAATGTAGATACTGATGAAAGATACCAAGAACAAGGAACTCACCCCCCACACACAGGGGGGATTTCGGTTAGCTCTGGTAAACATTTATTTACAGTGGATTTACTACAAAAGATTGACTCTCTCCAGAATGTATTTTGGAATAGTAACATTAAACATTACACTGATTTATCGAGCTGCTTGTCTGCAGTGTCAGTATGTGATAAATATTTAACTGAATTCTTGAATGCTAAAGGAGTGGTGTTAATGTTATTCATATTCACCACATTATATTCTGAAATGTTTAATATCTCACTATATGTCTTCGATTAATTTTTTATTGCACTCAGTCCGTTCTGTATATTTTATTTAGAAGCCCCAGTGTAACTCTTAATTGTTCTCTTCTTTAGAAACCCTTGGATCTTGCAGCATTCTTTCTAAAAGGAGAGACTTCTGTTTAAAATTATACAAAAGAACACAAAAAGAATGGCAATCAATAATGATGCATAAAGCTATAACGTACACCCTAGCCAGTCTATAGCTCAGCACATCATTAAGGTGGAGAGATGTGTTTTCTGTTGTTGTTGTTCTTACAGTACAGTAGCATTTAGTGTTAGAAATAACATTCAAAGCACTGAGGAGTTATTTCATAGAGAATTAGGAAACATCCTGAGGGCTCTGATAAAGCACTTGAAGAAGACCAACTCGGGAATCGACATAACAAACCCAAGAACTGTGTTGTACTTTCAAAATGTGCATCTTAAAACTGTCTTCTGACTGCAACAGCCACCTCACAACTCGACACACAAAGCACTGCAATTGTGTGATCACAAAATTTGCATCAGCTTTGTAGTGAGCCTTTTTTTTTATTTTTCCTTCCTAAGAAACACAATCCATGCAATCAGTATCAGGTCTAAGCAACAACTGATTACAAATTCAGAGCGGTGCAATTTATTCAATTGTAATTGGCGATGTGTAATGAAACCCCATTTTTTCAAGGGCTGATAATCTTATGAGCATGAGGTACACAAAAGCACATTACTTTTTGTCCGAGAACCCAAAGATCTTTTAAAGGGAGAAAGAATAGTCATCGTAATGTAGTGGGCTACTGACATGATTGGGGGAGAGAATGGAGCTCCCAGCAGTTCAGCATTGTTGCAAATTATAGACATGATCTAACGGACAGACTAAGGGCCTTAGACACTATTATATGCCATATAGTTCAAATAAATGACACGGGGGTTCATTACTGTCCAAAAGTAGTTTGGAGTCTCCCTACAGCATCTACAACTAGTAACGAGCAATTTGAAGGCAATTGATCACTCAGCACTACTTCTGTATTCTTTCTTTATCAAAGCAAAGTTTCTCTGAAATTTTACTTTTGTTTTAAGCACAAAAGCATTGGATGCATCCCTCGGGAGTCTTTCAAGAGCCTATACAAAAAAAACTAACGAAATCAAAATGTGCTAATGCCATTTAAAGTCATAGGACCAGTGGCACACATTCCCCTTGTTATACTCTAATGTGCTGCTCACCTCCAGTGCAAATGGAATGGCGTTGAACACTGATGAGAGATTAAATTCCACTCCTGAGACCTGGCAGTCTTTAAACCCCAACACACAAAATAGGTACAATGATGTATGATTTTACTGTTCTCCCTACCTGTGAGTGAAATATTAATTCAAAATAGGGACTAAATCTTTTCAATATATATTGAAGTTATAGTAATGCCATACATATGAGCAATTTACCAGTTTGGTCCTTACATGTTTTTCTTTCCATGACTGATTGGTTATTGTTGTGATATGATAGCTGGATTCAGCCTAATTACAATTAAATTGTAGTTTATGGGTACCACCACACTAGTATATAAACCCACTATGGAGAGAGAGGATGAAAACAGATAACATCTAGCTTTTTTCATAATCAAGTCCATTTTATTTTTATTTTATTTTTTTCTTCTCATCAAATGTCATGATGCATAACAGATGGCTGATTTTTGATTACTTTTCTTTGGAGGCCTGGATTCTCAATTCCTTCTTTGGCATCTCTGAGCTCAATGAATAAAACCCAGGGCTTCATGAATAAAATAACTGCCCTAAAGTAAATGCCCTGGGTTCAGTCCCCGCTTGAAGTACGAGAGATGGCATCCTACTTCTTTAGATTTTGGGATCTTGACATGAGAAAAAGGCCAAAGGGGATGGAAACTTCCATGAAGGGGTTGAATTTCACTGCTCCTCTTGGGTGCCTCTAGGGCTGGGCTAAAGGTACTTTAGCTCCTGAGAGGTGGACTGTTTCTGTGTTATGCACACAAACAGAATAACCTTTTCATTTAGGCCATGAATGCCTGTGGGTCCGATCACATAATAAAGAGAAATGGCTGCTTTTCAACCTACTTCTACTGCGACAGCTCAGGGAGCTCATTTCGTCAGATACGCAGTTTAATTTATTTTTCAGTGGACATTATCACTTCTAATCCGTGCTCAAATAATCTTTTCCACCTTTTGGGGCTTTGACCATTATTATTGCGGCATATCCCAACTCTAATTACGTTTTAATATCTTCCCTCCTTAGTTGGGTATAATTAAAACGAAATACAGAGCTGATAGCCTCTTGACACTCCAATGGCAAGACACGACACACTGACGGCTGCTCCAGCCCAGGTTTAGCTTCTTTGGAGGGAAGCGCAGGGGAGAGTTTGTAGGGGAGGGGGGAGGGATCAATTTGCATTGATTTTAATCAGAAGACTAGAAAAATGGCAGGCCTGCCAGAAAAGCCACTACACTCTTCCATAACGCTCTGTTATCAAGATGTCAGAGAGATTCTTAGGCAATGGCAGAGTTTTATTACCAGAGGGGAACTCTTAATGAACACTGCACCACCGTGCCCTTCAGATAATGAACATTCAAGTCAAGTTGTTCATACTTTATTCCCTTTCCCCATGGCGATGGAATGACTGTAGTTTTTTAATTTCCCCCATCCTTCAGTAGACTGAAGCACCCTCACAACAGCATCTTGCAGATCTGCTTAATTTCCATTTCTTTAATAGTTCTCCAGTCATGAGATGAGCTCTTCCATGGCAGGGCAGTATCATCCCATGTGCACCTCAGACACACCGGTCCCTCGATATCTTGCATGTCTCTCACAGCCTTGAAAATGCTGTCCTTTTCACGAGGAAGCAGACTGGACCTGGTGGTGACGTGCCAATTTACCCTTTACACTGCAAAACTGCACATTTGGCAAATGGAATTGACTACCATGCCTTAAAACCCTCCGTGTGTATTGTATGCCATACCTTACATAACTGAAGAAAACAGATTCTGATTGATGCTATAGTGACTGCAAGTCTAAATGCATTTTAATTCACCATGCTATTCCCAGTAGTGCAACACCAAACCTCTTCTCAGCTGAAATAATTCAAACATATTTGCAAAAAGAAAGAAGATATAAGTCAATATAATAGGTATATCTGGACAAGGGAAAGTAAAAATCTCTGATGATTTTTAAAAGGTGTTGGGAGAACCACAAGATGTTATTTTTAATGAAAATGTTGTACAATCATTTCAATGTGTTTTTTAAGGAACAGCATGGAATACCCACTACTTGATTATAATCAGGAAATACTTATGTATGTTGTATGGTTATTTGAATAAGATTTTATGCGAAGGTGAACACTGTGCATCACAATAGAAAAATGAAAGCAGTGTATGAGCATGAAATGCTACCGATTTCCTGAATTTAACCGTTTTGTAAAACGCCTGAAATTATTCAATTATTTATATTGATCTTATTAAATATTTTTGCAAGGGCAGTGTAATGTGCCAGACACCGCTTTATGCAATATAAACATTCAAAAGCAATACAAAATAATATATATACATACATACATACATACATACATACATTTTTTTTATTATTATTATTATTACTTTCTTTTTAAAACAGAAATGATAATCAACTATAGCTTTGTGACGACATAAAGTGGAAGCATAACAAAGAAATAAATTATATATTAAATTTGCACATATGTTACGATAAAGATGTAAATTGTTCATAGTGGGAACTCTACATATAATGCAGAGGAGGCCTAACAAGAATAGTAGGCAATGTCTAATTATAAATGCAAACCATCACTCTGTAACAGAAATACATTTGCCTTAAATCTTACTAAAAGCTATGTCGATCTGCGTTATGTCGATGCATTGTCAGCAACCAAGGTTTGCGTTTTAAGGTCTGCCTTCTTCCAGTAAGCATTAAATCCCTCTCTGCATGTGTAATGCCTGTGCAGTGGTTCAGAGCCAAAGAACAATGTCTTTAAGTTAAATTTCAGTAACTGCAAACAAAACATGCTGTCCATAGCCATTAGGATGATTCATTGGTTTTCAGAGTAAGAGGACACACAGATCAGGTAATGGAGCGCCCTCTAAGACCTGCGCTGTACATAAGGTTATTTCAATGTCTCACCTCCTCAAGTTCCCTTCTGCTTTTCCCATTATGTAAACTTAATAACTGCCTGCTTGATGACATCTCCATGCATTAAATATTTAGCATGTTTAAATAAATTGAAGTACAGTGGCTCTGAACCAATTTAATCTCTAGACATGTAATCAATCCTCAGATTTTGGAACGAAGGAATGGACTATATTTTAAAGATAGAATGCATTTCTATGCACTGTGTTTTATACCTACCTTCAGATTGAATAGGTCAGGACATTAGCATAGAAATTATTACCAGTGGTGTTAATATTGACAAAACAATTAAAACAGCACAAAACTACCTGCTCATCAAGTATTTTATTGCACACATTATAAAATATTATGTGGCACAGGCACATTCTCTGAGTAATAATTTATGTGCTCAAGACAATTTTTCAGTTAAATATTTTCTTTGGAAAATCACAAAGCTACCGTTTCATTAATGTAATGAAATGTATAGCCTACTCTTTACCTTTACTTAAGCTCTCCTGTTTGGCACTTTTTCTCTGAGCGAGTCTTTCATTGAAACCACTTCACAGTGGAGCTGAAGCAGAAGGCCTTGATGTCAAAACCTCTCTGATTATGCCCTCAGAAAATGAGGATGACCTTCACCTTACCAACCTTTCTAACGGCTAGATCAGGTCTCAACTTTGAAGGCTATGTGGGCCACATTAAAAACCATTATTGGGGCCAAGGGCTGAAACACAATTATAAATGATGTGTGCATGTATATGCAGTGATTTTATTTTTAAATCCAGCTGTTATTTCAGGTTTTCAAGACAATATATACTGTATATAAACCACTGCAATGTACCACAGTTCCCTCATTAAACAAGAAACTAAAACTAAACACTAAAAGATGAGTGTTACTGGAGAAGCAGTCAAATATCCACATCTTACTGGTTAATAAACAGACAATGAGATGTAGAAATAAGTAATTCTTTGTTTGACGTTGCTTCTCTCTTGATTTTCAATACTTTGAATAACATGAGGGATTAAATTTAGGGTCTGGAAGCTGCTTATGGCCCATGGGTCACATCTTGAGTAGCTGCAGGACGAAGAATAGGTGGGTTCTGTGGGTTTTTGATACAAATTGATGTCTAGTAAAACTATGTCTGCAAGGTAGCTGTCACGGTCTCCCCTGTTTCTACCTTAGTTCACCACCAGAGGTCTCCCTCTCCCGAATACTAGTTTAGTGCTTCTCCTTTCCTTTATCCAGTCAAACCAGTCTTTCCACATTCTTCCCTACCAGGTGCACCTGTTCTGTCCTCCTCTCCTATCATTGGTCAATCCTTTATTCACCTCATTCAATCCCTCTCTCTTTCACAGTAATTAAACCCCTCTGTTTCCTAGATTCATTGCGAAGTCTTGCATTCTCTCCTGGATCATTTCTAAGCCTTGTTTCTTGATTGCCTTCCTGTGTATTGTTGACCTCTTGCTTCCTTCTCTCATTTACCCCTTTCGGATCTCCCTACTAACCTGTTCGCTTGATCGTTTGACCTGGACTGTCCCTGTTTATGCTCTCTCGTTTTGCCCTTATTGGATTATCTGCTTCAACTCTAAAAGCCTGCACTTGGATCCTTTCCTTTGGTCCTAGAGGACGTCACAGAAGACTTCATGTATCCAGCGGCTTTACCTGACGTTGCTGCAGCTTTGACGGCTCAGGGGTCTTTATTGGGAGAACACGACGCGATGCTACGTCAGATCAACTCCACTTTGGAACAGCTAATGAGGAGATTACCTGCTTTATCTCTTGAGCCCACAAGACAGACAACGCATGAAGCAACCCCAGGCTTGTCAGCTTCTCCAGTTCCAGATAGACCTGTACATTTGGCCATTCCAGACAAATATGACGGCTCACCAGACCGCTGTGAGGGTTTTATATTACAGTGCTCCCTTTATTTCACCCATTTACCAACTTCCTTCCCTTCTGATGATGCTAAAATCGCCTTTATTATTACTCTACTTACCGGAAAGGCACTTCGCTGGGCATCAGCTGTATGGGCTCGTAAGGGTGAAGTAACAAGATCTCTCTCAGCTTTCCTTGAACATTTCAAGCAGGTTTTCCATCATCCGACAGCTGGAAAGGACGCTGGTGAACAACTGTTCTCTCTCCGTCAGGGTACCTCTTCTGCCGCTGAATATGCTCTGGAGTTCCGGACCTTGGCCGAGATAAGTGGATGGGGTGAGCCTTCTTTAATCGCTCTTTTTCGTCGTGACTTATGTGATGATTTACAAGCAGAATTAGCTTGCAAGGGAGACACACTTGATCTGGAACAGTTAGACTCGACAACCTTATGAGATCCCGAGGCAAACGGTCATTGTCTGCTACATCCTGGTTATCCACCAGATCTTCTTTCAAGCCTAGCCCCGTTACAGAACCAGAAGCCATGCAGATAGGAAGGACTCGACTACCTGCTGAGGAAAGACAGAGGAGGATACAACAGCGACTCTGTCTGTATTGTGGTCAATCCGGTCATTTCCGAGACGCCTGTCCTAATCTTCCTGGATCTTCTTCGACCACTCACTTCTTCGGTGAGTACTTGTCCCCTGATAACACCTGCTCAGTGTATGCTCTCAGTACGCATCCAGCTCCACACCCAACACGTCTTTTTGTCTGCTTTAATAGATTCGGGGTCCGCGGGGAACTTCATAGACAGAAGAACCGCGGAGCATTTGAACCTTCCTCTCTCACCGTTCTTGCCACCACTTAATGTCAGAGCTATCAACAACCAACCCATCGGTTCCAGTCCAGTTTCACTGAAAACCAAGCCAATCACCATGTCCATCGGAAAACGACATTCTGAAAAACTGACTTTTTAAGTGATTGATTCCCCTGGAGCTGACAATACTTGGACATCCCTGGCTCGTACATCATAATCCCATCATTTCTTGGATCAAGGGGACTATTATTTCTTGGGGAGAACATTGCCTTTCTAATTGTTTTTCTTCACCTTGCAGAGCCACCCACATCGAGAGTCCGTTTCTATCCACACCGCCCGAGTTTCCATCAGAATACAAGGATCTGGCTGCTGTGTTTAGCAAATCCCGAGCCTCCTCTCTGCCACCACATCGTCCTTGGGATTGCGCAATTGATCTTCTCCCTGGCTCTACTCCACCTCGGGGCAGAATCTTTCCTCTCTCTCTTCCAGAGTCGCAGGCCATGGAGGAATACATCAAGGAGGCTTTAGCACAAGGCATAATTCGGCCATCCACTTCACCTGCTGCGGCAAGCTTCTTCTTCGTGGCAAAGAAAGACGGTGGTTTAAGACCCTGTATTGACTATAGGGGTCTTAATTCGCTTACGGTCAAGTATAGATATCCTTTACCTTTAGTTCCAGCTGCCCTGGAACAGGTAAGAGGAGCTCGGTACTTTACAAAACTTGATCTACGTAGTGCATACAATCTAATCCGGATACGAAAAGGAGATGAGTGGAAGACGGCACTCGGGACACTATGAATATTTAGTCATGCCTTTTGGTCTGGTCAACGCACCTTCAGTCTTTCAAGCTTTCGTAAATGAGGTATTACGACCTTATCTTCATCGCTTTGTGATAGCCTATATTGATGATATTCTGGTCTACTCCTCTACTCTCTCTGAACACATCTCCCAGGTTCATATGGATCCTGAGAAGGTGAAAGCAGTTACTGAGTGGCCTCAACCTCAAACTACTAAAGAGTTACAACGTTTTCTGGGTTTTGCTAACTTTTACCGTCGCTTCATCCGAAACTTCAGTTCGGTCGCCTCTCCTTTAACCTCTCTATTAAAGGGCTCTGCTCGTCGTTTATTATGGACAGATTCTGCTGAAGTCGCCTTCGACAAACTCAAGTCCCTGTTCACCACTGCTCCAGTCCTCAAGCACCCAGACCCTAATCTCCCTTTCACTGTGGAAGTAGATGCTTCTGAAAATGGCGTTGGGGCAGTGCTTTCTCAACGACACGGTCAACCACCTAAGCTTCATCCCTGTGCATTCTTTTCTAGGAAATTATCACCTGCAGAGAGGAATTATGACATCGGTAACCTGGAACTCTTGGCAGTGAAATTGGCCTTTGAGGAGTGGAGGCATTGGCTGGAGGGATCAAAACACCCTTTTCTGGTACTCACAGATCATCGAAACTTGGAATATATTCAAGCAGCAAAACGCCTTAACCCCCGTCAAGCGCGCTGGGCTTTGTTTTTCACTCATTTTCAATTCACCCTGACTTATCGCCCAGGATCCAAGAACATCAAAGCAGATGCTCTCTCCCGTCAGTTTGACTCTGTTCATGAACCTCTGTCTGATGATCCCATTCTACCTTCTAACTGTATTGTCACTCCTATCAAATGGAATTTCTTGGATCAACTTCAAAGGGAACTTTCCTCTAATCCTGCCCCTTCCACATGTCCTTCTAATAAGATCTATGTACCTTCATCCAAGCGTCACGCACTCCTTCAATGGATTCATTCTAACCCTACTTCTGGACATCCAGGGATTCATCGTACCATTACCTTGATAAGACAGAAATTATGGTGGCCCACTCTGGTACAAGATGCTACCCAGTTTGTCAACGCTTGCTCCATCTGTGCCCAGTCTAAGTCTTCACGACATCCCCTCTCTGGTCTCTTGGAACCTCTTCCAATTCCGCGGTGCCCCTGGTCACACATTTCTATTGATTTCGTTACCGACCTTCCTAGCTCTCAGGGTTATACTACCATTTTAGTGGCAATAGATCGTTTTTCTAAATCATGTCGGCTTGTACCCTTACAGAAGCTTCCCACTGCTCTTGAAACTGCGGAGGTCCTGTTCCATCATGTGTTTCGCATTTATGGGATTCCCGAAGACATTGTGTCTGACTGAGGTCCCCAATTCACATCCCGCGTCTGGTCTGCATTCTTCAAGGCTCTAAATATTAAGGTCAGTCTCACCTCCGGTTATCATCCACAATCTAATGGACAAACAGAACGTCTAAACCAGGAGATCATACGCTTTCTTCGATCCTACTGCAATACTTCCCAAGATGATTGGAGTCGTTTTTTGCCATGGGCAGAGTACGCCCAGAATTCCCTAACCAGTGCTTCTACAGGCCTCACCCCCTTTCAGTGTGTCTTAGGATACCAACCGCCTCTGTTTCCTTGGAATGAGGAATCCACCAAAATCCCAGCAGTTGATGATTGGTTCCATCGCAGTGCAGATGTCTGGAATGCAACACATGTCCGTCTCCATAGAGCTATCCGCCGTCAAAAGACCTTGGCAGACCGTCATCGACAACCTGCTCCGCAATATCATCCAGGACAGTTGGTTTGGTTATCAACTAGAGATATTAAACTTAAACTCCCATCCAAGAAATTGAGTCCTCGCTTCATCGGTCCCTTTCCTATCCTCCGACAAATTAATCCAGTCACCTATCATCTCCAGTTACCTCCTCACTACAAAATAGCATCATCATTTCATGTTTCTCTGTTAAAACCTGTTCGCCCCGATCCCTCCTCTCCTTCTGATTCTCCTCAGGTCTCTTCTTCTTCTATTCCGCCTCCTCCTCCCTTGGATCTCGACGACGGTCCGGCATATGCAGTCAGGACCCTGTTACGGTCTCGTCGCCACAGAGGATGCCTGCAGTACTTGGTTGACTGGGAGGGGTATGGTCCTGAAGAACGCTCTTGGGTTTTTGCCTCAGATATCCTGGATCTGTCTCTCATTGCGGACTTTCACAGGGCTCATCCCACTGCTCCTGCTCCTCGGCCTCGTGGCCGTCCTCGCCGCTGTCTTCATCGCCCTGGTCCGGCAGAGGCCGATTCTGGGGAGGGGGGTACTGTCACGGTCTCCCCTGTTTCTACCTTAGTTCTCCACCAGAGGTCTCCCTCTCCCGAATACTAGTTTAGTGCTTCTCCTTTCCTTTATCCAGTCAAACCAGTCTTTCCACATTCTTCCCTACCAGGTGCACCTGTTCTGTCCTCCTCTCCTATCATTGGTCAATCCTTCATTCACCTCATTCAATCCCTCTCTCCTTCACAGTACTTAAACCCCTCTGTTTCCTAGATTCATTGCGAAGTCTTGCATTCTCTCCTGGATCATTTCTAAGCCTTGTTTCTTGATTGCCTTCCTGTGTATTGTTGACCTCTTGCTTCCTTCTCTCGTTTACCCCTTTCGGATCTCCCTACTAACCTGTTCGCTTGATCGTTTGACCTGGACTGTCCCTGTTTATGCTCTCTTGTTTTGCCCTTATTGGATTATCTGCTTCAACTCTAAAAGCCTGCACTTGGATCCTTTCCTTTGGTCCTAGAGGACGTCACAGTAGCTTCACTATTATATTGGGAACAAGGATTTAAATCTTTACCAGAAAAGGTCTCCAAAATCACAGCACACTGCCCAACCATTTTTAATGATCTTTTACTATACCCCTTGGGTACAGCTAACAAAAAGAAACAAAAAAACAAGTAAGGAGAAGCCATGCAATAGATGCACACCTTGAAAAGACTGAACTGGAGACAATAAGTGAATATCAACACTACATTTTGTGTCTGGCTTTATTTATTTTTATCAGATCCCTCACGAATATAACTGCTATCAAGTAGCCTACATGTTTGCAGTTTGATTTAAGCATGTAGACTTTTTTTAATGAGTCAAGTTTCTGGTTTCTTTTCCTGAAATGACAGACTTATTCATCCTTTCCTTACCCTTCTTTTCCTTCCTTTGTTCTATGACTGAAGTTTAGGTAGGTCTGAAATGGTGTTTGTCTTTACCCCTGCTCACCTTGACTGCACAGTTTGGGATGGTTAAAACTAATCTTTACTTTCTGAACACAGCAGCACTTATTAAGGATAAGGAAAGTGGTTGTTTCAGCAGTGTGCCCTTCCTCACACTTTCAGTCACAGTCATTTTGTGAGAATATTTATGTTAGCAAAATTAAGAAAGCATATTAAAATGAAGTAAGCGAGTACATGAAGTGAAACACTTTCATTTATTTCCCCCCTCTATTGCTTCCCAATCTATATATATATATATAAAAATAAAATAAAAAATAAAACTTATCTTACTTCCCATTCCTTTTATCATGCAAACTGTGGAAAGGGTTATGTTTTTGACAAGATTTTTTCTTTTTAATTTGCAGAAACACTATCTTCACATCTGCTCAGTTTTCACATGATGTACTTTGTTTCTCTCATTTGAAAAGCCCAAGAGAAACGTAGATCATTATCATTTTTTATTTAATTATTTTTCTCCGACCAATGTAAAAGGTTTAAATTGATGTGCATTGATACTCAGGCATACACGGAATGCATCAGTTCTTTTAAAAGAATATAATAAATACCAATCGTTTCCTTCCTTCTCTTTTTGTCTGCCTTTTCACCTTTAATTTCATGCTCCAGTTCAGGTTATTTATAGACATGATGGAAGAAAAAAGAAAGGAAAAAGCGAAAAAGTAGGTGGGAGTGTATCTTTTACTTTTAATCATTTCCCCTTGGATAGCTACTGCGTCCATTTTCCAGTAGGCTGCACTGCCTTCCAGTTCTCATCTTTGTCTGAGACTGACCTGCTTTTCAGTTCACTCTGTGATCGTCAGTCTTCACTGTTTTCCCTAGTTGATTGGTTTACACATTGCAAGTTTCATAATTACATGATCAATATTTACAGGCGTGTGCCACTGGCCTCAGAAAGTGAAGCAAACTGACATTCTTCCTTGGCCTGTTGCCTCCTGGGATCATTATTGACTCCCTACCCTAGCACTTCTGAAGCACTATCAAGAGAAGGCTGCTAGCGATCAGTCTGAAATGACAGCTCTGAGAGGTTTCAAATTCAAGGATAAAGTTGAAACTGGAGTGGGTTGGGGGGGGGTTGTAGGCGATAGACAAACTTAAGTACAAAAGTTTGGGGGAAATTTGAATCGATAGCTTGTTGTTGTTTTTTTTTTTTTTTTTTCTCTCATGCTTTGTACTTGTACAAACTACTCCACAGCGGGATAAGGTATGGGTTTTAAAAGATATTCATTTTAAACTAAACAACAGTTTAACAAACATATTTTTAACAGATTTCACAGTTTCTGAAGTCTGTATACTGTAGTTTGTTTCTGGGGTTGTTTTTACAGTATTCTAATGAATAATGACAGTTAAACAGCATTTACAGTGGACATGGCTGTACATACACAATTTAAAGTTATGTGAGACATTATATTAAAGTTGTGGTTATATCCTTTCACAAGCAATCAAGGTCTACAGAGAGCTTCATCACCAATTAAACTGGAGTGTATCAAATTTTAAAGATAATTAATCTTTCATGCTTTTTGTATATTGGACTATAATCAAATCACAATGGAATCATATATATATTAATAAAAAAAGCATTACTGTAATCAGTAGCTGTGTGAAATATTAAGATGTTTAATGCAACCATTCTTTTGCAACTCAGAATCATTGTCCTGGGAGGGTATTCATCTGAAGCTAGTCTCTTTGCCATAATATCTGGCTATTCATATCATCTGTTATTAAATATAGCAAAAATAAGTTCCGTTTGCACCCTGATTTGGTGACCCAGTTTTAATACTAAGTTGTAGCAGTGACTGATTGCCTAGTTATTGCTCAAATCAATACTGGAAAAAATGAAAAATATCTCTAGTAGTAGTGAGCACCAATTGCATTATTTAGTCAAGCTTTTCTTCCTTTCAAACAAACTGATAAATGCTCTTAAAGTCAGGTAACAGAAAAAGGAAACCCAAATATAACTTATCTATGTACTCTGTGTTTAACAACCGATAGGCAAGATCCCTCAGTAACTGAGCCAAATATAAACTGCAAAGCGTGAGTGTATTGCATTCAGTCCAGACCCCACTTGGATTCTCACGGCCTAAAACATGCCCGCTGTGCTAACAGACCAGACACTGGCGGTGGGGGGGTTTAATGCTCTCCCAAATCTAGGGGGCCAACGTCTAAAGAGAAAAAAATGCCTTTGTGCCTTGGAAGGAAAGTCTTGGGCCAATGTCTGCTGCCTCTTTTAACGTACGGATGTGAAATACAAAGACTGATTTGTGGAATATAAATTAAGCGTTGGAAGATTTATATGCAGGATAATAGGAAAACAGAGCAACATAAACCACTTGCACAGAGCACAAATAAGTGTATGTAATATCATGTAAAGAGTCAAGAGACTGAACTGGCAACGTGTTAGACTCAGAACAAAGGAGCAGATCTCGATTGATAATAGAAATAGAGGACTGTCAGTGCTGCAGAGTGGCAGAATTCACACATCCTCTGTAGCCCAGTTCAATTAACTGGAATATATATGGATATATATACTATTAGTAATGTATTGTGTTTACATTAATTTAAACAAATAAATGATTCTATGCACTAGTCTCTTTTATAAATGAGTTTGTTATAAAAAAAATGAAATGAGTGTCTTTTCAAAAGGACAAGGTGCCTCTTTAAAGATCTCAGAAGGGATTCTTACTTTGAACATCACAAGAACCATTGCTTTGCTCCTTTGCTGTAAGGTACTGTCAGTGAAAATAAAAATAACCCTTTTTTTTTAAATAACACATTATATCACACATGAAACTGTGAGTCAATTATTAATTCGTATTGTCTGCCCTCTGGGGTGTATAATTATCATCACCCTCACAGAGAAGTCGGGTCATTTCCACTGCCAGGAATATTCACTTATTCCGAAGAAGAATTTGAATTTGAAAAAAAAAAAATGTGGAAAAAAATAAACACTGGTAAAGAATAAAAGGCTACACTTTCCATCTCAAAAATAAATACACACAAATATACTATACTAATATACATGGTAAGAAAAACTTAAAGGAACCATTTCTCAGAGTAAGCATACAAGTATCAAAAACATAGGTTCATAAGACAGAAAATATGAACCTGCTTCTGCTATGACAGCGGGAATGAAGGATATGACTGAAAAAGCTTAAACAAGATGTCCACTACTGAAACATACAAATACTCTGTTGAGTTCCTCCTGTCATCTGCTCAAACAATGCGTCTCTGCTTACACTTTGCCTTGACCCATTTTAACAACACTGATTCTTTCCTCTTGTTTCAGTTCTGTCAGACACTGACAGCTTTCACCACTGACATGAACATGATGCAAAAAAGCTCACACTGAACATCTGTATGTTCACAGCCATAAATGCAGCATCATGCAGTTGTGAAGAAATCAGGTTCGCTTTTTTAAATAGCATTTTCTACTATAATGATGAAGATGATTAGTATTGATGATACTGTTGCTGTTTTGCACTGAACAAAGTATACTCTCAGTCTTGTGAGATATCTGTAATATTCAATGCTTTAATCTCCTAAATTTCCTCAATCAAAGTACTTCTTATTTTATTTGACTGAAATGTAAGGCATACTTTATGTACTTGCAGGGTGTGTTCACGTTTAATACATCAGATAAAAATATTGATTACTACCAAAATAGTTACTGGCAAGGCATGTCTTTTGGAGAAGTGGAAATCTTTGATGTGAATGTGCCTATTTTTTCCTGTAGCTTTCTAGGTATCACTCAAGCAGAATAGCACTTTCAGGTTTTCATTTATTATCAGAAAGTGATAAACAGATTGTGGGATACAGGTTAAAATTATATATGTTATGTATATATAAACGTTCCACCCGCTAGAAACATGATTGAAATTTGTTCATTCACATTCCAACGGTTGAAATCCAAGCATGTAAGATAAACGCCATCAATTTTATATATAAGCCAAAAGAACAGACGGCAAATTAAAGATGATTATCAACTAGTAGACTTGATCCAGTATGCCCTGCTAAAGTTTCAGCTGAATCATTCCAACAACACTAAGTTTTGGACTTTTAACGGTCAATATCAGACAATAAGACATGTAGAAACTTCAGGTTCAGTGGTGTGAGACCGCCAGTTCATCAACAGCCAGAAAGAGATGCTGCAAACAGTAGATGCTTTGGAGAATAAGTGGGCGAAATCCAGGCTTTTCAATGACCATGGATCTGCACAGCCCATTGCCCTTTGTTCAATGGTCTGTGATGCTTTGAAATTCATTTGTAGATTGCTTCCTTCAACCCCAGAGCTCTCCTCAGCTTGTATCTCTTTCACTGTAGGTCTTAATGTATTGATTTTTCACAGCTTTCCATCATGCTGCAGCAGAGCAAATAACAGCCCAGAAGATGTCTAGCAGAGAGTGAATTGAGTCTCGACTTTATAACTTGTTTTTACTGTATCAAAAACGAACCCATTCTTGTAATTGTGTCCAATCAATAAGTGGTTTGGGATCGATTAATTTCTCATCTCCATTCATTTCATTCCATTAAATCACTAGCACAGAAGTGAGGCTTTTGCATGTGTCCAACATAAATACATAACTTAAGTTCATTTTCATTCATGTCTTTCACTTCTTTGTTCAGTTTTTTTTTAAACAAAGTCAATCCCTCCAAAATTCAACACATTACAGTCTTGCAATGTATCTGTTCTTATAGATCTAGCAGCAGTGTATAAAAAAATTGCATGTGATATTTATTCAGAATGTATACAGTAGAAACTTATTCGCTCGCCCCCAAGAGAGGTTTATAGCTTGGAGATGTCGCCATGTCCAAATTGAAGTAAAGTTTAAGAATATGAAGTTATATCATATCCTTACAATTACAAGTTTTTGATAATTGTAGAACAATAAAGGAGCTCTCAGAACTTCAGAAATAGTGCCACTGATCTAAAGGACTGAAAGGACTTGATTCCATTTTCGTCAATGGTTTAATTTCAATCAGACGACCAAATGGGTTAGCCATTTGAAACCAATTATTATTTCTATTATTATTAAGGGTCTTCTTGATGAAGCAGTGTGGGTGGGAAAATGTCAAATGTAAATGATTAATCAGGCATCTATCCAAGTCCCTTTTGATAAATGCATTCAGGCAGAAAGTCAGCCAGCTACCACATTCGATCAATCAATCCTTCAGCATCGACACTGCTAGGGTTTTATTGCTAGTGTGGTAGAGCTCTAAAACGCTCTGTCATCTGACTCCAAACAGTTATCAATCTTTCATAATATCTCTCTCATCATGATCCATTTTCACCCACACATTTCACCCTATACTGTAACGTATTTACTTTTTTTTGTTGTTGTTTTTTTAAAGAACATTGCATATCAGAGAAATCTACTGGGACGTCACCGCCTCATTCAAACACTCATCCAAGAGTGTGACAACTGAATAGCATAGCTTTTATCTGCAATTAAATGTGAATGGAATCAACCCATTCCTTTCAGTGGGGTGCATTGTACATTAGAGCATTTTTTGTCAAGACACAACTACAGGATTTATGAATCTAAAAAAAAATCTATTTGCAGTACAGGTAAAAGCAATTTGACGGGGGGTGGGGGGGTGTTGGTACAGCTTGTAACTGGAAGGTTAGAAATGTACATTTAATTTTAATTGTTCTCCGGAGAATCGACGTGTTCTAGAAACAAGGTAGTCTACAAAGTAGCAGGCTTTCCAAAAATACAAAAAATACCAATCAGTAATGATTCTTTGTTGCCTGGTTTATCAAAACCAGAAGATGAATCTGATTTTCTTCACTTTGTACATATGCTCCAGTGAGTGTTTGACAGTATTGACGCTCTCTCGTGAAAACTCGTTTTTTTTTTAGAGAGAAAATTATGTTTTGCTACACTGTAAAAAGGATGGCAGCTTGGGTACTGAAGAACGCTGAGGGATGCCTTGTTAATGTAAATCCATTAGAGATTTAAAAAAAAAACAATAAAAAATAAATAAATAAAAGCAGCAGCAGCCTGGGCACATCTAAAAGGTCCTTTCACTGTTGTATTACTCCTTCAAACAAATTCTTGCTTTACTTCAAGTAGTTCTGTACATTGCTTTTTCAGTAAAAAAAAAAAAAATGTAATTATGAGAAGAACACAGACGTCTCTTTAGTTTCTTAATTTAATATTTGACACGTAAAGATTCACATTAAGTCAGTCAATGAAGCTTGGCGTAACAATTTTCGTACAAACGGCCGTTCTCATAACTTACATGGAACCTCAGATGTTCCTCTTGTACCTACTGTGATTAAAACAATTCATCTTCTCTGTCAAATGTCTCTTTGCATTATTAAAGACAAGAGAGGTACCTGCTGCCACTCCCTTATGTGGCTTTATTCTCTGTTGAGATAAGAGATGTATAGCATTTTTTAAGCCTCCATAAAGACTTTAGTTAAATCTTCTCTATATTTGCCAGTTTATGTTGCTTTGGCATTTCTTATTGATGTACACAATGTATAGAGTTAATGTCTATGACTACATGGCTCACTGTGCTTTCCTTACACATCACAAAGGAATTGGTTTCCTTCTCACAAGGAATGACAATTACAATTTACAATAAATGTATTGTTTTTTCACCATTTATGTTTTTCTTATCGTTATTAATGTTATGTGCAATTTAACATCACATTTAAAAACTATAAAATAAATATATTCGTCAATATTTTTCATTAAAAATGTAGGTGCACTCTATCACATTTGTGGTTCATAAGAAAAGTCAGATGATATCAGGGACGTTTTTTTGTATCAATAGAGTTTAATTGATACCTGAAAGTGTCTGGTTTTCCTCAACAATGTAAAAAAAACAATTGCTCTTGTTACATTACTTATGTGCTTTTTATGTATTTCAGACAATATAGCTGACTGCCTCTCTGATCAACTGCCAAATCTAACCCTCAAGGACAAAATCTATCTATAGTTGTTAAGTTAACAGATGGGGTTAAATCAGCTTCATTTTTTATTTTACTTCCACTAAAGCAAAAATAAATGCAGCTTCAAATCAAATATTATTACTGTAACTTATCCTCGCCTCACAGTTGAGCTGTGGCCCCATTTTTTAGGTTTTCATGACATATCTCCTCAGCTGTCCAATGATATATATTGCTGCTGGGGATCTCTTGGTGCATTGGTCATTAGGTACACTATAAATGAATAAATATACAAACATCTGCTTTTCATACCAAACACAAGGTTGGTAATCTTTGCATATGAATGAATACGGATTAAAATTAATTTATTATGGCCATTTAGAGCTTGAATGTGTCTTATTTTTCCATATAAAAAAATAAAGGAATACATGGAAAATACTTAAAGATAACTTTATTGAATCCTACCTGATCGTCTTTAACTGACATTTTTATCAGTTGAAATTAAAGCAAAATAGGTTCAGGTAAAAGGGACATTTTTTCACCTTAAAACATTGATTGGACACTTTTATTTACTCATTGTGATTGAGATTTTCCATCTTCTTGTCCTCATTTCTATTTACTTAATTGAGATATCCCCTGACTAACTGAAACATTCAGGAATGAGAAAAATCCAATTCTCTTTACATCTGACAAACAATCAGGCTACACCGATACGCTAACATGCTTGGGACTGAGTTTTCAGTTACATTTTGTTTCTGACACAGCCTTCTAGGCAAAAATTACTTAAATCCATAGTTATAAACAACCTGTAGTGTAAACCCATTTAGGAGAAGAACAGATATTGCTACTATGTCTTAAAATTATAATAAAGAAAAAGTAACCTTCACCTAAAACTTGTATTAGTGTTGAACTGGCTTGTTCTGCTGAAAAGCAAAAGCACTGCCACATGGGCTGATTATTGCAATACTCCTCCCAGAACTACCAATTCTCATTCATTTTTTAAAGTGTTGGTGGGGATATATAGACCCTCCAGAATATTATTTCCAACTGTCATAAAAGGAGTTTTTTTTCTTCCTTTGGTGCACTCCTTTATCTCCCTGAGCTCCATTCTCTTTTGAACTCTGTCTGTGAAAATGTAGCTCATCAGAGTATATCAATCCTAGGTGGGTTTTCCTTCACCGATCCCTGTGAAGACAATCACAAATCTTGTACCTGTCAATTGGTAATTCCAAACCACCCAAATCTCACCTCAAGGTTAGCGATAGTTTAGCAGAGTTTGGTGCTGAAGAGGTAAGTGTAGTCGTTGCAAGTACTGTCCTGGACTCTCCAGAAATTATAAATGAATCTGCAGGACAATGCTGGGGCAAAGGTGGGAGAATAACCATGCGGAAGAAGAATCTGCTAAACAGTGATTTAGATTTGTCCTGGTGTAGCAGTTTCACACATAGGTGATTGAAATGTTTAATTTGGGTTTGGTTTTGCTTTGGACTACGGTTCTCTGTAGGTCTCCCAGTAAAACTAGGTTTCCATTAGGGAAAGGTATACATTTCCACTTGGATAACAAAGACAGAGTTGCAGACAGTCCATCGCTTTAGTTGTTTGTATCAACACAAGGTACTTGCTATGTTATTATTATTATTATTTTTATTTCTTGGCAGACGCCCTTATCCAGGGCGACTTACAACATAAGTGCAAAAATACAGAGAAGTACAAGGCATCAATCATTACAAGTTCAACTTAGCTAAAACATAGCAATTCAAAATAATACATTTTACAAATTCCAATTTACACAAGTACAGTAAGAGACTTCCTACATCCTGGATGGTGAAAGCTGTCAAGATGTAGGGTTACAGACGAGGGCTACGGGAAAGGGAGCAAGGAGGAAAACAATCAAGAACGCGAGAAGCATAATGAGCTGAAGTGCTATCTAGCAGGGATAGAGGACTAATATTACAAGTTCTGTCGGAAGAGATGCGTCTTGAGTAAGCATCGGAATGAGGTCAAGGACTCTGCGGTTTTGACTTTGGTGGGCAGGTCGTTCCACCATTTAGGGGCCAGAGATGAGAAGGAGCGGCTCTGGAGGAAGGAGATAGGAGAGGAGGCAGAGTTAGCCTTCTGGCACTGGAGGAGCGCAATGGTCTGGAGGGGATGTATGGAGAGACGAGTGACTGAAGGTAGCTTGGTGCAGTGTGGACAAGACAGTGGTAGGTGAGGGTCAATGTCTTGAACTGAATGTGTGCTGGTATCGGGAGCCAGTGGAAGGAGCGGAGCAGTGGAGTAGCGTGTGCGAATCGTGGCAGAGAGAATACCAGACGAGCCGCAGAGTTCTGGATGAGCTGGAGTGGGTGGGTAGTGGATGCAGGCAGGCCGGCCAGGAGGGGGTTGCAGTAGTCCAGGCGGGAGAGGACCACTGACTGGACGAGTAGCTGAGTTGAGTAGTCGGTGAGGAAGGGACGGATCCGGCGTATGTTCAGGGCTAATAATGGATTTGGTATATAAGTATCTCTCTGTTGCAGTTTACTATAGCAGCTGTTGTTGTAAAGTCAGTGCTGTTTATAGAGGTGTGACACACTGGTCTGGGTGACAGCCCTAAAAGTGCCAAAGCAGTATGTGATCGCACAGTGAACAGAACTTTTCCTGCAGATTCACATCCCGGATTTATGTTTATGAGGTCCTATTTTATTATGAGACATATTGTAAGTTATAACCACCTTATTCTTTCAGCAGTATTTTGTATTTTATACAATCCCTTTTTTCCAGTTACCCCTATTGTAATGTCCAGGCTTATTCTCAGAAATTGACAATTTTTAATCAGGTTCCAAATTCGCAAAAATGAGACCAGTTTAATCTATGATGTACTGCTCGAAACATATTAATATCAGTTACTTCAATGCCAACTATTACCACGTTTCTCGGGGGTGGGGTGGGGGTTGTGGTATGTGGTGTAGGTAAATACTAACCTGTGCACTTTTAACCTTACCTGTCTAAATCCACAATAAACAAAACCAAATCAGTGTATTCTCCATACAAAGGTTGTGGTCTTTGTGAGAAACAAAGCAAAAAGAAAATCATGTCCTTGCTTTAATTAGCCATTTAAGTGTGACTGTACTGCTTCAAGGCAAGCAGTGAAAGGCAGGCCTGTTGAAAACAATAGTTATTCTTCATGTCTCCTGTTCTTTGAATTTACATTTTATCTAATTTACCATTAAAAAAAAAATATATATATATATATATATATATATAATTATTTTTATTCTTTTTAAACCTTGTCATTCTGAATTGACAGAAGCTCAGGTTGACAATGCCAGCATGGAGTCTTCAGTGAAGAAAGAAGCTTTCTACCAAGGTTAATGTGCACTTGACAGAATCCTACATTTTCTTTTTGTGCTGCTTTTAAATGCTATAGAGAAAAAAAAGTGTGTGACTGTCATGGAAACCACACAAAAAAGACTAAAATAGAGGCAGATTTTCATTTTGAATCTAAATGTTTAGCATTAGATCTCTACGAAGTGATCTGAATAATTATTCAAAAATAACTATAGAAAAAAAATGTCAAAAGAGCATTCAAGTAAATCTTTTGCCCTTGAATCTTGCAAATCACATTGATGATATTATTATTATTATTAATAATAATAATAATAATAATAATAATAATAATAATAATAATAATAATAATAATAATAATACATGTGAGTGGCTAATGCACAGCTGAATATGTCCTGTCTGCATTTGATACTAAGGGGCAGGTGGACAATTAAACTACTGGAGAACAACATCAACACACTGGTATTCCTTAACTGACAGATGTTGTGTGTTTGAATGTGTAAAGCTTTCTGGATTTTGTTTTCTTTATCATTTCAGTTGAATAGAGCAGTGTTGCTCCTGGATGTTAAGAATAAAATCAGAGCAAGATACTTAACATTTAATTACAAACAGTTTACTGCTGGGCTATTATCTTAACAAATGTGTTCTTTACCTTTAATTTTAGTTTTCCAGTAGCAATTTGCAACCAGGAAAGGATTATAAAAAGGGAACACATTATAATGTTTGTAATTAAGATGTACTTTTCTTTATACATATGATAAGGCGCACATAGAGCCTCAATGAATATCATGTTTTAGTGTGTTTTAACAGGAACACAAGACTTTGCAATTTTGCAGATCTCTTTCCAACAGATTAAATGCGTCTTTCCATGCAAATCCAGCAAATTGGCTAAGTGGGGATTCATGGTGGCCAGAGAGAGATGACATCTGAAAGTCTGGATCTGCATTAATCTGGCCATGAGTTAAACCTTGAAGATGGAAGCCCACAGTGGTTTCTAATGCAAGGTAAATGATTTAGCTGCCAAGTCTAAAAAGCAAGATACTTGTTGAGAGGCCTTTAAGGTTAGTTACTGTATCATCAACCTGGGGGTGCATATCAAATTAATGTTTATTAAAAACAGCGCTGTGGCTGTATAATTTATTTTTTATTTATTTTTTGTTACCCTGAAGGGAACAAAGATTGTGGGGAGGAGGGAGGGGGAAGTATTTTGAAAAGCACTTTCTGCTGCTTCATATTATTTGTACACTGTTAACTAGAGAGCCAAGTAATTGATTTTAACTATATTTAATTAGGTTCAATTGGGGAATCTTTAGTATTAATATTGAGAGCTAACCTAATTTGAATTGCTGTGTTTCTTTTTAACGAACTTTAAGTATAATACCCCCAGGAAACACAAAATAGTCATTCTGGACACCCGTTAAACCTAATTAATCCAGACTTGGCAAATTTTAAATGGCCTGATTAGCACATTGCTTTGTGGCATTAAGGATAAGCATGTCTTGCTATCTGGCCGATGCTGGAGTGGAATGAGCCAATCACATGAGCGCAGTGTTTTAACAGCAGTCTTTACAGCTTCAAGTGCACCAGTTCAGTTTTGTCCTGGGATGACTTTTAAAGGTTTTATGTGGTTTAAAAGAATTTACCAGAACTGTTGACTTCTGCGATCCTGTCTTACATAAAGATAGTATGGATTAGGCATGTTCATTCAAAGGTCATAAGAGATCATTGGAAGCATCTCCAACTGCACAGTGCCAATTAAATAAATTCCCTTTCAGCTGAACAGGGAAAGCAATCGTTCTCAGAAATGTTTCGGGTCATTTTCGGAGCATTTATAAAGATACAAATTGACTCCAAATCCGTCTTTGAGATTATTCAATCAATCAAACCTGAGACCCAAAATGTAGTTCATTATAGTACAAACATTGCAATGATTCCACTGAGTTTCAATTAATTGATTTATAAAGGAAGAATTATGCCACAGTTTAAAGAATGATGATCGATGTGGAATCAGATATCTGTATACAAAGCCCCAAAATTAAAAAAACAAAAAAAAGTGAGGGGTCAGTTTGCGGTCAATCAACATTGTGAAAACTGATAGTCAATCCTTTTGGATTTTACTAAGTACAAAATAAGGGTAACTGCATTTTCCTGATATTTCCCATGTCTCTTGATCATAACTGAACTCTGATTTCAACCACAGACCCTTTGTTACGATACAGGCTTTTAATAACCAAAACCTTACAACTTAACAAAACCACTTTTATGGTCCTTTGGTCACCAGTAGCTTTTAGTGTCAAGACTTAATTGAAGTGATGTTCAGATTAATTGGTTCAGTCATCTGTCCTACACACACAAAATTGTGTTGGTGTCAAGCACTATTTTCCATTTCCCATGCCATCCTGGTTTCAGTGTGTAGACTCAAATGGAGGCTGGGGTTCATGGGTTTCAGTCCCCATAGGATATTGAAGGCCTCACTAAAATCTTGAAAATTATGTACATAATTACTTTTTTTTTTCCTAATTCTCACACGAGCACTGTAAGCTTTCTCTTGCAGTGCTTAAAGGTTATGTTCAGTTCTTTTAGAAATACTACTCTGGTGGTTAATGTATTCATAAGCTCACAGTCTGGACCTGGCATCTCTCAACAACAACGATGTGAAAAAAAAGTGCGCATTAAAGATTCCATTATATTCCATCACTGGATGAAAAATAGCATGTGGTGTGGCATTTAAAAAATAGTGATTTATCAAGCATCTTAATTGCATCTAATATTTGGTGTCTAAGCCACTACAATGAAATGTATAGTGCAAATGAACTGGTGCAGTGTTTACAATATAGCCCAACATAGCATGGCATCCTGTAGAAATCTAAACATATGGAAAAGGTATATAGTGTATATAGGGAAAATGTGACCCGTTAAATTGGCTAAATCTTTGTTGTCTTTGTAGATATAAATATTTTCTACTTCACTAAATGCCCTAATTTTTTTTTTTTTCTTTTTTAAGTTAGACCAATTCTAAAAGCGTTTGGAGTTTTAAGCAAATCAAATTTTTACATGTGTCTGCATTCAGATTCAAAATGTTGAATGTAAGACAAAGGCTGTTGTACTTCCATGGGCATATTAATCTATTCCATACATGCAACAATCTGTAGTTAAATCTATAACCACAATTATTATTATTCATTTATTTATTAGCAGACACCCTTGTCCAGTGCGTATATGAAGAGCAATATATTATTTCTGTCCGATTC
The DNA here is from genome assembly GCF_036373705.1 of Amia ocellicauda. Lineage (NCBI taxonomy): Eukaryota > Metazoa > Chordata > Actinopteri > Amiiformes > Amiidae > Amia > Amia ocellicauda. The sequence continues at coordinate 16,026,264 of NC_089860.1, forward strand.
TCCACGTTATGGCTTTGTGGTCAAAATGGGAGTTTAACATTAAGGAAATGGTTTTGCTAGCAAGTGCATTGTATAGTTTTGAAAAACAGATCCTTGAAGGTGGAAACCCACAACTGGTTTGTAATCCGAGACAAATCTGCCAAATTAAAAAATCAAGATGCAGACTAAGACCTCTAAGGTTTCTGTATCATTAACCTAGGGGCACATAGACAACCCCTATATTAGAATTGTCCCCTCCCCTTCTAGCATGTGCCTTGTAAAGGTACACGACAAATACTGTCATAGAAAAAAAAAAAAAGCCTCAATTCAGAATTTTAGATTGTAAATGTATTCGATTAATCTAATTTGGTGCCTACCACCACTATGACAAGTACCTCAAACTTGTTGAGAAACAGTTTCTTGAACATTTCAGGCCTTATTATAGAGCTATTTGATCTTTTTCTGCAAAACAAGACCAAAATACAACGGAATAAAAGTGTGCAAGAGAAAGTCTGGGTATGTGTCTCATATTACAAAAGAGTTTGTAATATTTTTAACATAAACCGTGATATTTCTATAAGAACCACTTCACTCAACATTTTTGCTGTTGAATGTTTCTGCTTTCTTATTGTACACAACTTGTTCTCCATGCTTCTTCAAGATATTTTTCAATTGAAATCTGACACAGATTCACCAGAAAAGCAGTTTCTCATGACAGAAGCACCCTAGGAGTTCCCTAAGCCTGAAGGAATTTTCTTCTTGAATCTGACAAAGATCACTTTCAGAGAGATTCCAGTTTTCAAACGCAAAGAGCACTGCTTACTGATGATGAGTGGCATGCATGGGGGGAAAAAAATGGTTTCTACTGTCATACAATCATTGCATATGGGGTATATGTAAGTCAGGTATTTGTTTTGGTCTAACTGGCATGCAATCATCATTTGATCAAAATCTGAGGTTTTAAAATAAGCATTAAGAAGAACAGTTAACACATTTTTACACCAGCCCATATAAAGAAGACAATCCCCCACCCCTTCCAACTACAATTCAACAAGAGATCCTAACAGTTAACCATTTCACTTATTGTTAGATAGATAGATAGATAGGCCTAGATAGTAGTACAGGAAATTCTCTGAATTTGTTCATTACAGATATTGTGTATGAATGCAAAAATATCAGAATGAACTGATATTATATCTTCCGGTGCTAATTCGTCTGGAGAGATGTTTAGTGCAAAAAATATAATTTTTCAACCTCATCCCAACCTGAACAGCCATAGAAAGAAGGGTAAGACCCTAATATACTGGAATGCATGGCATACACTACAAGACAGGTAACAAATTACACCATTTTGAATCTACTTACTTTGGAAATAGCTCATTTGTATAGTGTGTGAAGTAGAGATATACACTCACCTAAAGGATTATTAGGAACACCTGTTCAATTTCTCATTAATGCAATTATCTAACCAACCAATCACATGGCAGTTGCTTCAATGCATTTAGGGGTGTGGTCCTGGTCAAGACAATCTCCTGAACTCCAAACTGAATGTCTGAATGGGAAAGAAAGGTGATTTAAGCAATTTTGAGCGTGGCATGGTTGTTGGTGCCAGACGGGCCGGTCTGAGTATTTCACAATCTGCTCAGTTACTGGGATTTTCACACACAACCATTTCTAGGGTTTACAAAGAATGGTGTGAAAAGGGAAAAACATCCAGTATGCGGCAGTCCTGTGGGCGAAAATGCCTTGTTGATGCTAGAGGTCAGAGGAGAATGGGCCGACTGATTCAAGCTGATAGAAGAGCAACTTTGACTGAAATAACCAGTCGTTACAACCGAGGTATGCAGCAAAGCATTTGTGAAGCCACAACACGTACAACCTTGAGGCGGATGGGCTACAACAGCAGAAGACCCCACCAGGTACCACTCATCTCCACTACAAATAGGAAAAAGAGGCTACAATTTGCACAAGCTCACCAAAATTGGACAGTTGAAGACTGGAAAAATGTTGCCTGGTCTGATGAGTCTCGATTTCTGTTGAGACATTCAGATGGTAGAGTCAGAATTTGGCGTAAACAGAATGAGAACATGGATCCATCATGCCTTGTTACCACTGTGCAGGCTGGTGGTGGTGGTGTAATGGTGTGGGGGATGTTTTCTTGGCACACTTTAGGCCCCTTAGTGCCACTTGGGCATCGTTTAAATGCCACGGCCTACCTGAGCATTGTTTCTGACCATGTCCATCCCTTTATGACCACCATGTACCCATCCTCTGATGGCTACTTCCAGCAGGATAATGCACCATGTCACAAAGGTCGAATCATTTCAAATTGGTTTCTTGAACATGACAATGAGTTCACTGTACTAAACTGGCCCCCACAGTCACCAGATCTCAACCCAATAGAGCATCTTTGGGATGTGGTGGAACGGGAGCTTCGTGCCCTGGATGTGCATCCCACAAATCTCCATCAACTGCAAGATGCTATCCTATCAATATGGGCCAACATTTCTAAAGAATGCTTTCAGCACCTTGTTGAATCAATGCCACGTAGAATTAAGGCAGTTCTGAAGGCGAAAGGGGGTCAAACACAGTATTAGTATGGTGTTCCTAATAATCCTTTAGGTGAGTGTAGGTATCGATGAATTAATGTAGATTGAGGAAGAATTAATGTAATGAATATGTGGTTATTTTATTTGTAAGGTAGAATTAAAAGGAAATAATATGTGGAATAACAGACTAATGATAAACTCCTTTTTAGCAAAATATATGGGTATATTAGTGTAAGAAAATCTCTAATATTGTATTTATATGTATATTGGGTAAATAGATACTCTGTAGATGGCACTTAATTTAAATAAAGCACATTAATAATGAAATTAGACTTATGTAGTGGACCAACGAGATAGGTGAGGGTGTCAACGGCCATGTTGTTTTGTTCTGTCATAGATTCAATAACATACTGAGCTTGCAAACTTTTATACAGTTGTGGAATTATAAATAGATCAAAATAAGTGAGTGAAACTCCCACAGTCCTAATTTCAATTCATTCTTCATGACCAGATAGAGCACATGGTGTTGAAAGCACACAGCTTCTCAACAATCTTTTTTTTTATTCAGGTAAGTCCCTCTACCTTGCAAAGAATAAAATGCAACTAAACCCATTTTTAAAATGAAATGCCTTTCTTGGACATAATAATGAGCAGTACTGTATAGACTGGAGCTGAAAAATAATTGCACCCAAGGGATAGTTAAGGCATAAGAGGACATTTTATCACCCAAACCCAAAAGCTGAGGGCAATGTCTTGTGGCTCAATGTATTAAGGAAGGGAAGACAATGAATTTATGAAAGGCTGTTTTCTCCACTCCACCAAGAGCTCAAGCACCCCATTGTACAGATCTGAAACGCCTTACCTGCTTTCTGCTGTCTGTCTCCTGCTGCCTGGCTGCCATCATGCTGTCCACAGTCTTCAATGAAGCCTATTGGGAAAATGCCTTTAGTATGCTGACATATATCTTGTGTCTGTATTTGCTGACCTTGCGTGGTGTTAAAACTTTCTCACCGTGAAGAGTTATCAGTGAATGTGATGCATTTGCACAATTCTCTGCAGCAGAAGGCACATTTTGGGTTTGAAGCTCCAATATAGTACAAATTATAACATTAGTTTGTGGGTGTCAATCATATGGTCCAAGAAATAATAAAATGCAGCGATTTATTTTTCTGGCAATGGAATAGCATAGTCTTCAATATAAGTAGAATTAGTTGGATGAGGAATATTCTTAGTTAATGTCTATACATTTGGTACAATACAATAGGATACACATTTATAGCAGCAAAATGCAGTAGACCTTTAATTTCTAACTGCACATAAGAGCTGGAAGGCCTTTGCTTGCTAGCACTGAAGGGTTAACTCTGATGAGAAGTCTTCACCCAGCTGGTTTTCAATGCTATTACTGTGCCTCTGCTCAAATGGAATAGTAAAGTGTAATATAATTACATTTCGCAAAGGTCACCAAGATTGGTTGGGGGTAAAGCTGTTTTCCAAATGTTATTTTCTAGTTCACTGCTCTGTAACTCTTTATGGCTGTTATGCTTAAGTAAAACAAACAGAACATTTTAATCATGAGTAGATCCTTTAAAAATATATATATAATTGATATATATATATATATATATATATATATATATATATATATATATATGTATATATATATATATATATATATATGTATATGTGTGTGTGTGAGTGTGTGTCAAAAATGAAAGTTGGAGAAAAACTAGTTCAATTTGCATACAGGTTTAGCAGTAATGTGCTGACAGGGCCTCCTAGTGGTTCAAGGGTTATAGTCTGTCTTTCATCTTATTCTTCTTTTTGGGAAGTCAATGCCATGTAAATCAGCAGTTATATGAGCAATCTTGCTACAAAAGTGTGTCTTGCTGGTACACTCATTCCATACAGTATCTTACTACAGCATTACAGAAATGCATTATGCCACTGTTTCAGAAGACTTTGAAAACAAAAAATGGGAATACCATTTAAAAGCAATACAATAGTATTTTAATATGTTCAAGCACATTGAGAGTAGACCATTAAAGCCATGAATTGAATTCCTAACTTGTAAGATACATTTAGCAAGAACATCTAAATGTAATGCTTATTTACTATGAAAACCATTGCATCATGTAATCACTGCCTGCAGAGTAGGGTTTGTACGTCTTCTGTCCTCTTAAATACAATTAAAATTGCTGAGGCGTTGTACACCAGTATTTGTATAAACCTCTTCAGCTTAAGAAGACTATTTTACATAGTGTCTGACACTTAAACATGCTTTCACCGATAAAAGCTTTGGTCACTGTCTGATCATGTTGTTTCCCAACTTTGTCAAGCCTTAGACTCATCTGTTTAACAAACTTACGTGCAGCACACCAATCTCTTCTGCCCACACACCCCAATATAAGTATAAAAACAAAACTTTCAGTAAACCAGGCTTCTCCTAATGTACAGCGTTGTGATTTTTTTAATCATGAGTGTCCTTTCCTAAATTACATGGCACACATTCAAGGTGTATACTGTGATTTCTCTCCTTTTGATGTTGCAATGCAGCTTACAATACAGATTCAGAATTTCATTTAATTTCAGATTCAGTCTAATTCATTGCCACATCTGTATGAAATGAAAATTGGTACATTTGAGAAAAGGTTTGCGATGAAGGTAGGAATGATTTAATGGTTACATTTAGTTTGCTTATAGGGTATTATTTTGAATATTTGTCATATCATCCCCATATAAATGAGGACAAATTATAATATTCAGATACATTTGGGTCCGGGCTAGGGCCCCCAGTACAATTTGAATGTGCCTAGCTTGACATTTTGCTGTTGGCTATGGTTTGAGTTCAGGCTTGAAATGGAGCAGGTATCCTGCTGCTGAAATACAATGGTGTATAGTGAAGTTAGTCATTTTCACCAAGCTAAACTTAAATTAGCAATATAAATGAAGATTGTAAGGGCCTTAAATTCACACTGAGCATTTTTTGAACATGTGCCCAAGTAACTGAACAATGCAGAACAATAAAGTAAGTTAACCAATGAAAACTGGCATGCATAATATAATATTTCTGCTAAATTCATAGTGGTTTTCATGGTTCTATCAGATAAACTACTTGAACTCAGCAAAAAGTTCCAATTTTATTTTTAATTACGTTTAAAATGTTACTTTTTTTCTTCATTTATTTCCCATTCTACAGCAAAAAAAGTAGCACCAAAAGCTGTCCATATAATGCAACACAGAGTTGAGCATGACATCTAAGAAAAAAGTAAGCAATCTAAATCTTTTGCGTCATTATAATTAGCTGCACCAATTGGAGACAGCTTCTGTCCACTAAGCAACGATTCTGTCTCCGCAATTTATTTCCTGCTTATTTCAGCAGGTTTGATCACTTTGCTTTTTGAATTGGATAAATGAAAACAAAACAAAAACGTTTCTTCTCTCATCACTTCCCTGACAACCTGTATTTTATATAGGCAACTTAGAACTAAATATTTCAGGAAAATAAAATATGGAAGCAAAAACAAAAAGAGGAAAAGAAAGAAAGAATTAACTATGGTAACCAATGAATAATGCCTTCTATAAAGACAGAACAACTCACAAATACAGAAAATTATTGATTGTGCTTTCAGAAATTACAAGCCCCTGACAGCTGCACTCCACACAGTTGAATTGTATAGCCTACATTATTCTTGTTGGTGCTCTGTTTTGGAAACATTGTGGGATTTATAATCAATTCATATATTGCAGTTTGTTAGTATTTTTAGATAACTGCAGCAGGATAGCTTTTTCTGCATGCATGTGAAAGAAAAAATGCGGTGGAAAATCCATTAATAAAGTTCGACAAATCTTACAAATTGCGTATTTCCTCTAAAACCTTTGTTTTGAAATAATAAGCACTGTGTGTTTAGTGATTAAAATGAATGCCCTTGTAGTTTGTGTTGATTGTTTCCATGAGATACTGAAAATAGTCACTTTTAAGAGCTCCATATGGACTCCAAAAAGAGGCTTGTTAAGTCCTTTCTCACACAAAACCAGAGCTATTATTTCTTGAGAGAGAAAAAATCCTTTCTGCCTCAGCATTTTCTTAAGGGACAGTGGGCTGGAGAATAAAACACTTTTTTCTATCCTTTTCATTGTGGATTTCAATTATTTTATTTTCATTGTTTCTCTAATAGGTTTCTATCGTGGAACTTACTAATCATCTTGGAACAGATGGAAGATTTTATCTCAACTTTAATTCAAACTTTACAATTTCAAACTTCCAGACATTTGCACCTTAAAGCAAATTCTTCCACCGGGCATTATAGGGTCCCTGTTGTTTTGTTATGTGTAAGCTAAGCTTGTTATAAGCTTGCCTTTACTCTTGAGTAATGGAGCCCGTTCTGTTACGTATTCCATTATTATTAGCGAATAACTGCACAGTTATCACAGAGGAATAGGTGGAATTGCAATGTGATAATTTGCAGCAAGAAGGTTATTTTACACTTTGGGCCACTGAGGTTTCCCGTGAATTAGATGAAGGACAGAAAGAGTTTTATTTGAAGATGAGAGATGCTTTGTGGAGAGATGCATAATTTTGTTTCAGATTTTTTTTTCCTCCCCACAATGATCTCTACTAATCCCAGTGGTGCAAAAAGGGAACATCATCTGAATGTGATATGAAAACCTCACTGTTGGTCAGATGTTCTTTCTGACATAAAGCGTTCCTGTATTTTTTTGGCATGTTCTTTCTTCATGTTTCTTCTTTTTTTCTTTTATCAGTTATTTAATATTTGTTCAAATATTCCTCTTTTTGCTCTAATGCTTTATTCCTCTCCCTTGTAAGAACAGATCATAATCTGTGTCATTTAATTGATTTGTTTCGGTATTTACTGTTAATATAATTTTAAAACTTTTACAGTTTAAACTTTTTTCTCCTTGTCCAAGTATGCTCCCAGCTAGTAAAAATGCATTGTGGGTTTCCAATTGAGGTTGTTAAACCCAAAAAGTTAGTTAGTCCTGAGAAAGACCAAGAAACTTTATGGGCACACAGTTTAATTGATAATTGTATTAAAATATGTATGGGGGAAAGTGATACTGTTAAAAAGCTGTGCAAAACAATGTTAAGTGTGGCTGAACATCCAGTGTAAAACTATTAAAAACGATTACTGTTAAGCATAAAGAAGTGTTGGATAATATACAGTATGAATTATGTTTATTCGAGGTTGAAACAAATCAAAGGAATTCCTAGACCTGGTTTGGGCGCTAGGAACCTATGGGTACCTAGCTATGCTTGCACCACTACCTAATCAAAACAATCAATTCAGGTTTCATCCATCCATCCATCCAACCATTTTCGAAACCGCATATCCTGGTGAGGGTAGTGGGGAAGCCGGAGCTGATCCCGGCAGGCATAGGGCGGAAGGCAGGAATACAATTCAGGTTTCAGTCCGGTTAAATTTATTCATGGTTGTGGGGTGAAAGAAGATGTCGTAATCCGTAATCAGGGTTGTTACTCCAGTCCAAGTCGATTTCCAAATGGGGGATCTCTGTTCAGATCAGTTCAGTGAAAGGTCAGTAGTCAGTCAAAGCACACTATCAAAAGTACACAATCCCAGTTTCTCGCTCACCACTCCCTTTCAAAAGCAACAGCTTAATTTTGCTGCATGGTCCTCTCCTCTCCACTCCCAGCTCCTACTCCCCAACAACAAGGGCATCTCCACTTCCTGCTTTTATTCAGTCACAAAGCCAAAGCAACACTGGAGTGGCTTAGAAACAAGAAAGTGAATGTCCTAGAGTGTCTCAATCAAAGCCCAGATTTGAATCCGATTGAGAATCTGTGGCAAGACTTGAAAATTGCTGTCTACCAACAATCCCCAATCAATTTGACAGAGCTTGAACTGTTTTGCCAAGAAGAATTGGCAAATATTGCACAATCGAGATGTGCAAACCTGATAGGCTTACCGCAAAAGACTTGCGGCTGTAATTGCTGCTAAAGTTGGTTCCATCAACTATTGACTGAGGGGGGTGAATACTTCTCTAACCAAGACATTTCAGGTTTATAGTTGTTTCACAATAAAAAAAGATCTTTCCTCTATTTAAAGTGTTGACTAGGTTGTGTAAATGAAAGGGGGAGAAAATGCCAATTAAATGCATCAGAATTTTAGGTTGGGTAGTTCAACAACAAAATGTAAAAATGTCCAAGGGGGATGAGTACTTCCTATAGTCGCTGTAAATATTCACATCTTTCACCATAACCTTGCTGTCTGCTTTCATAAAACCTTGCCTATATCAGAATATATAATAAAAATATATATAATTTTAATTCAAATGCATGCAGGTAATACTTTTGATATCATATTTGTTGAATTTCTTTTAGTTGAATTTGTGTTTTGATGTCAAGCCACTTGGGTGATAAACCTGAACAAAATAATAATTTCCAACACAGCCAGACATTGGACAGCAGGATGAAAATCAATTCCATTCTGTATTATTGTGGATTGCTAGCTATTCTAGGCAACCATTAAAGATCCTTTCCATCAGAAGCCTTCTGCCTTATTAAGTCTGTCATCTTAATGGCAGATATTAATTAACTAAACCAATATTAGCTCCTTAGTTAAATTACAATCCAATCGCGCACAGTAAATTGACTCGTTTAGAAGCTCAATCTCTGACATTCCAGTGCCTGTCACCACACTTGGTAAAAAGTGTGTCAGTAAAGCACCCATCTACAATGTTTTTTAAATTCTCATCACTTGACACCCTTCCCACAAGTCATAAAACACAGAAAAGCCCACACCTGCTAAGACACATTCATCTTTACTTTAAAAGTAGAAATTAATTATTACTGAAAAGTCTCTGTATATAGCTCGATTATCACAATCCTCATGGTGTCATATTCCAAAAAGCATCAGGAGAAACTGATAACCAGATTTGATTCTATATTATTACAAATTACTGACAATTACAATATATCACAGTGTTTTGTATTAATTTCTTGGAAATATCAAAGCTGCATTCAAAGATACAGTGAGGGAAAAAAAGTATTTGATCCCCTGCTGATTTTGTACATTTGCCCACTGACAAAGAAATGATCAGTCTATAATTTTAATGGTAGGTGCATTTTAACAGTGAAAGACAGAATAACAACAAAAAAATCCATAAAAACGCATTTCAAAAAAGTTATAAATTGATTTGCATGTTAATGAGGGAAATAAGTATTTGACCCCTTCGACTTAGTACTTGGTGGCAAAACCCTTGTTGGCAATCACAGAGGTCAGACGTTTCTTGTAGTTGGCCACCAGGTTTGCACACATCTCAGGAGGGATTTTGTCCCACTCCTCTTTGCAGATCCTCTCCAAGTCATTAAGGTTTCGAGGCTGACGTTTGGCAACTCGAACCTTCAGCTCCCTCCACTGATTTTCTATGGGATTAAGGTCTGGAGACGGGCTAGGCCACTCCAGGACCTTAATGTGCTTCTTCTTGAGCCACTCCTTTGTTGTCTTGGCTGTGTGTTTTGGGTCATTGTCATGCTGGAATACCCATCCACGACCCATTTTCAATGCCCTGGCTGAGGGAAGGAGGTTCTCACCCAAGATTTGACGGTACATGGCCCCGTCCATCGTCCCTTTGATGCGGTGCAGTTGTCCTGTCCCCTTAGCAGAAAAACATCCCCAAAGCATAATGTTTCCACCTCCATGTCTGATGGTGGGGATGGTGTTCTTGGCGTCATTCCTCCTCCTCCAAACACGTCGAGCTGAGTTGATGCCGAAGAGCTCGATTTTGGTCTCATCTGACCACAACACTTTCACCCAGTTCTCCTCTGAATCATTCAGATGTTCATTGGCAAACTTCAGACGGGCCTGTACATGTGCTTTCTTGAGCAGGGGGACCTTGCGGGCGCTGCAGGATTTCAGTCCTTCACGCCGTAGTGTGTTACCAATTGTTTTCTTGGTGACTATGGTCCCAGCTGCCTTGAGATCATTAACAAGATCCTCCCGTGTAGTTCTGGGCTGATTCCTCACCGTTCTCATGATCATTGAAACTCCACGAGGTGAGATCTTGCATGGAGCCCCAGACCGAGGGAGACTGACAGTTATTTTGTGTTTCTTCCATTTGCGAATAATCGCACCAACTGTTGTCACCTTCTCACCAAGCTGCTTGGCGATGGTCTTGTAGCCCATTCCAGCCTTGTGTAGGTCTACAATCTTGTCCCTGACATCCTTGGTCAGCTCTTTGGTCTTGGCCATGGTGGAGAGTTTGGAATCTGATTGATTGATTGCTTCTGTGGACAGGTGTCTTTTATACAGGTAACGAGCTGAGATTAGGAGCACTCCCTTTAAGAGAGTGCCCCTAATCTCAGCTCGTTACCTGTATAAAAGACACCTGGGAGCCAGAAATCTTGCTGAGTCATAGGGGATCAAATACTTATTTCCCTCATTAACATGCAAATCAATGTATAACTTTTTTGAAATGCGTTTTTCTGGATTTTTTTGTTGTTATTCTGTCTCTCACTGTTAAAATACACCTATCATTAAAATTATAGACTGATCATTTCTTTGTCAGTGGGCAAACGTACAAAATCAGCAGGGGATCAAATACTTTTTTCCCTCACTGTAGGTGTGGCACGAACATCAGTACTGGTTGAACTTGGCTTCACATTTTCACTAAACTGTCACTGCTAATATATGCAACTTGGATAAAACCAATGTGAGACTGTCCCTGCAGATGTCTCTGTTCTTTGAGTTTGGCCTGTTTGTGTGTTTGTTTTCTACGTTTCTGCGTATGTGTTCTATGTAACCTGGATCCGTTCCATTTTACAGTTCACTATGTATTTTTCACAGTTTTTTCTTTAAAATTATTTTATCCAATGAAAAACAGCTATTGTATCTACTGTATTGTTTTGTTATTAAACCTGAGCATCCCCAGTAATTATTTCCTTGCTTTTTTATTTTCCTCCTTAAGCCAGAAGTGATATTGGGCTGCAAGATCAGGAGACTCTGGGATTCCCAAGATTCTCATTAAGCTACCGAAATGTTAGGCCCTTTCGTCTTGATTTCTCAACATTTAATGTACCCTGTCTTTGTTATCAAGAGACATGAGATTTTTTCAAACCAGGCTTAAAAGTTATAAGATAATATCCATTTTATTCAGCTGAAACTAAACAAAAAACAAAATCTAAAACTCAAGAGAGTTCTTTACACAGTTTCCAAAGTGCCAGTGGGATGTTTGTATACAAAGGACATTTAGTACAGTAAATATCATTAGTATGTGACACATACCCTGGACAGCCAGAGCCTGCCAGCAAAAGTGAATAAAGAAGCTTGATGGAACAATGAAAATGTGTAGTGAAAAATTCAGTTAAGTTACAGGGTGGTGTGCCTATTACATTTGAACACAAACCAAACTTAAACTTGCCTTACATATAATCATGTACAATAGATGTGTAAGGCAAAGTAGTGGATCATTTTACTAGCAAGGGCTATGTCTCCAACCCAGGTTACTTGACAGATCTGTGGCAATAAACAGTACACAGTTTATGTAGATGTAAACCAACAGAAAGGTAGAGGCCAGAGGTTTCCATTTCTTTAAAACTCCAGCAGTCTGTGTGTGTAGTTAAAATAACAAGACTCCATAAACTGAGTAACAAACAAACAAGGGAATTTATAAAGCAAATGAGTCTGTTGGTACCACACATAGAGCGAGTGCTTAAGGTTCATGTAAACTCATTAATACCCCTCTTGTATTAAAAACAAACAGTTAAATGATATTGCTGAGGTTTTGATTTAGCTCAGTTCCAAATGTTTTCATCGACACCAGTCTGACCATTGTGTATTATTTAATTCATATTAAGTATTATTTGTCCTGAATTCTTTATTAATGCAGACAAATGTCAGAACAATACATTAAAAAAAGAAAATGCAGCCCCCCGTTTATAATTTATTAATCGTCTATTTATAAATGGCACAGTGTAATAAATTGTTATTTAATTATATATTATTTAAAAGGCTAAAGCCTCCTTCTACATATTTATAAGCAAAGGAAAGGAAGGCACAAACTAATGTTTTTAATACCATCCCATCCCTCGTATGAATGATTTTTGAGGTTGTTGTTCCTCACAAGCTCCCACTACTGTTTCTGCTTTACACAGGACTCCTTGGTATAAAGCAAAGGTCATTTTCTATTACCATATTTTCTATTCACTGACACCAACACTGAACAACTCACCTTTCTTGGTGTCATGACACGAAACATAATAAAAAATGAATTATTTGAAAGTGCAACTATGTTTCTTTTAAAAATGATTTTTGGTTGAATTAGTCTGGGGTCAAAAGTCACATTTTGTATAGCTACTATTTGCTGTTACAGAACATGCATTTTTCTGAACGTTTATATATATTTAATATTAGTCACAGCTATTCTAAAGTACCTTTTTTTAAAAAACCTTCTTACAATGATATTAGATATCTTTATTTCTACATTTCAGTATTTATAAAGGATAAAAATAACATTTTATAAGCGGTAAAGCCGCTTTCCTTTCAAACATCCCCACAGTTTCACACGTACAACTATAATACTTGTATGAACATTCATTGCTTCTTTCCCTTCTAGTTAAAGGCCTGCTAATTTGTAAAGTTTTCTAAAGAAGGTCATTTGCTTTTCACACTGGGAAAGCTTCTTTGTAAACAGCATTGATGCTTAAAGTCAAGATCTGTAGTATACCCACAAGCAATGAAAGAGTTTCAAATACTTAATTATCACAAGGTTCTTTTTATTTCTTCCCGTTTATATATCTAACCATGTCAGAACACTTCAGCACAACTAGCAGACAACAAAAGAGTACCCTGCAAATCCTCCGATCCAATACTCTTAATGCCAAGGTAATCTAATCAGCAGAAGTAATGGACCAATTTTATAAAGTGGTATCTATTTAGCCTCTGTGGTTTCCTGTTCAGTTGGGGAATACTGTGGCATAATAAGACATCTGAAAACATGTGATATTTTCTACCTGACCTAGGAGAGCAGCGAAGTGAGACCCCAGTCACGATCAAAATATTACTCAGTCGGGATTCAACTAAGAAGCGCCCGAGAACCTCACCTTTCACATCAGTTTTTTTTTTTTTTCTTATGTACATTCCTTCCAATAATTCTTCACAGACAGAGCTCACTGCCAGACACACTAATACAATACTTTGATAAAATGGGAAGGCTACCTTAACTTAAAGACGGCAACATTTCTAAGGTCCGTGAGCTGCTGTGAAGGTTTTTATTTAATCTTGCTTGTGGAGTTGCAGCTCTGAGTATAAATTCCACATATCCCACCCGCCCCCCTCGCCTTGACCTTTTTATGTTTCGGCCAGTGTCATCAGAGGGCAATTGAGCCTGGTTCTGATCTGTGTACTATGGCGATAACCTTGTCTTATGGAATATTGAGCTTGTGACTTTAAAAGGAAAGGTTAAGTCACTGCAATGTAGCAAAAAAAAAAAATGTTTTAATATAATAAGCGAATTGCCTGTCCAAACGAGTAAAGCCTGTCGGTTTGAGGTAGGAGATGAGAAAAGCAACTAAAGCCTGACCTTTCATGGTGTGTGCCTCAAAAAAAGGAAAAGATCCACGTTGTTCCATCACTTCCAGATCCATTTACAAATATGAAGAATGTAAAGAGTCCGCCTTAACACCTGAGTGTGGGATTAAACGGTTGTGCTGATATATATCCCCTGTGTTTCAACGTTAACCTTTGATATAACTTGTGAAGTTGAAAGCCTGTTCACAGTGCATCAACATGTGCAGATCTCTATAGCAACATAATCCATATGGATTTTATGTTTGTTTTACAAATATGAACTAATTAAATCCAGACTTTTAAGTGAAAAATAAAAAAACAAAAAAACTGGACCATTAACAATTATTACCAAGAAGCCAAAAGGACTGCTCTAATCCTGACAGTTTCAGTCCTAGAACAGATTAATCTTAAAATAAACTGCATAAGACCCGGCAAAGAACATTTCCAAACCCTGCCAATGTTGCTTATTACAGAGCAATAAAAAAAAAATTGAATTAAACCTCAGCATTCAGGGCAAAGATGTATAAGATATTCTGAACCACTACAGTTACTCCTCAACAAAGAGAGACAAAACTCTGAGGAACAATTCTAACATTTTAATATTGTTGTAATACTATGCAATGTGTGTGAGAATGATGCACAGCATGCAAGTTTTTATTTTAATTATTGTTTTCTCTTTGGTAAAATGGTATGGTAAAAATATAATCTGAATTCCTATTTCTAAGGTAACTGTAATGATATGACTTCCAAAAGGCAAAGTTAAGCGCCTAAACAACACAGATCATACGTTCTCATTTTACAGCATTTCTTTTATAGCTTTGTGCTCGCTAATTTTCAACAATGAATGTACTATATCCCACAACGTTTCCAAGGGTGAGAATATATTGATACAGTATATATGATTCATGTGGATATTATGTGCTCAGATTCAGAGAGGATTGAGTGTAACTATAGATTTAACCTCTCTCACCTCACTACCATTTCCACATGCATGCACAGTATCCACAGCCATTATTACACTAAAGCTTTGACAGAGAGTGACTCACGACGCAGGCGACGAATACAGTTCAATGGCCAGAGGCTTTTATTATCAAGTCCTGCTACACTGTACTGGAACCAGGCTGAATTTAATCAGTTTATCTAGATAGGAGCACCAATTATCTTCCCCACCTTTTTAAAGAATTCTAGAGGTGGCAAATGTGTGCAATGTTGTCCAAAAATGGAGAAGATTAAGATATTCAGTTTTACCAAGGTTTCCATGCTTATAGGACTTGCATTTGCTGGAAATCACTGTGCTATTAAATTTGACGAACAGGAATATCCTGTGCTTCAAAGCCATACGGCAGTAAGCACCTGAACAGTTTGCATATAGTCCAAGACAAGGGGTTTATCTCTCGCACTTTACAGTAATCGCCCCGTCATTTGAAGAAAAGGACTACAATTGATCCTGGGATTTTTTTAATGAGAAAACTAAATGGGCAAAGCAAATATTCTGAGTGACACATGATAGAAGATGAAGCTAAAGCACCATTGACAGCTTCGAACATCTAGCTGTGTGCACTGTGCATATTAAAATCTATGACTAGTTGTCTTATGTCACAGATAATGCAGTATGCTTCCCTAAGAACAATGTGCATTTCAAACAGAATTGAAGGGAGAGACAGTTGTCTAGGACCTCATCTAAGAGTTTGTCCAACATACTGTCAATGTCAGTGTACATTATATGAATGAAAACAATATGATTTTAACCAGTGCACAAAGTAAAAATAAACAGATACTGTAGGTAGATAGAGATAGATAGATAGCTTCAAAGAGATAGAATGCCATGGATGCAAAGTTTACCTTGTAGTTAATGCATCTTGCGACAAGTTAAGCTGTTGCTCTATCAAAGATCGTGATGCACACCAGGCAGCAGCTTCACTCGGTGAAGCATGGAGCAGGAGCGACAACTCCTGGAGTAAAACTCTGTGGGAAGTTAACAAAATCAAGGGTGTCAGTCATTGTAAAACCTAATGACGTTCTTCCCAAAGCAAAGACCTCATGCCGAGCTGAAGACTCGTCTTATCCCTGGACCCCCACTGCTGCCAGGAAAAAATCTGGCAATTATCGTTCCATTGGGGTGTGAGGAGCCTCCTGCTGCCATCTATGCTTCATTATCGGAGTGAAGCTGAAAGCCCATTAACTCAGATATCCCTCCCAGGTTACACATAACTAAGATACAAGAGCAATATTTCCTCCACAAAAGTGGTGGAGTTTGCCTTATGATGATTTTTGTGTGTGCTTATTTTTTTGTTTGTTTTGTTTGTTTGGCTTTGTTTTGTTTTTTCCTTTCCTCATCAATGCTTAAATTAGGAGAAGCCATAAAAGAGAGTAGAGCTTAAAACTGCTGTTGCTAAGGAAATCTGAAAGGATTTTTTTTTTTTATCTGTATTTTTCCCATTATCTTATTCCTTACTTGTTAAGTATTTTGCATCTATGGGCCATCATCATAAAACTGTTGCCGTCACGCCAAGTTAGCACCTAATGAGGAAAAATAAACCAAAAGAAGTGGCCAAGCATCATAAACTTTCCAGGGGGCATTATATATTATAAAGTGAACAAAAGTAAATGAAATGCTTATTTATTATGTTAATTTATTTTGTACCATTGGGTATTTGTTTTTCATCCTTTTACGAAAAGAGTGGTAAATTCAAAATGGCGTGCAGGTTTAATTCAATGTGTTCTGTGCGGATTCTCTGCTCAGTTCCACTCCAACAGTGTTCCAGCTTTCTGATGATTAGTATCAGTGTTGCATAATGCAATAACCAAGGGGTTGGGTCTCAAGTCACGTCCTACCTTTCAATTAGTGAACTGCTCTTAACAACAACATGGTTATGGGGGGGGCAATCCTTATGGAGCCTATAAACCTGTATGTACCCTGCACATATCCCTGCTGAGAAAGGAGTAGTGCTCTTGGATTTAATTTCAAAGAAATACTCTTGGATATAGTATTAGGAACCACATTATAACATACAGAAACATCCGAGTCAGTTTCTCTCTTCTCTGGCTATGCAACTAAAACTCCCCATCGTCCACGTTACAAATCTGCCGACCTGCACAAACACAAATGATTCTGTGCTGATTACCTATGTCTCATTTTTATGTGCTGTTTATTCCCTTATTATTTTCATCTTAAGTATTATAGTGAACATTGCCTACTGAGGCATTTTCAGTGTTGGATGCTTGAATCAGTGCCCATGTCACTCTGAAGTACTTTAGCCAGGAAAGGTCATGTATTACAAGCCATTAATGGAAGACAGTCCACCGAGGACTGCATTAAGGAAACAAGGAGCATACATTATTCATTTGAAGCAACAGGGGTGTTGTAGAGAAACATGCCATCGCTTTTATATGTGAGCCCATAATAAACCATGAGACTGATCTCGGCCTAATGATGCTTACACTGTTTTCTGCACATTTAGAGCACACAGCTGGTAGAAAACAGAATGAATTCCTGTCCTCTACAGAAATTCTCTACTCATACTCTCCATGACAGTTATTTTTTGGTAATACACAGAAAATTCAAATGATTGTACAGCAGGATAGATTAAGAACATTGGGGGTTATTTCCCTTGAGTGAGGTGTCCTTTGAAGAACAGGTATAATGTCTGATTACTCAGTGTCTAGTAAAATGACATCAGCAAAGCCATGTTGACTGGGCAGTGCCCATACAGGCACACTGGGCATAATGGCTCTTATTCTGAACTATACATTCCAGAACTGAAAACTGTGTTAATGATGCACACCACCCATACTCCCAGTATATTGAAATATGTGGGTTTCATTACTAGCTCTAGCTGTGTTTCCTCTAGGCACCATGAACCAACCTATCACAAATCACTTTCTCCTGTTCATTTTCAAAAGGGGTCATCCCCCAAAATGCACTTCTTCCCACTAAACAATGATGCTCTATTCTTTAATAAAAACAAGACTTTTAGATAAAGTGGAGTTCAAGTTAATATATTACATAGACCAGCGGTAACATTTGTAACGGGACAAGCGCACAAGGCCTCAGGGAGCCAGAGCACACACCCAAGCCAAATATATAATATAATATATACCTTATTTGTACATGAAGTCCATCCTGCGATGCTTTTTCGTAAAGTGACATTTTCTCATGGTGATTTTTACTTTAGCCATGTTCACCAAACGGGACATGCGCAACCACCTGTAGGGTGGCAACGTCATCCAGAGCCTTGGCGCGATTTGCGTCAGGACAAAAATTGAATTAAAAAAACGTAGTCTTATAGTGCTGCAAGCTTGTGACAACACTAAATTCAGGACGTGGGCACGGTTCTCATTGTGTGCAAGCCGTTTAGCTGCCCACACTTAAAACTGCGCCTCCACCGCATGATTGCGCAGCTTGCTGACATTGCACATGCGTGGTGCCTCAACAAGCGTTTCCACACGCAGCTCTGCAGCCAGTTTGGGCACTCACATTAGACTGGGAGACACACAGCACGCATGCGCGAAGTAAGCTAAACCCCGGACTGCTGTGATGTTCTTAGCGCAGTGCTGCTGTATAGTACTGTAATCGCAAAATGAAATGAATGTGTTCTTTGCAGAGAAAATAAAGGGGACATACTTATAGAAAACATACTTACATTACATACTTAAATTTAGTTATGATACGATAAAGTGATACGAATATTATCATTCAAATTACATAGATATTATGTAGGCTACATTCTCTCTCGTCATTTTAATTGCTTCTGGGTATTGCTTCCTAGCTTACTATGACCTCCTGCCACTGATATATATATATATATATATATATATATATATATATATATATATATCATAAGGCTATATTAGACTTTTCCAATGCAAATACTAGATATAACATGATCGCCAATTTAAAAATGTAATTCATATGACTGTATTGTCATTAAACATGAATTAGACATATGCATATATATTTCTGTAAGTGCTGTATCCTATTGGTCTGTTGGTTGGTTGTTGTGCCTTGGAGGGCTGTCTGTGTAAGGAATGACTGATAAAGGAGATGGCAGCATTTAGTGGAAACTATGCCAAAGCAAATGACAGTGGACTCAAACTGCAACCTCAGGAGAACCAGCTAGAATGAATGTCATGTTCAAGTGAGGCAATGGGAGTCCAAACCTAATGACGTCATCCCTTGTGATAAATAAATCAATTTTTTAGCCTTACAAATGCAGGTTCTATTAATAGAGTGTAGCAAAATAACTTCCCTGGATGCATTTTGTCTCTTGGCATTGAGTCCTTTGTAATTTCTTTCTGCAAGAGCCCTCAGTGTAAAATATATATTGTCTTACAATCATCTGCTAAAACTACTCTGAAAAGAAAGTTGTAAAGTAATGTTTTGGAGAAATAACTGTGCTGCATAATTCTGCCGAGATGCACATAGATTATATGCCACAGTATCAAACAAGCAAGAAGAAAAACAAAACAAATACAAAATAAAGATAACCCCTTTTTATACAGTTCATTGAGTTTGGAGAAGAAAATATACAAAACTTGTTTTAAGGCTCACATCATTAATCTATGGTCATGTTTATTTTGTATCTGTTCCTGAGGACTGTATACTATTATTGCAGTTTTTATGTTGTGGTATATATATATTTCCTAATACTATTTTGTGTTGTTTATTTCAGATTGCATAATAATGCGCTCTGGTATTGCAGCAATTTTGTAATATCCTTAGTGATAACGGGACCAAGGTTTTAACATCTTGCAAAGAAATGGATATTCCGCAAAGATTTAATAAAACCAAAACCAAAACTTTCCTTATCTTATTATGAAGAGTATATAAAAACAAGAAAAATGCTTTGTACAGTCCTTATTAATGAGTTTCCAAATAGAAATACCAAAGGTTTGGCACAGAGGCCTGATTGGGGTATTAAGATGGGGCTAAAATCTGGAGTGGATTCCCTGGTAACCAGAGCAACACAGACTAATTGATGCCTGTAAGCGTGCCATCAATCAACAGCAGCAATTAACATGTAGCAATGAGACATCAATAACGAATTATTCTGCCAATCCATCCAGCACAAGATTTTTTTTCTTCATCTCTTTCCCTCTCTTTTTTAACGCCTTAATTGAACCTACTGCTGTGGGGGAGGCAGAGGCAATACCTGATTAGGCAGCTACATTCAATTGCAGCCCTGATGGCAAATCCATCTTGTAATAAAACTCAGATGGATTATTGCTTTTCTGCAGACTAGCAGACAAGGGCCTACTGCCTTTCATTGGTTCTTATTGAAGTGCATAAATCCATTAGTGGGGGCTCAGGCAGAGTTTCTACTTATCTCATATCTCTTTCACGGACCAAAGAGGAAAAGCAGAAAAAGACTCCAAGAAGGATCTTTTTCGCCAGTGCCAGCAACTGTGTGAGCTAATGTACTGGGCAAGGGTGCAGTGGCATGAGTGCCAGGCTTGAGCTTTACACTTACAAAGAGTCCCTGAAGTGCACAACATTGTTTGTTACAAGATATTCCCAAATATTCTTCCAGCTGATCCAGCCAACCTGGAGGTTAAACGAGCTGCCTGTTCGGAAACATCTAGAGGTGTCCTCCCTCTTGAATCGACTGTATTTTCTCTGGGTTCACCATGTAGAAAAAGGCTTTGTGAGTTTCTACCAGTACGTATAAATGCATTTCTTCCTGATTAAAAAGTTGGGCCTTGGATTTCAACTACCATCACAGGAACACCTCTGAGCGTCCAAACCACCCAACTTTAAGCAAGCATTGAAACCACTGAGACAAATATATGGGGGATATATTCAGTCCTCAAGGATTAGTAGAGATCAACACAGCAGTATTAAAGGGTTTAGCACAGTAATGTAAACAGCTGCATCATCTCATTTTGAAGGTTAAGAATTTAAAACTGCAGGGCTTTCACTGAGACAAAAAATGTTGACCTTCTTTCTATCAAGAATACCAAAAGCTTTACTTATGTAAAAATCTACGTATATCATCCAAGTTAAAAATTTCAGGTAACTGCCACAGCTGGACAAAATGTATGTAGTACTATTCAACCCATATTCAAAAGACAATAAAAATGTGAACTTGTCTGTTATGAAATAGCTAAGTTTCCAGCGATTGTTATATTGTAACATCCTGGGGGTACAATCCACAGTGAGACTTGAACCCTGGTCCCTCATACCACAGTGCAGCGAAGTTTCTGCATCATTAAAAGGCCCAGGCGCTTCAGAATAAAATGGCAGCCATGAACGGCACTGCATCTCCCAGCAACGCTTGGGGTTGAATCAGCAGGTATGAGTAGCTGACCTGCAGGCGAAAAGCTCAAGCCTAAAGGAAGGAAGTCAACCAACCCTAATTGTTGGCGGAGTGGAGGAAGAACAATGAAAACAAAAGTTGTGGCTGGGATTAAATCAAAACTTTAACCCACCTGCTAATAGAAAACTACAGAACTGTACTCAGTCGTGGCTGCATTTTTATTAAGGTGCCATTCTCTTCTCATCATAAATGTAACTGCTATGATGTACAGGTTTGTAGTTTTCTATTAGCGGGTGGGTCAAAGTTTTGATTTAATCCGGCCCTGTGTCGGGGCAAATCACACACTATGGACTATTCACTTAAGTGTGAATAGTATACTAATCGCCATAGTATACTGTTTACATAGTATACTATGTAAAAATACAACATTAAATTCACATTCAGGAAATGATGCATGTGTGCTTCTCACACAGGAGACCCCACAAAATTCAAATGTATGCAGGTTGAAAATGTTTGTCTACAATGTGTTACGTTTATTTTTCATCTTAATGTACTTGCCAATTAAAAGGAGACAGAGACGCTACCGTACATGAGCATTGTTTATGAGATTTATGCTCACTTCTGATACAAGTGTTTCGTTTGTTATTTCCTTACATTTTGTAGACTTTATTCTCCATGGTATACACATTTATATGACCATGTTTTTTTTTTTTTTTTCCATTTTAGGAAAATGAAGTGTATTAATAAAAAGTCATGCAGTTTCCTGTATAGAAAATATAACAATGCAATGCCACCACTTTAATTATTAAAATACATTGTGACTTTTCAACTGAGTGTTGTGATTACGTATTTCTTATGTAACTAAGAAGGAATTAATTACAATTCCCATGTTAAAATTTTGTTTTCAGCAGTGACAGATCCTCCTCTTCCTCTTCCTGGTGCATGATGGGACATATTGAATGCACAAAGTGTACATCATTCCATACTTCATTTTTCACCAAAATTCGTGTGTCGTTGGTGTACTTCATTTGGTCATATTTCAAAAACTGTGTAGTGTAGTATACATGTATGCGATTTGAGACATGGCAAATGAAAAAGCTACACTTGGGAGAGGACCTATGTTAATGAATCCCTGCTTTTGGACTTCTGACTGTGAGTCAGTATTATGATTAGTTGTTTTTGTCTGTCTTTGTGTCTGTTTGTGTCAGTGTTTTGTTTAAAGAAATGGGCCTCAAACAGTTCATCACTTTCACCTGGCACTGTACATAACAAATCAGCACTTTGCACCACATCCTTGCACCTGGCCTTTCTGTGTATCTGTTTCCTAAGAATCTGTCTATTGATTGACCACAGCACCTTGGTCATCCCCCCACGGCACCACACTATATATATTAATTCATGCATGCATGTATTTGTGTGATGCATGGGTATGTGGATGTAATCAAACAAATTAACCAAGTAAACAACCATTGTGTTCCAACATTCAAATTAACCACCTTAAAAAGTTGCATGAAAGCTGTATCATTAGTACAGCCCCAAGGAGTTTCAGAATGTATGCAGCGGTTGTTATGGTGACAAATTATTGTTCTCGCATAGGCAGTAAAATCCATAGTGAGGGATTCCCTAAATACATTCTCCTCTTCTTTACACTCCTAATTTTCCTTGGAGTAGAAGGCACAGCACTGGCCAATATAGTTTAAATGATATTGCAAACTGCAGCCAGGCATGCACTCATAAAGAGATTTAGAAGCTCAAGATAGATAATTAAACTTGTCTTCCAGGAGAACTGCCTGTGCTCAGAGTAGGAGAGGGGAAAATAATACATTGTTTGCAGGCGCCATTAATCATCCCCGAAACAGATTATTTTCCTGCAAAAAAAAGAAAAGAAAAGAAAAGCAGTGTATGATTTTTGTGTGCCTTTTTGCAGTCTCCTTCTGGGGGCAATATAAAATGTTCAGCATAAAATGCCCTATATTTATGTGTGTGTGATTATTTATTTATTTATTTGCTTGTTTTCCATTTTAGCAATGTTAGGCGATAGTGTCTTCATTCATCTTTGCGATGCGGCACTTTTCCACTTTTTAACAGTTACCAAGGAGACAGTTCACTTGCACTTTCAGGAACATAAACAATCTTGCAGTATGTTAAGATGCCAACAGTTACCCAAAGAATAGTTTTCATGATTGATTTTTAAGGTTCAGTAAGACAATTTGAATTTCACATTTCACGGGTTGTAGGTTAACTGAATAAACACACAGAAAAAATAATGCAATGTCTATGCCTGCACTTTGTTACAGTTCCAATGATGCACCAGCAGATAATTACAGTCTTTCCAGGTGGTCTGCACTTTTTGGCAATGTGGTAACAAGCTTGTCTTCTGTGCTAGCCATCTGAGCTTGACCCCCTTCCCAGACTGTCATTCCCCTCCAGCGTTACAAATTGTAGGCCAACAGTTATATATAGAGAGAGAGATACAGTCTTGATGTTGAAATCAGTTTGAAATCTAACTCTCTTAAGAAATGAAAGATACATCGGCAAAGGGTAATACAAACAAGACCAAAAAAAAGAAGCAGAGCTAAGAAGGTAATAAATGTTTGGTGTAAAAGTAAATTGCACAGTTGCCAAGCTTGGCCACACATTTTAAGACTGTCACTAAGGTTTATGGTCTTTCAAGCACAAATCCCTGCACAGAGGCCCTGAAAATCCATTTGGCTCTTTCTTCCGCCTCTCTAAAATTGGTTTTGGAGAAATAAGCATTTATCTCTACTTCGGATCCAGGAACATAAATAGCCAGAGCCTTTAACAAGCTCACTTGCACTCGATAAACATATTAGCTGCTCCCTCTTTCGCTCTCTGTCCCTTTCTCTCACTTTCTCACTCTCACTTCCTCTCTCCCTCTCTCGGTCCCACACTCTCATTTTAAGTATTTCATATTTTACTCTAACGATGACAGTCATAATCATGTAAATAGATTTATTTACTATGGACATGCCTTAATTTCGACCTTTGCAAAGTCAGCTCCAGAGATTTGAGCAAGTCATTACATAATGCAAAAACCTAGTGAAACATGGAAAAAACATTTGTTATTTTAAGCATTAAGGTAATTAATTCAAATTAGTCAGTATGAATTGCGTGTTCAAAAGCGTTGTTTTATACAATTCTCTGGAGATGGAGAGAACGTAATATTATATTATTGTTATATAACAATATAACAATAATATAATATTACTATATTATATATACTATTTAGTGTACTAGTAGTCTTTTTATGGAAGTGTTGTGAAAGTGGAAGCATGCCAATACTCCAGTTTTTAAGTTTATAAAGTTAAATATTTTGTCACTTCAGGAAATTAACCTTGATTAGGAACCATTTTTTAACAAGCTTTTGTTCCTGGAACATAGGAAACATGTTTTCACAACCATCCTTTGCCAACAACTTTGCTTCAACTTACAAGGCAATTGTTTGGCTTCAATTGTTCTAACGTCTGTTTAATTCACACATACATTTATATGATTGTTTGTTTATTTGTTTGCATCTTTTTTCTTTTTTTGTAAGCATACAGCTATGATTGATATAAAAAATGAAAGAAAGATTCCCTGCGAGGGAGGAGAAACAAGTCAGACAACAGCCGTTATCAATCTTTCAAAGTGAATACCGTCAAACTTGCTTTGCGAACTTTCCAGTTCATCTCATCCAATTGGTTCCTCCTTGTGGGTAAGGGAGGTTTAGGAAATTGAAATCATTTCCTTTAAAATGTCTGTCTGTAAGTCGTGAAATGCTGCTTTGGGATTTAATTACCTTCTTCAATAACCCGACGATGACGGCAGCTTAGTTCCTCCAGTGGAGATTAGCGTAGGACTTAAACCTCACTGTGGACCAGGAGTGTTTCCACCTATGTGTGTTTGAAATTGATTGGAGAGCTAGTCACTAATTTGCAGAGCTCTTCTGCTATAGCTTGTGCAGGTCCAGCAGCACAGTCCTTTAAAAGGAAAATCCATGTTTGAGAAAGGAGGAGAGACTCAGTGTGAGAACTGATCATGAGGAGGTGCCCCGAAAGAGGGTTTATTTTATATCAAGATTTATTTGCTTCATATATTCCCAAATGTTCATTGACACAAATACCAACTGTTCCTTTAACATGCCTGTTTCTGGGGCCGATCTTCTACCTCAGTATTTATGAAACTGAACTCAGCTTTCACTGTATGAAACTATTTAGTTATATACACATATACATGTATACATACACACACACACACAATACATACTTTTTTAAGGATAATATTGAAATGCAACTACACTTAAAAGCAAAAACAACAAAAACACACACACACACAGAAACTCCCAAAGTAAAATCATTCAAAACCCTTCTCTTCCAGTAGATCGCAACTGTCGTGGTTGAGGGTTTGAGTGCTTTACTTTGCTATTAGAGCAGAAGAAAGATCCACAGACCAGGCAGTGATTCTCTGCTTTAGTGCCGATTTTAGTGTGGGAGGAGAGCGTGTGTTTTACTCAGACTTGTGCGCAATAGCTAGGACTTTGCTGCCCTCATGTGATGCATTACCAGTATAACAAAATATAAAATCTTGTTTTTAAATACATGCAAAGTTTAGCTGTAATTTTACAGATGGCAGCAGTGTGACTCCTCTGAACACTGTCTGTGAACCATGTCCTGTTGGAGGGGATGCAAGTGTTCAGTAGCTATAGGCTGCTTCCAGTAAAGACCCCCTTTTGAAAGTGTTACAATTAAGTGGAATTATAGTATTTTTCACCACAGATATAGCACTAGCCTAAAGCCTACATGATGTTCCAGATAATTAATCCAAATTCCTACTCCAGGTATTTATATAATATCAGTTCTGTATCATGTATACTGGGCATACAGCAATCCAGACTCAATATTAAAATACTGTAGTAAAGAATCGCAACTCTGTCTCAGTTCCCTTGACTAAAAGCTTGAATAAAAGCTCATCATTTCAGGTTTGCCTGACAGGCACATCTCAGCTCTAAAGTCCTGGATTCCTGCCAAAAACATACACCATCTGGAGAGTATGGTTCTGATATGGGATCGAATTGTACCTCTAAGAGAGAAGGCGGGACATCGTAGTTTGGAACCTGAATAAACTGATGCCAGGCTGTAATTCAAAGTTGTCAATCCCATGTAGACTTTCTGCACAATTGAAATGCTATGTTCTGTTTAATTGCACTATTCATTTGCTTAATTGGTCAAGAGTAGCATTTTTGTGCCATTCATCAGCCTTTGGGCATGAGGGGAAAAAAACACACGCAGGAACAAGGATGATTGCCACTGACAGAGCATTGGTTTCAGAAGTTAACCTCCCTCTACACTCTATTAATCATACTAGTTGGAAAGCACATGCCTTTTAACTACAGAAGGAATGGAATATATTGTCTCTGAAGGTCAGAGTAAGAGGTCACTGCAATAGCTATTTTCCAGTATCAAATTGTGTGAGTGCTGAAATGATGAAGAAGATATCTTTTCTTTCGTTTAGATATTTGCAGAGATAACAAAAGGGTCATTGTCAGGTTACTGTCCATTAAGGTAAAAACAAACCGCTTATTGTGAGATGCATCTGAACTTCAAGGCCTTCGAGTAACTTTGTAACCCCCATTCGTCACACAAGAATAGTGGAATATAGACAAAATGGCCTACTGAGGTACACTGTAAGAGATGCAACGTTAATCTAAGCCACCAAAAATGACAGTTTGCTTACAAATAAAAGTTACACAGTAATTGGTGTAGGATAGTATGTATCATTGATCTGGCCCTCAAAATAACACAGCATTTTTAGTTTTTTTGTGTGTGTGTTTTTTTCTTCAGAGCTCTCAGTTACTTAACTGAGCTAATCAGTAATTTGCTTAAGTGGTCAAAGCTAACCATTTTTCAGGTCTTGAAAAACAAAATGTTTAAAAGTAATTCTAATGACCTGCTGGATTGTGAGTCAACAGGACTTGACAATCCTGCTCTGGATATATTTTGCTTGAAGGGTTCAGCTATAGAACAGATAGAACAGTTCAATTTCACTTCCTGTAATTACCGCTTGTCACAATCTCTTGACAGTGTTAAAAAAAAGTAACGTTTCCTGATTTTTACTTTCTTGGGGGGTTTTAACATAGTCTGCCTTCCTTGTCTGTGTTTTATTGTGTTTTATCAGCACCAATACTATGTTTTCATTGCACCACAATGCTAAGCTCCTGAATAAATTGGCCAAACATATTTTTATAACCAAAAACAAATCTTTTGGAGCTGATACAAGCCTTCTTAGGATCAGAATCTGTGTCTGACACCTTTTTATCTTGTGTAAATAGAGCGTTTAAGTGGGGATGCCTTGCAGTTCTTCAGAAATATACTTGGTACTTTGTCAGTTACAAAATCCTGTAAATGAAACCTTGTCCCTGTCTGCCACTGTTTCTTTTTCAAAACCTTTTCGTATATATGTTTATTCACATTTCTAGTCAGTATATTGCTAGAATATTGCAAACAGACCTTGACTTTCATTAGCAATCCTACTTTCAACTTTAAGCTGTACCACAGTATGAAATTCAATCTATTAAGAGTTATATTACTTTAATTGTATTTTATGTTGTTGTTGTTATTGTTGTTATTGAAATCAGTTCAATGTTTAAAAAAAAGGAAGGAGCACAGCTTATTTCTAATCATTTGCGGTTTCTTAGTCAACCAATTTAATATTGTGTGATTTGTGCACTATGTGGAACTCAGTTTTAAGCTGATATTTAATTCCCATAAAATTATCATTCCAAGTTTAAAATAATGAATTCATACCTTTGAAGGCAGCTTAGCGGATCTTCTCTTTCATGAGTGCCATTTGACAGTGAGCCCATCTACAGGTTGTCTTTGCAGGTGTTTTCATTTCTCTTGCTGTTTTAATGAGCTCGGGACAGTTGTGGTGTTGAGTATCATGAATGTTTGATTAGACAGACTATGCATCAGACGGTTCATGTTCAGTTTTTTCAGTGCACTGCTCGGTTTTGTTTAAAACAGTATTTCTTTGAAGCTACAAGCGGTTCAACCATTTCATATCTCAAAATCAAAATTGTTCTACCCACAATTGTGTTTGAAATACATCCACAGCTTGGGAACATGTCTCTGTGTATAATACATGCTGTGGTGTCTACAGAGAATTTTATTGTAAGCAATTTCTCCAAAGTTTTTCTAAAAGAAGGTCCAACAAGTAAAGTTGGTCACAAATCGTTGATTGTTCCAGAAACTTTGCATATGACAGCCAACTTTAAATTCAAATATAGCCAGGAATGTATATTGTGTATCCTCATCTTTTGTATGCGACCAGTTCAATATATTTCAGTGCAAAGAATGTTTTATTATTCAGTTTTTGTCTCTGAGACATACTGTATCCTCCTTCAAGGCAACTCTGGCATAGAGACAGTTTTTCCCTTAGGCAAATCCCACAGAAGTACACAAGGCCAACTGTTCCGGGAAAAGCCTGCTCCAATAAATATATGATAGAATTTGCAAATAAATAAATAAATATACAAACATAAAAGAAAAACTCAGATAAAATATACTAACATATTTCTCACATTTGTCATCTTCTTTTTCATTATTAACTTATTTGACAAATATCAAACATGATTTGTAACACTGTATGACTAAAGAATGTGTAATGTTGTCTTTGTCACGTACCTCCTGTAAGTTGTTTCTTTAAGTTATCACATTATGCACATTGAAGAAGCCTGAGGTTCGATTCATCTGTATCTATACTGTTGCGGCAAGCAAGAGCTACACGGCAATATCAGAATTGATTAACTTGAAACAGAGCATTTTAAACATGACCATTATTAAAATGCAGTATGAATGGCAAATCAAACCTCTGTGAAAAGGTTCTTATGGGATTTAATTCCCTCTACTAATAAGCAAAGAAAGAGGGTTCTTTAACCTTACAATAGAACTACAGTCCAGAGGAGGTATTGAAAACAGTAATCAGTATATTTCCCAGTCTAAACATTTTGAGTGTAAATATGTGAATATGTTAAGAAAGGGGCCCTGGACATTGGGTTTTAACATATTAAAGGAATACAAAAGTAGAGACTGCATTCAACATTATGTTCACAGGCTGTAAAAATCAAAATATAGAAACATGGCATATATAAATTAATATAATTACAGTATGTGGAAATATGCAATCATAACTGGGTAAATAATACATTATTTTAATATAGTTTATTTACATTTGACAATTGTCATGATTAATGCACTGTAAAACAAGGTTTTTGCTAAATGTTAGAACTTCATTTGTCATTGTTCCTGAAATATCGTACACAATGAAACAGTGCATATTTAGAATTATCATTAAAAAAATATAACGAAATATTAAATCTACTATTTATATGATGATCAAATAAGAACATTTCATCCTAGTAAATAGGAACTACTGTATATTCCTACTGTTTGCAGAAATCAATGGCATATTAAATAAAAGGCTAAGCAGTAGGACTGATATTCTTCAATCCTGAGCTGCGATTTTAATTTGTAGAGAATATCTTGCATTTGAGTAATAATGGTGAGAAAAAAGCGTTCATGTTTTTCACCGTTTTCTCTGTTTCAGCAGTACAGGTTAATGAGACGAATAGGGAACACAAGGACCCTTAGTCTAGAGCTGTGTTTTTAAAGTATTTTTTCTTTATAAATTGAAAACTGCCAGTAGTACACTCCCTATTGAATTGTTCCTGTTTAATCTTACACACAAGATCCCCTGCATAATGGCATATCTGCATAATTTTGCCATTATTTTCACCTGCCCCCTTCACAGAATAAATGTATATAGCTTCCTGGCCAAGTTAGGCACAGCTGGAAATCTTTTGGATGTCATTACTGTGCAGGCTCTACTTTTTACCAGTCATTTCACATTTCATCATACTAGTTTTTACATGTCAAAACAAATTATATTGTCTCTCATTTATAACCCAACATCCTCACGAATTATTAAATACCCTAGAAGTTGTTTTCCCTCAAGGCGCGGTACACTAAGAAGGTTTAAACGTTTCAGTTTCTTACAATATAATGTCTTTATCTATGATAATGAGTTGTAGGTTGCCGTTGCTTTAGTGTAATTATCCCAAACCAGTATAAGCATTTTCTCGGAGTCATGGGAATTACGCCGTAGATCTGAATAAGAAATCAAGGATTAAAGGTGTAACAGCAATGTAATTATAGTATAATTACTGCAACTGTATTTAGAAATGTGTCAGAAATATCTCTACAAGCAAGCAAAGGCAGTTTTCTTTTATTTTCATAGTCCTTTTGGTACACCAAGAGGAAACCAAAGAAGTTCTGAAGAATGGTTACTACTGGGATGCTGTCAATTAGCAATAGTGGTGTGCTTTATCTGGAAAATAAATGTAGTCCTTGCCACTCACAAGACATAGAAAAAGCCTGTGGCCTTTGGAGGTATATGTGTTACATTTGTGGTGTTAATAAATGTGCATGGTCAGTGCAAACTCTACACAATGCTGAGGGCAGGCTTCACAACCCATGAGCTCACCAGTTGAAAGGACTTCTGCCGCTGTTACTAAAGCTTTTTCAACTAAACCCTGTGGGTAACAGCAAAAGCACAGATAATGTTATTCCAGTACGGTGCATTCAGGTTTCACTTAGGTGCCATTTCTTTACCCTGTTTTCCAGACATGATGTATTTGTCAGAAGAAAAGGTATTTTTACCTAAAGCAGTAGCAGTAACACTAGCATGTTTCATATTGAACTCGCTTTACTGTCCCATTGTTGATTTTGATGCATCTGATCAATCAAGGATACAAAACCAGCATATTTCTGTCAGGGCAGGTACAGGGTACACAAGTGCATGAGTATCTCTATGTGCAAGTGTGTGTGTGATGGTTTGAAAGAGGAACATTATTAAACTACACTAGGTAGAGTGTAGTGCAAGTTCACATACACAATTTGCAGTGTGTTCGGCATTGTGATGAAAGAAGAGTACCCACTGAGGCTAATACCATTGTCTATCTTGTTCCCATTGACATAGGGCAGGGGTGGGGAACCTTTTTGCCATCAAGGGCCATTTGGATATTTATAAATTCATTCAGGGGCCATATTATTAAGGTTTATTCATGTTTTAATGTGACTTTAATCACTGACATTGGTTTTATAGTTTAAATATGACTTTTATGATGTTAGTATTAGTATTGTAAATAATGTTGTTGTTGTTATCATGATTACTTGTTCAAACTCACCTCTAATGAGATGGCTGAAACTGCTCATCTTTGATGAGGCGTTTCATGTCAGCTGGCAGTGAAGATGACACTAGTCCCAGCTAGTTTTCCAGATTTGTATCAGTCAGTTTTGAGCGGAATCGAGTCAGTTTGGAAAAGAACTGCTCTCAGCAGTAGGTCGTCCCGAACACAGATGCAAATTTAAGTGCATGTCTCCTCAGAACAGGAAAATGCTCAGCGCTAACGTGCATTTTGTAGAACTCAAGGAGAGGGAGGTTGACTTCGTATTGTAGGCCATCCGGCACATCCGCTGGTTCAACGTTAAACGGGGTTGCAACTATGTTCAACTCCAGTTGTTTACTTTTCACATCCTTAAACCACTCACAAAATGCCTTTGCGAGCTTTCCACACTCACCGGCATATTCCAACATTATCTCAAGCTCTTGTCCTTGCAGAGTAGGAAAATGCACTGTTACCCCTTTCTATTTGGACTTGCCACAGCTTTAATTTCGCTTCGAACAATTTCATGTTTGACAGCAGATCACTGAGAAGCTGGTTCAGCCCTTGGAGCTTGGTGTTCAAGTCAGACAGATACTTGGTTATGTCCACCATGAAGGCCAAATCACACATCCACTTGTCATCATTCAGTTCCGCGATAGGTTTCCCCTTCATCTCCATTAATTGTTTTACTTCATCCTTCAGTCCATAAAAAACGAGCGAGCATGTTTCCACGGGTCAACCATCGCACCTCACAGTGGTAAACCAGATCACCATACTCCGATTCAAGATCACTCAATAGCTCCTTAAACTGGTGGTTGTTCAGTCCTTTGCTTTTGATAAAATTGATGGTCGACACTACAGTTGCCATTACGTTGTTTGGCTTCAGGGACTGTGCACACAGACTTTCTTGATGTATGATGCAGTTGCATACAATTAAATCACTTGAATCAAGACTGAGACAACTCTTTTTTTTTTCACTAATGCAGTTAACCCCTTTTTCGAGCCAACCATGGCTGGCACTCCATCTGTAGTAAGGCCACTTAATTTTTCAAACCATAGCTCAAATTTGCTCACAGCAGTTATCCGCTCCGTGACGATTCTTCGAGACAAACTGACACTTTGGAACAATTTAACTTTGTCTGGTGCTAGCAACTCAGCAGTGGCAAGGAGACACTCTTTTACAAATTCTCCTGAATGAGGCTTCAGTTTCTTTGCAATTAGCTTGCTCACCACAAAACTTGCTTGCATAACATTTTCCCCATACAATCAAGGTTTCGTAAAGGTGGCTTGTTGGGCACCCCAACCCCACTGAAGAGCAATGACTTTATCCACACTAAGGATTTTTTAAATTTAATTTTTGTGGAAAAATTACGTCTAGAGCTTTTTTTTTTTAAGAACATGTATTTATGAATTGGCTCAGGGGTCTGATCAAACGGTCTCGTAGGCCATATACGGCCCAGACATCCCCCACCCCTGCCATAGGGTCAGGCCCGGCCATTCAGTGTGGCATCAAATGGAGCATAAATTATTGTTGCTGCACAAGGTTTAACCATGAAACTAATGGGAACATTCAACATCAATTGAATTTAATGTAAAACAATTTAATTTTGTTGGTTTTTGGTCAGGGGCTCTGTTAAGGTCTAATCTTTCATATTTATCCATCTGTTACCAAAACCAAAATCACATGAATAAGTTATTTGACTAAATTGGTTCAAATGTAGAACAATCTGGAAACACAATGAATGTAAATGGCACAATAGGCTTGGAGAGTTGCACAATACTGCTGCTGGTTTTAATAAGCTTTTATTGGTGAAACAAAGAAATGCATTTTAAGTATATTTGTTGAAAATTCTACTCAATTAGCACTTGGATTATAAAGCCGAAGTGTATGTTGAAATACTGACATACAAAAGTAAAAAAAGAACAAATCATTTTTGTCAGTAATAGATTAAGGAATGGTTACTGACAAAGTTTAGAAGATTAATGGGAGATGATCCAATCCATTGGGTTGCCATGACTTTAGAAATACTTCGTAGGGTCAGACCTGTCGCACATCTGCACGTGAACATGAGAGGTGATTCCAGGGTACACTTTTTGCATGGGGAGCAGGATTCCAATTTTGTTTCCCTTCTTCACTCTTCCAGTAATCTTATCAGGCTTGACATAGAAGAGTTTTACACACAGACCTACAATAGCAACAAACAATTGCAATCAATGTATGTTCCTCTTCATGAGTTAATTTCTGCATAGCATCCCACCGGAGTACACATTGGATGTATATAATGCGGTTCTAGAAAGAAGACATGTCCAATCGGAATCTGTACTAAAATAGAATTCAAACTGATGCAAAATCACATATTAAAATGCAGGAAACATACCAGTTTGTTTCAATAGCCTTGTATTCATATATATGCCTTCAGGTTTGCATGTGTATTTGTGTGTGTGTGTGTGTGTGTGTGTGTGTGTGTGTGTGTGATGGTTTGAAAGAACAACATAATTCAACTAAACTGGGTAGATGTGTAGTGCAAGTTCTGCTCAGAATCAGTAAAATCTTGATATTGTTTTGGGTAATAAGATGAGTAATTAATAATTAGGCATTGTGATAAAAGAAGAGTACCTTGTCCACTGAGGCCAATACCATCGTCTATTTTGTTCCCATTGCCATAGGGTCGGGAATGACCATTCAGTGTGGCATCAAATGGAGCATAAACAGTAGTGCCATCTGAACAGATAATGTCAAGTCCTTTGTGGGTACGATTGTTAGAGCTGTGAAGAAGAGCACAAAGAGAGACCATTCCATCTGATGTATAGTGCAAATCTCTCTCTCTCTCTCTCTCTCTCTCTCTCTCTCTCTCTCTCTCTCTCACACACACACACACACACACACACACACACTGTTTTGTGGGGCAAAATGTGGGGGAATAGTTGAGCTCTACCCTGTGATTGTGTTAGTTGTGTTTTTGAATACCTTTTGAAATCCCACAACTATTTTATATTAACCAAAAAAAGTTAACCAGTGGTATTCATATCTGAGAGTTCAAATACAGAAGGGGGTTGAAATTATGTTCTAGTAAAATAAACAAGTAAATGTTGGGCAGGGTTAAATGAGTTTTGATTTGGTTTTGATTGGGAAGCACATCTGACTGAGCACATCAGCTGCTGTTGAGTTTGTAATCGGTCATTTCCTTCAGGGGAGGGGATTATGATAATGCACAGGTCTTTCTTGGTGAAATATTTGAATAGAATGTATCCTGTTCATTATCACTTTGCATTATTCACATAGCATGTTTATCTGCTAAAACAGAGATTACTATGTATTTTTTCTGTATTTCCACAGACTAATTTGCACATCATTGGGCAACTGAGTAAAAGTAAAATAAATTGTAAGAATAGACTACATCACATCAATAAATCTATTTTCTATTGATATCAGATGTGTTTGGATGTAGGCTGAAATACTGGGATGATACCGTCTAGCTCCATATTTTCCACAGCCGTAACGGTCACAACTTCTTCTAGAATTGCCTGGGTTTCCACTACACAGGGCTCCGAATTTGAGCAGAGCCGTGTCTGTGGACACAAACACAGTGTGAAACACACATGAACAACAATAGCTTGATATGATCCAGACACTTTCACAAAAATATAATTTAAGAATTTTAAGTGACAATAAAATATAGATGTAGTAATATTGTAGTGGGCAGCTTAGTGACTTATCATGCAGACAGCACTGGTGCCCAAAGGAGGCCTCACAGCCTTGGTCAGTGTAGACCCCACCACAGGCCTCAGATGAGGGTTGACATCGGCCCCCGAGACCCGAACACACAGTATCACTGTGCGAATCACAGAACACTGGAACAAAAGCCATGAAACATTAAAATCGCTTTCCTATCACATGGGTTAATAGAAAATACTTTCATTACTCAGTACAGTTTAAGTTGAACCAATACATTACGTAACAATGGTTTCAGTATCATGATCAACAAGTTGTATGCTTTTGACAAAATGACAAAATAAAATTATGTATGAACAGGGACTGTAAATATTTACAACTGTTTTTCCAAGACTAAGTTACAGTTTCATAAATAGCCATTACAGTGTGAAATTAGCTCTCAGGTGTATCATTCTTGAGGCACTGGGCAGTGGATGCTGTGGATGTGTTTCAGCATGATCATCCAGTTGTGCAGAGGTGGTGAACAGAAAGTAAACAGTGACTGATACTCACCAGTGGTGAAGATGGCAGACAGGATGACCACTGTCTTCATTGTGAACCTTCTCAAAAATCTTGCAAAGAGAATCTTTGACAACAATCACTTTGTTCAATTATACCTCCAGTTTTTCAGATGGGTGTTTATTGGATTTGTCTCTTGCAGTATGTCCTTGCTTTATATACAGTGTGGTGCTTTCTTGTGGGAAGGCATATGTTGCACTAGGACTCTGACAACTCCCACACCAGTGCGATCCAACATTCATTTCATCATAAAGTAACCAAAAATGTGAGTGTTTCTTTCTTTATTTTATCAATATAACTGTTTAAATTGAATAGCAATACAATCTGAAAGACAATACAAGCAGATAAAAACAGAAATTATAGTTTGTACACAGCTGCAAATGTTATTTTAATCTTTATTTTTAGTTTGAATTAATTTTGACTAGAACTGTAAATTCTATTAACAATTAATATACAGTGGCTGATGGAGCTATCTAGTCTTTCATTAAGTAACTACATTCTTTCCTTTTACAAAACATATACAGTAGTACTATAATACTGCAGTATATATTATTTCCCCAGTAATACAGCAAGTTAATAATTGTATTGCTTTCTGGATTGTCAAGCATATTTAAAGGAAAGACTTAATACCCATTGTTTTGTACCATGTACATTACCTGTATAATACCTCTAGCATACTTTCTGTTTTTTGTTTCTGTTTTGTTTTGTTTTAGTTTTTTTCTTTTGTGTTTGGGGTCCAGGAGTCTGGCACTCATCTAATGTTCTGTTCAACATTTGGGATTACAAATCACATTACAAAATAATCAGTAAACATTGTTAAATAGAAAGAAATAGGAACTTTTGTAAATCCTATCATCCATTACAACAGTATTTAACTGTTCAGCTGTTAAGTTTGTGGTCACAGTGGTTTGCGCTGTTTATAAAGTGCAAAAACCTCCTTTCTCAACACCGTAGTTAACAGACTTTAAGGACATAAATCAGTTGATGTAGATACTTTGTTAAATTCAATGAGAATATTACATGTTGAAGTAGGACAAATCATTTATTATGCTAACACATATACACTCAACATATATATTTGGTTTCTGGTACACTTTGCTGTGTATTTCTTCATTGTTTGTATGTTCTAAATACACTGAAAGGCATACAAAGCATGGTATATACAGGCAAACTAGATTTAACATAATATATCAGGTATGCAACAGATACACAAACATCTCTCATATTATAATTCAGTATAATAATTTTCAATTATAAAGGCTGAGACATGTTCATAGCAATATAGTTAAATTAGGATAATTGTAATAGGGCTTTGTTTTAGGTATCTACAAGCACAAACTAAAATATGTTTCTTGTTGTTGTTGTTGTTGTTGTTGTTAGATTTATTTTTGAATATTTTTTCATTGTTTTGGTTGAGTTATAGTCATTAATTTGAATTAACACAGATGCTTTGCACGTTTGTGATGACTAAT
Source organism: Amia ocellicauda (assembly GCF_036373705.1). Taxonomy (NCBI): domain Eukaryota; kingdom Metazoa; phylum Chordata; class Actinopteri; order Amiiformes; family Amiidae; genus Amia; species Amia ocellicauda. The sequence goes on from NC_089860.1 coordinate 16,063,516, forward strand.
ATGCTTTAATGAATCAAAGTACATCTCACCAGGAGGCACTCCATACGAGATACAAGAAGACAGCTGTTGAAGCAAACCAAACTCTGACGGACTCTGAAGTGCATTATAAAACAGCAAGCTCAAAAACAAATATGTTGTTACCTAAAATGAGTATTGTATTTATAGCTGTTTAGCAAGCATTTCAAAATGTGTTAGAATTCATATTCAGTATGGCAGCAAATTAAGATTACATCTTTCATTGTTGCCTATAGTCAAAGACAACATTGTATTGGCCACCAAATTTTATGTTTTCTCCAAAAGGGTGTTATTCTGAACATTCAGTTTTATTTTATATTCAATTAGAACACATGTGTTTCTATATAGTGAGAAAGAACATTATCAGAAGTAAATTAAATATCTGATTTAATTATCACTGATCACAATGTTCCTAATGGTCTCCAAAATGCTTTAACTTTTAAAGCTTCTGTCTGATGCCGTGCATTTGAAATGCTTCAACCAAATTGCATTTAAATAGGGAACAATTGCAACAAAATAGATAATGATGTCTGTCTAAACACAGACTGACAAGGATTAAAAAGAGCTATGTTACACTATCTACAGTACACAATCCTACAAGTGTATTGCATGTCTCATTTTCATCGGGTGGCTATTGGAAACCCAGCTGACCCCTTCAGCTGTATGGGTCATAATTGAGTCTAATTCAATCTATGAAATTATTGTCGACAGCTTTTTGGTTCTTAACAATTTCTACAACTTTGTTTTTGTTCTATTTGAACACAAAAACAATCTAAAATTAATGTTTTCAAATTATACAAAAGAAATGTATGGAGGTTTGCTTGGTTTTGTATATAAAACAGATGGTTTGAGATAACCTCTGCAACTAAATGTTGCAAAAACACACATATGTGCCCATCTCAAGTCCTGTAACAACCTCCCATTTTTGTGAAATATGTTTCAACAACTGTCTCTGAAACTATGCCAGACATTTAATTTTAGTATAGCCATTTAAGGCAAAAAAAACCACGTTACCACATTTTATAATCCTCTTGAAATGTCTCCAAATAGTGTCGGAAAAAACGTTGAATTGCTTGTATCTGAAACATTTTGCTTACCAGTTCACTAAAGATGTGGAATGTATTTATTTTTGTATTTGTTTATTAATAATCAGACACAGGCTCTGTAATGAATATTGTAATGTTATTAAAGATAAAATGCATCGACTTTTCACAATCTGCAAAAACTTGAATATTTAAACTCATCCCATATAAACATCTTAAACCTGCAATATGCTGTTAAATGAGTCCCCCAGATTAGTGTGTCTAATCAGCTGCTTGATAAATGGGACAGATTTGCTCCATGATTTAATTTACATTATATTGTTTACAAAGGTTAGTCTGTAGTGCATACATTATACTCCAATAAAGATGACAGGAGAAGACGCCTGAAGACCTTTGACAGATATTAATCTTTCATACTGTCTTCATCTCCCCCCTCTTTCTCAGCAGCCTGCAAGAAGACACAGATTAAAAATAATAAACCACTTTTCATATTGTTGCATGTGGTTCAGGGACACTGCATTATGAAATATATATATATTGATTAAATGACACTTTATGTTAGGCTTGGATGGCTGTCAGATGCACGATTGATTTGGTCAAGACCCAGATGATGCCATGGGTTCCTTCCAGAGGCAGGATTCAATCTAAAATGGTCTGTTCCTAATTTTAAACTGTAGGCATGACGCATAGTGCTTCACTAAAACAGTAATGTCAAAATTATATTCAGACTCTAGTTTCGGTATGGGTTGAATTGAAATATAGTTGCCATTGCAGCTCTCTACGAAAAACTAAAGCGTCAGCATTACATCCTTTACAGTAGGAGTGCAATACATCAGTCTTGTTGCATTTACCTTTCCTTTTCGGTGCCAGAAGCACATTCCAAGGATGATGGCAGTCATTGTCACCGTGGTGACCAGAACACTCACAGTCAAAATCAGATTATCTGTGTAACAGGAGAAAATCACAGTGAAATAGAGAAGGGTGGTCAATAAGGCTTACAAGATTACATTTGCTGCTAATGCTTACTAGCTTGGTGCACAGATGGCTTTCATGTTATGAGGCTCATGTGAACAGCAATATTTCTCTATTTTCTCCAATATGAGTCAAGTAAAAGAAATACACAAAATAATAATTTAAAAAAAATCTTCCAAGGAACAAATGTTCTCAAGAAACAGATGTCAAAGGGGTCTGTGGGAAAAATGTATTTTATTGTTGGATATGAGACTTTGTTTTTTAGGCTTGGTTTATAACTGTCCCCCCCGCCCCTCCTCAAATCGAACACCTACATTTTTCCAGTTTGTATTGAAATGTATGCAGTTTAATGTCTCATTGTACTCTTAAATGAAAGCATAGGACAAATAAACAATTGGAGATAAAAAAGAAATCATGGAATAATTTTGTTCAACAAAATTTTACCCCTTAAGATGACAAACCCCTCTGGTACCAAATCCATGTGCTTCTCTTTATTCCCATGTGTACTATTCACTGTTGTGTTGTTTGCCAAGTTTTTGATATCCATGAAAGCTGAGACTCTCAGCTTTCTAACGATGTGATGCATTCTCTGATGTGAAAAAAAAAGTTTTTTATATCCCCCAAAAGAATTTACTTGGTCTGAGAAGGCATACAAAATATCAGAAAATATTGACAATTATGACATATTCTGGAACCAGACTGTCTACTGATCAAAACAAGACCATCCACGTTTTGGTAGAAGCAACACACATCCGTAGAGAGCTCAACAACTCTGTCTACAGTGTACTAATACACAATGATTTTACATTATTGCATCTGAACTTCTCTGTGTTTGATAGAACACAAAATATTATGTACTGGAGTAATTGTTAGGTTGTTCTGAACAAAACAAGCCCATTTGCAAATATCCGATCAAAACTGAGTGATCTGTGACTGTCTGAATGAGACCCCCCCTAAGCAGACTGTGCGTTTACCCCCCGGGCTCTGAATGACGGCAGGGGACACGGAAACTGTAAATCGGCTGTGTTTGAGAATGAAATGCACTGGTAGCCAAGAGAATAAGCTTTCAAATGATGTGCACATTGTATGAATACAGAGTAACTTCTATGCACAGGAGCTGCGTGTAACACTGCCAAATAATGCTTAAGAGGCTGTAGTAACACAGTATATAACTCTGAAATGTACAGTTTTTGGTAACCTAAACTTTTTTTTAACCTCTGTTGGTTTACTTCCCTTTGTACAATTTTAGGTTATTCACTGGATTTAAATGTACTTAAATTTCAATAAAAACTGGAAAAATTAGGGTGTTCTAAAACTTTTGACCTGTAGTGTACATACATTATGTGCCACTGTTACATTGTGGAAACTGGAAAGATGTTGCTTTTTTATTTACTTAACCTGAATACATCGATTTTTGGCAAAGGGGCAACTTTCAAGTTCAATCATGCTGTAAATGTTTTAATCTGATTTGACTGTCTAAACAAGAAACTGGGACGAGCTACCACATTCAAAACTAGTTAGATCCTGATACCAGAGGGCACTGTTTCAGAACAATCACAAGTCTCATTACCAATTATAAAGTGTACAACATATCATGTGACCATGGGTTATGAAATACCCTTTGTTACCGTTATCCATTTTAACTCTCTTTCTCCATCATTCCCAGTCTCTTGCATTAGAATTCAGGCTTTTTTTCTTCTCCAGTAATGGGACTGGTGTAGGAACCAGTGTTGTTTAATCTGGAAATTGAAAGATCAGTCAATTAGGGTAATCTTGGAAACAAACCATGTGGTTTACACCATAGTGACTATTAGTTACTTAAGTACCTGAAGCAACTGCTTTACAGGTCAACAGAGCAGGCACAATTAAATTAGGTGCTTTTCACATTGATGACTTCCCTTCTACAAGTTTACATTGAATGCATTGCAGAATGCTTGTGCTATAAACACGCTTTTCATGTGATTTTACCAGAGTATTATAGTAGTTCCTATGGGTTCAGCATGCCTTTACTGTACTTCACTACCCTGGATGACGAGTAAACCATATATTAAACATGTAATTTTGGTATATCTTGGTATTCCCATACTCCTGTGTAGCACGTCACATTAAAAGCATATTGAATCCATAGGAAATTATTGAAAACGATAGGATATTATCATAAACCCAGTTCCCTGAAAAAGAAAGACAGCCATTACCTAATGGGAAGAGCCTTCTGACCTGCCAATCATTGAAAGCATGTACCAAAGCTGCCCAATAAGGGCCCTGCTGGCAGGAGGAAGACCCGCCCTCAGCGTCTGTGAAAAGTCTCCTCCTGAAGCAGCTCCCCGGTCGAGCGACCCCTGAAGAGTAATGGCTGCCTTTCTCTTTCAGGGATAATAACCTATCGTTCCTTTTCAAATCGAAAAAGACAGCCATTAACCTAATGGGATGACTATACCAGAGCTGTCGTGAGTCCGGACACCTGACTAAGCCTAAACCCACAATGACAAGGATGGCAGATCCTCACGGCACCTTAGGGATAGCAGTTTGAAGTACCTGGGAGCCCAAGCTTGGGCGCAGCCGGTCTGCCACGTTGAGGTGGTAGAACCTTGTGAAGGTCTGTTGACCGGACTAGGTTGCAGCATTGCACAGATCTTCAAGTGTGGCACCATGAAAGAGAGCCCACGACATGGCTTGTCCCCTCATTGAATGCACTGAGATGTGTTCAGGCATGGGAACATTAGCTGTCTTGTAGGTGAGCCAGATTGCGTCCGCCACCCTGTGCTCCAGTCACTGTTTTGAAACCTCCCTCCCTCTGGTGGTGGAACTGTAGCAGACAAACAGCTGTGCAGTCCTCCGCATATAGCTCCTCAAGGCCCAGACAGGGCAGAGTGTGTGTAGTCTGCGGTCCTCATCCAATCTATGTGGAGGGGGATGGAAAGACTGCGGGACAATAGGTTGGTTTAAATGGAACGTTGACACGACCTTGGGCAGGAAGGCTGGGTTAGTCCTGAGAGTGACTCTGTCATTGCTTCCCGAGAAGATCAGACAGGCTTTATTCACAGACAAGGCATGAATTTCACTAATTCTCCTTGCTGACGTTATCGCTACCAGGAAAGCTACCTTGAGGGAGAGGAAGCATGAATCAGTCGCCCAGCTGGACGGACTGGAGGATATGCTGCACCGTCAGCATGTGGAAGGGTCTTTTCTTCAGAAACATGTTGAGGCCCCTCAGATCAAGAATGGGCCTGAAGCTTCCATCCTTCTTTGGCACCAGGAAGTACTCTGAGTAGAAGCCTGCTCAAGAGTCTTCGTCGGCCACTTGTCATATCACTTGTTTTTCCTGCATCACAGCAATCTCCTGAGAGGGAGCTTGAGCCCATTCAGGACACACGACAGTAGTGGTCAGCACCCCCCTGAAGGGCGGGGGGGCAGAGTGCAATTGGAGGGCGTAGCCGTGGGTCATCGTTGTTCGCACCCAGGAGTCCTGGATGCAGGCTTGCCATTGGTTGAGTCTGGTTGGTCTGTTGGGGGGGTTGGGGTTGGCAATGGCGGCCGCGTCCCTTCAGGGACCATCCTGCGGCTGTTGGGTGTCTGCCTTGACCTTCATCTTTCAGCCGAAGAGCCTGTTCTTCCCTCTCGCCTGCGGCTGGCTTCTGTGGCGCTGCTCAGGCTGCGAGGCACTGGACTGTTGTGGCCTGGGTTGAGGCTTCCCCTGCCTTGGCCATGGCCTTGGCCATTCCTCCTGCAGCATGGAGGAATCCGCGGAGTGGAGCGACTGGATGATCTGGAGCGGGAGCATCTCGCTCTCGGGGACCTTCATCTGGGGGAGCACGCTCTTCCCCTGGTAGAGCACCTGCGAGCAGGTGGAGAGGGGGAGATAGACGGCACCCTCGCTGGTGAAGCTCAAGAGGAAGACGAGCACCGCCTGTTCTGCCATCGCGGAAAGACACTCGCAGGGGGTCCTCGCGGAGCCAAGCCCACAGAAAAGTGGCAGACAGAGCTTCCCTTGTGGCGACTGGCCGCTGGGGAGTTTCTGTCTCTCTGATGGTGCGTGGATTGTACGTAGCCCCCTTCTCCCGTCAGTGTGTTCTGGGCATGCTCCTCGCCCAGACAGCGCATGCATTGGCCATGTGCATCGTCCGAAGGCAGCTTGCCCTGGCACCCGGAACAGCGGTGGAACACCCCCTTAGGCTTTATCACGGTTAGCAGATCCGTCTACATCCAGATCCTCTAAATAAATGGACAGCTCCTGTGGCAAGTGGACTTCGCCAAATTCCTCCGCTCTGATACTGTCCCCCTTGATGTTTATGTCGAGGTCGTTGACGTCAAAGTCCAAGAGGTCGACACGGGCATCCAGAGGTCGAGAGCAGGTCAATGCGATGACTTAGTCGAAAGGTTAATAGGGCATGACGGTCAACAGGTAATGGCTGTCTTTCAATTTGAAAGGGACCTATCATCATTACCTGCATTAATTACTGTAGAAATAGAACCATGCTGATGAGACTTCCGTATCACATAAGCCGAATCCCTCTTTAATGGATAGCTTTAATCTTAGCTTTAACTAGCTTTTAACAAGAATATACAAGCAGGGTGTAGGATGGAATAGAAGAGATCATGTACTTTTTTAATCATTGTAGACATTACGCTTTAATAAGGCAAAGTGTCTTTAAAATCATAGAGATTGTATTTCTGTATTTGGAATATAAAAACCTATATAATTATTTACAAACATCTTACAGTCTATTACTGTCTGATGTTGAGATCATATTTGAACCTATGTATGACTACATTCATAAATTGATTGCACTGCCTGCCACCAGGTGTCAGACCATACCAGAAAATGTAAGTAACAGTTTTACATGTCTGTTCTGTAAAATTAGAGATGTATAAATATACATATATAAATATAAATATATACATTTGTGTGTGTGTTTATTGTACATTGTATATAAACATTTGCCTTGCTCTTGGGAGTAATTATTTGTTTGTTTATTGTTTACTAGTAGTAAGTGCATTAGAATAAAAACAAAACGATTATTGAATAATTGAATTATCACAACTTTCTATTAAGGATAGTTGACAAGAGTGTGTTTTAGGTCTGGAAGCCCCCCTCAATTCCAAGGATTAAGGCTGACTGTAAATCAAAAATGGACCCTAAAAAAATTATTTCCCCATTTTACACAAAAGGTCAAAAAACATAGATATTTAATCAACATTCAATATGAAGTTCCTGGGGCCCCAGCAGCAGTCGTATAGGGTTTAATTATTATAGTAAGATATTAATTGTCAAGTCCCAGCTCAAGTAGTTTGTGTGTTTCTTTTTGGATTTTATTTTCATTCTCAATTTTCACTGCACCTGAGTTCTCCCTCTCCTGTCCCCGAGTAGTGCAAAGATGTCCAATTATTAATTGGATAACTGAGTTACATTGAGAAGGATTTGAAGTCCCTCAATCATCAAATGTGACCCATATTGGTTTTCATGGAAATTGACTGTTTCTGGCCAATAAAGACATATGAATTGTACATCTTTATACATTGTGTCCAAATGTGTCACTCTGCCCAAACAGAGCAGAGTTTTTGAATGTGTAAATGCAGTGAGTAAGGGAAAAAAAGGTGAGAATAAGTCATAATTTTAAATCCTCACTGGCTCCTCTCACTTGCACTGCTCGCTGGTTGTTTGTGGCTATTTCTGTTCATTTTAACTAATTTAATGGCTTGTATTTAATTTGTTTTAATTAATACAAGTATTTAATATTATCCATTTAGCTGTTCTCTCCCACAATATGCCATCAGAGTCCTGGGTGCTACAAATGACATCTGTTAATTCAACATATATGACTACCTTGCAGGTACTACATAAAAAAATATTGTTATATATCTATATTTTACCACTTTTATGTTAACCAATTCATTAATATTATATTGCATAAGCTGATATATTGGTTCTTCTTTTTTTGTATGTAGTAAACCTTTCAACAGGTATTATTCCAATCATAGACAATTTCACTTCAATAAATACTGGATTGCTTCCTCCCCCAAACAACACACTCACACTCCACAATTTCTCCACCATCTCCAGCAAGATCTGCCAGTCTTACTTCAGCCATAGAGCAAGCAGAACATGGTGACTTTGACTGGATGGACAGTTTTATAAAACATTCCAGGGAAAGCATGGGTAAAATACACAAATCTTCGAAACACACAGCACACCGTACAAAGAAAAAGAGAAATGGAGAAGTGAGACTCCTAGTGAGAGAAAAAGCAAAAAGAAGGAACGTCAACAGAGAAAAACACATAAACCTGAAAAGGAGGGAGCAATGAAAGAGGACCGTAGTCACGTAGGGGTGGACAGGAAGATAGGAGAGCACTTGGGTAAGAGAAATGAAGAAAGGAGAATAAGGAGAGACAAGGCTGAAATCACAAACAATGGTGGTAAATTGAATAAGATTCAGATAGCCATTGATAACATGCAGGGAGTGCCAGAAATGGGTTGTAAAAAATAAAATAAAATAAAAATCAGTGAGCCCCACAGCCAAGCCAAGCTAGTAGAGCTGAAGTGGCTGAGGAAGAATTCAGAAGAGACAAAAATAAGGAAGAGTCTAGGGAAGCCAAAGAAGAGTCCAGGGAACCCAGATGATAAAATGAATATCCCAAAGAAAAAGTAAGCAATGAGGAGGGCAAGGGATATCACCACAGAGACGACTTCTCAGGGAGAAAATGTAATGTCTTGGCTGTGGCCATTTCAGAAGACTCCACATATGATGTCCTCATCTCTCTTGTGCTGCTAGTGGCGATGGACCGCAATTGTCAACCGTTACCAGTTGCAAATTGAATCCATAAATACAGTCATAAAAATGTATACTGGTTGAATTTTTCATTGCTTTAATAACAAATAGATACATTGGATACACTTAAGCACAGTTAATATAATTCTGTGGGATACACATCATTACAAAGTAGCTGTTCTCTGTTTTGCGGGGCAGTTAATTGTGAGTAAAGTTGTTATCCTTTTAGCAAAAGGAAATTACATGAAATTCTTAATCACTTGGTCTAAAATGATAATCTACAGAAAGAGGCAAGAGAGTTATGCTAATGGGAGAGCATACTAGCCTTTGAACAGAAGCTAGACAAACATCAGTAATTTCATCAGTAAGGCACCGAGATGCACAGACATGTAACCATATCAGAAGCACACTCCAGTTTGTAGGTGCAGTATTAACACACATCCATTCCTAAGAAAGGACTTAATTTTCTGACAGGATCCAAGAGTTGCTTTTGTTAATCTTATCTTAGTTCTAAATTTGAATAGGAGATCCATTGATAGTTTCCAAATCCAAAATCATTATTCACAAAATAATTAGTTTTGTGATGTATTATGTTGGGGTTCCCACACTCTATGTAAATAAATTAGTATGTATTTATTATTATGGTCACCATTTACAGTATACATTTATGTAACTTTGGGTTGAAGGACAATTTTTTTTTTTCAAAAGTATTTTAATGTAGTATCCTTTTGCTGTATTCATATTTTTCTAAACTATAATCTATCATCTAAAAATAATCAGTCTAGAATTTAAATATGAAATTTGTCACTCTTTCAATTGCACATCCATTTAGCTTTTCATATAGAATATTTAATTAGCATTCTATACAACCCAATAATCTGTTCATTAAACAGATTTCAATTATTAATTCAATATCTATTAAATATCTATTAATGACACTTAATCTGAATTTGTACCAACATGTTGTGTTTCAATCTACACATAAACTCCTTTTATGTGGTTTATAGTTTATAGTTATAGTTTTCAGAACTGCACTGAGAAATAAAGTACATTGGAAATCATTACTTTGAAAATGACTGATGAAAAAATAATACAGGAAATAAGAAACCTACCATTACAAATAACACTTACTGAGTCTAAGAAGAAGAGAAGTCCATTTATTTCTGTTCCTGTTCAAGGTGTCCCAAAACATAAGTGTCTGATGGCAAAATGTTAATCTGCCTACAAACAGCTGTGTAACTGCTCTTATCTCTACAAATAACTAAGTTGAAAGCTGTTGGCACTCCTGCTTGCAACTCCCTGATTATTCTCTCAGAAGAACATCATATGCACTGTGCTGAGGACCTGTACATTTAATGTATCTTTCTTACAGTGCTTTTCATATGAGGACTATTTTCAGCCTCCGAGACTGTTTAATTGTGTAAGCAAGTGTATCACATTTGAGACATCAAAAGGCAGAACGTTTATACCTCACATTAAAATGCTGATGAGGCAAAACCTTGCAATTTCCATCTTTCGGTATCCTTCTTGGCGTTAATGCACTGCAATTATTGTCTTGATTCCTGACACAGAAGACTTCTACAGTGTTTAAACTCCGGCAGTTTCAGAGCAATTTTACGTAGCTGTCAACTTCAACATGGCAATCATTAACACTGCTTGTCTATATAATGCTCAATTCAATTCAATACTAAATGATGATAACAGATGGTGTCTGTAAGTGATGATGCTTTCAGGTTGAAATTATGTTTACAGTTTGTTTAACTGATTATAGTTATAGTATATTATAGTAAACACTATTGTAAAATACAAACATCAATGATCAGAATACTTTGATCACAAATATCAGACTATAGGAACACCATAGAAGATAAATACATATCCCAGTTAATTTCAGTTAAGCATGTTCACTTTCTTTTATTAATATTTTTTGTTTAGCTGTATTTTACATCCTTGTGTTGCTAGACATGGATGAGTGATGTTTGCTGCTTGAAGAGGACCCTGCTTTATAATAATTATTGTCTCTGCAGCATGCAAACAACTTCGTAGCCTTGGCTCTGAAGTCATCAGACACATAGTAATAGATGAAGGGGTCAAGGCTGCTGTTGAAGGTGCTGAGAGCCAGACTGATCATGTAAGGGAAATACAATTCCTCGCTATTCTCCAACAACCTGGAGTAGTGCAGGAGAAGCATGATGTTGCTGGGCAGGAAGCAAACAATGAAGACCACCAGCACAAGCGCTGTAACCTTGACTGCGTGGATGTAGCGCTTGTCACTGGACACCAGCGTCCACAGAATTGAGCCGTAACAGAACAAGATGACACACAAGGGGATGACAAAGGCGACGGCGAAGAGGCTGGTGAAGTATGGAAAGAACACTTTTTCTTGATCCATCTGTGGAAGAGCGTCATGGCAGAGGGTGATGGTAGAGTTTGCTACAGTGTAGGCCTGCCGAGTGAGGAGCAACGGCAGCATGGCCCCTATCACAACCGCCCACACAGCGAGACTCATGCAGATGGAGTTTTTTCTGCTTCTGAAGACCTTTGCACTCAAAGGATGGACCAGGCCGATGTATCTGTCAATACTGATGAGCATGAGACACAGAATGGAGCCATACATGTTGCCATAGAACAGAGCAGAGACAAATCTGCAGGTGACCTCCCCAAAGATCCAGTTGTTACCCTGGAAGTGGTAGGCAATCCTGAAGGGAAGAACCACCATGAGCAGGAGGTCTGCGCTGGTCAGGTTGATGAGTAAAGCAGTGGAGGGCATCTTCTTGGTTCTGGCTATAAGGACCCACAGAGCTGTGGCATTGGCTGGGAGTCCAATGATGAAGGCCACCAAGTAGAGTGAAGGGATGAGGAGCACTGTGGTCGGGGACTGTAAAATCTCCACGCTTTGATTATCCACTTCATGTATGCCATTATCTACACTGATTCTGAAACTGAACGGCACTGTTCCCATAAAAAAGGAGAATGTAATATTAAAATAAATGCTATATAAACAGCCACAATAACTTTACAACACGGGTTTCTCAATAAAAAGTGTTGCTATCAAAAATAGCCAAATTAGGTCTTACATTAGGTCTTATATAGAGGTTTGCATGTTTTAAAGCTGTCCTGACTGGCAATGTGTATTTTCATAATTTGGACATAAGCGTGCACTGCACACATACAGACGGGTGACAAATTAAAGGAAAAACCTGAATAAATGAGTGGAGGAACATAACGAATGCAGATGCCTCCAAAGAGGTGTACTGCATGATACAATTAAGCAATTAACGTCCTATCATGCTCTGTGGCATGTATAAAAATGCTGAGGAGGCACAGTTGATCTCGATTTTGGATCAAGATGGCAAGAGAAAAGAATCTAAGTGGGTTTGAAAGAGGGGGTCATTATTAGGCCGGGAGCTTGACGGGAGCTTCAGTCATAAAGACTGCTCAACTGGCTAGTATTTCAATAGGAATAGTGACTAAAGTTACTTCTGCATTTAGGTCTATGAGAAAGTCATCAGTAAATAGGGTTGGAAATTGTGGTAGAAAGCACACATTTCGATGACTGCGATGCTCGTGCATTCCTGTGATATGTAAGGAGAAACAGAAGAGCAACTCTTTCCCAGGTGACTGAGAATGTCAATGCAGGACGTGATCAGACTGTGTCAGCAAGAACAGTCCGTCGAGAACTACACTGAGAGGGATATTACAGTAGGGTTGTAGTGCATAAACCCTTCATTACTAAGATTCAGTTCAGTGGTGCAATAACCATAGGCATTGGGCTACAGAGATGTGGAAAAAAGTGATATGGTCAGGTGAGTCATCCTTCACCATAATCTAAGTTGGTGAGTGTATGTGTGGGACATCAAGAGAACGGTACAGGCCTGACAGCTTGGCCCACACAATGAGGGGGTCCGGAGGCTCTGCTATGCTGTGGGGGGCATTTTCCTGGCATGGTTTGGGTCCACTTGTCCACTTACACGGAAGGGTCACTGCAAATCATGACAAAGTTATTCTGGGTGATCACCTTTATCCTATGGAGAGACATTTCTATCCTGATGGGAGTGGTCTCTTCCAGGATGACAATGCCCCCATCCACAGGGCACAAGGCCTCACTGAATAGTCTGATGAGTATGAAAATGATGTGAATCCTATGCTATGGCCTTCGCAGTCACCAGATCTCAACCCAATTGAACACCTATGGGAGATTCTGGACCGACGTGTTAGACAGCACTCTTCACCACCATCATCAAAACCCCAAATGAAGGAATATCTTTTGGAAGAATGGTCCCAAAATGGTCCCAGTCATCGCTTCAGTAGAGTCCAGAGACTCATAGAATCTGTGCCAAGAGCATTGAAGCTGTTCTGGCGGCTCATGGTGGCCCAACACCTTAATGAGACACTTTATGTTGGTTTTTCCTTTAATTTGTCACCTGTCTGTATATTGAGTATGCTATGGAAAACAATTCAGATTACAATACCTTTCTATGTGAAAAATGTATGCTAATGTATAGTTGCTACAATACACAACACAGATACTAATAACTTATTTATGACCCTTTGCAAACAACATTAATTAAAAGTAGTTAATTCTAAATCATCAGCACCAACATACACTTACTCTTACCTGAGTCATTTCCATTCTTTGCATGTGTGAATGTAAGGAAGGGGACAAACACTAAAGCCACGGAGATAGCTGCCCATTCAACTGAAGGAGAATCCATGTTTACTGAGACTGTGTTCCCTCCCAACAGCATCCTAATGGAACCCGGTCTCAGTGATTATACCGCTGAAAGGCAAATGAGACATTTATGTTTCTATGAGTAGTAAGATAGGGCATTTTATGGCAAGGGGAGCTGAAGGGGATTTGACCTTTGACCTTGAAATTGAGGCCCCTTCCTAGGGTGTGTTTTGGGTCACTGAATAATTTGCGTACCAGTGGGTGGAGTTCGAGGCATTGATGGAATGTACAGTCTGGTGGGGGTCTTCAACTGCTTTTCAACCTCACACACAGCCTCAAAAGAGCTCTATTTAAGCCCTTCTAATTCTTGAATAAGATCTTTTTCTGTATGTGAGTGAGGCGGGAAACCCCCGAAAGTAAAACCAGGGCTAGGGTTCCTTCATGACATGACTTGAGACTTGACCAGATCTGGGAGCTGTAGGATGAAACAAGACGGGGTTACAGCTTTACATTGGACAAGTGTTATGTCAGTGTGGAACGTTTTGAGCTAGGGGATGGTGAGGATATGTCTATGCCTTTTGTACCCTTGGGTCACTGAAGAATTTGCATACTGGTTGGCGGAGTTCAGGGCACTGAAGAATTTACATACCAGAAGGTGGAGTTTGGGGCATTTGTTGATGCTGAATTTGACCAGCCTCATGGCTGGACTGGTCTGTTTACATTTTGAGTTGATGTTCCCAGGGCCCCTTTAGGGCAGCAGAATGTGCTGAGAGATATCGATCTGTAGAAGTGGTGGGGTCTGTGGGTAGTCTAAGAGTAACATGTAGCTTTCTCCAAACATTCTGTATTACGATCATCCAAAGATCTCGGATCTCCAAGTATACATCGTTGAAATAACAAGTCCTTTTAAATGCTTCAGAAAATCTGAATATATAAATAATGAAACATAAATCAGAGTCCTTAGGGTGAAAAACGAAATAAAGATTGAAAAGTGAACCTCTATGAAATAAGTATAATCTTCACACAGGGCTACTTAGTAATGCCTAAATAAAATGATTTTCCAGAGTTACAGACAATATCAAATGTAAAAATTGAATAAATACAATGATCAAGTATGTGTGTGTAGGTGTGAGTGTCTATGTATAAGATATGGATTGTTTAGATTATTCTCAGTGTTCATGGAGTGCAGTCTCAAGATCTCAGGTTTTCACAGACCCTAATGAGTTTCAGCACTTCCCCCTTTAAACACCTTTACTAGTTAGCAGCTTTTTCTTACAGAGATAAAGAATGAAAGGTCAGTGTAATTGTGTTGTCACGGTCTCAAGAACCGCAGGGCACGGGAAGTTGGGGTTTCGCGAATGTAGAGTCTTTTCCAAACAGATTTTCCACTGGTTTGAAGGCTCCAAGGTTGTGCACAAAATCTTCTTTGTAAGCAGGGTTTTCACCGTAGTTACTTGAAGACAAAGTCTTTGAGGAAAGCAGGGCCCTGTTTGGTTCCAAGGGCCGAGTTTCTCAAGACTCAAATAGCTATTTAAATGACTGACACTTTCGTATTCAGTTGACTTAGTCAATTGTCCAGCTGTAAAACTCCACTGATCAGGTGGGCACAGGTGGGCAGCGCAGTCTGTAAAGTTCTTTATTTAATAAAGTCCTTTAAAAGAATTCTTCGTACGGCTCAATCTCCTTCTCCCAGTTTAACTCTTCTGTTGCCGGCAAAGACTTGGTTGGTTTCTGGTTCTGGTTCTGGCAACAGAGCTACAGGTTGAGCTGTGGCAGCGAGTTTCTGGTTCAGGTGAGAGAGAGAGAGAGAGAGAGAGAGAGACCGTGTGCTGTTCTTTATACGCCTGTCAGATCAATAGATGATTGGTTCTTGAGTTTTTGAGATTGGATTTTGGTTTCAGCCCCCAGTGACTGATGTCAATCCATGCCATCTTTTGGAAATGCCGGTTGGCCCAGGTTCGTAGCTCTGTGTCTGAATTTCGGCTCTGGTCCATTTCAAAGAGCTTTTATTACCTACAGGCCCCCTTCCCCAGACATCTCACAGCAGGATTCCAAACTATTTGGCCTATTCTCGGGTGCCATCCTCCCAAAACTGTCACTTTGATGTAAACCAGTTCCCAGCTGAAGAGTTAAGGAAATCTGATAACTTAACTCTGTCTCTGACTTTAAGGCTTCCTTTTTATGGCTTTACACCATTTTTGCAAATAAGTGACTCTTGTAGTACAACACTTCTGATTCTCCAAATCTTCAAAAATACCCTTTTCATACCTTCAAATAAAGAGTTAAAATTGCAACAGTCTTCATTAATGCACAGTAAACAGAAACAGGGTTTATTTCACTTCAAATGGTTAGTTTGTAAACTGCTTTATGACTCATTGTCTATATCTAAGTAATTTACAATTGTGTTGAAACATGCACAGTGCACTGGAATACATGACATTATATCGATGTGATAGATTTGACTATTTTGCTACAAATGTTGAAATTTGGGAAATGTTTTATAAAATGTATTTTCTATACCAAGTTAATTCCAGTTGTAGCAAAACATACACAGCAAACAGAAATAGGGTCTACATTATATTCATATTTCACAGTCCTTAATTAATTGTGTAAAATGCTTTGTGGGCTTATTCCATATATGCGAGTCATTTTATTACTCATAGGTCTCCTCAAACAGAGTTTAAGTGGCTCTGTATGGGTTGGGGGTCTGAGCTCAGGCAACTCCAGAAGCCTCTTAGTGCCATTCTCTGTTTCAAGAGCAAAGTTTAGCTATTTGGCCTCCCTTTTTAATTGTATGCAGCATATTGATAACATAATGCTGTTTTGATTGAGGCGCTGACAGACAAAGCATCACCCTGAACAAATCTGTAAAATCCACAGCTAGGACATAACAGCATATAGCAGGTCTTAGTCATCTAGGATTTAAAATTGCATTACAGATTCTCATTCATCAGTGCAGGACAGGACCAGTGCAGTTCAGATTCATTTTCTATACTATGGTCTGATGTAGAATTGTGTATGTTATTAACAATAAAAAGAAGCAGTTAATAAAATAGATATATTTTGTACAAAAATATGTTCTTACTGGTTTGTGTCTCTCTCTGCTAAATCTGACTTCACTTTACTGTACAACTCGTAACCCAAATAACGGTCAAAATAAGTATAGTTAAAAAGACAAAAGTTATGGACATCAACCTGTTTTTGATATATCCCTCTACTCAAATTACAAGTTTGAATTACCTCCTTGACTTCTTAACATTTTGAGTCATCTAAAGTTTTGCTAAAAAGGCCTGATCTGATCAAGCTGTATAGAATTCAGGATGGAGTTCAGCAAAAAAAGAAAAAGAAAGAAAGCAGAGGAGACGCAGAGCGCAGAAAATTGTCAGGCCTCTGCCGAGACCAGGCTGTTGATACCAAAAGGTTAAAAGCTGCAAGGAATCTGGCCCCATACATTCACAGCCGCTCTCTTATCTTAATGCCATGACACAGATCCTTAAGAGTAGACCAAAAAGTAAAATGTAACAAAACAGTAAAAATGCATGGGGTCTGCCTAGTTAAATAGTTGTATTAATTCTCAACATTAACACTGTTAATACAGAAACACATGAGAACTGTAACATCTTGTTTTTATTTTTGTTTTTGTTTTGGGGTTGAAAAAAACAGCAGCAATGTGTATCCCTGTCTCACTAAAGACCCTGCTTGATTTACACATGATCCAGTTTACCTCCTGGGTGACTGTGTCTCCATGTCTGTCCCTCTCTGCTCTTGTCGTTCGCTGGTTGCTGCTCCGTCTTGCCTCTATTCTGTTTTTCTGTTTATATGTGCTGCTATGTATGTCTCAGCCCCCGAGATGCTGAGACTGGACAATATTTAACTAGAAAAAGTAAAAATCTGCTGGTTTACTAGACATATACTTATTTATTTATACATATTGAATATGTCTAAAGTTACTTTAGTATTATTACATGCTTTTCTTAACATCACGGGGTTCATTCTTTATTTCTGTAAGAAAGTTAGTACTTTAAGGCTTTTGTTTGACCTTGGAAAGTTGTCTAATTAAAAGACTGCTGTGATCATTTATTTTATATTCAGTATTTCTTAAGTTGAATTAGTATGATTTAGTTTCATTTACTTATTGTCAGGGGGAAAAATAAATAATTGGTGTTTTCATTCTTTAATCCTGTAAGAATGTTACTAGTTAGTTGTGCTGAAGGCTGTTAAAACATCTTACTGTCAATACAACCAAGGCCATTGAGGTCTTCAGCCTACACCCCCAAGCTATGCTAATGTGTAAATTATATAAATATATATACTCACATAACTCTTAGCAGTATATGTACACATACACACCATTGGAGATGTTGAAGAGACAGCCCTGCTTCACTCACATAGAGAGAAAAACATCTATTTTACTCAAGAATCAGGAGAGCTTAAATAGAGCTCTTTTGGAGGCTATGTGTGGGGTTGAAAAGCAGCTGAAGACCCCCACCAGACTATACATTCCATCAATGCCTCAAACTCAAACACCGGTACACAAATTATTCAGTGCCCTGAACTCCCCCCAGTATGCAAATTCTTCAGCGATTCAAAACATGTCCGCTAGCAAGGGGCCTCAAGTTCAGCTCAAGTTCCCCCACAACCCTCCCATGCCCTACAGCGCCCTATATTACTACTGTTACATTTAAGAAATCTGTCACAATTTTTTGTCTTCAGTAAACGATCGGAAAAACAACTCTGTAACAAGGTATGTTGATGAATGGAGGCAGATCACAGACAAGATAAAGTGCACAAAAGATTTTCTTTTTTTTTGTGGCAACATGGTTGAGTAACACAGCTGAAGGGGGCACGAAGAAACCAAATAGTAACAATAAGGATTTGTTTTTCCAGAAAAATAATCTTTGTAGAACCAAAACCTAACTAAACTAAAACCAAACCAAAAAAAAAACTCTCAACAATTACCCATATGCAGTCTTTTTAGGTTTGAGCATCCTTGCTCCTACCATGGGTGAAATAATTTGAACATCGAGTCTAAAAAAAATGTAAACTCATTTAACTATACCCCTTTAATTCCTTTATCAGACATCTCTGAGTATGATCAGTTTAACATAATGTTTCTGATATAAAAACTCCATACATAGCATTGCAGTAGCTTAACACAAATTATAACTCCCCTCATAGACTTAACAACATGCGTTTACATCTATGTAAGATTGTGTCTTCGGTGTGTGCGCTCTTTGCCTTACACTTTGCAAGTGGCCTCCCCGCAAGAACAATTGATTTTGTTTTGTTGTGTGACTAAGTTTAAAGCACATTCCAATATTGACCTATTTTTAAATCTTCACAACTCACCCCGTGTTCATTTTATTTGTTAGGAAAATGTGCATCTAATCCACACAAAGGACATAAGCAGTACTCAGAAACTTTCACCAGGATCTTAAAAAGGAAAGATTTGAACCGTCTGAAAAGAGACTCGAACAACTCCTACACAAAGCATCGGACCAGTCCAATAGTGTTTCAGCATTAATCATAAAGGAAACCTGTGGCAATGCAGTTCAATTTCAGTCATGTCAGCCAAGACCTTTTACAGAATTTACAAAATAAAATACTTACCAGCACGTACCAGAATTGTAAACAGTTGACAAATTTGTACAAATATTACTCTCTTGTTGTTGTTGCTGTTGTTGTTGTGTTTTGTTTTATTTATTTTGTTTTGGAAAATGTTTTTGAAATTTAGCTTATTTTGCTGTAGTAATGTTTGCCACCTTGGGATTACTTAAGAGAGTGCAAAGAAGTGGTAAGAAATGTTGTCATTTGGTATAATACATTATGTATATTTTAAAACTATGATTAAACCAGGTCTTGGTCATTTTAAATGTAAATTTAAATTTGAAGAAGAAAAGCATTACCTTGTACACTGAGGTGAATGACATGATCTGCTGTTTCCAAGACCAATGTAGCAGTCACATCCGAAGAAATGGGCACTCCTCTCTCACTGCTGTGGTCTTTATATGGTGCTGTTAGCCTGAAATAAAGAAATAAATCAACACAAGCACCTCCTCTTGTTGGGTGTCTTGGTAAATGTATGTAGAAACCAAATATTAAGCATTTCTATCTCTTCCATTTCAGCCTGTTGTTTTACCAATTGAACTTTTGGCAGCATTGTGGGAGAAATTATATAGGCTGACAATATTAATTTTAAGACATATGAATTTTACATCTTTATAAACTGTGTCGAAATGTGTCACCAGTGAGGCATGTATTCTCCCCGATCAGGGCTGTTTGTGAATGTGTAAATGCAGTGAGTAGGGGAAAAAAGGTGAGAAAAATAAGTCGTAATTTTATATCCTCACTGGCTCCTCTCGCTTGCACTGCTCGCTGGTTGTATGGGGATTATTCTGTCCCAGGCTGTACAGCCACTCCTATAAATCAAGTCTCTTTACTGCTTTCCATTGTCTCTTGTTGAACCTGATGTTCTTTGACCAATAACTGTCCTTCACTCTGTTTTTTCACTGGTGTTGCTGGGATTTCTGTACATGCCGGCTCACATTCTGGACTTTCAATAATGTGCATTTCTGTTGACTTAATCAACTCTTTCCTGTTTCTCCGAAACTGATGCCAATCTGCTTCGACAATGTATGAGCGTGGCTGTGTACTTTTCTTTATGACCACTGCTGGTCTCCACTCTCTTCTCTTAATCTCAATGTATGCCCCAGCTGTAGAGGTGGCAGAGATTTTGAGCCTTTATCTTAATCATGTCTCTGCTGTACTTGATTGGCTTCTAGTCGTTGTTTAATGCCCCTCACCATTTCTGGCTGAAGGAGTTTCCATGAAGTAGGAAGTGTAGTTTTTGTCCGTCTTCCCATGAGTAACTGAACTGGTGAGGGCAGTCAATAATCAAAGAAATCCTAGAAAACTGTTTCATACCATTAACAAATTGCTCAAAGGTAACAGTTCCTCTATTGTGCCTGCTTCAACTCACCTTTGTAATAGATTTCTTGTTTTCTTTTAGCACCAAGATTGACAATGTCCGTAAATGCATTCTAAATACTCCTGTTTCACTTGTTTCTCGTCTTAGTACTTTTAATTTCTTGGGTACTTCTTTTTCAAATTTCTCCTTACTTGATCTGGTTTCTCTTGGTAATTAGGTATCAAAAATGAAAGTTGTAACTTGTTTGTTTAAATCATGTTTTGTTTCTTTGTGTTCTCTTATCTTGAGTATAATAAATGATCGATTTTGGGTCCCATAATTTTTAGCATTTACATGTTTCCCCTTGGTCACCTTTTAAGATCTTTTGGTCTTAATTATCATTTTTACGCAGATTTACATCCATTCAAAACCTGGTGATTGTGCGGCTGTTGCCTTTCTTGAGCATTGTATTACTGAGATTAAAAAAAATGGATGTCTCTAAATTTTCTGTGTTTTAATAGTGACAAGACTGAGGTTATGCTCATTGGTTCACCCCACCAGCTTCGTAAAGCTGGTTCTTTAACCTTAAATATGGTTGGCTCTGTTTTGCAATTTCAAGCAAAATTGGGGGTGATATTTGATGTAACTTTAACGTTTGATCCTCATGTCAAGAATACTATTAAAACATAATTCTTCCATCTCAGAAACATTGCAAGACTGTGCCCCATGTTATCTTTCTCGATCAATACTTTTATATTGTCTCATATTGACTATTGCAATGCTTTGCTTGTTGGGGTCTTTAAATCTACCTTAAATAAGTTGCAGTTTGTGCAAAAGCTGCTAGAATCTTGACTAGGACAAGGACAAGTGATCACATCACTCCTATTTTGAAGTCCTTGCACTGGCTCCCTGTCAAGTTTCGTGTTGACTTTAAAATTCTCATGCTTACGTATAAGGCTTTGCATGGTTGGTCCCCTCAATATTTGTCTGAACTTTTAACCCCTTACACTCCAATGCGTGATCTCCGTTACTCTGAATCAGTTTTTTTAATTGATCCTTTTACTCGTCTATGTTCTATGGATGACAGGGCTTTTTCTTCTTTTGCTCCAAGACTGTGGACCTCGCTTCCTTCTGAGGTTAAACATGTTGAATCTTTTAGTATTTTTAAATCTTCTCTTAAAACTAATTTTTTTAGGATTGCTTTTCTGTGATTATTATGTGATTTATTATTGTATTCTTTATCATTATTCTTTATTTAATTATTTTATTTGTATGTTTTCCTTGTTTATTTTATTTTTTGTATTTCATAGTATTTTTATTAAAAAAAATTATTGTAAAGCCCCTTGAGATGCTACTTTTAAAGGCACTATAGAAAATAAAGTTGTATTATTGTTATTATCTAGTGGAGTGTTACGTTAGTCAAGCAGTGCAAGATGTGGATCTTTACGCTCAGCTTTGGCTTTCTTTAAAAGATGTTTTACTACTTGTACGGCTTTTAATCCCTTCCATTAGACTGAGGATATCTGGGTGAGGCTGTTGTATGCTTGAATCCATACTCCTAACTAAATTGTTTAAAGTCTGCAGGAGTGACCATTGTCAGATTGTCAAATTACCTCATCTGGAATTCCATGTCTACTAAATTGTTGCCTACAACAACTAATTACTGCCTGACTTTTGGTACTTGTTAGCTTGTTAATTTCAATGTAGTTTGATTAAAATTCCACTGTCTCAAACTCAAAAATGTCTGTGCCTACTTTTTGCCACGGCCTCTCAAGTAGTTTGTGTCCTATCATTGTCTCCTTGCAGTTTTGTCTCCTGTAAATATTGAATGTGGGGCACTTTCCTATCATGTCTTCTATCTGTGCTGCCATACCTGGCCAATACATGATATCTCTAGGCAGTCTCTTTGACTTTTCCATACCTTGGTGGCTTGCATGTATTTTCTGTACCATCTGTGTTCTTATACTGGCTGGTATTACAATTCTACTGCCTTTGAAAATTCAGTAATCTTCAATGGTAAGCTCACCTCTATTGTCCCAGTACAGTCGAACTTCACCTTGTACCTCCCCTCTTTGTTCAGGCCAGCCTTCTAAAATGAGGGACTTCACTTTTTCTGTTTCTTTCTGTATTTCTTGTAGCCTCTCAGTTGCAACTGGAAGACATAACACCATGCACACTTGTATGTCATCCTCTTCCTCTTCTTTATCATGTGTGTGGTCCAAGTAATTCCTACTCAGGGCATCTGCCACATACAGTTCCTTGCCTTTTCTGTACTTAACCGTCATGCTATATTTCAAGTTTCAACAGCATCTTTTGAAGGCGAAGTGGTGTTTCAGCTAATGGCTTTTTCATTATTGATTCCAGAGGCTTGTGGTCTGTTTCAACCTCAGATTTTCTTCCAAACAGAAACTGATATAATTTTTCACATCCAAACACTTTTGCTGCTAGTACCTTTTCAATTTGTGCATACTTGCATTGAGTTTCTGAGAATGCTTTGAAAGCGTAGGCTATGGGTTGGTCTTCCTGAAATAACACTGCCCCTACACCTTTGCTAGAAGCATCAACACTTAATTTGACTGGTTTTGTGAAATCATAATATCTCAACACTAGTGTTTCAGTCACCAGGCGTTGCAACTCATGCAAGTTCCTGTCTTGTTCTTCATTGCAGCACCACTCAATTTTGTTTTCAAGAAGTTTCCTCAAGGGAGCCATAACTGGTGAGAGATGCAGGAGAAATTTTCCTAAATATGTTACTATTCCTAGATATCGCTGTAATTCTGCCTTATTAGTGGGTGTGTGCATTTTCCGAACAGCCTCCGCTTTTTTCTCATCTGGTCTGAGACCTTCAGCTGTGAGTGTGTGTATCCCATGTAATTTACTTCTGTGACTCTTAACTTGCATTTTTGTGGATTGAGTTTAATGTTCTTTTCTTTCACACGCTGTAATACGTTTTGAAGTCTTTTATCATGCTGATCTTCATTCTCGAATGTCATCCATAATAACTTCCACACCTTCCAGGTCCTCCAGGATTTGTGTAATTATTCTCTGGACAATTTCTGGTGCTGAATTAATGCCAAATGGCATTCTTTTGTAGCGATATCTTCCAAAGGGGCTGTTAAATGTGCACAGTTTTGAGCTCTCCTCATCCGGTTGTACTTGCCAGTAACCACAGTGGACGTCAAGTGTGCTAAATACTGTGGCTTTCCACATTCTTGCTACAGCTTCCTCAGTTGTTCTCATTAGATAGTGTTCTATATCAATTATCGCATTTGGGTCTTTAGGATCCATGCATATTCGCACTCTTTCATGTTCTGGCTTCCATATTGTAGCCATGCTGTTAACCCATGCACTTGGTTCTTCAGCTCTTTCTATTTCACCCAATCTGGATTGTCCAAGTCCAATGGGGCATGAACTACTGGTCTTGCATTCTGCTTCACTTGGATATGCTGCTCTCCTTCAAGGCATCCCAGTCCTTGGAACATAGCTACATTTGTGCACATGTTTTTAGTCCCAAGACTGGCTGTACTTTCTCTTCCAGAATCTGAAATTCTAGCTCATGGTATTTATTTTTGTACTCACAAAGATCACACATTTTACCTTTGGCTTTCATTCTGTGTCCTGAGTGTAACGATCACCCTGCACAACTGTTAAGCAGCTGCACTGTCCTCCAAACAGAGTTATTACTGGCCTATTTTATAAACAGTTCAACTACGTCAGCAAGGGTTGTTCAGTATGACAGAAACAGAAATGGGATAGATAGGAAAGAAACCATGAAATAAGTAAAGGGTAGAAGGTAAGACACAAAAAACGACTATAGGATAAAGATAGAGAAGAATTTGTAATTGGCATATGGTAAAGGATTTGGTTAAAGGTGGGAAAGTACTGGGGATATAAGAGGAGAAAAAATAAAGAATAAAGTGTTGAGCTGAAGAAGAAGCCCAAAACACTCACTAACATTCAGACCCTCCACAGACAGACAACCCAACAAACACACAATGTAGAAAACAATTAGATACACGAAATGGATGCAGTCCAGGAAATATAATTCGGAACAGGCTGAAGAAATGTAACAAAATAATGGTGAAATGAACCGTGCTACAAAGTAACAAAATAAATGAATAATATCCAGGTGTTGATGAAAATGATCCTGGAAAAACAAACCAATGTCAACGGAATGGAGTAAGCTCATCCAGCAGAAGTCCAGTGAAAACAGCAATGATCGTTGAGGAGATTGATTGGAAAAAATTAGAGCGTTGCAATGGTCTTGGGGAATAGTCCAAGAATGATGAGTGAAGGTGAATGCAGTAGTTGTGAGGGAAGTCCAAAACACACCAACACACAAACTCTAACACAACACTCGGCAGCATCCCAATCAAGACAAAACAAGAAACACCTACATAAACAACAGTGCTACTAGAAAACAAAAAACAAAGAAGTATATAGATGTCTGAATGCACTGTTGGTAGGTTTGTTCAAAGTAAACACAATAGAAATAGGATGATATAGAAAGGTTTGCAAAACAACAATAGTAATGGAGTCAACCCAGCTATGACTTCCCTTTATATACTAAACAGGTGCTGCCTAGGCTGTGATTGGATAATGAATGATTTGAAAGAGCCAATGGGGGACTCATGGGGGACTGTGGGAAGTGAAGTTTTTTCCTGGCCAGGGACAGGTGGGTGTTTAATCACCCACTTGTGTAACATTGTGAGTGTTATATGAGTACGTCACTAACCTTGCCCTTGACTTATCTAACTCTGTACAAATCTTTTTGTGTACTGACTCTGGTAACACATTGCACTGTGCTCCTGTAACCAACTTAAATCTCACAGTAAGATTGTTTATTAGAAGGTCAACTTTCCAATCTTCACCTTCCGGTGTGCTTACTGTGTCCACAAAAAACTCTGTATCTGAGTCTGATTGTTCTTCCAGTCTGTGCACGTTTTGTGTTCTATATTTTTTCATTTTCCTTCCTTTCACTCTTCTTGTCTGCTCTCACTCTTGACATGCACTTATTTGCAAAGTGGTTAAATTTGTCACACTTTTTATCTTTCTCCATAAGCTAGAAATTTTCCTCTTTCATGCCTTTTTCCACAATATTTGCACTCTCTGTACGTCTCTGTACTGTGGTTTAATTTTATTCTCGCTTGATCTCAGCCCTTGCACTCTTCTTACTTCGCTCACCACCTTCTCCGTGCATGTAGCTGCCATTTGTCCTAATTGGGCTTTGATTGCTTCAGCGTACGACAAATCAGTACAGCTTTTTGGAGGTCTAAATCTTTTTCTCAAAGCAGCCTAGCTTGGATCTGGTCATCCCCAATACCCACAACAATTCTGTCTTTTATCAGAGTGTCACATAGTGACCCATATTCACAGGACTTCACTTTTGTCTTAAGTTCTGTAATAAACTGACCTCTTGTACACGGGTGTTAAATACATGCCTTTCAAATGTTACCTTTTTTTAGTGGCATAAAATGCTCTTCGAATTTCTTAATCAATACATTTAACTCTTGTTTATATTTGTCTTCCTCAAATTCAAAGGTATTTCCAGTGCTTCATCCCCAATTACATGTAGCAATGTGCTGCTCTGTACCTTTTGTGTTTTCGTGTCTGTTCCTGATATATGTAATCACATACAATTCAAAACACAAAGACAAACACAAGCTGTTATACTTACAACTTATATACTGTATATCAACCTATATCATTACATACTGTATATGACTACCTTGCAGGTACTACATAAAAATGTATTGTTATATATCTATATTTTACCACTTTTATGCTAACCAATTCATTATTATTATTATATTGTATGAGCCAGGGAAAGCGTGGGTAAAATACACAAATCTTTGAAACACAGAGCACACCCAAAAAATAAAGAGAGACATGGAGAAGAGGAAACTACAAAATCCTTTTACAAAACCACAGGTGAGACTCCTAGTGGGAGAAAAAGCAAGTGAAGGGATATCAACAGAGAAAAAGATATAAAGAGGGAGCAATGAAAGAGGACAGTGGTCACGTAGGGGAGGAGAGGAAGATAGGAGAACACTTGGGTAAGAGAAATGAAGAAAGGAGAATAAGGAGAGATGAGGCTGAAATCACAAACAATGGTAAATCGAATAAGATTCAGATAGCCTTTGATAACATGCAGGGAGTGCCAGAAATTGGTTGTAAAAAAGAAAAGAAAAGAAAAATCAGTGAGCCCCACAGCCAAGCCAAGCTAGTAGAGCTGAAGTGGCTGAGGAAGAATTCAGAAGAGACAAAAATAATGAAGGAAGAGTCTAGGGAAGCCAAAGAAGAGTTCAGGGAAGTCAATCACATCGACCCAGATGACAAAATGAATATCCCAAAGAAAAAGTGAACAATGAGGAGGGCAAGGGATATCACCACAGAGACGACTTCTCTGGGAGAAAATGTAATGTTGTGGCTGTGGCCATTTCAGAAGACTCCACATATGATGTCCTCATCTCTCTTGTGCTGCTAGTGGCGATGAACCGCAATTGTCAACCGTTACCAGTTGCAAA
This sequence comes from Amia ocellicauda, assembly GCF_036373705.1. Classification (NCBI taxonomy): domain Eukaryota; kingdom Metazoa; phylum Chordata; class Actinopteri; order Amiiformes; family Amiidae; genus Amia; species Amia ocellicauda. Next base: position 16,090,419 of record NC_089860.1, read on the forward strand.
TTGAATCCATAAATACAGTCATAAAAATGTATACTGGTTGAATTTTTCATCGCTTTAATAACAAATAGATACATTGGATACACTTAAGCACAGTTAATATAATTCTGTGGGATACACATCATTACAAAGTAGCTGTTCTCTGTTAATAATCCTTGTGATGGAGTGAACCCCTCTCCAATAAAACCACACTAATCATTGCTGATTTAGTGTGATTCAGTGTTCTGTAGTTAGAAAAAAAAAACTTTTTAAATGTTATTAATGGTAGTAATTTGTTGTATAAAAAGGGAAAAAAAAACAAAATATATATATATATATATAAAAGGGGCATGGTTGGTATTAATAAATCACTTTACGTACCTGTTGTAGAGGGAAAGGGGGAACTGAACTGGAGTTGTTGGGCTTGGTGTGTGAGCGGCCATGTTGGTGAAGGACAAGGTAGTTACAGAGACCACTATGGAGAAGTGCAATATTATTTCACTATATCTGGAAGGTCCATGACAATTCGTCCCCATTAGTTTGCCCTGTGATAATTGGTTCCGACAATTCAACCCCTTCATAAATGCTCAACATTTGCAACAGCATTTGCAACCATGAGTGCATTAACTTATTGTATAGTCATAGGACATATACACACACATACATGCACACACACACACACACACACATATATATACAGTACTGTGAAAAAGTTTTATGCAGGTGTAAAAAAATGCTGTAAAGTAAGAATACTTTCAAAAATAGACATGTTAATAGATTATACTTATCAATTAACTGGTGTGTATCAATTAAAGGGTGTAACCACCCTTTGCATCAATTCTTCTAGGTACACTTGCACAAAGTCAGGGATTTTGTAGGCATATAGTCAGGTGTATGATTAAACAATTATATCAAACAGGTGCTAATGATCATCAATTCAATATGTAGGTAGAAACACAATCATTAACTGAAACAGAAACAGATGTGTAGGAGGAATAAAACTGGGTGATGAGCAGCCAAACCCAGATAACAAGGTGAGGTTGCTGAAGACAGTTTACTGTCAAAAGTCATACACCATGGCAAGACTGAGCACAGCAACAAGACACAAGGCAGTTATACTGCATCAGCAAGGTCTCTCCCAGGCAGAAATTAAAAAGGCAGACTGGTTTCTAGATGTGCTGTCCAAGCTCTTTTGAAGAAGCACAAAGAAACGGGCAACATTGAGGACCGTAGACACAGTGGTCGGCCAAGGAAACTTACTGAAGCAGAAGAAAGACACATCAAGGGAGATGTCCAGCAGTGCCATTAGTTCAGAATTGTCAGAAAACAGTGGGACCCTGGTACACCCATCTACTGTCCGGAGAAGTCTGGTCAGAAGTGGCCTTCATGGAAGACTTGCGTCCAAAATGCCATACCTCCGACGTGGAAACAAGGCCAAGCGACTCAACTATGCATGAAAACACAGGAACACAGGAAATGTGAAATATTTGGTTGTAGCAGAAGGCAGTTTGTTCGCCGAATGAGTGTCTGCAGGCAATAGTGAAGCACGGTGGAGGTTCCTTGCAAGTTTGGAGCTGCATTTCTGCAAATGGAGTTGAGGATTTGGTCAGAATTAATGGTCTCCTAAATGCTGAGAAGCAGGGGTGTAAAGTAACTTAGTACAAATATAAGTTTTTTGAGTATTTGTACTTTACTTAAGTATTTATTATTTGTGGCTACTTGTACTTTTACTCCACTACATTTATGAACAAAATAATATACTTTTTACTCCACTACATTTCCCACTGTTACTGTTACTCACTTCCGGTAGGTCATTAATATGAATATTAAACCGGCTATACGCTTCATTCTGCAATTCCATAGCACCATTCATACGTCAGTCACACACATTTTACTATTTGAGGAAAAAAATGTATTTTGATTGGCCTTCACACAGTAGAAAGGCGGGGTCAATTTGACCATTTAGGTTTGCTTTCAAAGTAGTATGCCCACAATGAAAAAAAAAAAAGTTTCACCACGCAGCTGCATGAAAAAAATGTATATATTGTTAATAATGGGTATGCAAAATGAATAGTTTAGCAGTGCTCACAATTGCGTGGCCTGTGAGTTTGACGAGATACGGGAGAAACAGAAGGAAACAGCACAGAGAGGTGAATATTTATCTGACAGCGCATGCGTACCTGTGTCCGAGCTGCAGGGCACTGATGAGTCGTGTACTGCAGTGTAAAATATTGTTTGCTTTCCGCAATTGGAAATGCGTTGTATTGGATGGGGAAGTGTTATTTTGGTAATTAGCTGCTGTTTTGTGTTGCATAGATTGATGGGTATAGCTGTGTAGTGTTGTCATAACGTTTTTTCGAGCTGGTTATAAATTGTCCATGTTGTAAAGCGGTGCAGTAACCTGTATTCTTGTGGCAGGTATAGCTCTCAAGTCTCATGCATTGCCCCTAAAATCTTAAGCATTTGCCCCAAACAGTTTTATGCCCACCCCCCCTCTGGCTCCTGCTTTTGCTGGCGGCAACGGTATCTGTCACCGCATTTTTTATGTGACAAATCTCATGCATTGCCGTTTTGAAAACATTGTGTGTAATTGTAATATCGATTTTTGTACATCCTGTGTTATCATCGGCCAAAAATAGTTGTGCCCCCTCAGTCATTTCTGATGCCCCCTGATGAGTTAATCCTGCTGCCGGGCCTGGAAAGTGATTAGCTACACTCTTATGGGCTCAAATTAGCGTCATATGTAACGAATTCAAAATAAAAATTATTGTAACCCAAAAAAGAAAAGTTGAGAAAAAACTGATGTTGAGATCAAAAATAAAACAATTGAAAGCAAAATGTATAGAATTGTAAACCAAAAAAATTATATCGAAAGCAAAAAAAAAACTTGTAAGCAAATAATGTTAAATCGAGAGCAAAACTCTGTTGCGCTCGCCTGAAGTCCCTGTGTTTGGTTGCGATGCTGCGATCTTTGCTTTCGCCGCCAGTTTCTTTGCTTTCGTTTTATTTTTTTTCGTTTACGAGTTTTGGCGCTGTTTTGCCGTGAGGGCGGGATTTACAGGGAGGCATGAATCCTGGGTCTCCATTGGTCCAGGATGACGAGAAGTTAATTAATGATCCATTACGGTACATTAAAAGACAAACAAATCTATTAAAAAGACAATGCGTGGGTGAACATCACAGCAACTCTACTCTACTGACAGCTGTCCATAAAAGATACAGTATTAATAAATAATATGCATAATGTGATTTTTATTTTACATATTAACTTTATTATTCACTTTATGATATAAATAGTACAATTGTATATGAGAAAGGGTCCACAATCATGTCCATGGTGATGTTTACACTTTATATAAAACAAAAGTTTTTAAGATGGCATGTATAAGGACATCAAATTTTATAATTATATATATATACATATACATATATTATGAACCCTCTCACTTATTAGGTATTTATAGCCCAGATGAAGACACAGTAGTGTCGAAAAGTGTTGCTATTCAATAAAATGAAACTTTTGTAATACAAGAGTCCTGTCTAAATACCTAATAAGTGAGAGTGCAGCTACAGCTACATTTTTAATTATATATTTTTGCCTTATTTGGGCCAGCGCTTCATGGGAGTGAAGACGCTGCAGTGCAAGGATGCTTTTAAGTTATATTCATATATTTAGTAACATCCTGGGGAGTTTTGAAATTCAAACCCAGTCTCCTACACCACAGTGCAATAGATTACAGTATAACATGTTATCACTACAGGGGTACATATTTTATAGTGCGTGTGTATGTGTGTAAACAGTGAGTTTGCTAAGAAAACTCAAAATAGGCTATTAAATAAATCCCCCAATGTTACCCTTTGTTAAGTAATTTCCAGATATGCCTAAATAACATTTATTTTTGTTGGACATGGTTTTCTTCAAGATAAAATTGAGGAACCATAAAAAGAAAATACCTTGATCATTTATGGAAAATAAAATGTTGGATTAAAACATCTGATGAATCTCTTGCCTCTAAATAGGGCTCACACACACACACACACATACACACACACACACACATGCACATTCACAAAAATCACAATTTACTTTTGCTACGTGAGTACTCTTGAAAGCAGCTACTTTCTTACTTCTACTCAAGTACTGTTGGAATAGGAGACTTTTTACTTTTACTGGAGAAAGTTTTTGATAGAATATTTTTACTTTTACTCAAGTATGAAATCCGAATACTTTTTACACCTCTGCTGAGTTGTATAGGCAGATCTTATCCATCATGCAATACCATCAGGCATCTGATTTTTTCACACCTGCCTAAACCTTTTGCACAGTACTGTGTGTGTGTGTGTGTGTGTATATATATATATATATATATATATACACTCACCTAAAGGATTATTAGGAACACCTGTTCAATTTCTCATTAATGCAATTATCTAACCAACCAATCACATGGCAGTTGCTTCAATGCATTTAGGGGTGTGGTCCTGGTCAAGACAATCTCCTGAACTCCAAACTGAATGTCTGAATGGGAAAGAAAGGTGATTTAAGCAATTTTGAGCGTGGCATGGTTGTTGGTGCCAGACGGGCCGGTCTGAGTATTTCACAATCTGCTCAGTTACCGGGATTTTCACACACAACCATTTCTAGGGTTTACAAAGAATGGTGTGAAAAGGGAAAAACATCCAGTATGCGGCAGTCCTGTGGGCGAAAATGCCTTGTTGATGCTAGAGGTCAGAGGAGAATGGGCCGACTGATTCAAGCTGATAGAAGAGCAACTTTGACTGAAATAACCACTTGTTACAACCGAGGTATGCAGCAAAGCATTTGTGAAGCCACAACACGTACAACCTTGAGGCGGATGGGCTACAACAGCAGAAGACCCCACCGGGTACCACTCATCTCCACTACAAATAGGAAAAAGAGGTTACAATTTGCACAAGCTCACCAAAATTGGACAGTTGAAGACTGGAAAAATGTTGCCTGGTCTGATGAGTCTCGATTTCTGTTGAGACATTCAGATGGTAGAGTCAGAATTTGGCGTAAACAGAATGAGAACATGGATCCATCATGCCTTGTTACCACTGTGGAGGCTGGTGGTGGTGGTGTTATGGTGTGGGGGATGTTTTCTTGGCACACTTTAGGCCCCTTAGTGCCAATTGGGCATCGTTTAAATGCCACGGCCTACCTGAGCATTGTTTCTGACCATGTCCATCCCTTTATGACCACCATGTACCCATCCTCTGATGGCTACTTCCAGCAGGATAATGCACCATGTCACAAAGGTCGAATCATTTCAAGTTGGTTTCTTGAACATGACAATGAGTTCACTGTACTAAACTGGCCCCCACAGTCACCAGATCTCAATCCAATAGAGCATCTTTGGGATGTGGTGGAACGGGAGCTTCGTGCCCTGGATGTGCATCCCACAAATCTCCATCAACTGCAAGATGCTATCCTATCAATATGGGCCAACATTTCTAAAGAATGCTTTCAGCACCTTGTTGAATCAATGCCACGTAGAATTAAGGCAGTTCTGAAGGCGAAAGGGGGTCAAACACAGTATTAGTATGGTGTTCCTAATAATCCTTTAGGTGAGTGTATATGTGTATGTATGTATGTATATATTAGGGCTGTCAGTCGATTAAAAAAATTGGTTAATCAATGGCCATTAGTTGATTAATCGGTAGATTAAAATAAGTGTAATGGTCTTTAAGTGGTTGTGTTACCCAGTGATACTTTAATTAATACTAGGCATTGAGATTATAGTAGCCTATAACACTGCTTAATGCAATGGTAACAAAATAAAATAGAAATGTATATTATAAAAAAAAACTAAATTATAGAGTGAGAGTTTATCGACAATGCGTGACAGTGGGAAGTGCACAATTATTTATCGCTTGCCCAATGTGTGAGATTTTAACGACAATGACTCAGAGTTTGAGATGGGGCCTCAATGCTTGAGAGCTATGCTAAATAAAAAATATAATTATAATGCAAAAACAAATACTATTTAGCCGCAACTTGGCAGAGGATTCTCCTTCCCCTCTCGCTACAGCAAACGGTGGTTGCTCGCAAATGATACTGTAAACTGCGCACACTGCCCTTTTAAAAAAAGCATTTCTTTCAAATGAAACAGAAAACGTTTACTTTGTCTTCAATATTTTCTTCTGAATCCAAAGCTAGACTGTAGTTGTCCTATTAGCGGCTTGTAACCCTGCAGTTTGTGCACAGATACTGTACTGTAGCTCTTGTGATGTGATCTAGAGGTCTGCGCAGGACTGTTTTTTAAATCCCGCTTACAATCCACTCTGTGTTCAGTCGCTATTGGCTTTTCTTCCCGAATCCCAGAATCTCATATTTAAATTTTCCCCTAAAGACAGAGAGAGATTGGGGATAACAAATATAAAATGTATGCTATAAAGTAATTGTATTTGTTATTTGTATTTGTCTTATCAAGATACAGAATTCTTTTAACATATTTTAAAGTCAACACAGTAGACAAATGTCACAGAGAATAAATTAAATACAACATCTGTCACTCAAAATTATAAGCCAAAAAATAAGAACAATCGAAAACTGTTGGCTTACTAGCTATACTGCAAAATTATTATTATTTTTTTTTTACCGAACTATTAGACCAGAATGTCACTGACTGACGATGGTTCCAGTACCCAACGTCTCTCCTCCAAAATCCGACCACAAAGGCTGAATGCTCTATCTGAAGGGGCACTCGTGGCCAGGATGCAAAAAACGTATCTTACCAGATTGCTCGGGGTAGGGAACTGGGAACTGTGTGAACGCCACCATTGCAGAATGTTTTTTTCAGGGTCCTATACTCCTGAAGCTGGATATGCAAGGAATTTGATCCACATGCTTCTTCAGTATCATCCTCCCAATCTGCAAATTTACAGAGAACAGCAGGCCTTTTGGCAGGTGTCGGCTCAACATCATCACCATCTCTATCAAACTTTAAATCTGCGATCATCTCCTTGACTCCCTGTATCACATCCTGTCGCCCTCTTTCATCCATCATTTTCAACCCTCACAGATTTGGTGTCAGAAAGGTTGCTATTCGATAAAGCATGTGAACAGAATGTGGCGAAGTATTGTCTGTTGACAGTAATTCCTTCAGCTGTATCACACAGACGGATGTGATTTAAGAGAGCAGAGGGTCCTTTGTGGATGATGTACAGTGCTCAATTAATCTCACTGACCACGGAAGAACCAGTGAGGCACTTGGAGCTCTGTTGTCAATTGCCTCTTTGAAGGGTTTAAGGAATGATACTACCGACTTGAGTGTGTTGGTGCTGATGCGTCCGATCTTGTCATAATTATTGCTCTCAGCCAGCACAGATTCAATGTCTTCATGTTCCAAAATGTCAGCATGTCAAAACTGTAGTTCCACCATGTCTCAACGGATTGGTTCTACCCATTTCTGTCACATCAATGCCAAATACTCTGAGATTCTGCAGCAGGTGCCTTCTAATGTTTTCACCCATCTTTGAGGTGCTTGGGTCGAAAGGGGCAGTAAAAACCACTCAGATTGGTCATTAATGTAATGAGTAGTTGCCAACAAAAACGACGTTTTGCGATAGGTTTCTGTCCATATGTCTGCTATATTTCTACATAGATTCTGAGCCCTCATTTCAACGTCTTGATACTGTTGTTGGGTGTGGTAGTATCTCACTGACATCGAATCCTCGAATGTTGACCAAATGTTGGACTAGCTGATTGAAACCTTTTCCAGACATTTACATTTACCGTTTCTCTCGGCTCTGTTACGGTTCCACGACTCTGAACAGAAATAAGAAAGGAGGCGCAGGATGCAAAGAACAAGAACTTTATTTGAGCCAAGGCTATTCTAACACCAGAGTGACCCCTCTCTCACACTCTACAGCTACTGCAACTGTGCCGTGGGAACCGGGGCACCCCTCTTTATTAGTTCTTACCCCGTGACTGGCTCCCCCAGAAGAAACTAAACAGTTACATTAACATAATAAAATGAACACAAAACACATACTGCACATGACCCCCCCAGTCCCGGATCGTTACAATATGCAAACAAATGCTACACATTTTTCTGTTGTCTCTTTTCTTAACTGCTCTGGCACCGGCTTGGACTTCGTAAATGTCAGTTTAGTTTGCCCTTTGAGATGAGGCATGAGCGCCGCCTTGTGGCTGCTGAACGGGACAACTTTTAGAGCAGGCTAAGCAGGTGGTCGATAAGAATGAGTAAAGTGAGGATATGCTGTTGTCAAAGGATGTCGGCACTGGGCTATTGTCAGAACACCTGCTCCCGTCTTAAGTACACCAAAGTTACCAACCGTTACCGTCTTTAATTTGGAAATGTAATCCCACGCCACAAGAAATCTGAACGGGTCCCGCTGGAATGCAGATCTCTAATGTGATCTCTTGCATGATTCACCTTTATCATTTAAGACTAGAAGCACAGGGCTGGTCAGTTTGAACGATTTAATTTGAATTACTCGGTGGTCCTGAATACACTGTGCATAACCATTCTTGACTTTTCCTAAACATATGTATTAAATGTGTGGCACTGGCAGCGAGAGGCAACCACCAGTAACTAAGACTAAGCCACTCCCCATTTACTGTAATGTAAGGGGGGGAGGGACTCACTGAACCCCTCTCTCTCCCCACCCAATTCTGCCAGACAATGACAGAAACACAGCACAGGCACCAGTTCAGTTACAAAAGTTTATTGTACACAGTCCACAAATCCAGAGGGATGGGGTACAAAGTCCATGCCCTCTGCTAGTTACAGGTTTGAAACCCCCCCTTAAAATGGCCTTTAATAAATGGGCAATGTTATACGACAAACCTAATTAAAACCCACTAAAATCTAAACTAATCCCTGTTTTTATATAAGCCACCTGCAGGGAAAGGGTCTAATTTACCCAGTCCAGAAAAACAACAATGCATGTACTGTCCGGATGCCCCAGGCTTGGGCCAACGAAAGTCCTCGGGTTCCACTGTCTGTGTCCCAAAAAGTCCCTCTTGGGCCGGTGGAGTGGATCCCTGCCGCGATGTAGGTCCACAGCGGAGGCACCACGACCCTCAAGGAGCGCGAGAGAGAGACTCAGAGGGACTGCTACACGGATCGAGCTGGATAAGTGGAAATGTACACCACCAGCTGAACTTATGATGCATGCCCCTCAGCTCTCCTTTCTCCCAGCCTGTCTCCCTCCCATAGGCACAATGTCCCAGGCCCGGTCTCACCCCCACTGCTGCTACAAAGGACCCTCCCTCCTCCAGGGACCCTGCAAAAATAGGACAGAGAGCAGCAGACTCCATAACAATTCTCCTGTGGTTAAGCATTTCCCTTGCAGGTGAACAGGACAAGGTTCCGACCCGTTAGCCAACAGGAGCCAAACGGTGCGTCCTGAATAAGTTAGAAATCAGTCCAAATACTCAACTTGCACTGCTTCCGTATCACTCTGATTCCACAGGTCGCTTCAGGCTGTCCTCCTGCTTGCTGTCCTCCTGCTTGCTGTCCTCCTGCTTGCTGTCCTCCTGCTTGCTGTCCTCCTGCTTTCCTCAGTCTCCCCTTCACAATGCAGGCTGGCTACCTATAAGCCAAGTTCATAGCCTGGAGCAGGGAGGTGATTGGTTGGAGAGTGTTTGGTTGATTGCTCCGGAGGAAGCTGCCTAAGGAAGCTGTGTTGCTGCCTAATATATCCCACCCACTGACAGGTGCCATGATAATGAGATTATCAGTTTTCATAATGTTATGGCTTATCGGTGTATATGTGTGTATATATATATATATATATATACACACCTATCAACCATAACATTATGACATTATGAAAATTTTGTCCTCAAAGTTGATGTGTTAGAAGCAGGAAAAATGGGCAAGCTTAAGGATCTGAGTGAATTTGACAAGGGCCAAATTGTGATGGCTAGATGACTGGGTCAGAGCATCTCCACAACTGTAGCTCTTGTGGGGTGTTCCCGGTCTGCAGTGGTCAGTACCTATCAAAAGTGGGCCAAGGAAGGAAAAGCGGTGAACCGGCGACAGGGTCATGGGCGGCCAAGGCTCATTGATGCACGTGGGGAGCGAAGGCTGGCCTGTGTGGTCCGATCCAACAGACGAGCTACTGTAGCTCAAATTGCTGAGAAAGTTAATGCTGGTTCTGATAGAAAGGTGTCAGAACACACAGTGCATCGCAGTTTGTTGCCGCAAACTATATGCACAACAATGAGTGACTTTATACTGTGTTAGCCTATTCATATACTCCCCCCATCCCCACACACATCGTTTAATTTAAGGCATGTTCATGTTTTTTTTTATATATTAATACAGGATAATAATAATAATAATCAGAGTGCATCGTTAGAGGCTTGTGTTGTTTAATCGTTTAAACTGTGAATACCAATTGGCAGTTTTACTTTTAAAACGTCTCACTTTAATTGATCCCCGACTGGAGCAGGAACATCACTGCTAGTGCTGACCTGAGGACATAGTTTAATTATTTATTTTTAAATATACATATTTGTTATTTGTAATCAATTTTATATGTTGCTTTTAAATGTGTTGACCACTGTCTTGCCAAAACCATAAAGTGCATGGTTAAAGAAGGATAATAAATAAGAAAAATAACGTCTTGACTATTTCCAAAAGAAGCCTCCCAATCTTGATATTCAAACTCCAAGTTATTTGAAAGTTACTAAGAACTTCAGCTTTTTGAAGGAATCATCACCGTATTAATGACATTACTGACATGCATGTTTGTATTTTTCAGTGAAAATGCCTTACGATGTAAAAAGCCGGTACCAGTCGGTTCTGACCATGTCCCTGTCAGCAGGGTGAGGCAGACCGGATTACTGCTCCCATTGCAGAACTGACGATCGCCTCAAACAAACATATCAACTGTTATCTGTGTTTGATTCCAGCAAGGAGAACTCTCCAGTGGGAAGATGTTTTGTGGAGTGGTATTGCATTATTATGTAATTACATGAAAGAGGGAAGTGCTGCTCATTACATGTTGTTACACTGTAACATGGGATGAGTTTAAGGTCATCAATAACATCACAAAGGTTTGAACCATTAACTAACCCACAGTACATGTAATTAAGCCATACTACTTGTTGTTAAGTGTATGTAAGCTTGAGCTGTAAATACATTAGCGATACTGGTCTTTCATTTTTAGCTATACATAAATTACATGGTCAATTCACTCGTGTTACTGTGTAATTACAGTGTAAGTACACTGTAGTAAGGGTACTGTATTATAAAGTGTTTCCAAAATATGTTTGTCATTATTCACAAAATAATTAGTTTTGTTATGTATTTTGCTGGGGTTCCAATTCTCTATGCAAATAAATGAGTATGAATTTATTATTATGGTCACCATTTATAATATATGTAACTTTGAATTGAAGGACAAATTGCTTTTCTGTCTATTAAATATCTATTGATGACACTTAATCTGAAGTTTTAGCAACATGTTGTGTTACAATATAAACATAAACTCCTTGTGGTTTATAGGTGATCAGAACTTAGATTGGGAATACAGTACGAGGACTATTTTCAGCCTCCGAGACTGTGTGATTGTGTAAGCAAATGCATCACATTTGAGACATCAAAAGGCAAAACATTTATACCTCACATGAAAATGCTGATGAGGCAAAACTTGCAATTTCTGTCTTTTAGTATCCTTCTGGCGATAATGCACTGCAAGTATTGTCTCGATTCCTGACACACAACACATCAATTTCAGATAAGCATGTGTAGTTTATTTTATACATATTTTTCTGTTTTGCTTTTTGAAAGTAATTGTATGATAATTCACTGTTAGAGGTATTCATCACATGCCATCTCAAAATGTAAATAGTTAAATGTTTCTAATTGAAAATGCACTAATTGACCATCTCTGTCAACTCTTTCCCAATTGGCTTTTAGGATGATTTTTCAGGAGGTGCATTCTTGGGGGGAAGTCTGTTTGTATGTCAGTCATCATAATAAAGATATCAGACTTTTTCACAATTAAACAATTTGTCGAATATAACAAATGTCTAAAGTAGTACAATGAAATGTTTGCTGAGCAGTCATTAATGGTTAACTGTATTTAAGGTGGATATCCTTGTGTTGCTAGACATGGATGAGTGATGTTTGCTGCTTGAAGAGGACCCTGCTTTATAATAATTATTGTCTCTGCAGCATGCAAACAACTTCGTAGCCTTGGCTCTGAAATCTTCAGACACATAGTAATAGATGAAGGGGTCAAGGCTGCTGTTGAAGGTGCTGAGAGCCAGACTGATCATGTAAGGGAAATACAATTCCTCGCTATTCTCCAACAGACTGGAGTAGTGCAGGAGAAGCATGATGTTGCTGGGCAGGAAGCAAACAATGAAGACCACCAGCACAAGCGCTGTAACCTTGACTGCGTGGATGTAGCGCTTGTCACTGGACACCAGCGTCCACAGAATTGAGCCGTAACAGAACAAGATGACACACAAGGGGATGACAAAGGCGACGGCGAAGAGGCTGGTGAAGTATGGAAAGAACACTTTCTCTTGATCCATCTGTGGAAGAGCGTCATGGCAGAGGGTGATGGTTGAGTTTGCTACAGTGTAGGCCTGCCGAGTGAGGAGCAACGGCAGCATGGCCCCTATCACAACCGCCCACACAGCGAGACTCATGCAGATGGAGTTTTTTCTGCTTCTAAAGACCTTCGCACTCAAAGGATGGACCAGGGTGATGTATCTGTCAATACTGATGAGCATGAGACACAGAATGGAGCCATACATGTTGCCATAGAACAGAGCAGAGACAAATCTGCAGGTGACCTCCCCAAAGATCCAGTTGTTGCCCTGGAAGTGGTAGGCAATCCTGAAGGGAAGAACCACCATGAGCAGGAGGTCTGGTTGATGAGTAAAGCAGTGGAGGGCATCTTCTTGGTTCTGGCTATAAGGACCCACAGAGCTGTGGCATTGGCTGGGAGTCCAATGATGAAGGCCACCAAGTAGAATTAAGGGATGAGGAGCACTGTGGTCGGGGACTGTAAAATCTCCATGCTTTGATTATCCACTTCATGTATGTCATTATCTACACTGATTATTAAACTGAACGGCACTGTTCCCATAAAAAAGGAGAATGTAATATTAAAATAAATGTTATAAAAACAGCCACAATAACTTTACAACACGGGTTTCTCAATAAAAAGTGTTGCTATCAAAAATAGCCAAATTAGGTCTTACATTAGGTCTTATATAGAGGTTTGCATGTTTTAAAGCTGTCCTGACTGGCAATGTGTATTTTCATACTTTGGACATAAGCGTGCACTTCACACATACAGACAAATTAAAGGAAAAACCTGAATAAATGAGTGGAGGAACATAACGAATGCAGATGCCTCCAAAGAGGTGTACTGCATGATACAATTAAGCAATTAACGTCCTATCATGCTCTGTGACATGTATAAAAATGCTGAAGAGGTACAGTTGACCTCGATTTTGGATCAAGATGGCAAGAGGAAAGGATCTAAGTGGGTTTGAAAGAGGAGGTCATTATTAGGCCGGGAGCTTGACGGGAGCTTTAATCAAAAAGACTGCTCAACTGACTAGTATTTCAATAGGAACAGTGACTAAAGTTACTTCTGCATTTAGGTCTATGGGAAAGTCATCAGTAAATAGGGTTGGAAATTTTGGTCGACAGAATACATTCAATGACTGTGATGCTCGTATATTACTGTGATATGTAAAGAAAAACAGAAGAGCAACTCTTTCCCAGGTGACTGAGAATGTCAATGCAGGACGTGATTAGACTGTGTCAGCAAGAACAGTCCGTCGAGAACTACACAGAGAGGGATATTACAGTAAGGTTGTAGTGCATAAACCCCTCATTACTAAGATTCAGTTCAGTGGTGCAAAAACCATAGGCTTGGGCTACAGAGATGTCTGATGAGTATGAAAATGATGTGAATCATATGTTATGGCCTTCGCAGTCACCAGATCTCAACCCAATTGAACACCTATGGGAGATTCTGGACCGATGTGTTAGACAGCGCTCTCCACTATCATCATCAAAACCCCAAATGAGGGAATATCTTTTTGAAGAATGGTGTCCCATCCCTTCAGTAGAGTCCAGAGACTCGTTGAATCTGTGCCAAGAGCATTGAAGCTGTTCTGGCAGCTCATGGTGGCCCAACACCTTACTGAGACACTTTATGTTTGTTTTTCCTTTAATTTGTCACCTGTCTGTATATTGAGTATGCTATGGAAAGCGATTCCGATTACAATACCTTTCTATGTGAAAAATGTATGCTAATGTATAGTTGCTACAATACACAACACAGATACTAATAACTTATTTATGACCCTTTGCAAACAACATTAATTAAAAGTATTTAATTCTAAATTATCAGCAGCGACATACACTTACTCTTATCTGTGTCATTTCCATTCTTTGCATGTGTGAATGTAAGGAAGGGGACAAACACTAAAGTCACGGAGATAGCTGCCCATTCAACTGAAGGAGAATCCATGTTAACTGAGACTGTTCCCTCCCAACCGCATCCTAATGGAACCCGGCCTCAGTGATTATACCGCTGAAAGGCAAATGAGACATTTATGTTGCTAAGTATAAGAAATCTGTCACAATATTTTCCTTTAGTAAATGATCGGAAAAACACGTCTGTAACAAGGTATGTTGACGAATGGAGGCAGATCACAGACAAGATAAAGTGCACAAAAGATTTGTTTTTTTTTTGTGGCAACATGGTTGAGAAAAATAATCCTTGTAGAACCAAAACCAATCAAAAAACCTGTCAACAGTTAGCCATATGCATTTTCTTTAGCTTTGGGCATCCTCGCTCCTACCATGGGTAAATTTGAAATACAAACTCCATACATTGCATTGCAGTATCTTAACACAAATTATAACTCCCCCCATAGACTTTAAACAACACGCGTTTACATCTATGTAAGATTGTGTCATCAGCTTTTGCGCTCTTTGCCTTACACTTTGCAAGTGGCCTCCCCGCAAAAAACTTTGTTTTGTTGTGTTTAAAGTTTAAAGCAAATTCCAATATTGACCTACTGTTAAATCTTCACATTCAGCCCGTGTTCATGTTATTTGTTAGGAAAATGTGCATCTAATCCACACAAAGGACATAAGCAGTACTCAGAAACTTTCACCAGGATCTTAAAAAGGAAAGATTTGAACCGTCTGAAAAGAGACTCGAACAACTCCTACACAAAGCATCGGACCAGTCCAATAGTGTTTCAGCATTAATCATAAAGGAAACCTGTGGCAATGCAGTTCAATTTCAGTCATGTCAGCCAAGACGTTTTTTATTTACAAAATAACTTACTTGCCAGCACTTGTTCTGATATTTAAAACCTGAACAGAATTGTAAACAGTTGACAAATTTGTACAACTGTTACTCTCTTGTTGTTGTTGTCATTTTGTTTAGCTTATTTTGCTGTAGTAATGTTTGCCACCTTGATATTACTTAAGAAACTGCAAAGAAGTGGTGAGAAATGTTGTCATTCAGTTAGTTATAAAAGATTATGTATATTTTTAAAGTATGATTAAACCAGGTCTTGGTCATTTTAAATGTTTTCTTGTCAAAAATAGTCCAGGCCAGGAGAGATCAGAGACTCTACCATAATGCTTGCATCATCTGTGTAACTAAAGAATAATTTTAAAGCATTACCTTGTGCACTGAGGTGAATGACACCATCTGCTGTTTCCAGTGTAGCAGTCACATCCAAAGAAATGGGCACTCCTCTCTTTATATGGTGCTGTTAGCCTGAATTAAATAAATAAATCAACACAAGCACCTCCTCTTGTTGGGTGTCTTGGTAAATGTATGTGGAAACCAAATATTAACCATTTCTATCTCTTCCATTTCCCAGCTGAACTTTCCCAACCATTGTGGGGGAAATAATATGGGCTGACAGAATTCATTTTTAGCAACAGCATGTACAAACTTGCCTCCTTTACGTTGAAAGTAGGAAGACATGCCACAGTGACTGCCAACAGGTAGTCTAACCAGAATAATGCAAATCTCTTAATTAAAATGTATGTGGGCACATATAGATATACTTGTATTTCTTCATACATTTACATTAATTAATCTCCATGGCCTCCATGACAATATTTTTATCATTCTGAAGCTTTCCAGTTTCAATGTATGTGTATATATACAATATCAAGGGTGATTTCAAAAATTAAATAAACTCACACGCTAAATCGATCAGTTGAAAATGACATTTTCTGATCCACAAAGAATTTAATTTAATTTACCCTGTTCAAGGAGGCCATAAATTTACTAAAATGAATGTCAGTCTTCCCACAGCCTGCCCTGCAATTTTACATTGGCAGTAGGATTTTAGTTTGATGACTGAGAGTTTGGTGTTTATGTGCATATATATATATATATATATATATATATATATATATTTTAAGGAGAAATTGAACAGGTATATATATATATATATATATATATATATATATATATATATATATATATACACTCACCTAAAGGATTATTAGGAACACCTGTTCAATTTCTCATTAATGCAATTATCTAACCAACCAATCACATGGCAGTTGCTTCAATGCATTTAGGGGTGTGGTCCTGGTCAAGACAATCTCCTGAACTCCAAACTGAATGTCTGAATGGGAAAGAAAGGTGATTTAAGCAATTTTGAGCGTGGCATGGTTGTTGGTGCCAGACGGGCCGGTCTGAGTATTTCACAATCTGCTCAGTTACTGGGATTTTCACGCACAACCATTTCTAGTGTTTACAAAGAATGGTGTGAAAAGGGAAAAACATCCAGTATGCGGCAGCACCTTGTTGAATCAATGCCACGTAGAATTAAGGCAGTTCTGAAGGTGAAAGGGGGTCAAAAACAGTATTAGTATGGTGTTCCTAATAATCCTTTAGGTGAGTGTATATATAGTGTTTTCAAGGTTCTCTATTGTTTTGCTTCAAAAATGTATAGAGCACTTTGTCTTTCTGTGCAGCTGTATGATTTATACCAACTCTGCATACATTTCCTAACACACAGGAGACAATACTTGGGAAAAAAAACATTCAAATTATGCATTTACCAGCACAATTACCATGAAAGTAAATAATCTTATTTATGAAACATCAGGCTGGATAATTCTACATGATTCCAAGCTTAAGATGTTTATTTAATCTTGTTTCACTAAAGCATTGATACAGTGATTCGTTTTTAATGTAATGAAGACATTACAGGCAAGTGTGCTTTCCTAAGCAGGATTAATGTATTGTGCATATTTT
This sequence comes from Amia ocellicauda, assembly GCF_036373705.1. NCBI lineage: Eukaryota > Metazoa > Chordata > Actinopteri > Amiiformes > Amiidae > Amia > Amia ocellicauda. The sequence continues at coordinate 16,107,672 of NC_089860.1, forward strand.
ATTCCCCTTATGGGCAATATTCTCCAACAGTACAGTCGACATCCAGGTTACTTGGGGAATACGTTCAGTGAAAAACAATTGAAACTGTAATGGGTGTGGAAGAGGAACAGGTATTTTGACATTCTCCCTTGATACTCCCCTTAAAAACTGGCAGTTTTTAGGGTTGTGGCAGGTTTCATTGGTAATTTATCCAGGTGTATAAATGTGGCCAAAGTGAAACAAAGGAGATCTACCTGGCCAGAGATGATGAGCTGAGAGCATGGGTTGTGAATTGCCATTGGGTGAGCCACTTTAGTTTATTTTAAACTTCAGAACTAACAAATGCGCTGGGATTGGTTGGGAGTGCTAGTTTACCGATTAGTATGGGGGGCCAAACAAGACATAATACAATCGGTTTGTGTGCTTACTATATTGGTTTGTGTGTGTACCATATCGGTTGTACACGTGACTCAAGTGGGCGGGGCAGGACTAGGGACGAAGGGAAATAAAGGTGGAAGTAGCAGTGCGAGCTTTGTCCTCAAGCAACACTGTCTGTCAGTGCGACACTGCCGTTAGCAGTTTGCTTTATTTTGGTTCCTAGGTTACCCTAGGTTAAGTGGGGTATTACGGCAAGTGAAGTGTGTGTTTGTTTTAGGAAATAAAGCGTGGCGTTCCAACTACTACTGCTGGTGCCATCACCATTGCTCCCACTACCACCTCTGCCTGGTCACGGCCTCATCCCACCGACACAACATCTACAGTTATCCACACTGTCTGCACTGGCTCACCTGATTTCAAGTCCTGTGCTGTGCAACTGGGGGATGTGTGCATACCTCTGCTTCTGGACACTGGCACTAAAGTGTCACAGTAGTGTACAACAACTTAAATTGCACTGACAGCTAAAACCGGATGTCCCGCCCTCTGTACCTATAGACTGGAAGTCCCGCCTTACCTTCAGGTTACCCCCTTGAACGTCATCATGCAGTTTTTCTCTTTTTGGATTTAAATTATTATTATTATTATTATTATTATTATTATTATTGTTATTGTTATTGTTATTGTTATTATTATTATTATTATTATTAGTAGTAGTAGTAGTAGTAGTAGTAGTGGTAGTAGTTTAAATATATATAATATATATATATATATATATATATATATATATATATATATATATATATATAGGCCTATAAATGTGTGTGTATTTATTTATGTATTTGTGGATTCTTTCACTTTGTGTAATTTTCTAAAGGGTCTTAATAAATAATAATAATAATAATAATAATAATAATAATAATAATAATAATAATAATAATAATAATAATAATAATAATAATAATAATTTGAATCCAAAAAGAGAAAAACATTTAAGTATTAGGTATTCAATTAAAATGTGAAAAACTATCTTAGAGATGTAAAATATGGATATGGATATGTGTTGATTTAATTTTTGTTTTTATTACGTTAACAATCTAGTAATTAAAATAATTTAAGGTATTGGTGTCTTATCTGTGAGATGTGAGATACAAGTGTACTTTACTACCACATATTCAAATTGTTTTCTTAAGATCCTTTCAAATAAAATTGACAATTTGAAAACCAAATCTAAATCATGTTGAGGGCATCAGCTCATCTATGACATTTAAACAAAATGTGTGTATCATAACTACTGGTAGACAATATTTGCAATTACATTAAAGCTATTGAGATATTGTAATAGTTCCCAATTGTCACTTTGTTTAATATATAGTATATTTTCATGAAATTTTGACATTCAATGTATATGCTGTTCCAGACAGTTTTTCTTATGAATGTCATTAAAGCAGGATTTTGTACAGCTGTAATGTTGTTCTCTACTTGTTACTACATTTGTTCTAATCATTAATAGCCTTGAAGCATTCCTAGTGTAAAATACATAGAGGCACTAAACTCTCAGTCAAGTGAAAATAGGTACACTCTATAGAATGGGACATATTTTTTTCATTTTAGAAACCCACAATACTGCTTTTGTTTTCCATTAGTTAGTACAATATTTCATGGTTTACCTCGTAAGGCCATGACGTTCTGACCAAATATTACCTCTGATATCTTATTTGCTCTATAATAAAGTGAATATGTTTCATTCACATGAAGGAATCAAGAGCATCTCTAACCTGTAGACACCCAATGAAGTTTAGACCAACAATTATTTATTGCATTTGGAAAAGCTCTGAGAAGCAGCCAGAGCAGCAGTTTCCAGCTCAAGAGTGAGAGGACAGTGTAGCAGCTTTGGTCTGAAATCTCCTACAGGAAGCCATACATACAGATGGAAAAGGCCAGCCCTGAAATATTACTCTATTACTGTATCATTGACCTGAGTGTGTTTACTGTGCATTCAACTCCAAGGAGGAAAACCACACAGTGTGGGCGAGTGATTGAAAAGTTACCTTCTGTAAACATCTTTGTCAGAAGGCAAGCTAGTGATAAAGACATGTCCTAGTACTTCGTTACAGAACTTAGAGTCCTGTTTATCGGAGTTAACAAACAAAAAAGTTAAAAAGTCACAACTGAAATTATCTGCTCTTTATGGGTTAACTCAGTGTGTTAAGATCTTAACTGATGTAGAAACAAAATTGAAACTTGTTAGCAATGACAATTCTGCCCTGCTTTTACAAAATGCAGAGTTGAAACTTCAAATGCAGACAGTGAGCAATAATGCTGTTATCGCAGCTGCTGCCTGTTTCGATAAAGAACAGTGCAGATCTGAGGATGAGGTTTTCAAAAATGAGAATCGCATTTTACAACAAAAGTTAAATGATTGCCAGCCAGCTCTCAGACACACTGCAAGCAAAGTTTCCCTAAGTAATCACAAAGCATGTAAACAGCTAATAATGTGCTTAAAAACTAAACTAGGCATGAAAACTGCTATCATTGCAGCTGTCGGAGGTCCGTGTTCTCCTGAACTGGACTCTGATGATGATGAATATTGGGAAGAACTAGAGAGAGAAGCATGGGACTGGGATTTGAATCCTGAAATATGTGCTGCTCCCATCTGCTTAGTTCGCACTCGGGGTGCAGTAAAGCGCATGTTAAGGACGAGCAACACAGAGCCGAGTTCAATTCACGAAAGTACGAGGCGGCGAAGTCATTCAGAAAACACAGACAGTTCTGATGATCCTCAAGTCAATAATGAGCCTCAGAAAACTAAGCATCTGACTGCTCTGGAACTGAGAGCATTCAAAGATGATTTGGGTCCAATTACTCTAGAGACCGATTTAGAGGAATTAATAGTTTGACTCTTATCTTGCATTCAGTTGCATCAATAACTTAACGACCTACATTGGAAAACAATTGTTTTAGCTGCATGCACTCCAACTTTAAGATCCCTGTTAAGTGTTGATGAAGTGGCGAGAGCAACTTCGTGGACTGAGGTCTTAGAGTTAATAAGCTAAGCTTGTGGTTGGAATGCAGCAGATTGGGGAAGTAAATTATATTCCGCAACACAGAGAAAAGCGAACATGTAAGGGCATATGCTCTGAGAAAACGAGCTCTCTATGTGTTTCTGGATACAATTGAGGATGATATATATGATGAACAGTTTAAGAAATCCTTTTTACATGGATTACACCCTGATTTGAAAGCAATCCTGGGCATCTTAGTTGATGCAACTGAGGATTGGGAGAATTTGTTCCCTAAAATTTGCAGAGCACAGGAATTAGTGAAACAAGGAGCATGGAAATCTGTTAAAAATGATAATAAGGGGAAAACTGAAAAAGAATCCTGTGAAAAATTATTCCCTGTTTTCTTAAACACAGAGCCTGACTGGGCGTTGTCCCCCTCATCATCCTCACTGGGAAAAGAAACACAATCCTGATCACAGGCGCAACAGGGGCAGATTTGACCGCGCTGGTGATCAGACTCACACTGACCCCAAGTCAAACAGACAGGCAGAGACACCCCGAGGGGCGGTGCCTAATGTGACTCCTCCCACCTATAATGAGTCAAAGGCAGCACCGACTCCTCTTCTGTACTCAACTCCTCCCCTGTATCCGCAGGATGAGCTACAGCTCCTGAGTCAGCAAGTCCAACAACTGCGCACTGATCTCGGAAAGTAGCCCATGCACAGCAAGCATAGGGGTGCGTGGCCTCCCTGAAGGTAGAAACGAAGCTCTACCGGGACAGATGGAACAGGCCAATCTCAAGAGCAGCTGTTGACGGAGGCCCACAGCAATGCATGCTCTTGGATGCTGGTGCTTCTGTGTCTGTCCTGCATGCTCAATCTCCACACACACACACACATTATCTACAGGTATTACAGCTAATGTATCTGGGTTTAAGGGAGACATGACTACTGCTATGAAGGGTACTAAATGTAATTTGAAAATAGGGGATTATCAAACAACTTGGTCTCCTATATTAATGCCTTTACCTGAGGGTCAGTCAATTATTGGTTCGGATGTCTTGAGAAGAGAAGGTGTAATACTTGATTACGCTAATAATCAGATTTGGTTTAACAGAGGCAGAAATGTTGTGTACACTGTTAGTGATTCACATGCAGTATGTACCATTAAGTCACCAGGTGAATTACCGCTTCCATTCAATGAAAATTATGCAGTGAGGCAAATAATAGCAAAATACTCTGATGTGTTTGCCAGACATAAGCATGATTGTGGTAATGTGGGTCTGGAGGAAGACATCAATGGTCCTTCTCACAAATTTCAAAAACAATATGGGATCCCCAATGAAAGTCACGAATCTGTTGCAACTGTTATTAGTTCTCTGCTACAGCAAGGAGTCATATGACATTGTACTTCTACAATGAACTCTCCTATTTGGCCTGTGCGGAAGCCAGACGGATCCTGGAGACTGACTGTGGACTACAGGCGACTCAACGCTGTGACATCTACCTGTGCACCGTTTGGAAGAGACACTGCTATTCTACTGTCCTGTGTCAGTAAGGTCTTCACAGTGCTGGACATTTCCAAAGGTTTCTGGAGTGTTCCACTTGCCAATACAAATTTGCCTTCACTTTTGACAATCAGCAATACACATGGACTCACTTACCGCAAGGTTTGCATAATTCTCCAATCATTTTTCATGGCTGAGGTTATAAAAGTTTTTTCCAGACCTGAGTGCCCTGTCCAATACGTCGATGATCTACTGCTCGCTACAACAACAGAAGAAGTACATCTTCAGCTCTTTGATGAACTCTTAAATCTCCTTTTACAAGCAGATTTGAAAACCCAAAGAAAGTGCAATTGTTTCAAGACTCTGTTTCATATCTAGGGGAAATCACCTGACAATGCCAAGGTTCAGCTAATCACAACTTTGCCTTTGCCTGTCACTAAAACTGCATTTTGTTCTTTCCTAGGTTTGATGGGATACCAAAGAGACTTTATTCCAGAGTTTGCTGCTTTTGCAAAGCCACTATACGAACTTTTGTGAAAAGAGGTGACTGAAGATTTCTACAGTAATGAAACTTGGACAGAGAACCACACTAAAGCTGTGGAACAGTTAAAACAAGCATTGGTGCAAGCTACTATGCTGGAGGTCTCTAGGAGGTCATTTTTCTGTAGAAAAGACACTAGAGAAAATTACACAGTACTACTGGTGGCCAACGATGAAAGCTGACATGACCACTGCATGTAACCACTGTCTTATCTGCTTACAGGTGAATACTGAACCTTTCACACTCAAATCCAAACTCAGACTATCAATTCCGCCAAAGGTCCCTGGACTCAAATTCAAATTGATTTCATTGGTCCTTTAGCCAAACCATCACAGGGTTACCAGTATATTTTGGTTATCCTTGACAAATTCACAAAGTGGATTGAGGCTTTTCCTTGCAGGCGTGCCACTGCTGCCACTGTAGCGAAAACTCTCATACAAAATGTGTTCACTAGGTGTATTCACTAGGTGTGTTCACTTAGGTGATTGATAGTGATCGAGGAACACATTTCACAAGCAGTGTAGTGAAAGTTATGTGTCAAGCATTAAGCATCACCCAGAAATTACACATTCCTTTCCACCCTCAATCGTCAGGAGTAGTCAAGCGTGGAAACCGCACTCTAAAAACACTTTTGGAAAAAAATGTGTCAAGACAATCCAAAAAGGTGGGCTGAGGCTTTACCTCTGTGCCTAAGGGCAATGCGGTCGACACCACACTCCATTACCAGAATTACACCACATCAAGCGATGACTGGAAGTCTTATGCATGTCCCAGGACACTGTTTACTTCCTTTGGAAGAACAACCTGATCTTTTGCAAGCTGCTAATATGACTTGGTTACTAAATTGCCTAGCGTCTGTAGATCAAATGCAAATCATTGTAGGTAAACAATTAGGTCACAAAGAGAGACAAATTTAGAAATATTTTGACACCAAAGTTCATGAAGAAGAACTGCAGATTGGTGACAGATGTATGGTTCAAAATTGCAAACACAAACACCATACCTTAGAAGATTATTGGTATGGACCATTCCTCACTGTGGACAAATTAAGTCCAGCAGTGTACAAAGTCAAAATTCAGGAAAAAGGCAAAGATACTCTTAAATGGTTTCACATAAATCAGATAAAAACTGTTAAGTAATCACTGCTACCCTTGATCTTTCCGGTGTTCCTGAGAGAAAATGGAGACCATGATGCTGTTCCTCGTTGGTTTCCTGGGGGTTGCCATTGATGCTGCAATAGTTTACAAACAACCATGAGACTCTATAACCATTATGGGAATTGCAAGCCTAAAATTTGTTCTGAATGTTAATCATCTTGACTTAGATGTAGAAACTGCTGTACAGATGCTCACTTCTACCTACTATAATAGTATCCATTTGTGTTATCCTCATTTAAACTCTATAATGTGTTACTGGATCTGTAGTCAGTAGACATCTGGTTTGTGATGTATATCATGTACAAACTCGTTGATCCCTGCCACTTGAATTTCCAGAACTGTTGAAAACTATTAGTGTTACCAATTGAAACCACACATATAGACACTAAGACTATAGGTTTTGTTTTTATTTTGTATACAACTGAAAATGTGATGAAGTCCCTGCATAATGTGTATGATTTAGGTATTATTGCACATGGAAAAGTATTAACTCAACCACAATTACCACAATAAACAGTTCCAACAGGGGGTACAACATTTGATTTCTGATGGAAATATGGAGATCACTTACAAAAAATGTTGGTGGGATTTTGCTTTTAAAGGTGCTACTTTCTTGTCTGTGTTAATTGTTACTATATGTGTGTTTTATTACCTACATAATATAGTGATGGTATCACCATTCGTCGTGAGACATTAGTTTCACGTCAAGAGCTTGTTTGGTAAATTCAGGATTTATAATAAGCATGGTTATCTAATCTACCTCGCATACTTATATAACCTCACAACTACATATAATAGGTGCATTGACTAAATGTTTATTTGTATTTTGTAATTCCTGTGTTTTAATTTTTTTGTTTTGTTTTGTATTTTTGTATTATTTTATTATTTACTGAAAGGTCAAACATCTGTTGAATGTTTTTCCCTCCCAAGGTGGGGACTGTAAGATATTATTTGTTAGAATGTATTTTTCTATGTGAAATTCTATAACATCTGGTTTGGTAGAGGAAACTGACTTCCTTCCTTTTAGCTAGTTCCCTGGTAGCCACTGGTAGCCCCATGTAACCTTATCTATATGTCCAGAGACTAAAAGGGTACCTGTCCTCTGATTGGCTCTTAGCCAAATTCAAAAGGACCCCCATTTCTACATTAAATTAGCATAAAGCACCCAACTCATCTTGGTGGCAAAATGCGATTGGTTGGAAGGAAACCTTATGAAAGGAAAACAAAGAGAAGTTTAGTTCTCTTCATTTCTTCAAAGAGACAACAACAAGAAAGAGCAGGAGGAGGGACAGACAGAGAGAGAAACACCGCTGCCTACATGATCAGATTGACCAAAGATGTCCTGTGAGGAGAAAGGAGAAACCGGGTAATATCTGTTTCTTTCTGTAATCCAGCAGAAGCTTAATATTACTTATTTTCCTATTAGTTAGTTTCCTATTTTTGTCAAAATAAATGATTATTGCACATCTGTCACTTGACCACATCTTCCCTCTAAAAAGAATCTTAAAAGAGAAACCAATTGAGCTATGAGTTTTCAGTTCAACTATTTATTTAGATTGACTGAAAACCCAAGCATATCAACTTCTCTTACAATGGCATCCAGAAACGTTTTGGAGAGGTCATGAAAGAACCGGAGCTGATTGCTGCATCTATACTACTTCCAAAATTCAGAACCTCCTGGACAACAGAGGAAAGCATCTTGAAAGCTGGTAATGCATCAATGTCTGTCAACACTTGATCTTGTGTTGAGATTGGTTCTCTCTTTTTGTGTTTTATTAGTGGTGAGTTACAGTTTAACAAGAGTTACAAAATTTCTTAAAATCTGGTGTAGGAATACACAGTAATAGAAAATACAGTAGATATATAGGAACATACAGGCTTAAAGTGTTAAATCTTTCTCTGCACAGGGCTTGACTACATAAAAAATCTACTGGAAACCAACATGGACAACGATGTCCTCTCTTACAGCAGCAGCCAATCAGATGAAGATGACTTCTTTGCATCTTTGAAGGTTGTAGTCTCACAGGAAGGAGAGCTGGAGAGGTACCTTTCATGTCTGTCAACTGCAGGTATGGACATGTTGCATTCCTTTCCACAAGTGAAGAAGTTATCTCTCAAAGTAAACACAGCCATCCCAGCATCTGCAGCTTGTGAGAGACTTTCTAGTCATGCAGGACTCATGCTCACTGCTAAAAGATCAAGACTGCATTGCAGACATCTTGAGAGCCAGTTACTTTTAAAGTTCAAAGTAAAATTCTGTAAGACATTATTGTTCAGGACAGAAGTGTACAAGCATACACTTTACAACACACACACACTTTTTATCTGTGTCCACATTCTGTCCTCTCTTGTTTTATGCAGATGCTGATAAGTTTGTTTCTGTGTGTTGTTGTTAAAATGTTGAAATAAAGACAGTCAGCAGTTGGCAAAATATTAGTTTTTTTGTGCTGAGATTTTGTTTTGAAAATGACAGATTCTGTGTTCTTGTACCCATCACAAGACTTGTTTTCCATCTTAAACCCAGGTTTTATACAGTATACTATAAACAGTGGCATTCTAGAGTAGGTGGGGGCCGCAGGCAAGATAATTCCTGCCGGTGTTTTCTCCCGTGAGAGCGGGGGTGTGCGGACGAAACTTTCGCTGGTGAGAGCGGCGGGGGGGGTGGGGGGTGGAGATTTTCTCTTTGCCCCCCCCCCCCCTCAGCTCAGGGCCCCAGGCAATTGCCTGGGATGCCTACCCCGACGCCCCTGATCATGAACAGAACAGATGGATTAACAAATTGGTGTAACTCAAAAGATGTGGTTTACACTTCCCTTTGTCTGACATTACCTTTACCTAACAATCCTTTTTCAAAATGGCATTTTTGCAACAAAATGATACACACATGCACTATTTGAATTACTCTTTCAAAGCAGCAACAACACACTGATGTACTTTGTACAAAACACTGCTGTCTTTAGTACTTTGCATACCTTTTTAATTTTCTCATAAAGGCTTCTGTGAAAGGTTGCTCCAGTACAGTACATCTACTCACATTTCAATGAACACAAAAATAGAAAGGCTTCAGAAAAAAAAATATACAGCTTATTTTTTTGCCATTGCAGGTTTTTACAACAACAAAAACACACAAAGAAAAGCAGAATTACAGTACAGTAATCAATACAATGTTACTGTAAACTCACAGAAACAAAAATAATTACAGTAAAATTACAGTGCAATGGTAAACAAAAAATAGTATTGTAAGGGATGGGGTGGATGGTTTATGGATCCAGCCTTCTGTTAGGGTCCGGCAACATCACCTCATCCACATCACAAGCAATGTCATCCCTGGCTAGGCAACGGGGAAAATATTGCCTTGCGTGCCGTATGCAACCCTGGAGTGACCCCACCTCAATGTCTCTGCATGCCTCTTCCATTGCTTGCAGAAGAGGCAGGCGGGCATGTGGTTGGTGGTCATACACTTTCCAATGCCAAGCCGCAAAATAATTCCTCATGGGGAAATGGGGAGTAAGGGGGCAAGTATACAACTGTGAAGTTATTGTGGTTGGTGAACCAGTCCCTGACCAGAGCAGCCCGATGGAAACTAACATACTGCTTTGTCTGAATGTATCTATGCAGTGCCAGTAGGACACAATCTGCTGCCATTACTGTATCACAGTATAGTACAGTGACACTTACTTGCACATAGTCATATTGAGGGTCTTTGACTATAACGCTGTTCCTCTCAAATGGAACCCTGTACAGCTGCGTCATCGTAAGTTGGTGTTGACGCAAGATGCGGCAAAGTGTCGACATACTGACATGGCTGATATTATGGAGTGTTGTGTGATCTGCGATGATTTGCTCTCGTAGTTGATGTAGGCAGATGGTGTTGTTTGCCAACACTAGATTGACAATGGCCAGTTCCTGTTCATGGGTGAACAGACGTTGCCTTCCACCCTCAGGAGGTCGTCTGGCAGTTCTGTAGAAAATGCAAGAATATGATGTCATTGGTTAGGTTGTATCAGATCAGACCACTGGACAGAAACACCCAACAAGACTGAGTGGACGAGGGTCTACAGCACAGGTTTCCCATCCTGGGGTCGTGACATAATCAGAGTGAGTTTTGTTTAATATGTTTTTGAATTATTATTATTATTATTATTATTATTATTATTATTATTATTATTATTATTATTATATGTTGTAATGTTTATATATTAATTTGTAATTAAAATATGATAAAATTAACCTTAAATCAAAAGTATAAATCACATTAATGTACATAGTAATACAAAATGATACATATGTTATAAAAATCATGCCTTGGCATGTGGGTTGGAGGCAAATTTGACAATGTTTAAATGGGGTAAAGTTTTGAAGTCCTGGCCTACAGAATAATTTTAAACCCCAGCGCACAGTGTTGTCTAAGCCCTGCTACCAGCTGTCAATGCAGTTATTGGCTCTGTATTAGACAAGTGTTTAAAAGTTGCATGAATAGATTAGTACATTAATAATGCCCCGGTGCTACTGGTAAACCTTTAAGTTTACATCATATTTTAAGTGTTGGAATATGTTGAGGATGAGCCTGTTTCTGTGTCTGTAAAATAAACCATTCTACAAAACGTAGAGTTTGTAGTGATTTTTCAGGGTTTCAGGGTTTAGTACAATGCAGTCTTGGGTCATACAAATACAACGTTGTGCTTATTTCTGTCTACTGTGTGTGTTTCCTGAAGACTGATTGCATTTTTCACTATGTAGTTTGAAGATTACTCCTAGAAGTCATATAAATCATTTTACAAAACTTACAATTTGCAGTAATTACCATTTTTGGTTATTATATCCGTGCAATGTGGTCCCTATTTCTGTGTTTTGTTTGTGTTTCATGCTTGCAGTTTTTCCAAAGGAATAGAATGGAATGGAATGGAATGACATTACTCCATACAGGTCAGTGTTTTTCTCTGTCCAATGTTGGTTTTGTGAACCAGAAATTAATGATTACAAGTACAAACTGCTTGTTTGTCACAATAAAGTCACCATTGTGTGTATGTGTATTTGTGTGTATGTATATATATATATATATATATATATATATATATATATATATACACTCACCTAAAGGATTATTAGGAACACCATACTAATACTGTGTTTGACCCCCTTTCGCCTTCAGAACTGCCTTAATTCTACGTGGCATTGATTCAACAAGGTGCTGAAAGCATTCTTTAGAAATGTTGGCCCATATTGATAGGATAGCATCTTGCAGTTGATGGAGATTTGTGGGATGCACATCCAGGGCACGAAGCTCCCGTTCCACCACATCCCAAAGATGCTCTATTGGGTTGAGATCTGGTGACTGTGGGGGCCAGTTTAGTACAGTGAACTCATTGTCATGTTCAAGAAACCAATTTGTAATGATTCGACCTTTGTGACATGGTGCATTATCCTGCTGGAAGTAGCCATCAGAGGATGGGTACATGGTGGTCATAAAGGGATGGACATGGTCAGAAACAATGCTCAGGTAGGCCGTGGCATTTAAACGATGCCCAATTGGCACTAAGGGGCCTAAAGTGTGCCAAGAAAACATCCCCCACACCATTACACCACCACCACCAGCCTGCACAGTGGTAACAAGGCATGATGGATCCATGTTCTCATTCTGTTTACGCCAAATTCTGACTCTACCATCTGAATGTCTCAACAGAAATCGAGACTCATATATATGTGCAGTGGTCGAAAATGGAAATTTGAATGTACCGGTGTTATTAATATTTGGCATCCTGTTGAATCTTGCATTGCCTGACTGTTTGCGTCTGCACAGTTTAAGACACTGTAACATAACTACCGTGAACAATAATTAAAATCCATTAAAAAAATAATTATCTTCATTATATACCACTGACTTTATATAACAGTCTGCAAAGAGGAGTCTTCGCTTGAAAATAGATTTGAATTCATATCACAATGCATTTTCAATTAATTGGCAAAGTGTGCATGATTTATATTTAAACTACCTGTAAATGGATGAAGATAATCTACCTTTTATTTAATAAATCATGCACAGTTGGCAGAAAAGTAATGAATGTGAACATTGAGTGAGGAACGGTTTTTAAATGAATGTTACTTACTGTTACTTATCGGATGCTGTCTATCATTATATTTATCTTCATCGTTATCCTCTTCTGTTTCTGAACTGTGTTACCTTTCTGACTTTTACACTAAGACGGATTTAGGGACCTGAACACTGATCTAGAGCCCAAGGGCCAGGGTAGCACACACAGCACACTGTATCTTCCTCTCCCTGAGGTAATAAGCCCCACAGACACAATTCAGCATTGCAGTTTTATAAAAATGTCAATATTCATTGCTCTGAAACAAAATGAAGACAGAAACTAAGATTAACTGAACTAAGAAGAAAGTACAATGAAAATATACAAGAAATGGGGGCCTGCAGACGACACATATATCTCAATGAGATAAAGGAAATAACAATACAACAATAACATTTCAAAATAAAGTTCCCCCAAAACATTGCCAAACACAACAGCAGAGAGCCCTTTCCTCACAATCCTCACAAGACACGCGAACAACAACATATACAGCAAATGAAAAACAAAAACCCTACCCGCCTGGCGACATGTTAGAGAGAGAACCCCCCCACTAAACTACTCTTCACTTCCTATTTAAAGTGGCAGTCCGGTAACAACTGTATCATTTACAATTATTTCTGTATGTTCTTGTAGCCATATTATTTTGATTGAATACTCATAAAGCCATCGCACTGCTGGAAGAGGCGGCCGGTGCAGTTTCTCAGCGGTTGACCTTTTCTCAAGATCCTTTTATAAAATGCCCAAATTATTTTACATTTAAGAATGAGTAAAGAAGTGCAGAAGTGTAACCAATGTTATCTTTCAAGTTGGAAGCACTGCCCAGGGGGAGGGGTTTCTGCGCACTGCCGTAGGATCCTGATCGAAACGTCACTCTATCAAAGCTGCCATTGACCCCTGCGCTTGTCACTCAGAACACGTCCCTTCCACTTCCTGTTCCATAAAATGTGACGTCAGCGCAGGTTCGTCCTCTTTTGCCACTTCGTCTGGACTGAGAACGTGAGCTCTCTGTGTCTTGTCTGTGCATTAGACCCTTATTGTTGTTTAACAATTATTATTAATTCGGTTGGTTGGCTATTTGTATTGTTTAGTTATTATTATAGCTAATCTGACTCTGTTCAGTCCGCGCTCCGGGGCTCCGGTGCGCTTCGGTTTCGGCTACAAATAGTACACTTTAAAAATAATAGTTGTGTTTATATAGTACCTTATATTTTCCAACTGTTTGCTGCATCTACTTCCTAATTTATTTTTTTTAATTAAAGAAAATCTGTGACAGTTTGTAATGTATTTAATACACAAGAGTACTTTATCTTTGATAATCTTGATTATACTTTATGGCCCTGTTTTCTGCAAACAGATTGTGGCCTTGGATTCATCTTATGAGTTAGAGGCGAGGCACTGAAGAAACTCATTCACACATAAGTTCAAAACTTTGGAATAATGCTTTATTTTAGACAAACGTGTCAGAAAGGAAATTGATTTCTGGGGGTGAACCTGTTTCTCCTTCACAAAAGTAAGAAATTTTATTCCTCCACAGAGTGAAGGTGGACAAGAAATGGCTTTTGGCATCATGTATGTGTCATCATGTAACCTTCTTGCAATTCTTCCTCATGTTTCATATGTTTTGATACTGAAAGACTTTATTGCCCAGTTTTCCTAGTTTTGCAAAGCCACTGTATGAATTTGTGCACCAGGAAGTGCCTGAAGATTTGTACAGTGCTGGAATTGGGACTGAGAGCCACACTAAAGCAAAGAGAAGACTTCAAACAAGCGACTGTGACAGCTTCACCATGAGCAGCACCCCCCGCACAAGAGTGAGACCAAAACATAGACTGTGGACACGCTCTGTCCTGTACTTGAATACTGCTGTTCACAAGTTCTCCAGGACCATGCTGGAACAAGTCTATGAAAATACCCTCATCTGCCGTTTCTGAGGAACCTCATGAAGCTCATTGTAATCTGTCACATTTAGTGTCACCTGTGGAGAGAGCACCACAGATAGAGGTTTCTTCTGGAGTCAGTCTGTACAGTGCGTCATGCCCTTTAATTATACTGATCTTTAATTAACATCGTTCTTTACGACTGCGGACATGGGATCAGAGTTTACAGATGGACTCAATGCTTGTGGGAACCTGTGTGGTGTGGCGAAGAAGAACATGATTGCCATCAAGTGTTCACTGCCATGAGGAAACCACTTTCAAGACCCGTGTCAGGAGTGTATTGGACGTTGCTGGGAGCGCACAAGGATCCACAGAGCGGGAAGCGGAGGAGGAGTGCATCTATATGGGAGCGGTGTTTGGACATGGTGAAAAGTAAGGGCCTTAGTTGCACGAATACTAGAACACAGATTTAGTTTTATTCATGAAATCTGACATGTTCCAGAGACTGCTAGCCATAAACATCAGATATTTTACATATTATCTGGTTTCATTATATAGGATTGGGCGTGGCAGCAAACTTTTGTTTTCTGTGATTCAGAGGGATTTGTGTATTTTAATCATATTTGAGACTTTAAATATTTGGCATGCAATTGGGTCATGTTTTCCTTTAACCATGTTTACTCTACATATGTATAAATAATAATACATAGGATGTTAACTGTGTGTCATAGTACATATTATTGCTCATTTGCCTTCAACCGATGGGAAAATGACGTGACCTTTGACGACCCACAGTGGCACAGGAGATCAGTTCCCTGTTTTACAGTCAAGAATAATGAATCAGTGCAATCCAAACACAAGGAGGCATCTTTGAAAGTGATTGTTGTTGGTTTTATTGAGTTTGCAGTGTGAGGAGGAACACGTGATTTGAGCCGCTCTGTCTGGCGGTGAAGGCGGGTTTTCTAGTCTTCATGTCCCACGGCCAGGACCATCACAACGGCTGCAGGATCCTCTCAGTCTTTCTGCAATTATTGTGTGTGCGTGCGTTCGTGCGTGCGTGCGTGCCTGCGTGCGTGTGTGTGTGTGTGCGTGCGTGTGTGTGCGTGCACGTGTGTGCGTGCCTGCGTCTGTGTGCGTGTGTGCCTGCGTGTGTGTGTGTGTGTGTGTGTGTGTGTGTGTGTGTGTGCGTGCATGCGTGCTCGTGTGTGTGTGTGTGTGTGTGTGTGTGTGTGTGTGTGTGTGTGCGTGCATGCGTGCTCGTGTGTGTGTGTGTGTGTGCGTGTGTGTGTGTGTGTGTGTGTGCGCGTGTGAGGGGAGGAGGGGAGGGGGAGAGCTGATGTTCTGTGTTGCTCTCAATGTCTGTCTGTCTCTGTGTGTCACTCTCTTGCTCGTTTCCCCAGCGCTGGCACTAGAACCAGTCGGCCACGTAGTCAAAGTCTTTGAAGAGCTCTTGCTCCTCTTCAGTCAGGGCCCTGCGCTTGTGGGGCAGAGTGAACACAGGGGCCGCAGAGCCGCACAGGGCCTCACGCTCGCTGATTGTGGGGATGAAGGGAGGCGTCACTCTCTTAGCAAGCAGCGCTGGCCAGTCCACACTCTGAAATGAGAGAGAAGAAAAGAAGGATAAGGGGGTGCCGCCTTCATGGGACAGAGCCCTAAAACGGTTGTGTGCACCACGTACCCTGAAGAAGGGGTGGGCCTTGACGTCTTCCACTCCGCGCTCCCCGGCGCCCAGCCGCCACTCTGGGTCTTTCTCCAACAGCTGCAGATGATTCAAAACAAGAAGGAGAGGCACGTTATTCTCCAGCAATGGACTTAAAGCTGAAACGTGATGCAGGAGAGGAGTCCCGTCACATTTCAATAACAGTGGAATGCATTCATTATGGTTGGGAAGCAGGATACCGAGGCACAACTCGGGGGAAAAAACTTGGCACACGAACCCCTGTGAAGATGGAGGTGGCTTCTGTGGAGAGGTGGCTGGGGAACTGCACTGGGTCTCTGATGATGCTCTCAAACATGGCGTCCTCATCATTGCCAGTGAAGGGACGCTACGGGCACAAGGAGAAAGACAGGAGAGCGCTTGAAGGGTGACTCCAGACCGAGGCTTTGCATTATTCACAATCTTAGCCCAGGACTGCAAAAGCCACACGGACACCAATAGTGTAGACTGTACAACCAAATGGTCAATTCACACCTGAGACATGACTTATTAAAGCACATCAATTATAGAATAGGAAGTGAAATTCATCTGCGCTGTAACCGCAATCCTCCCGAGAACCAAACCTGGTGAACAAAGTGACAACGCAGGCGTGTGCTTTCGGTTCTGTGTGCACGAGAGAGCTGTAGAGATTAAACACTGGCTTGTGTTTCAGCTTTTGGAGCTACTAGTTTACATTTTCCATTAGATTGGTATTTGCAAAATCAACAGGTTTAATGAAGTTGTGTTACCCACCTTGCCGACGAGCATTTCATATAGCAGCACCCCCAGTGCCCACCAGTCCACAGCTCTGGTATATGTCTCCTCTGTAAGGGCTTCGGGGGCAATGAAGTCGGGTGTGCCAATGAATGTGCCGGTGACATCACTGGCACCCATGCCTGGCAAGAACAATGAAGAGGAGTCGGGAAAAACACACCGGAGTAAAAATGTAAATTATACATAGTGCTAAATGAGGAAATCAACACTATTGTTTTTGTAATGTACCTTCTTTGCATATCCCAAAGTCGGCGATTTTAACGAAGCCTTCTCTGTCCAGCAACAGGTTGTCCAGCTTCAGGTCCCTGCAATAAAAATACAGTATAATCACATGGTAGCAGAATAGAGAGAGGACATGCCCGGAACACGAGCACTGTCTCACTGTCAGCCATTAAAGGAAACACACACGTCTCACACTGTGTGCATTCAGGTTCATGTCTGCACTGATATTAGGACGTGGCTTCTCTTATGAGTCACAATCAATCATTTACAACATCTATGAGAAATTAAATTAAATGGGAGAATAGTTGAGGTGGGGTTTGATCTCGGTGACACTGTGCATGTTTTCTTGTGTGTATGTTGTAAAAAGTGCTGATGTGTGAGACCTTACCTGTGAGCTATCTTGTGGCTGTGTAGATGCTCCAGACCCAACACCACACAGGCAGCAGTAAATCTGTTCAAGAAAAGAGACCAACAACAAGAAAGCTCAGATAAAATATCATTTGCTATCAATTCTGATTATATAGGTACACAGTTCAACATCATTACTGTTGGCAGAGCGAGCTTCTCTACCAAGACGTCATGCAGCTCAGTGTTTCACTCACACGGCCCGGGGCTCAGGAAATGCGTCCGCGTCTGAATCCATCTTTAGGTCTCCGCCAACCACATACTCCATTTTGAGGCACACGTGCCCGCTGGTCTGGAAGGCGCCAAAGTAGTTCACCAGGAACGGGTGCTGCTCATTGTTTAACGTCTCAAAGACGCGCCTTTCGCACATGAGGCTGAAAGAGAAAAAAGACAGACAGCAGCTGAAAATACATTCATCAACAGCTTGGACAAAGACGTCCACAGATGCAACAACATGGCAGCTTTTCTGCAGAGTAAGACAGTTAAAAAAGTCAATGATGACCTTTGTGGGCTAATGTGGTCCCTTGGTCTAAAGCATTAAAACCATGAGGAGGTTTATTTATCTTTGCTCTGCTGAGAAACCCAGAAGCATCACTAGAGACAAAAGAAAGCCATACCTGCCAAAATCTTCACTGCCTAGATAGTCTGCCTTCTTCAGTGCTTTAATGGCGTACTTCTCTCCAGTGTCTCTGGCCTCGGCAAGCAGCACCTGTCAAAGCAAGACAGATTCAAGACGGGCAAACTCCGCTCTCGAGCCCAGGAGCAACACTCACAACACAAGCATTTAGAAATATGTCCTCACTAATTGCACTTACAAGTCACAGACAATGTTTCTGTTACAGGTTAGAAAGTGGACGTCAGTTCTAAAGTGTCCACAAATATGTTTTTGGAAAACTGGTGTCGAGCAAATATCTATTCTCCACATCCTCGACTGAATTACCGATCGCTTGGAGCCGCCCCACATTATAATGACCATGACCATGACTCGGGTCACTGGGATATACCTTTCCAAATGTCCCCTGCCCCAGGACAGCAAGGCACTGAAAGTCGCTGGTGTCGGCTTCGACGTGGCAGGGGTCGTCTTCGATATCCCAGAGGTCAGCTTCGACGTGGCTGGCGTCGGCTTCGACGAGGCAGGGGTCGTCATCGATGTCCCAGAGGTCGGCTTCAACGTGGCTGGCGTCGGCATCGACGTCCCAGAGGTCGGCATCGACATGGCAGGCGTCGGCATCGACGTGGCAGGCGTCGGCATCGACGTGGCAGGCGTCGGCATCGACGTGCCAGAGGTCGGCATCAACGTGGCAGGGGTCGTCATCGATGTCCCAGAGGTCGGCTTCGACGTGGCAGGCGTCGGCATCGACATGGCAGGGGTCGGCATCGATGTCCCAGAGGTCGGCTTCGACGTGGCAGGCGTCGGCATCGACGTGGCAGGGGTCGGCATCGACGTGCCAGGGGTCGGCATCGACTTGGCAGGCGTCGGCTTCCACGTGGCAGACGTCGGCATCGACGTGGCAGGCGTCGGCATCGACGTGGTTGACGTCGGCATCGACGTGGTTGACGTCGGCAGAGACGTGGCTGGCGTCGGCTGAGGCGTGGCTGTCGTCGGGTTGGTTCTTCCGTGACAGCCACCACCACCAGCCTATGACCGCCAGCAGTCCAGGTAATGCGTAGGGCAGGAATGACCTAAACCCCATCTTAGCCGGAATCTCTGTCTCTGGGGGAGTCTGAGGCCCGATGGCACCCCACCGGGCCTCTGTCTCTCTCTCTGTCTCTCTGTCTGTCTCTGTGTCTGTCTGTCTCTCACTCCTTATCAGAACAGAAACTCAGAGAACCGATAACAATATAGAAAGGCTTTCGCTACGTAGAGGATAGTGGATTGTCTAACAATGTTTGCACAAAGTCAAAACACGTCCGTTCTCTCTCAGGTAAGCACAGCAGTGGAATGCTTGGCATAAGGAAGGTGGTTTAGAACTCTGGAACCACTGTGATGTCACACTGGCCAGATGATCATCATACGCAATGCTTGTATTGATGGGTGGGGGGGGGGGGTTGGCGATTTGTCTAAGTGCCCAATAACCCCGTGGTCCTAAAGCCTGCGAGTTAGTTCATCTGCTTATCGATGGATTTAAAGTTTCTTATCAAATATAGGGGGGCTAAAGCCGCACTGAATAGGGTCTGACTTGTCCTCTATACATGCATATATGTATGTATATATGTATGTATGTAGTATTGGTAAATAAATCATTCTGACCCATTGAGGTCTGTAAATAGGTTGTGGGATTGACGTCTGTATTAAAGGCTCCAGTGAAATGCTGGGAAGTTACCAAGAGTGCATGTTTCGTATTTGAAAACGCACTGAAAACAGCACACATAGGTTTGACTGCCTATATCTCCAAATCCTAGACTGGGGCCCGGATTAAATCTAAAGTTTGACCCCCCTGCTAATAGCAAACTACAAACCTGTACATTATAGTGGTTATATTTATGATTAGAAGAAAGTGGCATCTAAAAATGAAACCGCAACCAGTACAGTTGTCTAGTTCTGTATTAGCGGGTGGGTCAAAGTTTTGATTTAATCCCAGCCTGGGATTCTAAAATCCTGAATACACTTTCTTTAAAATAACCTAATATAAAAAATAAAAGTGGAATGGCAGCTAATATACACTCACCTAAAGGATTATTAGGAACACCATACTAATACTGTGTTTGACCCCCTTTCGCCTTCAGAACTGCCTTAATTCTACGTGGCATTGATTCAACAAGGTGCTGAAAGCATTCTTTAGAAATGTTGGCCCATATTGATAGGATAGCATCTTGCAGTTGATGGAGATTTGTGGGATGCACATCCAGGGCACGAAGCTCCCGTTCCACCACATCCCAAAGATGCTCTATTGGGTTGAGATCTGGTGACTGTGGGGGCCAGTTTAGTACAGTGAACTCATTGTCATGTTCAATAAACCAATTTGAAATGATTCGACCTTTGTGACATGGTGCATTATCCTGCTGGAAGTAGCCATCAGAGGATGGGTACATGGTGGTCATAAAGGGATGGACATGGTCAGAAACAATGCTCAGGTAGGCCGTGGCATTTAAACGATGCCCAATTGGCACTAAGGGGCCTAAAGTGTGCCAAGAAAACATCCCCCACACCATTACACCACCACCACCAGCCTGCACAGTGGTAACAAGGCATGATGGATCCATGTTCTCATTCTGTTTACACCAAATTCTGACTCTACCATCTGAATGTCTCAACAGAAATCGAGACTCATCAGACCAGGCAACATTTTTCCAGTCTTCAACTGTCCAATTTTGGTGAGCTTGTGCAAATTGTAGCCTCTTTTTCCTATTTGTAGTGGAGATGAGTGGTACCCGGTGGGGACTTCTGCTGTTGTAGCCCATCCGCCTCAAGGTTGTACGTATTGTGGATTCACAAATGCTTTGCTGCATACCTCGGTTGTAACGAGTGGTTATTTCAGTCAAAGTTGCTCTTCTATCAGCTTGAATCAGTCGGCCCATTCTCCTCTGACCTCTAGCATCAACAAGGCATTTTCGCCCACAGGACTGCCGCTTACTGGATGTTTTTCCCTTTTCACACCATTCTTTGTAAACCCTAGAAATGGTTGTGCGTGAAAATCCCAGTAACTGAGCAGATTGTGAAATACTCAGACCGGCCCGTCTGGCACCAACAACCATGCCACGCTCAAAATTGCTTAAATCACCTTTCTTTCCCATTCAGACATTCAGTTTGGAGTTCAGGAGATTGTCTTGACCAGGACCACACCCCTAAATGCATTGAAGCAACTGCCATGTGATTGGTTGGTTAGATAATTGCATTAATGAGAAATTGAACAGGTGTTCCTAATAATCCTTTAGGTGAGTGTATATCTAAAAAAATTTGAAGTATGCAAAGCAAATAAAGAGTTAATCAGTTAATTATCATAATGCTGATGTCTTTATTGCTGTTAGTTGTTCTTTAATATTATTTATTACTTCTATGCAGACACTTTATTAAGGTTGATTTACAATTGTTTCAATATATCACATTATTTTACATACAGTTTCCCATTTACTCAGTTTATTTTTTCAGATAAGGTTGAACTTGCAATGTACATAAATGTAGATGACAGTGTGTTTTGTTATATATATATAAATAGGTTTACATTGCATTTTTGTTTTGTTTATTTATGTATTTATTTATTTAACTATATCATGTCATATTTAAATTACAATACAGTCTCCTAGCATAATACAATCTGTGACATATAACACAGGGCTCCCATTTGGACTGATGACGCAAGTGTGATAAGACTTGTTTGATGTGCCCTTTAGGAATTATTTCAAATCCTGGTGCACACACACACATGAAATGCACATGCATCTAGTATTGAATATTTACATACATACATATGAAACACTCACACACATACACACACATATGAAACACTCACACATAGATTAAACACTTTTCTTATTAGTTGTACAGTGAGGGAAAAAAGTATTTGATCCCTTGCTGATTTTGTATGTTTGCCCACTGACAAAGAAATGATCAGTCTATAATTGTAATGGTAGGTGTATTTTAACAGTGAGAGACAACAAAAAAATCCAGAAAAACGCATTTCAAAAAAGTTATACATTGATTTGCATGTTAATGAGGGAAATAAGTATTTGATCCCCTATCAATCAGCAAGATTTCTGGCTCCCCAGGTGTCTTTTATACAGGTAACGAGCTGAGATTAGGGGCACTCTCTTAAAGGGAGTGATCCTAATCTCAGCTCGTTACCTGTATAAAAGACACCTGTCCACAGAAGCAATCAATCAATCACATTCCAAACTCTCCACCATGTCCAAGACCAAAGAGCTGACCAAGGATGTCAGGGACAAGATTGTAGACCTACACAAGGCTGGAATGGGCTACAAGACCATCGCCAAGCAGCTTGGTGAGAAGGTGACAACAGTTGGTGCGATTATTCGCAAATGGAAGAAACACAAAATAACTGTCAGTCTCCCTCGGTCTGGGGCTCAATGCAAGATCTCACCTTGTGGAGTTTCAATGATCATGAGAACGGTGAGGAATCAGCCCAGAACTACACGGGAGGATCTTGTTAATGATCTCAAGGCAGCTGGGACCATAGTCACCAAGAAAACAATTGGTAACACACTACGCCGTGAAGGACTGTAATCCTGCAGCGCCCGCAAGGTCCCCCTGCTCAAGAAAGCACATGTACAGGCCTGTCTGAAGTTTGCCAATGCACATCTGAATGATTCAGAGGAGAACTGGGTGAATGTGTTGTGGTCAGATGATACCAAAATCGAGCTCTTTGGTATCAACTCAACTCGCCGTGTTTGGAGGAGGAGGAATGACCCCAAGAACACCATCCCCACCGTCAAACATGGAGGTGGAAACATTATGCTTTGGGGGTGTTTTTCTGCTAAGGGGACAGGACAACTGCACCGCATCAAAGGGACGATGGACGGGGCCATGTACCGTCAAATCTTGGGTGAGAACCTCC
This sequence comes from Amia ocellicauda, assembly GCF_036373705.1. NCBI lineage: Eukaryota > Metazoa > Chordata > Actinopteri > Amiiformes > Amiidae > Amia > Amia ocellicauda. The sequence continues at coordinate 16,130,812 of NC_089860.1, forward strand.
TTCCCTCAGCCAGGGCATTGAAAATGGGTCGTGGATGGGTATTCCAGCATGACAATGACCCAAAACACACAGCCAAGGCAACAAAGGAGTGGCTCAAGAAGAAGCACATTAAGGTCCTGGAGTGGCCTAGCCAGTCTCCAGACCTTAATCCCATAGAGCTGAAGGTTCAAGTTGCCAAATGTCAGCCTCGAAACCATAATGACTTGGAGAGGATCTGCAAAGAGGAGTGGGACAAAGTCCATCCTGAGATGTGTGCAAACCTGGTGGCCAACTACAAGAAACGTCTGACCTCTGTGATTGCCAACAAGGGTTTTGCCACCAAGTACTAAGTCGAAGGGGTCAAATACTTATTTCCCTCATTAACATGCAAATCAATGGATAACTTTTTTGAAATGCGTTTTTCTGGATTTTTTTGTTGTTATTCTGTCTCTCACTGTTAAAATACACCTACCATTAAAATTATAGACTGATCATTTCTTTGTCAGTGGGCAAACGTACAAAATCAGCAGGGGATCAAATACTTTTTTCCCTCACTGTAGCTGCCACAGCTCAACCTACAGCTCTGTTGCCAGAACCGAAACGGAACCAACTAAGTCTTTGCCGGCAACAGAAGAGTTAAACTGGGAGAAGGAGATTGAGCCGTACGAAGAATTATTTTAAAGGACTTTTAAATAAGGAACTTTACAAACTGCGCATGCCTGCCTGTACCCATCTGATCAGTGGAGTTTTACAGCTGGACAATTGACTAAGTCGACTGAATACGAAAGTGTCAGTCATTTAAATAGCTATTGAGTCTTAAGAAACATGACCCTTGGAACCAAACAGGGCCCTGCTTTCCTCAAAGACTTTGTCTTCAATTAACTACGGTGGAAACCCTGCTTACAAAGAAGATTTTGTGCACAACCTTGGAGCTTTCAAACCAGTGGAAAATCTGTTTGGAAAAGACTCTACTTTCGCGAAACCCCAACTTCCAGGAGCATCGACTGAGTGGAAGTTCTTGGACAAAGCCGAACCGGACTGCCTTTGTTCCAAACCACACGGACCTCGTGCCGTGTGCTGTTATCTGAGCCCGAAGCCAGAGAGGCCTCTCTGCGACGAAGTTCAGATAAGTTTAACAGTTTGGAGTTTATTATTCATGACATTTGAGAAATCAATTAGAAATGTTATTCTGTGAGTTATAAACTTTAGAATGTGTAATATCATTTAGTATTTTCTTAAATATAAATGTGTGTTGCATTAAACTGTTTTGTTTGACAATTTTAGAAATAAAATCTGTCAACGCCGAGAAATATCTTCTCATTCCTGTTTAACTGTTTAATCTGAAATTGACAGGTTAATAGACACTATTAAAGGTGGCCCTGCCTATTCTTAATCATTGAATAGTAATCAGTTAGGGAGAATTGTGGTAAGAAGAAATGATAGGATTTTTCTCGGCACCCAAACGTAAATGAGACTGATATATATAACGAGAAGTTATTTGACTTAAATACTAATCTGCGTAGTTATTTAATGTCCAACTAACAATACTAATGAGAGACTCACCTTCGTCTTACTAACTGGTAATGTAGTCAATGTGTTTGTAATTTTGTGTAACGTTTTGTGTGTTATCATATGCCATTCCATGGTCTTTGATTTGGTCACGGAAGTGATTTGACTTTGATTTGTTGATCTTGAGTGAATTTTAATTAGTTTTTCCCTTTTGTATAACTAGTGTAGTGTTGCATTTTATCTTTGTTCTTAATAAATTTGACCATTTATATCTTAGGAATTGGTGTCTGCGTCCAATTATTACGGAAATTAAGTTCTACAAGATTCCAGGATTCATGATAAGGTGATACTATAAATTCACTTCTTTGAACTGAAATGTATAAGTGTACCTTACGCTACATATGGATGCAATGTGAAACAAATTCTCTATTTCCTTAAAGGAAAAAATACAAAGCCCACAACAACATGACTTATGCAATAATGCTGCTTCCTTTTATTTAGTGAAACTCTTTTAAATTTAAAAATATATATTTAAGCAGCATTTTAACATTCAAAATGAATACTGAAATATCACTGAAAGTACAACTGTGCAAAATTCAAATCACAACATTTAGTTAACACAATACACAATATATATATAATGTAACTCAACTTATTCAATAGCCTAATAGTTTAGCAATGTGAGCTGCACCGAAAATGCCTTAACATTAGCGTCCTTGTGGCAACATTTTCTGGTCATAACAGCGAAATACAAAATGTATTAGACTATCTATGTAACTAATTTATACAATCTAAATCTAAACGATTTACTTTTCCACATTTCCAAACCACACTCAACACTCAGACTGCCGTCTGCATTCAGAAACACACTGTGTGCTCGAGTTCAGTCAATACAAAATAAATGGCTGCTGCTAGCTTAATAATATTCATGTGTTTGTTGCTCCTCTTCCCTTTTCTGTCATTGCTAGTGTCGCACAAGGGTGTTTGTCTTTTAGGTGGGTTAACATACCAGCTGTAGATTTGTGGTAGTTTAATTGCACTGCACATATTATACACTTAAAAGTGTTTTCGTCTCTGTGAGGAAGCCATTGGTCGTGTTTTTGTAGCGCAGATTTCCGCAGACATGCGCAGATCTGCAGAATTCCACCGATTGTGCTTATATGGAATTTGTCAAAAAAATATTATAATCCTAGAATACTTTGATCCAGTTCATTATAAAGTCAGTAATTAAGACTATGAAAAGTCATTATTTTTCCACATCCTTAACCTGCAGGAACCTTGCTCTAATCTGACTGTTATTCCCCCTGCCCTGAGAAAATATGTATTTTCGGTTCCCCTTTAAGGCAAAGTTTCAGACTAGATTTGTCGGTGGATCATATTGGATTACAACATCTATTATTTCTGATATCCGATCCAGTGTCTTTGGCCTGTATCGGACCGATATCGATATGGATTATCGGATCGGCGCAACTCAACCAAGACGTTAGCAGCAGATCCTTTAAGTCCTGTAAGCTCCGAGGTGGGGCCTCCATGGATCGGACTTGTTTGTCCAGCACATCCCAAAGATGCTCGATTGGATTGAGATCTGGGGAATTTGGAGGCCAATTCAACACCTTGAACTTGTGATTCATCAGACGAGGCCACCTTCTTCCATTGCTCCATGGTCCAGTTCTGATGCTCACGTGCCCATTGTAGGTGCTTTCGGCAGTGGACAGGGGTCAGCATGGGCACCCTGACTGGTCTGCGGCTACGCAGCCCCATACGCAACAAACTGCGATGCACTGTGTGTTCTGACACCTTTCTATCAGAACCAGCATTCACTTTTTCAGCAATTTGAGCAACAGTAGCTCCCCACATGCATCAATGAGCCTTGGCCGCCCATGACCCTGTCGCCGGTTCACCGCTTTTCCTTCCTTGGAGCACTTTTGATAGGTACCGACCACTGCAGACCGGGAACACCCCACAAGAGCTGCAGTTTTGAAGATGCTCTGACCCAGTCGTCTAGCCATCACAATTTGGCCCTTGTCAAAGTTGCTGGTCAAACTATATATATAATTCTATACATTTTACTGTGTTTCTCTAAGAAAAGTATGCCCCGTTTCCACTGGCGGACGCGTCCGGCCTGGGATGCTTAAACGGGTGTTTCCACTGGCTAAGCATCCGGATGTGTCCGTTTCACGCCCATTAAGGAAATATCTCTTCTTCTGAAAGAGAATATGTGCGCTTGACTTGCAGAGAGACAGGGGAGAGATAAGATACATTATGTCGGAATATATAATCTCAAGTGCCGTGTGGGATCACAAAGAAATTACAGTTTTATTAGCAGCATGGAGTGAAATCCACATACAGAAACAATGACTGCCTACAGTTAATATCCGAGTGTATTAAAAACTTGGATTTCACAGGACCGGTGCAGTGCCCTGACTAGTTAAAAATAAACTGAAGGATAATAATTGGACCGGTAGCAGCCGATTTTATTAATATTTTATGAACAGCTGGACGGTGTTTCAGGCTGTTGTTTTGTGAATGGTGTGTAGGACAATCTGCCTGTGTTTGAAAGTTTGGGCTGTCTCCCTTCTTTCACACATCAGCCCCTTTTGGATCCAGCAATAAGTCCAGCGATACAGCCACTGCAGTGAGTTCCCCTTGCACTGCATGATGACATCATGGCTAAACTCCGCCTTAACTCCGCCTCATGCTGGACGCTGGAATCATTGAACTGGTCAGTGCCTCACCCTGGATCTCCAACCTTGTCATTGCAAAGAAGAAGTTGGGTGGCCTGTGAGTCTGCATTGACCTCTGTGAGGAGAATAAGTCTGTAATACCAGACAAATACCCTCTCCCCACCACTAAGAGCTCACAGCCAACTTCTATGGCTCTATGGTCTTCTCCAAACTTGACTTTTGGCAGGGTTATTTGCAGGTACCCCTCCACCCCAACAGCAGGGACCTCACCGTATTCGTCTCACACACGGGTGTGTTCATGTACACACGCATGCCGTTTAGTCTCAGTTCTGCACCAAGTTGCTTTCAAAAACTAATGTAATCTATCTTTGCCGAAATTCCCAGGGTAGCTGTCTACCTAGATGACATTGTGGTCCATGGGCCTAACGCTGACACCCACAATCAGTGCCTGCACAGGGTATTTTCCGCACTCCAGCAATACAAACTCACCCTCAATGGGGAGAAATGCGTGTTCACAGCCCCTGAAGTCGAGTTTGTCAGTTTTTGGCTGTCCGCTAAGGGCATTTCTCCACTTCAATCCAACGTGGATGCTGTACACCTCATACCTGAGCTGTCTTCTTTCCTAGGCACGATGGTTTATTATCTCTGGTTTCTGCTGTAATACTCAACCACAAAATCTCCTCTCCGTCAGTTGCTTAAAAAAGACACACCCTGGGTTTAGACCCCAGCCTGCAAGTGAGGCAGTGCATGTCCCGAAGAGCCAGCTCACCACTTCCTTTTATAAACCCACAAGTGAGACTCCTAGTGGGAGAAAAAGCTAAATGAAGGAATGTCAACAGAGAAAAAGATTTAAGGAGGGAGCAATGAAAGAGGATTGTGGTCACGTAGGGGAGGAGAGGAAGATAGGAGAGCACTTGGGTAAGAGAAATGAACAAAGGAGAATTGTTGTGAAGAGTGAGCAATGAGGAGGGCAAGGGTTATCACCACAAAGATGACTTTTTAGGGAGATAATGTCGTGGCTGTGGCCATTTCAGAAGACTCCACGTATGATGTCTCTCTCTCTTGTGCTACTAGTGGCGATGCACCGCAATCATCAACCGTTACCAGTTGCAAATTTAATCCATAAATACAGTCATAAAAATGTATACTGGTTGAATTTTTTCATCGCTTTAATAACAAATAGATACATTGGATACACTTAAGCAGTTAATATAGTTCTGTGGGATAAACATCATTGCAAAGTAGCTTTTCTCTGTTAATAATCCTTGTGATGGAGTGAACCCCTCTCCAATAAAATGACACTAATCATTGCTGGTTTAGTGTGATTTAGTGTTTTGAAGTTAGAAAACATTAAATGTTATTAATGGTAGTAATCTGTTGTGTTAAAAAGGGGAAAAAATATGGTTGGTATTAATTAATCATTTATGAACGTACATGTTGTGGAGGGAAAGGGGGAACTAAACTGGAGTTGTTAGGCTTGGTGTGTGAGCGGCCATGTTGGTGAAGGACAAGGTGGTTACAGAGGCCACTATGGAGAAGTGCAATATATGCTCCAATATATACATATCTTAATGCTAATTTAGGCCATTTAAAATATGGGAAACACTTTATAATACAGTACCCTTATTACAGTTTACTTACACTGTAATTGCACAGTAAAAATAGTGAATTGACCATGTAGTATGTGTTATTTACTTTACATATTCATTTAAAATGGTGCAAATCTTTGTGATATCACTGATGACCTTAAACTCATCCCTTGTTACAGTGTAAAAACATAAAAATGCATTACCACTCCAGTACATGTAACAACAAATAATAAATGCAGCATCAAGGACAGATTATCTTGGTGGTGGAATAACTGCCTGGCTGTGGTGTTTTAGGTATAAGAAGGAGAAACCACGGTGAATGCCTTAGGACTATATTTATTGCAAACTTATTAATAGTCATTGGCCGACATTACCGGAGCTTACTCTATACCCGCTCACAAGGTTTCTACTTCTGCCCATGGCAGGGACATAGATAGTGGATTATAACCATGGTGCAGTCTCCTCATTAGCACTACCTAGTGGTTGCCATATAAAGTCCGCCTAAGATACTATATCCCTTCCCCTCTGATAATACAAGTTTTACGTTATCACATTAGGATAACTAAAATCATTTTACACTAACAATGTTTCAGCAGTAAGCCCACGTAATAACCCATATAATCTATTATTACAATTCCCTTTTTTATTTATTTTAACAACACAACCTCTTTTAATCTTAAACTAGGGATTTCTGGGTAGACTACCATCCATCCCAGTGAGTTCCAGGGTGCATTCTAACCCTGTGGCTGGGGAACCCACTTCTAAGTGTAAGCTTTCAAATAAGCTGGAGGTCTCCTGCTCCGATCTTCTGACCTCAAGTTGCTGATCTGGTACCATTTCCAGCTGTGAGGAGGAAAGTCTGAACTGGTGGGAGTGTTCTCTTCCCCACACGGTGCTGCTGGCATTTCAACTGGTGTTGCTGAACACCAGTGACTGAAGTTTCTGGTGTAAACTGGTTCACCCTCCACTACACTCATGCCGATCATGGTTCTGCTTTTGTCTAAGTTGTCTGAGTTCGACTTGACCCCTGAAATCTGGGTGGATGAGATCAAGTGTGGATCTCACCACCATCTTCGGTATGCCATGCTGACTGAAGCTTTTTCTTAGACATGCAATGGTGATGGCTGATGTAACACTGTTGAGAGGATAGGCTTCAATCCACTTAGAATAAGCATCAACTAGGACCAGCAAACATCTTCCCTTTAAATGGTCCTGTATAATCAATATGCACTCTTCTCCAAGGCTTTTCTGGCCACTCCCAAGGATGTAAAGGCGTGACAGCTGGAAGGTTTCTATTCTCCTGACATACATGGTACGTCTTCACTAGTGTCTCAATTTCTGTATCGAGCTTAGGCCACCACACGTTACTTCGGGAGAGTCCCTTCATTCTGCCGATCCCAGGATGAGACTGATGTAGTTGTTTCAGCACAGCTGCTCTGCCTGGTGGAGGAATGATTGCTCTGGCAGCCCACAACACACATCCTTCTTGTGTGCTGATTTCCTGTTCTGTTGCCTGGTCTGATGAGTCTCGATTTCTGTTGAGACATTCAGATGGTAGAGTCAGAATTTGGCGTAAACAGAATGAGAACATGGATCCATCATGCCTTGTTACCACTGTGCAGGCTGGTGGTGGTGGTGTAATGGTGTGGGGGATGTTTTCTTGGCACACTTTAGGCCCCTTAGTGCCAATTGGGCATCGTTTAAATGCCACGGCCTACCTGAGCATTGTTTCTGACCATGTCCATCCCTTTATGACCACCATGTACCCATCCTCTGATGGCTACTTCCAGCAGGATAATGCACCATGTCACAAAGGTCCAATCATTTCAAATTGGTTTCTTGAACATGACAATGAGTTCACTGTACTAAACTGGCCCCCACAGTCACCAGATCTCAACCCAATAGAGCATCTTTGGGATGTGGTGGAACGGGAGCTTCGTGCCCTGGATGTGCATCCCACAAATCTCCATCAACTGCAAGATGCTATCCTATCAATATGGGCCAACATTTCTAAAGAATGCTTTCAGCACCTTGTTGAATCAATGCCACGTAGAATTAAGGCAGTTCTGAAGGCGAAAGGGGGTCAAACACATTATTAGTATAATGTTCCTAATAATCCTTTAGGTGAGTGTATATATATACACACTACCGTTCAAAAGTTTGGGGTCACTTAGAAATGTCCTTGTTTTCAAAAGAAAAGCAATTTTTATATCCATTAAAATAACATAAAATTGATCAGAAATACAGTGTAGACATTGTTAATGTTGTAAATGACTATTGTAGCTGGAAATGCCTGATTTGTAATGGAATATCTACATAGGCGTAGAGGTCCATTATCAGCAACCATCAGTCCTCTGTTCCAATGGCACGTTGTGTTTGCTAATCCAAGTTTATCAATTTAAAAAGCTAATTGACAACTAGATGACTGAGGTCTGCAAGGCTGTAATTGCTGCAAATGGAGGATTCTTTGACGAAATCAAAGTTTGAAGGACAAAATTTTTATTTCAATTAAAAATCATTATTTCTAATCTTGTCAATGACTATATTTCATATTCATTTTGTCATTTTGCTATATCTCCAATTCAAACTCATATCATGTATGTTTTCATGGAAAACAAGGACATTTCTAAGTGACCCCAAACTTTTGAATGGTAGTGTATATATTGTGTGTATATATATATATATATATATATATATATATACACACACTGATCAGCCATAACATTATGACCACAGGTACAGTGAATGACACTGATAATCCCGTTATCATGGCACCTGTCAGTGGGTGGGATATATTAGGCAGCAAGTGTACATTTTGTCCTCAAAGTTGATGTGTTAGAAGCAGGAAAAATGGGCAAGTGTAAGGATCTGAGCGACTTTGACAAGGGCCAAATTGTGATGGCTAGACGACTGGGTCAGAGCATCTCCAAAACTGCAGCTCTTGTGGGGTGTTCCCGGTCTGCGGTGGTCGGTACCTATCAAAAGTGGTCCAAGGAAGGAAAAGCGGTGAACCAGCGACAGGGTCATGTGTGGCCAAGGATCATTGATGCACGTGGGGAACAAAGGCTGGCCCGTGTGGTCCGATCCAACAGACGAGCTACTGGAATAAGGTGACCTGGTCTGATGAATCAAGAGTTGAAGGTGTTGACTTGGCCTCCAAATCAAATTCCCTAGATCTCAATCCAATAGAGCATCTGTGGGATGTGATGGACAAACAAGTCCGATCCATGGAGGCCCCACCTTGCAACTTACAGGACTTAAAGGATCTGCTGCTAACGTCTTGGTGCCAGATACCACAGCACACCTTCAGAGGTCTAGTAGAGTCCATGCCTCGGCGGGTCAGGGCTGTTTTGGTGGCAAAAGTGGTACCTACACATTATTAGGCAGGATGGATGATCAGTGTATATATATATATATATATATATATATATTTTTTATTTCTAATAAGAAAAGTGTGTGTTTAATCTATGTGTGAGTGTTTCATATGTGTTTGTGAACATTTCATATTAAATTGTGTGTTTCATATGCATATGTGTGAGCGTTTCATGTGTGTGTATGTGTGTTTCATATGTATGTATGTAAATATTCAATACTAGATACATGTGCATTTCATATGTGTGTGTGCACCAGGATTTGAAATAATTCCTAAAGGGCACATCAAACAAGTCTTATCACACTTGCGTCATCAGCCCAAATGGGTGCCCTGTGTTATATGTCACAGATTGTATTATGCTAGGAGACTGTATTGTAATTTAATATGACATGATATAGTTAAATAAATAAATAAATAAACAAATAAACAAACAAACAAAACAAAAATGCAATGTAAACCTATTTGGAAGAAAGTGGATCAGTATTAAGCCAATTTCAACATACTGACTGCTTAGATGAAGTAAATATGTTTTGTTATTGTATGCTAATTAATAATGGAGGCACAAGTTTTGTTTTCATTTCGGAAGTGTAAGTGTTTGTGGGGGGAGGATGCACCCCCTGAATATTATTGAGGGGTGAAATTGACGCTCCCTCAATATTGGTGGGAGTGGGGACAAGTCGCCTATGGACTTTTTTATTTGAGCCAGACATATAGTGTCCGGCCCATGCCGGTTAATTTCTGCCTGGACTGGAGGGAACTTCAAATGTAAGCCGCCCTGGAGAACATTTCAGTTAGACCTGATGATGATCTATGCAGGAAAGGTGTATTTCTCCTGTCTTTCCATGTTTTGTCAGAATTTAGTTTTTTCTGTAAAACATCCAGTTATCTTTCAAGTTGGAAGCACTGCCCAAGGGGGAGGGGTTTCTGCGCACTTCTGTAGGAACCCGATCGAACCGTCACTCTATCAAAGCTGCCATTGGCCCCTGAACTCGTCACTCAGAACAGATCCCTTCCACTTCCTGTTCTATACAACGTGACATCAGCGCAGGTTTGTCCTCTTTTGCTGTTTCGCTGGACTCAGGAACGTAAGCTCTCTGTGTCTGTGTTTGTAATAAACATTCAAACTGCATATTTCGGCTGGCTGGCTCACTTCATAGTGTTGTTCACAACCATTTTTTCGCTACACATCGTCTCTGTCTTGTGTGTTTAGTTATTATTGAAAGCTAATCCTGATTCTGTCCCGTCCGTGCACCGGAGGTCTGGCTGCGCATTCAGTTTCAGTTTCGTTCACAAGAAGAGCCTTTTAAAAATAATAGTCGTGTTTATATAGTGCTATATAAATTCTGACTGCTTGCTGTGTTGGTTTTTTGTCCACAGGGCTTTTTCCTCCACAGCAGGAGAGCTAGCAGCGGCAGTAAAATCCGAGGCCCGGCTGCCCAGCCTGAGCCTCGATGTGTCGTTAGAGATCTCGCCCGCGTGAGGTGCTCCTCCGCCGGCTTGCGCCCGCAGTACAGCCCGCAACTGCGGCTGTAGGAGATCTCGCTCTCAGTGTTCGCTGAGAACGAGCTCTGCTAGCCCTCCCGGTCTGTGCGTGCGTGCCTAGGTTTTAGATCCCGCTACGGCTGGTGGTCTACTACCCTCGGCCCCTGCGTCACCTGGTGTCCCCAGAAACCCCGGCACACACGGTGTGGTTAAGCCTATGGGCCTATGCAGCGCTTGAATCCAGCACCTGATGCGTGGTATACACAGTGTTCAGTCTGGCAACAGCATGTTGCTGTCACGCGATAAGTTTATATTGTATATTGTTCAGCTCAGCTACTCTGTTGACTAGCCAGCTGTGTATTATATTGTATTTTTCTCATTGGGTCTGTGGCCCCACTCCTATTGGATCAGGGATCCACTCCATGATATTGTGCGGAGGCCGCACAAGTGCTTGATTGCCCGCGCCAAACATTGTGCAAGTAGATTACGGACTCGCTCCTAGCTGCACTAGAAGAGCAGCTGGACTTACTCTTGTAAGCGGAGGGCGTAAGAGTTAACCTCTGTAGCCCCACTTTGTATATGCTGATTGCAGACAGTTCCCGGTAGAGCGTGACTACAGTCCTCGCTCCTGGACGGCTCAGGTGTGGCCCTACGGGATCCCTAAGGTTACTGTTTGAAGTTGTGTTGGGGTACAATTGCCCCCTATGTATTGTATATACCCACTGTATAACTGTTAGAAAATATAATAAACTTTCCAGTAAGTTACTAGTTAAAACTTGTTTTTATTAGGATTTCTCTGCTCAGACTTATCTGTGTGGCAGATAGAAACAATTTCTGCTGCCGTGGAAATTCTTTGGGTAACGAACCAAAATTATCTATTAATACATTCTTATTAGTACAGTGTGTCCTTGGTACCAACGCCTCCATGCTTAAACTAATTATAGAGAATACCTTATTAATTATCACTTCCCGTGTCTCGGAACTGCCCCGGACATACAGTGAGGGAAAAAAGTAATTGATCCCCTGCTGATTTTGTACGTTTGACCACTGACAAAGAAATGATCAGTCTATAATTTTAATGGTAGGTGTATTTTAACAGTGAGAGACAGAATAACAACAACAAAATCCAGAAAAACGCATTCAAAAAAGTTATAAATTGATTTGCATGTTAATGAGGGAAATAAGTATTTGATACCCTATCAATCAGCAAGATTTCTGGCTCCCAGGTATCTTTAATACAGGTCACAATCTGAGATTAGGAGCACTCTCTTTAAGGGAGTGCTCCTAATCTCAGCTCGTTACCTGTATAAAAGACACCTGTCCACAGAAGTAATCAATCAATCACATTCCTAACTCTCCACCATGGCCAAGACCAAAGAGCTGTCCAAGGATGTCAGGGACAAGATTGTAGACCCACACAAGGCTGGAATGGGCTACAAGACCATCACCAAGCATCTTGGTGAGAAGGTGACAACAGTTGGTGCGATTATTCGCAAATGGAAGAAACACAAAATAACTGTCAGTCTCCCTCGGTCTGGGGCTCCATGCAAGATCTCACCTCGTGGAGTTTCAATGATCATGAGAACGGTGAGGAATCAGCCCAGAACTACACGGGAGGATCTTGTTAATGATCTCAAGGCAGCTGGGACCATACTCACCAAGAAAACAATTGGTAACACACTACGCCATGAAGGACTGAAATCCTGCAGCGCCCGCAAGGTCTCCCTGCTCAAGAAAGCACATGTACAGGCCCGTCTGAAGTTTGCCAATGAACATCTGAATGATTCAGAGGAGAACAGGGTGAAAGTGTTGTGGTCAGATGAGACCAAAATCAAGCTCTTTGGCATCAACTCAACTCGCCGTGTTTGGAGGAGGAGGAATGACCCCAAGAACACCATCCCCACCGTCAAACATGGAGGTGGAAACATTATGCTTTGGGGGTGTTTTTCTGCTAAGGGGACAGGACAACTGCACTGCATCAAAGGGACGATGGACGGGGCCATGTACCGTCAAATCTTGGGTGAGAACCTCCTTCCCTCAGCCAGGGCATTGAAAATGGGTCGTGGATGGGTATTCCAGCATGACAATGACCCAAAACACACAGCCAAGGCAACAAAGGAGTGGCTCAAGAAGAAGCACATTAAGGTCCTGGAGTGGCCTAGCCAGTCTCCAGACCTTAATCCCATAGAAAATCTGTGGAGGGAGCTGAAGGTTCGAGTTTCCAAACGTCAGCCTCGAAACCTTAATGACTTGGAGAGGATCTGCAAAGATCCCTCCTGAGATGTGTGCAAACCTGGTGGCCAACTACAAGAAACGTCTAACCTCTGTGATTGCCAACAAGGGTTTTGCCACCAAGTACTAAGTCGAAGGGGTCAAATACTTATTTCCCTTATTAACATGCAAATCAATTTAAAACTTTTTTGAAATGCGTTTTTCTGGATTTTTTTGTTTTTATACTGTCTCTCACTGTTAAAATACACCTACCATTACAATTATAGACTGATCATTTCTTTGTCAGTGGGAAAACGTACAAAATCAGCAGGGGATCAAATACTTTTTTCCCTCACTGTATGCCAAGAAGATATCATCCAGTTTCGGGACTGCCCTGAAACTCCTTTAAAATACTGCTTGTAGATGTATAAAAGGCTGTGTGAAACATTCAATAAACGAAGATAAATTAACAAACTTCAGTGTCTGTGAATTTTTCCTTCCCGACCGCTCGACTCCTGCAGAAAGGTCTCATCTGTTACTGGAAGCGCTCACTGGGGTGCCTGATTCACTGGGATCCGAAGGGTTGCTTTAACTGAAGCGTTGTACCTTAACAAGTTGTGTTGCCGAGGCCCCCTAGCAGTGCTCCTCGAGGCAGGCTCCCTTATCAGCTTGCTGCCTCCTCCCTTGCGACGGTTTTGATACACAGTAACCCCTCCCCCTTGGGCAGTGCTTCCGACTTGAAAGATAACAATAGGTTGCGTATGCAAGCACGGTTGTCTGAAAAAGGAAGCACTGCCCAAGGGTTGCAAGGTCGCGTGGGAGTCCTGGCTCCCGGCAAAAGAGGATGAACCTGCACTGATGTCACGTTTTATGGAACAGGAAGTGGAAGGGACCTGTTCAGAGTGACGAGCGCAGGGGCCAATGGCAGCTTTGATAGAGTGATGGTTCGATCTGTATCCTACGGTAGTGCGCAGAAACCCCTCCCACTTGAGCAGTGCTTCCTTTTTCAAATAACTGGGGTTGCATAAGCAAACTATCGTTTCCACTTCTCTGGATAATAATAATAGTCAGAGTGCATTGTTTAATCATTTAAACTGTGAATACCGGTTTTTCTTTTAAAAAATCTCACTTGAATTAATCCCTGACTGCAACAGGGACACCACTGCTAGTGCTGACCCGAGGACATAGTTTAATTATTTATTTTTAAATATACATATTTGTTATTTTTGATCAATTTTATATGTTGCTTTTAAATGTGTTGACCACTGTCTTGCCAAAACCATAAAGTGCATGGTTAAAGAAGGATAATAAATAAGAAAAAATAACACCTTGACTATTTCCAAAAGAAGCCTCCCAATCTTGATATTCAAACTCCAAGTTATTTGAAAGTTACTAAGAACTTCAGCTTTTTGAAGGAATCATCACCGTATTAATGACATTACTGACATGCATGTTTGTATTTTTCAGTGAAAATGCCTTACGATGTAAAAAGCCGGTACCAGTCGGTTCTGACCATGTCCCTGTCAGCAGGGTGAGGCAGACCGGATTACTGCTCCCATTGCAGAACTGACGATCGCCTCAAACAAACATATCAACTGTTATCTGTGTTTGATTCCAGCAAGGAGAACTCTCCAGTGGGAAGATGTTTTGTGGAGTGGTATTGCATTATTATGTAATTACATGAAAGAGGGAAGTGCTGCTCATTACATGTTGTTACACTGTAACATGGGATGAGTTTAAGGTCATCAATAACATCACAAAGGTTTGAACCATTAACTAACCCACAGTACATGTAATTAAGCCATACTACTTGTTGTTAAGTGTATGTAAGCTTGAGCTGTAAATACATTAGCGATACTGGTCTTTCATCTTTAGCTATACATAAATTACATGGTCAATTCACTCGTGTTACTGTGTAATTACAGTGTAAGTACACTGTAGTAAGGGTACTGTATTATAAAGTGTTTCCAAAATATGTTTGTCATTATTCACAAAATAATTAGTTTTGTTATGTATTTTGCTGGGGTTCCAATACTCTATGCAAATAAATGAGTATGAATTTATTATTATGGTCACCATTTATAATATATGTAACTTTGAATTGAAGGACAAATTGCTTTTCTGTCTATTAAATATCTATTGATGACACTTAATCTGAAGTTTTAGCAACATGTTCTGTTACAATATAAACATAAACTCCTTGTGGTTTATAGGTGATCAGAACTTAGATTGGGAATACAGTACGAGGACTATTTTCAGCCTCCGAGACTGTGTGATTGTGTAAGCAAATGCATCACATTTGAGACATCAAAAGGCAAAACATTTATACCTCACATGAAAATGCTGATGAGGCAAAACTTGCAATTTCTGTCTTTTAGTATCCTTCTGGCGATAATGCACTGCAAGTATTGTCTCGATTCCTGACACACAACACATCAATTTCTGATAAGCATGTGTAGTTTATTTTATACATATTTTTCTGTTTTGCTTTTTGAAAGTATTTGTATGATAATTCACTGTTAGAGGTATTCATCACATGCCATCTCAAAATGTAAATGTTAAATGTTTCTAATTGAAAATGTACTAATTGACCATCTGTCAACTCTTTCCCAGTTGGCTTTTAGGATGATTTTTCAGGAGGTGCATTCTTGGGGGGAAGTCTGTTTGTATGTCAGTCATCATAATAAAGATATCAGACTTTTTCACAATTAAACAATTTGTAGAATATAGCAAATGTTTAAAGTACTACAATGACATGTTTGCTGAGCAGTCATTAATGGTTAACTGTATTTAAGGTGGATATCCTTGTGTTGCTAGACATGGATGAGTGATGTTTGCTGCTTGAAGAGGACCCTGCTTTATAATAATTATTGTCTCTGCAGCATGCAAACAACTTTGTAGCCTTGGCTCTGAAATCATCAGACACATAGTAATAGATGAAGGGGTCAAGGCTGCTGTTGAAGGTGCTGAGAGCCAGACTAATCATGTAAGGGAAATACAATTCCTCGCTATTCTCCAACAGACTGGAGTAGTGCAGGAGAAGCATGATGTTGCTGGGCAGGAAGCAAACAATGAAGACCACCAGCACAAGCACTGTAACCTTGACTGCGTGGATGTAGCGCTTGTCACTGGACACCAACGTCCACAGAATCGAGCCGTAACAGAACAAGATGACACACAAGGGGATGACAAAGCCGATGGCGAAGAGGCTGGTGAAGTATGGAAAGAACACTTTCTCTTGATCCATCTGTGGAAGAGCGTCATGGCAGAGGGTGATGGTTGAGTTTGCTACAGTGTAGGCCTGCCGAGTGAGGAGCAATGGCAGCATGGCCCCTATCACAACCGCCCACACAGCGAGACTCATGCAGATGGAGTTTTTTCTGCTTCTGAAGGCCTGGGCACCAAATGGGTGAACAAAGGCAAAGTATCTGTCAATACTGATGAGCATGAGACAAATAATGGAGCCATACATGTTGCTATAAAACAGAGCAGAGACACATCTGCAGGTGATCTCCCCAAAGATCCAGTTGTTGCCCTGGAAGTGGTAGGCAATCCTGAAGGGAAGAACCACCATGAGCAGGAGGTCTGCGCTGGTCAGGTTGATGAGTAAAGCAGTGGAGGGCATCTTCTTGGTTCTGGCTATAAGGACCCACAGAGCTGTGGCATTGGCTGGGAGTCCAATGATGAAGGCCACCAAGTAGAGCGAAGGGATGAGGAGCACTGTGGTCGGGGACTGTAAAATCTCCATGCTTTGATTATCCACTTCATGTATGTCATTATCTACACTGATTATTAAACTGAACGGCACTGTTCCCATAAAAAAGGAGAATGTAATATTAAAATAAATGTTATAAAAACAGCCACAATAACTTTACAACACGGGTTTCTCAATAAAAATGTTGCTATCAAAAATAGCCAAGTTAGGTCTTACATTAGGTCTTACATAGAGGTTTGCATGTTTTAAAGCTGTCCTGACTGGCAATGTGTATTTTCATACTTTGGACATAAGCGTGCACTGCACACATACAGACGGGTGACAAATTAAAGGAAAAAACTGAATAAATGAGTGGAGGAACATAACGAATGCAGATGCCTCCAAATAGGTGTACAGCATGATACAATTAAGCAATTAATGTCCTTTCATGCTCTGTGACATGTATAAAAATGCTGAGGAGGCACAGTTCACCTCCATTTTGGATCAAGATGGCAAGAGGACAGGATCTAAGTGGCTTTGAAAGAGGGGGTCATTTTTGGGGATGGAGCTTGATGGGAGCTTCAGTCATAAAGACTGCTCAACTGGCTAGTATTTCAATAGGAACAGTGACTAAAGTTACTTCTGCATTTAGGTCTATGGGAAAGTCATCAGTAAATAGGGTTGGAAATTGTGGTAGAAAGCACACATTCGATGACTGCGATGCTCGTGCATTCCTGTGATATGTAAGGAGAAACAGAAGAGCAACTCTTTCCCAGGTGACTGAGAATGTCAATGCAGGACGTGATCAGACTGTGTCAGCAAGAACAGTCCGTTGAGAACTACACCGAGAGGGATATTACAGTAGGGTTGTAGTGCATAAACCCCTCATTACTAAAATTCAGTTCAGTGGTGCAAAAACCATAGGCATTGGGCTACAGAGAAAAAAGTGATATGGTCAGGTGAGTCATCCTTCACCATAATCTAAGCTGGTGAGTGCATGTGTGGGACACCAAGAGAATGGTACAGGCCTGACAGCTTGACCCCTACAGTGTGCCAAGAGCATTGAAGCTGTTCTGGCAGCTCATGGTGGCCCAACACCTTAATGAGACACTTTATGTTGGTTTTTCCTTTAATATGTCACCTGTCTGTATATTGAGTATGCTATGGAAAGCGATTCAGATTACAATACCTTTCTATGTGAAAAATGTATGCTAATGTATAGTTGCTACAATACACAACACAGATACTAATAACTTATTTATGACCCTTTGCAAACAACATTAATTAAAAGTATTTAATTCTAAATCATCAGCACTGACATACACTTACTCTTACCTGTGTCATTTCCATTCTTTGCATGTGTGAATGTAAGGAAGGGGACAAACACTAAAGCCACGGAGATAGCTGCCCATTCAACTGAAGGAGAATCCATGTTAACTGAGACTGTTCCCTCCCAACAGCATCCTAATGGAACCCGGCCTCAGTGATTATACCGCTGAAAGGCAAATGAGACATTTATGTTGCTAAGTATAAGAAATCTGTCACAATATTTTCCTTTAGTAAATGATCGGAAAAACACGTCTGTAACAAGGTATGTTGACGAATGGAGGCAGATCACAGACAAGATAAAGTGCACAAAAGATTTGGTTTTTTTTGGTGGCAACATGATTGAGAAAAATAATCCTTGTAGAACCAAAACCAATCAAAAAACCTGTCAACAGTTAGCCATATGCATTTTCTTTAGCTTTGGGCATCCTCGCTCCTACCATGGGTAAATTTGAAATACAAACTCCATACATTGCATTGCAGTATCTTAACACAAATTATAACTCCCCCCATAGACTTTAAACAACACGCGTTTACATCTATGTAAGATTGTGTCATCAGCTTTTGCGCTCTTTGCCTTACACTTTGCAAGTGGCCTCCCCGCAAAAAAACTTTGTTTTGTTGTGTTTAAAGTTTAAAGCAAATTCCAATATTGACCTACTGTTAAATCTTCACATTCAGCCCGTGTTCATGTTATTTGTTAGGAAAATGTGCATCTAATCCACACAAAGGACATAAGCAGTACTCAGAAACTTTCACCAGGATCTTAAAAAGGAAAGATTTGAACCGTCTGAAAAGAGACTCGAACAACTCCTACACAAAGCATCGGACCAGTCCAATAGTGTTTCAGCATTAATCATAAAGGAAACCTGTGGCAATGCAGTTCAATTTCAGTCATGTCAGCCAAGACGTTTTCTATTTACAAAATAACTTACTTGCCAGCACTTGTTCTGATATTTAAAACCTGAACAGAATTGTAAACAGTTGACAAATTTGTACAACTGTTACTCTCTTGTTGTTGTTGTCATTTTGTTTAGCTTATTTTGCTGTAGTAATGTTTGCCACCTTGATATTACTTAAGAAACTGCAAAGAAGTGGTGAGAAATGTTGTCATTCAGTTAGTTATAAAAGATTATGTATATTTTTAAAGTATGATTAAACCAGGTCTTGGTCATTTTAAATGTTTTCTTGTCAAAAATAGTCCAGGCCAGGAGAGATCAGAGACTCTACCATAATGCTTGCAGCATCTGTGTAACTAAAGAATAATTTTAAAGCATTACCTTGTGCACTGAGGTGAATGACACCATCTGCTGTTTCCAGTGTAGCAGTCACATCCAAAGAAATGGGCACTCCTCTCTTTATATGGTGCTGTTAGCCTGAATTAAATAAATAAATCAACACAAGCACCTCCTCTTGTTGGGTGTCTTGGTAAATGTATGTGGAAACCAAATATTAACCATTTCTATCTCTTCCATTTCCCAGCTGAACTTTCCCAACCATTGTGGGGGAAATAATATGGGCTGACAGAATTCATTTTCAGCAACAGCATGTACAAACTTGCCTCCTTTACGTTGAAAGTAGGAAGACATGCCACAGTGACTGCCAACAGGTAGTCTAACCAGAATAATGCAAATCTCTTAATTAAAATGTATGTGGGCACATATAGATATACTTGTATTTCTTCATACATTTACATTAATTAATCTCCATGGCCTCCATGACAATATTTTTATCATTCTGAAGCTTTCCAGTTTCAATACAGTGAAGGAAAAAAGTATTTGATCCCCTGCTGATTTTGTACGTTTGCCCACTGACAAAGAAATGATTAGTCTATAATTTTAATGGTAGGTGTATTTTAACAGTGAGAGACAGTATAAAAACAAAAAAAAACAAGAAAAACGCATTTCAAAAAAGTTATAAATTGATTTGCATGTACAATATCAAGGGTGATTTCAAAAATTAAATAAACCGATCAGTTGAAAATGACATTTTCTGAACCACAAAGAATTTAATTTCATTCATCCTGTTCAATGAGAACACAAATTGACTAAAATGAATATCAGTGTGTTTTCAAGGTTCTCTATGGTTTTGCTTCAGAAATTGATAGAGCACTTTGTCTTTCACTGCAGCTGTATGATTTATATAAACTCTGCATGCATTTCCTAACACACAAGATACGTTTGACAGTAAGCACCTAAGTTATTGTGGGCCAGTAAACATATTGTCACATTTCGGACAGCAGCAAACCCTTGAATATCCATAATGTGAAACGAGACAATACTTGGAAAAAAACCATTCAAATTATGCATTCACCAGCACAATTGCCATGAAAATAAATAATCTTATTTATGAAACATCAGGCTGGATAATTCTACATGATGGCAAGTGTAGGATGTTTATTTAATCTTGTTTGGCTAAAGAATTAATACAGTGATTAGTTTTTAATGTAATGAAGACATTACAGGCAAGTGTGCTTTCCTAAGCAGGATTAATGTATTGTGCATATTTTATTCCCCTTATGGGCAATATTCTCCAACAGTACAGTCGAAATCCAGGTTACTTGGGGAATACGTTCAATGAAAAACAATTGAAACTGTAATGGGTGTGGAAGAGGAACAGGTATTTTGACATTCTCCCTCCCTCCCTGGCAGTTTTTAGGGTTGTGGCAGGTTTCATTGGTAATTTTTCCAGGTGAATAAATGTGGCCAAAGTGAAACAAAGGAGATCTACCTGGCAAGAGATGATGACCTGAGAGCATGGGTTGTGAATTGCCATTGGGTGAGCCATTTTAGTTTATTTTAAACTTCAGAACTAACAAATGCGCTGGGATTGGTTGGGAGTGCTAGTTTACCGATTAGTATGGGGGGCCAAACAGGCCATAATACAATCGGTTTGTGTGCTTACTATATTGGTTCGTGTGTGTACCATATCGGTTGTACACGTGACTCAAGTGGGCGGGGCAGGACTAGGGACGAAGGGAAATCAAGGTGGAAGTAGCAGTGCGAGCTTTGTCCTCAAGCAACACTGTCTGTCAGTGCGACACTGCCGTTAGCAGTTCGCTTTATTTTGGTTCCTAGGTTACCCTGATGTTCGAACTACTACTGCGTGTTCCTCACTGCTTGAACATAACAAACACATTACTGAATGATGAACCATGTCATCTGAGCAAGACATTACAGATCACTTTTTATGTATTGATCACATTGTGTCATACATAATTTTGTGCATGCAATAGGGCCGTCCCGTAGGGTGCATTTTTACCTCCGAAGGTTCAGAACACATTACCAAACGAAGGTTCAAAGCTGCATTGGTGATAATTTGTATAATACACCGAAGACATCACATTAGCTACTAGTGTGTTGTTTACAGATAATCCAAATAAAGAAAATAAAACATCCCATTGTAGTATAAAATAAGTTAATGTTTTTATTTATTTTTACAAGCACACAGGTATTGATTTTGCTTGCATGAAACATGTTAACCTTCCTAAGCCCCCTACTCATAATAAACTATGTGCAGTGACATATGCATGTTAACTTTAATTTATATTTTATTCAATACAGAAAAAGTTTCAGAAATAGCAAAAGTGTAACCCCTTGATGAATATACCCTGGTATTCTGTTACATTAAAAAAAAGACAGAACTATACTGAAAGTAGTAAATACTAAAGACAGTAACTGTAGTGTATTTAGTTCAATTGCAGAACACTAGTATAGAAATGTGCTATAGTTATGTTACATTGTCAAGACTGCATAACGGTTTAGCGTTACAAAGAGTTTTGTATGGAAGGCATCTTTATAAAGATGGCGTTAACCTTAACTTGATTTCCAGTGTCTTTATTTTGTTGTATACAAAACTTAACAGTAACCTTAACATTTGGGTTAGCTATAATAAAGACTCCCTTCTACAGTTCAGAGTTTGTGTCAATATTATACATTTTTCACTATAATATGAAGAACTGCATATCTTTCCCTATGTGTCTGAGTAAACAAGGTCACCGTCTCATTGTACTACGGTACTGTGCTATAGTTCAACCCTGATACATAGAAGAACAGGGTCTGATAAGAACCAGTTTTCACCAGCAATTTGGGCTTGATACATTGTACAAACCCCACTTATATTAAACATTATCTATGCGTTAATTCTCCCTGGTTTTACTATATATGGGTCTTCCCGAGCAGTTGTCAGGCAGAAACCGAACTTCCACTCATCACAGGACAGACATGTGGGCCTGTTATCTTTCTCTCCTGTCTGGTCTGCATAAAAGTGCCTGTAGTTTGTAACTTCCCTAAGACTGTTCTCTTGAACCTCTTCCTTGCAGCTGCTTATAATAAAAACCTTTTGATTGGAGGTACATCTATCTCTGGATTTCTGCGACTCTTCATAATATTATTAATAATAATGGGTCAATTACAACGAACTTGCAGAGTTACGTAGCTGAGTACTAAACAAGGAATCAACTCCAGAGTGCTGCTTTTTCAGGTCTATTCAATCAACCAATTAAGCCTAATAAATAATGCATCATAATTTAAACCTAGTTGGTTAAATGTTCGTGGAGATTGTTTGTTCCTCTGTGATATACCAATTTTCAGTTGCACAGCTTATATTAAGCTTTCTGGGGGTTTTTGGTGCATTTAGCAAAACATTCCAAACAGCAGATGTTTTTTGAAACATTTTTGTTTTACATTTCTATTATATTGCACAACACTTTGCTGTAAAGGTGGTGGATAAAGAAACAATAACTCGGAGTGGTCCACAGGCAAATCAAATGTTTTAATTTAGTTCACCTATGTGGCACATCTGAAGTGTGGATTAGTATTGTAACACTTGCAGGGTTTTCCAAGCAGTAGATCCAACTCATCATTGCAGGAGCAACAACAAATCGATTTATTTATTATTACTGGAGTACACAAATATCACAGGGACTAAACACACATTCATACTTAAAAAGTAATCTGTAATGTGTTGCTCAGATGACATGGTTAATCATTCAGTAACGTGTTGCTTGAGGACAAAACTCACACTGCTGCTTCCGCCTTGATTTCCCTTTGTGCCTGGTCCCGCCATTTTGAGTCACATGACCGACCAATATGGTACACACACAAACCGATATCGTGTACACACAAACCAGTATAGTACACACGCAAACCAGTATGGTATGCATGTGAAGTTTTGAATCAATATGCACGCAATCCAATGTATTACAGTTTTTCGCCAATTGTTTACACACTAAAATTGGAACTTGAAACGCAATCACCAAAACCTGAAACTCATGTACCAAATCCCTAAACCAAGTCTGAAGAATTGCAAGCACAGTTCCTGCTTTACACTCAGTTTCCAATTCTATATCACACTTTTTTTCAAAACACTACACACAGTTCTCTACATTAGGCACAACATTCAAAATTAAAATCTCTGTAGTCCCTTTAGAAAGCAATGCCAATCACAATGCCAAGCTCTATACCCCAATTGGCAACACCCACTCCTCACAGGTGTAAACACTAGTTGCTGAATTGTTCACTGAGAAATCAGAGCTTTAGCACTAGAAAAGGCCACAGATGAGCTCTCCTGTCTTGGAGGAAAATGGTGATGCAAGAGCTAGAGGTCAAGGAGTGAGAGTAAGAGGAGGAAGAGGAGGATGAGAATGAGGATGGACAGTTGTCTCAGATGAGATCAGGGCCACATTGGTTGGCCATGTGCTCAACCATGGATTGAGTATGAGGGAGGCTGAGCAGAGTTCAGCCCAACCTGAGACGCTACACTGTTGCATCTATCATCCGTACATTCAGAAATGAGAACCAGTAAGTTGCCTACAATCTACACTATGCTCTTTATGCATGTATACTGTACTATACTGCAGTCCTATATATCAGTAGGCCTATGTTAGTCAGTGATTGTTGGCCAATGTTACAGTAATGTAATTTCATATTGAAAGAAAAGAGATTATTTTAGCTTACTGTAATCAATCATATTTGTGGATCTTCTGCAAAACTGAGAAACGGCCAGGCCATGGTGGAAGACACTGGCTGTTCACACTGGAACAGGAGACCGCTATTGTGAACATGGTGGTGGCAAACAATACCATTACCAGAACTACATAATCGCAGATGTTACGGACCCAGGGTCAGGTGTCATCAAGCAGGGAACACGTAGGACCAGATAGACAGTTCTCCAGAAGAAAGTAATTTAAATTAAGTTCTTTTTTTTTTTTTTTTTTTTAATGGAAAAACAAAAAAACAAATAGCTGGACAGAATAATGGTAGAAAACCTATCCCTTCACATGAGAACAGAAAAACTCCTGAGAGTAGGGAAAACAAGAGCTACCCTGTACTATAGCCACCTCCTTGGAGGAACCCAACCTTCCAACTGACCCCTAGCAGTTCTCACACTCCCTCTTTATACCACAAGGTCTAGAACTCCTCCCCCAAGAACATACCACTAATAAAATATAAATATCTCAATATCTAAAAGTATAGACTCAAATACTGTAAATTACCCATTCTTAAGATATCAATAAACAAAACTAATTATATCTAATACCATGAAAAAACAAACCAACATTAGTACAAAGAAAAATAAAACAAAACATTATTGTAAACACCCCTTTCCTATAACCCCTTGAACCCTTCCCTTATGACCAGAGAATTAAGAGTGGCTACCTTACTACAATAAATAGGGTAATGGACAGGTATATATTGCACTTCTCCAGCATGGCCTCTGTAACCACTTTTACCCTTCAACAACATGGCCGCCAACACACCAACCCCAGCAACTCCAGCCCAACTCCCCCTTTCCCTTCACTGCAGGTAAGTTCATAAGAGCTGTTAATACCAACCATGCCTTTTTAATAAAATATTTTTCCCTTTTTTTAAATACAATAAATTACCACTATTAATAACTTTTAAAAAACAATTGAACTACAACACACTGCATCACACTAACCAACGATGAGTAGTGTAGTTATAATAGTGATGGGATCACTCCATCACAGCAGACAACACAATATTCAATAACATTGGACCGTGTATTACAGTGCAACTGAATTCAGATGTAACAGGTCTACAGGGTGCCATTTGAGCGAAACTCAGAGGGTTAAAGAACAGCGCTATGAATGTGTGCAAGTACTATACTGTGAATTTACTATCATATCAGCTGTGTATAGACACATTACAGTACTGTAATCCAGTGTATTGTGCCTACTGTGTCTATTTCACATATTGTTTCAGAGAGTCTTGGAGCTGTATGCCACTGCAGTTCAGCACGTTTATATTTACATTGATGAGGCTGGCTTCAACCTAGCCAAATGAAGGGGACGGGGACGGAACATTATTGGCCATTGTGAATGTCCCCGGACAGTGTGGAGAGAATATCACAATGTGCGCAGCTGTCCTCCATCACCATGCCAGCCTTGGTCCTTACAACACCGCCCTTCTCATCACAGTCCTGGACACACTACATGGCATCCTCATTCCAGCCGAGCAGAGGGGTGGACCAGAGCAGCCCAGGTATGTTGTCATCTAGGACAACGCGAGAACGCGAGAACTGGTTCATCGACTATCCACAATTTATTGTTCTATACCTCCCCCCATATTCCCCATTCCTAAACCCAACTGAACAGTTTTTTCGGCATGGTGACGGAAGGTGTATGACCGCCACCCCCTCACACACGTGCCTCTTCTACAGGCAATGGAGGATGTGGATGTGGGGGCTTTCAGTGGCTGGATCTGTCACTCCAGAAGATTCTTTCCCCGCTGTTTAGCCAGGGAGATGTCATGTAAATGAGGTGCTGTGGCCAGACCAAAATAGGAGATGGGATGCAGCCTAATTTCTTTTGTTTTACATTTTGCATGTGTTTTTGTCTTTTTGTGTTTGAGTTTTGAAAGAGTGAGCCACTTTCATTTTTTATTTTTGTACACAAAACCCTTTACCTTACTGAATGTTTTTCCTGGTTTTCTCCTGTTGGGTATGGAAAGTGTTACATACAAAACCTAAGTGTTCAAAAATACTGCATTTTGGAAATAAATTACAATGTTTTTGTTACTGTATTGCATTTGTGTGTGTTTGTTTATATATATGTGAGTAGGTATATATTACTGTGACAAATCTTTTACAACCGGCTACAGTGTAACACTGAAAATGCAAAAGGCATTAACCTACTGATGTTCTAAGTCGCCCTGGATAAATAAAAATAATAATACTATTCATAGTTGTGTTTTGTGTTGAGCACATCAGTGTGTTTTTGGTTGGTAGACAGATCTATTCATATGATGTGTGTGTGTCATTTTGATGCAAAAAAAACATTTTGGAAAGAGATAAAACCGTTTTGAATGCAGTGTTTGCTTTTGCTAGAGATTTGTAGAGTTATGCATTTTGCGTTTGTGGTTTTGTGTTTAGAGTTTTGGGAAAATGAGCCAAAGATTAAGCAAACGTGTGTAAACAATTGGGAAAAACTGTATGGCCTGTTTGGCCCCCCTATAGATTAATGTTGTCTGTTCATATTGAATAGATTGGTCTGCTCTATACTAGCCCATATAGGACGAACATCCTGGTATTTATTTTTATAATGGTGATCCAATGTTTTTATCTTTATCTTGTTTTTTGTCAATAAAATCCCTTTTGCTTTTTTACTTCAGTGTCCTCACTGCATACTTTCTTGATTGGTTAAAAAACATGTGCAGATTGGTTGTTTTTATTATTATTGGCTCAATTAATCAATTATAACTAGTTCTAGTTACATAGTATGGCTATAGAATAGAGTAATTTAACATTGCTTACTTTATTTTTATTAACAAGGGCACCTCTAAGTGTAGTGTGCCAGTTATAAAACAATGTAACTCAAAGCATTGAGTCTATGGGGGGGAGTGGGATAGGGACCTGCAAATAAGATGACCTTATTTCATAATAAAATAACAATGTTCACATTATATGATGCACGCATACATGAATAAGTAACACGAAACCGTGTAACTGGGGGTCCGACTGTACTTCGGACAGTGGACTGCAGTGCCAAAAACTTTGATGAAAGCCTAGATAACTATTGCATACTCTTCCACAATACATTTGAGATTGTATTACAGCATTGTTTCCCAGCCTTTTTAGCCTTAGTCACACATCCTTTCCCTGTAAAGACACCACTAGGAAATACGCGTTGACTTGGAAACACTGTATTATAGTTCACTGAATAGATGTTTTGAATGATCCTATGGAAAGCAATTCAGATTACAATACCTTTCTATATGAATAATGTATGCCTCCAGTAGCTTCTACAATACACTACACAGATACTAATAACAACATTAACATTAATTAAAAGTAGTTGATTCTAAAACCCCAAGCTGACTCTTACCTGTTATGTTGTTTTCTTTCTTTGCAGGTGTGACTGTAAGAAAAGAGAGAGAGAAAAAGCAGCCTGTTGAAGTGGAGCACCAACCCCATCCAGCTGCATCCTAATGAAATCCAGCCTCAGAGTTTATGGCACTGAAAAGCAGCCAAGACATTTTTGTAACAAATCTGCTACCATTTTTAGAAGTGTTAACATAACAATCTGAACAGCATGTCTACACAAGGTATGAGGACGAGTGGTGTAGGAGGAGGCAAGTGTAAACAGGGCGGTTTCCTCAGAGTTTCCACTTTCTAACAGGATCAGGCTTATTTAAAGGTCCAACAAACCCATAACTCGACATCACTGACTAAAAATTATTGCTGCAGCAATGTTTAACACACACTACACCACCGGGAGTGGAACCATGCCACCTTAAAAACATCCCCCTCTGAAGCCTCTCTTCATAATGCACCGTTCTGGTTCTCAGTTTACAATTTGCTCTGTTAAACCAAACAGTGTTATTTGTATTTCTGTACATAACTGTCAAAGTACTAAGTTCATAATCAATTTCCCATATTAATCTAGCTTTAAATCTTAGCTTGCTACCTTCTGTTCATGTTATTTGTGTGGGAAATGTTTTCCTTGCCCCTGAAATGAATTCCTTAAATAATTTTTGTCATTTAGTAGCATCTGTTTTATACGCACCCTGCACAAACTGAGTCATTAAAATGTGTCTTGGCTTTATTGCTAGTCTTTGGCCTGAGTTGTTGATGTTGGCTTGGCTTGCAAATATTAATTCTATGCTTCAGAGAACAGAGGTTTACGTTTTCTTCAATTTAAATAAGGTTGATCACTGCATGTTTTACATACAGCTGGCAATCCATCAAAGCTCAATCCTATTTACCCGATTCGGAAATGGCAGAATACCAGACATACACGTTTTCCCCCACCACTTTTCAAGTCTACAGACTACAGTCACCTGACCTAAATCCCCCTCTAGCTGTAAGGGGAACTAAAAGTCATGTATGTCATAAACTGAAAATGTGTGTGCACCATCCATGAATGTGCTTAAAGGAAAATTCATGAAAACAAAAATCAAAATGTGTAATTTTTATATAAAATCCAAAAGATTTGCATTACAAAAAAATAACTATAAACGCTGATGTTTTAAATTTTGTACTGAGCATTAAGTCTAAGTGTAATTATAAATATACTAAATAAAAAAACATTTTCAGATTCATCTGCTTTTCACTTCAATTAAACAGTGTAAAATATGTATGTATTTTATCTCTTATCTGTCCTCATCTTTAGTCTTCTTGCAGAAATTAACCCACCATCAATGGACACTTTTTAAAAGAGGAGTCCCACCATTACCGTTATTATAATGTAATAAAATAGCAAGGTTAGTGCTGATTATTTTTAAATCATTTGGTATGCCACCCAAAAAAAAGATAAACCAGGTCAATTAAGCATATTTGACATTTGAAGATGATCATCTTTAATGGTCCAGACCAGGAGAGATCAAATTAAAATCAACATTATATGTAATTCAAAACAGACATTTCTTTCAGATCCTCTAATATAATCTATATAGCAGTAGAATGCAACTGATAATGTCAGGATATGAGGGGTTTAAATAAAGGTTAACGGCTAAATGTAACACCATGGCGGCCAACAAAGCCATACATTCGTAAGAACAGTGTTCATGTCATATGTTCTCTATTTTGTCTTACTGACTCTTCTTTTATTTGTAATAGGCAGCACTGTGGAGTAGTGGTTAGGGCTCTGGACTCATAACTGGTTGTGGGTTCACAGCCTGGTTGGGACAGTGCTGCTGTACCCTTGAGCAAGGTACTTCACTTAGATTGCTCCAGTAAAATGCCCAGCTGTATAAATGGGTCGCCCTGGATAAGAGCGTCAGCTAAATCACAAATAATGTAATATAATGTAATAGAATATTGTACGTGTCCTTACATCTCATATCTAAATAGGCTACATCTCTGAAATTGGCCCATTACTCACTGTTAATGAATTAAGATCTACTCCCTAAAGCAGGGTTTGGCAAATGACTTCCTATTCCAATAATCCCAGGGGTGTTCTAATGGGGATATGTGTACAGTCAATCACCCTCGGGATTCCTCTGGAAAAAAAAAAGTGTTCTATATGTAGGCCCACCCTATGCATATTAAAAACAGGCCAACTGCTTTTATATTGCGAATTACCTGCGATCTCATAAACTGCCTCTCTGGTCTTTAGAAGGCTTAAATGGCCAGGGACACAACACATGCATCCAGCACTTCAGTGAGAGCGAGTCCCACCTTGCGAGCTGCACGACAGACCCTATTCCTGCTCAGAGGTGCAGCATCACCGATGGGATTCATTAATGCCTCGGTTCCACTGGCTTCACTTATTACTCTTACTACAGATTTGTAACTGCAAACGATACTTTTTTCCGTATTATTTATAATGTACTTATCAGACGTCCTTAACCCGGGCAAGTTACAGTTGAAACAAAATGCACACGTTTCACGATTAATCATCCGGATACAATATAGCCGGTTATAATTGAACTAACGTGTGCGCGTCTCAGTCATGGCGTGTATGGACGCATTTATTAAACCAGTCCTTATGTTTTAGAGGAAACCCAGATCTGCTCTATTAATTTATTCATTTAACTTGTAAATGCACACGTTAGTTAAATCGTGTTCGCCTTCACACTGACTGTCTGTGCGGATTGTCCTGCACACATTCACACACACAGCCTGAACACCGGCCAGCTGTTCATACAGTATTAATACATTATTATCCTTCAGTTTACTGTCACTAGTCTGTGAATCACAGTGTTTAATGCACTGATATGAACTGTATCAGTCATTGTCTCTGTACGTGGATTTCACCCCATGCTGCTAATAAACTTGTAATTTCTTCGTGATCGCACAGGCACTTGAGATTATATCTTCCGACACAATGTCTCTGATGTCCTCCGGTCTGACAGTGACTCGTGTCCTCAGTGTCCTCAGTGGACGGACGCGTCCAGCACCAGCAAGTTAACCGGCACTAAACACGGCGCGTCCGGACGCTCAGCCGGTGGAAACGGGGCAAACGACACAAGAGCACAGACGGGAACTGGGGGGCGGCGGCGGCGGCGGCGGCGGCGGCGGCCCGTCTCTCTGGGCAGTAGATGGGGCTGGGCAGCGCAGCGCAGCTCCGGAGACAGTAGGGGGCGAGTGACCAGGTGCTCCGCCCGGGGGCCGAGAGGATGGAAGACGGGAGAGCAAAGGTGGGTAAAGAGGGAAGTGTCTGGCGGAGAGGAGATCCCACAGAGCCCCGAGATCACGCTTCCCTAGTGGGGGTAGTGCGTGTTGCGGTCTGGGGGGACAAGCCCAGGCGCATGTGCAGTCACTGTCAATGCACAGGGAAGAGTTTATTTCTAGGGCTTTTAGATAGGATCGTTGTATTTTATGTTTCTACTTGTTTAGATTAGGGTAGGGGTTTTACAGTTATGGTTGTAGTATTACTAGTTGTCCCTCTATTTATTATATGTCTTTTTATGGATCTGCTTCTGTTTTATTACTAAACTGTCCATTGATTGTACCTGGCGTCCTGTTGGTGTGCCGAGATCCAAACGTCCTGTGCGGGGAGGCTGCGGAATGAGTTGCGTCTCCCTAATGAAACCGTGGTGTAGTCCCATTTTAAAATGCGAGAGGATTTTGCTGCCATTACCGTTTTTTTCCTGATCGTCCGACCTCTCGCCTGTATCCGTACCCTGTGTGAAGCACACTCCTCAACGGTATTTGTACATATTGAGGCGCTGCCGCCTTTCCGGAAGTTGGGGAAATTCCACTTCCGGAACATTCACCGGAAATGAAATTGTTGCTAGTTTCCGTACAGTATATAATTGTGTAGTAATTTAGGTACATAATCATCCTTGCTAGTTATAGTAAATGTGTCCAGTGTAACGAAATGTTTACATCCGTGCCAAAATGCTGTTTCCCCCCCAACGCCCGATTTGTAAAAATGGATTATTATATCAGTGCAACAACATATTTCCCGTCTAAACCTGAGCAATAGTGTAATGAAACCTGTCCTAGTAAGGTAAGCTAAAAGTAGTTATGTAAAAGGAGAGTGAAAAGCCAAGAGGAAAATGTATAACCAAGTCTTTTTAATAACCTTTGGGTACACAATGTGAAATTTAGGCAAATAGAATAATCACAGTATCACTCAACAATCCATAAAAAGTCAATATCCATTGAACAGTTAACTTCTCCCTCAAATTAGTCCTCATACATATGACCAATTATTATAATAAACAGCAAATGACCTTCATTAAAGAAATACTAAAAATCAACCATAAAATAAACACCAATGTAAGTGAAAAGAAACCACAATATAAATGGCAGATAAACCATACAATAAACGCACCAATATAAAAGTTACCACAATTTCAACTTTAAAAAACACAATACAAACTCCTCAATGTAAAGCCAAAATTCACAAACCAAGAGAACGGGTTAATTGCGGTTTTAGATCAATTGATTAGAATATAGCTAATAGGATCAGCACAATCCAATCAATCACTTGGCCCTGTTACACAGTGATTAATAGCAGCATGTTTAAGTCTAATCCATAAATTAAATAAACTTTTACTATGGGCAAGGACTTGTATAAAACCAAGTTAAGACAATGAAAACATTTAAATCAATTACACAATTGCACATAATCCCACAAACAAACACATATAGATTTAAAATAGAGCCAGAGAGCTTCCTGTCAACTGAACAGCTCTCCCCCCCCCCCAGCATTTGGCACAGCACACATCACAAAATTAATCTAAAAACAAGCGCACCCCCTATTCTCCGCACGCACGCACGCACGCACGCACGCAAACCCAAGCAATGCTAACTGTAGAAAGAGTCTCTCTTGTGTCTTCTGAGCACTGCTTATATCCCCATATGCTCCCAATATGACATCCCGTGATTGGTCGCAATGCTCAGTCCAATTAGGGTTAATAAGAGCCAATTAAATCAGTGATAGAGCAGACTGGCTCATCACAATAGTTTGAGAATTCCATATGTGAGGAGGAGCCAGCTTACGTATGCTTTTGATGAGGGAAATCGGTAATTTTATAAAATTTAGTTGTGTTAAGCTCTTTATTAGATCTTGTACAAACCTTGTTTTGTTTGGATTGCCGGAGTGACATCTGTGTGCACCGCCGTTTTGGTTGAGTTAAAGGGGTGAGGGCCAGCAATGGCATGGTATCTTAAGGGGCGGGCAGGGCAGGTGTATCTGTGGGGGGAGAAGATTGAACAGTGGCATCTTGGTTATTGGGGTTATTGTAATACTTTTTATTGTTTGGGGAATTTTATGGGGAAACACAATGTTAAGTTGTGGGTTTAGGTTGACTTTATTTTATTGTTAATGAAGGAAATAAGTATTTGATCCCCTATCAATCAGCAAGATTCCAATTTGGAGAGGTTGAGCTTGAGGTGGTGCGAGTGCATCCAGGCGGAAATAGCAGACAAGCAGGAAGAGATGCGAGAGGGGATGAGAGGGTCAGAAGAGGGAAAAGACAGGAAGATCTGGGCATCATCAGTGTAGAAGTGGTAGGAGAAACCATGGGAAGTGATGAGGGGGCCCAGGGAGCGAGTGTAGAGAGAGAACAGGAGCGGGTCCAGGACGGAGCCTTGGGGTACAACTGTGAGGAGAGGTTGGGGGGTGGATGAGGAGCCTCGCCATGTCACTTGGTAGGACCGGTCGCTGGGGTAGGAGGAGAACCAGGCAAGAGCAGGTAACGAGCTGAGATTAGGAGCACTCTCTTAAAGGGAGTGCTCCTAATCTCAGCTCGTTACCTGCATAAAAGACACCTGTCCACAGAAGCAATCAATCAATCAGATTCCAAACTCTCCACCATGGCCAAGACCAAAGCGCTGTCCAAGGATGTCAGGGACAAGATTGTAGACCTACACAAGGCTGGAATGGGCTACAAGACCATCACCAAGCAGCTTGGTGAGAAGGTGACAACAGTTGGTGCGATTATTCGCAAATGGAAGAAACACAAAATAACTGTCAGTCTCCCTCGGTCTGGGGCTCCATGCAAGATCTCACCTCGTGGAGTTTCAATGATCATGAGAACGGTGAGGAATCAGCCCAGAACTACATGGGAGGATCTTGTTAATGATCTCAAGGCAGCTGGGACCATAGTCACCAAGAAAACAATTGGTAACACACTATACCATGAAGGGCTGATATCCTGCAGCGCCTGCAAGGTCCCCCTGCTCAAGAAAGCACATGTACAGGCCCGTCTGAAGTTTGCCAATGAACATCTGAATGATTCAGAGGAGAACTGGGTGAAAGTGTTGTGGTCAGATGAGACCAAAATCAAGCTCTTTGGCATCAACCCAACTCGCCGTGTTTGGAGGAGGAGGAATGACCCCAAGAACACCATCCCCACCGTCAAACATGGAGGTGGAAACATTATGCTTTGGGGGTGTTTCTCTGCTAAGGGGACAGGACAACTGCACTGCATCAAAGGGACGATGGACGGGGCCATGTACCGTCAAATCTTGGGTGAGAACCTCCTTCCCTCAGCCAGGGCATTGAAAATGGTTCGTGGATGGGTATTCCAGCATGACAATGACCCAAAACACACAGCCAAGGCAACAAAGGAGTGGCTCAAGAAGAAGCACATTAAGGTCCTGGAGTGGCCTAGCCCGTCTCCAGACCTTAATCCCATAGAAAATCTGTGGAGGGAGCTGAAGGTTCGAGTTGCCAAACGTCAGCCTCGAAACCTTAATGACTTGGAGAGGATCTGCAAAGATCCCTCCTGAGATGTGTGCAAACCTGGTGGCCAACTACAAGAAACATCTGACCTCTGTGATTTGCCAACAAGGGTTTTGCCACCAAGTACTAAGTCGAAGGGGTCAAATACTTATTTCCCTCATTAACATGCAAATCAATTTATTACCTTTGAAATGTTTTTCTGGATTTTTTTTGTTGTTATTCTGTTTCTCACTGTTAAAATACACCTACCATTAAAATTATAGACTGATCATTTCTTTGTCAGTGGGCAAACGTACAAAATCAGCAGGGGATCAAATACTTTTTTCCCTCACTGTATAAGGGTGCTGGATGCTGCAGTAGAGAGACTTCACCCTGTACACACACTACCCTGGTTTCTGTTAAGACTGAAATTTGTATCAGTATAGTTGGTGGTATTTTAGTTACATTTAGCTTTTAGTTAGTCCTGAGTTTATTTTATTCTTTTTGTTTTGTATAGTTTGGTTGGATTTATTTTTGCTGATTGTGATTTGTTTTCCTGCTTGAATACTGCCCTATTTTGGAATAAACTTTTTTTTTTTTTTTTTTTTGCAATACTACTTTGTGTTCCCACAACTTTGTCTCGGCCCCATCTAGCATCTGGGAGGACTCCTTCACACCATATCTAACACAAATGCATAAATAATCAAAATATATATGTATAAAACACTACATAAATATATTTGACAAGGACTCCCTGATACTTCCAATCACTCTTCAAATCCACTGTCAACAAACCCTGCAAATTCTTCTCCTCCCCCATCTCTCACTGTTGATGATTTCACCTCCTTCTTCTCCTCCAAGATTGCAGACATCCGCACGCTCTTCAATATTCCACCCTCATCTCCCATCACACTGAAACCTCCCACTGATCAAGCTTCCTTTTCTTCATTCTCACCTCTCTCAGATGCTGAAGTTTCTGCTCTCCTCCTATGTCACAAACCCACAACGTGTACCCTGGACCCTCTCCCTTCTTGTGTCTTCCAAGCGACCGCTCCTGATCTTCTCCCCTTCATCTCCTCCCTCCTCAACTCCTCACTCCTCTCTGGCTGTTTCCCCTCTGCATTTAAACAAGCTGTTGTCATTCCACTGCTCAAGAAACCAACCCTTGACGCCACCTCTCCTCAGAACTGCTGCCCTTCTCCCTACTCCCCTTCCTGTCAAAGACCCTTGCATGGGCGGTCCACCGTCAGCTCTCTGACTTTCTGTCCCAACACTCACTCCTTGATCCTCTGCAATCCGGCTTCCGCACAGCTCACTCCAATAAGACGGCTCTCCTGGCTGTCACCGACTCCCTCAGCTGTGCTCGGGCTCCTCCCTCTCCTCAGTCCTCATCTTCCTTGATCTCTCCACAGCATTTGACACCGTCGATCACTCCATTCTCCTCTCCTGCCGCGCTGACCTTGGATTTTCTGGGACTGCTCTTGCCTGGTTCTCCTCCTACCCCAGCGACCGGTCCTACCAAGTGACATGGCGAGGCTCCTCATCCACCCCCCAACCTCTCCTCACAGTTGTACCCCAAGGCTCCGTCCTGGACCCGCTCCTGTTCTCTCTCTACACTCGCTCCCTGGGCCCCCTCATCACTTCCCATGGTTTCTCCTACCACTTCTACACTGATGATGCCCAGATCTTCCTGTCTTTTCCCTCTTCTGACCCTCTCATCCCCTCTCGCATCTCTTCCTGCTTGTCTGCTATTTCCGCCTGGATGCACTCGCACCACCTCAAGCTCAACCTCTCCAAATTGGAATTTCCTCTTTTTTCCCCCACTCTTCCTCACCTTCTGCTGACCTCCCCATCTCAATCCCCTTGGAATACACCACACTCTCTCCTTCTTCTTCCGCTAAAAATCTAGGAGTCACCCTCAATCCTGTGCTCTCCTGCACCCAGCACATCACCACGCTGACACGCACCTGTAGATTCTTCCTGAGCAACATACGCCGGATCCATCCCTTCCTCACCGACTACTCAACTCAGCTGCTCGTCCAGTCACTGGTCCTCTCCCGCCTGGACTACTGCAACTCCCTCCTGGCCGGCCTGCCTGCAACTATTACCCGAATAAAATAATAATAATAATATACACACACACACACATTATTATATACACATATATACAAATATATACACACACTGTCATCTACATTAATGTACATTGCAAGTTCAACCTTATCTGAAAAAATAAACTGAGTAAATGGGCAACTGTATGTAAAATAATGTGATATATTGAAACAATTGTAAATCACCCTTAAT
Source organism: Amia ocellicauda (assembly GCF_036373705.1). Lineage (NCBI taxonomy): Eukaryota > Metazoa > Chordata > Actinopteri > Amiiformes > Amiidae > Amia > Amia ocellicauda. The sequence continues at coordinate 16,167,044 of NC_089860.1, forward strand.
AAAGTGTCTGCATAGAAATAATAAAGAATATTAAAGAACAACTAACAGCAATAAAGACCTCGGCATTATGATAATTAACTGATAAACTATTTGCTTTGCATACTTCAGAAAATTATATTGTTAATCAATTTCTTCACAGAAATTGACATTCAATAAGTAATTTCTATTTCATTCCATTTTAATATTAAAGCAATAGGTGTTATGAAATCAAATATGAAGTATTGTGCATTTTTCTGCAGTAGATTGCTTAGTAGGATAGTAGGTTTGCTTAGTTTTGACAGTAAATGAACCAATCAAATGAGAGAGGGCATGGTTCTGTGTTGTCAATGCAGGGAGTGGTATCATGGAGCTTGCCTTTCAACAAACCATACAACATCCAAAGTGTTTCATTTGTGAGACCTGCTTGTAAATCAAAGTGTGTGTGAAAACAATCCTATTATGTTTTTGTGTGTTTTCAGTATGCCAGGCCTGTCATTCCATGGAAATCAGCTGCCATTCCACTTTTATTTCTTAAATTAGGTTATTTTAAATAAAGTGTATTCAGGATTTTAGAATCCCAGGCTGGGATTAAATCAAAACTTTGACCCACCCGCTAATAGAAAACAACTGTACTCAGTTGCGGCTTCATTTTTAGATGCCACTTTCTTCTAATCATAAATATAACCACTATAAGGTACAGGTTTGTAGTTTGCTATTAGCGGGTGGGTCAAACTTTTGATTTAATCCGGCCCCCAGTCTAGGATTTGGAGATATAGGCAGTCAAACCTATGTGTGCTGTTTTCAGTGCGTTTTCAAATATGAAACATGCACTGTTGGTAACTTCCCAGCGTTTCACTAGAGCCTTAAATACAGACCTCAATGGGTCAGAATTATTTATTTACCAATACTACATACATACATATATACATACATATATGCATGTATGGAGGACAAGTCAGACCCTATTCAGTGCGGCTTTAGCCCCCCTATATTTGATAAGAAACTTTAAATCCATCGATAAGCAGATTAACTAACTCGCAGGCTTTAGGACCATGGGGTTATTGGGCACTTAGACAAACCGCCAACCCCCCCCATCAATACAAGCATTGCGAATGATGATCATCTGGCCAGTGTGACATCACAGAGGTTCCAGAGTTCTAAACCACCTTCCTTATGCCAAGCATTCCACTGCTGTGCTTACCTGAGAGAGAACGGACGTGTTTTGACTTTGTGCAAACATTGTTAGACAATCCACTATCCTCTACGTAGCGAAAGCCTTTCTATATTGTTATCGGTTCTCTGAGTTTCTGTTCTGATAAGGAGTGAGAGACAGACAGACACAGAGACAGACAGAGAGACAGAGAGAGAGACAGAGGCCCGGTGGGGTGCCATCGGGCCTCAGACTCCCCCGGAGACAGAGATTTCAGCGAAGATGGGGTTTAGGTCATTCCTGCCCTACGCATTACCTGGACTGCTGGTGGTCATAGGCTGGTGGTGGTGGCTGTCACGGAAGAACCAACCCGACGACAGCCACGCCTCAGCCGACGCCAGCCACGTCTCTGCCGACGCCAGCCACGTCGATGCCGACGCCAACCGCGTCGATGCCGACCTCTGGCACGTCGATGCCGACGCCAACCGCGACGATGCCGACCTCTGGCACGTCGATGCTGACGCCTGCCACGTCGATGCCGACCTCTGGCACGTCGAAGCTGAGGACTGCCACATTGAAGCCGACCTCTGGGAAGTCGATACCGACGCCTGCCACGTCGATGCCGACCCCTGCCACGTCGATGCCGACGCCTGCCATGTGGAAGCCGACCCCTGCCACGTCGATGCCGATGCCTGCCATGTCGTAGCTGACCTCTGGGACATCGATGCCAACCCCTGCCACGTCGAAGCCGACGCCTGCCATGTCGTAGCCGACCTCTGGGACATCGATGCCAACCCCTGCCACGTCGAAGCCGACGCCAGCCACGTCAAAGCCGACCTCTGGGACATCGATACCGACACCTGCCACGTCGAAGCCGACCTCTGGGACATCGATACCAACCCCTGCCACGTCGATGCCGACCTCTGGCACGTCAAAGCTGAGGACTGCCAAGTTGAAGCTGACCTCTGGGAAGTCGATGCCAACCCCTACCACGTCGAAGCCGACACCAGCCACGGCGACTTCCAGTGCCTTGCTGTCCTGGGGCAGGGGACATTTGGAAAGGTATATCCCAGTGACCCGAGTCATGGTCATTATAATGTGGGATGGCTCCAAGAGATCGGTAATTCAGCCGAGGATGTGGAGAATAGATATTTGCTCGACACCAGTTTTCCAAAAACATATTTGTGGACACTTTAGAACTGACGTCCACTTTCTAACCTGTAACAGAAACATTGTCTGTGACTTGTAAGTGCAATTAGTGAGGACGTATTTCTAAATGCTTGTGTTGTGAGTGTCGCTCCTGGGCTCGAGAGCGGAGTTTGCCCGTCTTGAATCTGTCTTGCTTTGACAGGTGCTGCTTGCCGAGGCCAGAGACACTGGAGAGAAGTACGCCATTAAAGCACTGAAGAAGGCAGACTATCTAGGCAGTGAAGATTTTGGCAGGTATGGCTTTCTTTTGTCTCTAGTGAGGCTTCTGGGTTTCTGAACAGAGCAAAGATAAATAAACCTCATCATGGTTTTAATGCTTTAGACCAAGGGACCACATTAGCCCACAAAGGTCATCATTGACTTTTTTAACTGTCTTACTCTGCAGAAAAGCTGCCATGTTGTTGCATCTGTGGACGTCTTCATCCAAGCTGTTGATAAATGTATTTTCAGCTGCTGTCTGTCTTTTTTCTCTTTCAGCCTCATGTGCGAAAGGCGCGTCTTTGAGACGTTAAACAATGAGCAGCACCCGTTCCTGGTGAACTACTTTGGCGCTTTCCAGACCAGCGGGCACGTGTGCCTCAAAATGGAGTATGTGGTTGGGGGAGACCTGAAGATGGATCCAGACGCAGACGCATTTCCTGAGCCCCGGGCTGTGTGAGTGAAACACTGAGCTGCATGACGTCTTGGTAGAGAAGCTCGCTCTGCCAACAGTAATGATGTTGAACTGTGTACCTATTTAATCAGAATTGATTGCAAATTACATTTTATCTGAGCTTTCTTGTTGTTGGTCTCTTTTCTTGAACAGATTTACTGCTGCCTGTGTGGTGTTGGGTCTGGAGCATCTACACAGCCACAAGATAGCTCATAGGTAAGGTCTCGCACATCAGCACTTTTTACAACATACACACAAGAAAACATGCACAGTGTCACCGAGATCAAACCCCACCTCAACTATTCTCCCATTTCATTTAATTTCTCATAGATGTTGTAAATGATTGATTGTGACTCATAAGAGAAGCCACATCCTAATATCAGTGCAGACATGAACCTGAATGCACACAGTGTGAGACGTGTGTGTTTCCTTTAATGGCTGACAGTGAGACAGTGCTCGTGTTCCGGGCATGTCCTCTCTCTATTCTGCTACCATGTGATTATACTGTATTTTTATTGCAGGGACCTGAAGCTGGACAACCTGTTGCTGGACAGAGAAGGCTTCGTTAAAATCGCCGACTTTGGGATATGCAAAGAAGGTACATTACAAAAACAATAGTGTTGATTTCCTCATTTAGCACTATGTATAATTTACATTTTTACTCCGGTGTGTTTTTCCCGACTCCTCTTCCATTGTTCTTGCCAGGCATGGGTGCCAGTGATGTCACCGGCACATTCATTGGCACACCCGACTTCATTGCCCCCGAAGCCCTTACAGAGGAGACATATACCAGAGCTGTGGACTGGTGGGCACTGGGGGTGCTGCTATATGAAATGCTCGTCGGCAAGGTGGGTAACACAACTTCATTAAACCTGTTGATTTTGCAAATACCAATCTAATGGAAAATGTAAACTAGTAGCTCCAAAAGCTGAAACACAAGCCAGTGTTTAATCTCTACAGCTCTCTCGTGCACACAGAACCGAAAGCACACGCCTGCGTTGCCACTTTGTTCACCAGGTTTGGTTCTCGGGAGGATTGCGGTTACAGCGCAGATGAATTTCACTTCCTATTCTATAATTGATGTGCTTTAATAAGTCATGTCTCAGGTGTGAATTGACCATTTGGTTGTACAGTCTACACTATTGGTGTCCGTGTGGCTTTTGCAGTCCTGGGCTAAGATTGTGAATAATGCAAAGCCTCGGTCTGGAGTCACCCTTCAAGCGCTCTCCTGTCTTTCTCCTTGTGCCCGTAGCGTCCCTTCACTGGCAATGATGAGGACGCCATGTTCGAGAGCATCATCAGAGACGCAGTGCAGTTCCCCAGCCACCTCTCCACAGAAGCCACCTCCATCATCACAGGGGTTCGTGTGCCAAGTTTTTTCCTCCAGTTTGTGCCTCGGTATCCCGCTTCCCAACCATAATGAACGCATGCCACTGTTATTGAAATGTGACGGGACTCCTCTCCTGCATCACGTTTCAGCTTTAAGTCCATTGCTGGAGAATAACGTGCCTCTCCTTCTTGTTTTGAATCATCTGCAGCTGTTGGAGAAAGACCCAGAGTGGCGGCTGGGCGCCGGGGAGCGCGGAGTGGAAGACGTCAAGGCCCACCCCTTCTTCAGGGTACGTGGCGCACACAACCGTTTTAGGGCTCTGTCCCATGAAGGCGGCACCCCCTTATCCTTCTTTTCTTCTCTCTCGTTTCAGAGTGTGGACTGGCCAGCGCTGCTTGCTAAGAGAGTGACACCTCCCTTCATCCCCACAATCAGCGAGCGTGAGGCCCTGTGCGGCTCTGCGGCCCCCGTGTTCACTCTGCCCCACAAGCGCAGGGCCCTGACTGAAGAGGAGCAAGAGCTCTTCAAAGACTTTGACTACGTGGCCGACTGGTTCTAGTGCCAGCGCTGGGGAAACGAGCAAGAGTGACACACAGAGACAGACAGACATTGAGAGCAACACAGAACATCAGCTCTCCCCCTCCCCTCCTCCCCTCCTCCCCTCCCCTCCCCTCACATGCGCACACACGCACGCACACACGCGCACACACGCACGCACACACGCACACATGCACACACACACACACGAGCACGCACACACAATAATTGCAGAAAGACTGAGAGGATCCTGCAGCCGTTGTGATGGTCCTGGCCGTGGGACATGAAGACTAGAAAACCCGCCTTCAACGCCAGACGGAGCGGCTCAAATCACGTGTTCCTCCTCACACTGCAAACTCAATAAAACCAACAACAATCACTTTCAAAGATGCCTCCTTGTGTTTGGATTGCACTGATTCATTCTTCTTGACTGTAAAACAGGGAACTGATCTCCTGTGCCACTGTGGGTCGTCAAAGGTCATGTCATTTTCTCATCGGTTGAAGGCAAATGAGCAATAATATGTACTATGACACACAGTTAACATCCTATGTATTATTATTTATACATATGTAGAGTAAACATGGTTAAAGGAAAACATGACCCAATTGCATGCCAAATATTTAAAGTCTCAAATATGATTAAAATACACAAATCCCTCTGAATCACAGAAAACAAAAGTTTGCTGCAACGCCCAATCCTATATAATGAAACCAGATAATATGTAAAATATCTGATGTTTATGGCTAGCAGTCTCTGGAACATGTCAGATTTCATGAATAAAATTAAATCTGTGTTCTAGTATTCGTGCAACTAAGGCCCTTACTTTTCACCATGTCCAAACACCGCTCCCATACAGACGCGCTCCTCCTCCGCTTCCCGCTCTGTGGATCCTTGTGCGCTCCCAGCAACGTCCAATACACTCCTGACACGGGTCTTGAAAGTGGTTTCCTCATGGCAGTGAACACTTGATGGTAATCATGTTTTTCTTCGCCAGACCACACAGGTTCCCACAAGCATTGAGTCCATCTGTAAACTCTGATCCCATGTCCGCAGTCGTAAAGAACGATGTTAATTAAAGATCAGTATAATTAAAGGGCATGACGCACTGTACAGACTGACTCCAGAAGAAACCTCTATCTGTGGTGCTCTCTCCACAGGTGACACTAAATGTGACAGATTACAATGAGCTTCATGAGGTTCCTCAGAAACGGCAGATGAGGGTATTTTCATAGACTTGTTCCAGCATGGTCCTGGTGAACTTGTGAACAGCAGTATTCAAGTACAGGACAGAGCGTGTCCACAGCCTATGTTTTGGTCTCACTCTTGTGCGGGGGGTGCTGCTCATGGTGAAGCTGTCACAGTCGCTTGTTTGAACTATTCTCTTTGCTTTAGTGTGGCTCTCAGTCCCAATTCCAGCACTGTACAAATCTTCAGGCACTTCCTGGTGCACAAATTCATACAGTGGCTTTGCAAAACTAGGAAAACTGGGCAATAAAGTCTTTCGTATCAAAACATATGAAACACGAGGAAGAATTGCAAGGAGGTTATATGATGACCGCCTGTGACACATACACGATTCCGAAAGCCATTTCTTGTCCATCTTCACTCTGAGGAGGAATAAAGTTTCTTACTTTTGTGAAGGAGAAACAGGTTCACCCCCAGAAATCAATTTCCTTTCTGACACGTTTGTCTAAAATAAAGCATTATTCCAAAGTTTTGAACTTATGTGTGAATGAGTTTCTTCAGTGCCTCGCCTCTAACTCATAAGATGAATCCAAGGCCACAATCTGTTTGCAGAAAACAGGACCATAAACTATAATCAAGATTATCGAAAATAAAGTACTCGTGTAGGAAATACATTACAATCTGTCACAGATTTTCTTTAATTTAAATAGTTTAATTAGCAACTAGGTGAAGGTTTGATTTAATGCCAGCTTATATCCTTATATTGCAAATAAATCTTGAAATTGCAGTGTCCCATTCATGGCCTTTCCCCAACCTCGTCACTCTCTAGTTACTGTAGTAGGAGAGAGGGCCTCCTGAATACATCTTGAATGTAAGCCCTTTCAAGTCAATGAAACTATCAAACACACTCACTCAGCCAAATGTATTATTATACGGGGCTCATGAACAGAGGTCACGACTAGATTACAAATATATAAATAAATATCCTAATAAGCATGGATTAGAGGCCAATTAGCCAATTACCTCTAATGACACAATTAGAGGCCAATGAAGGTGAGCTTGACTCCGGGAAAGCAGCGCGCCTCTCTCTGCTGGCATGGTGGCTCAGCTTCCAACCCCACAGTCTCACAGGTAGAGCCCCTAGTCACTGTGGCCCCTGGCCACGAGGCCCAGGTCTCTTAGTGAGGCTTAAGATCACCAAGGGTCTACAACTGCAATGAACTTGGACAGGGCAGCACTGTGGAGTAGTGGTTAAGGCCCTGGACTCCTAACCTAACTGGTTTAGGGTTCAAATCCCAGGTGGGGCAGTGCTGTTGTACCCTTGAGCAAGGTACTTCACTTAGATTGTTGTTACTACCAACTAAGACATGAAGTCCATGAAGAGGGCAGGTCACATATCTAGAATGACTGAATTCTCTCTATGGATTATGTATTTAAGGTTAAATTGCATTTCCCATTGCACTTTCTTTTCCAAACAAAACCCAAACCTGTTATATACACTCAAAATGTAATACAATATTGATCTGAATTAGTTTAAAGGACAGAACGAATGTGATGCACAGGCGGAGGTTCGGACCCGGTGCTTCTCATAGTATTTAATAAAACCTTTCAACCGACAATTTGTACACTGGTTATTTATAATTTTTTTAGGTAATCTTCTTAGCTGTGGTGTCAAATATATCCATGCAATTGCTAGTATTCATGAAATAGAGGTTTTATATGTAAAAAAGGATTTGTGATGATGTATAGTGCAGTTCACTGGCGTAGCTACACACATTTAGCCACTGGGGGAGGGTGTGCTGACGAAGTGAAGGGACTACAATGCCGAGGTGACACCGGGACGACATAGTGACAAGACAGGCTGAGGAGGGGCGACAGTCCTAGGGCATGAGGCAACCCTGATTGTGCGACTGGCACATTCAGACACACCCAGAGGGAGCATATCAATTCTCATGAAACCATGACTTCTGGTTTTGTAACGGCATTTCGCATTTTCAATATTACACACTGATTTTGGCATAAATCAGCAGTTATTATATCATACTTTTGCACAACGCTACTATTCTGTAATAGTCTTAACAGATGCACAGATGCATTATGACACATAGAACACTTTCAGTGATCAAAGTCATGGTGTGTTTTAAACAGTTCATGCTGAATAAAGGTCTAGATTTATTTTGGTACAGAAAGGTTTTCATGGCAATTTACAACATTCACAATAGGGAACGACCTGACATTCCTATCACAAGGTGCATTAAAAGGCTTCTCTACAGTAATTTGCTAAATATGTGCATGGTCAGCCTCGTTTTCACATCTATGTGTAGTGGAAAAGAGCTGAAACCATCTTTGAGTCATGAAATCGCTAACCATACGAGAAACAGTCTTTGTCTTCACAATGTAACAAAATAATGATATACAACTTAGCTATTTATCTCGTTTAAGTGCTTCACTTCACATTTTTAATAACATAGCTGTTTCTTGTTTTCCTAGTTTTCTAATGACACTCAATGGAAGATCACCTCTGTTTTGTCCATAAATGCAGGTATTTAGCTTCCTGTACAGGTCTTGCAGGAGTTTAATAATCTGCTGTATGAAAAACAAGAAACAAAAAAACAAAAAAATGCCCAATGTCAACGTTACATGTGCGTCTGTAACGCTTACAACTCTCTAAAAGGCACAAAACATCCCTTTTTGTTATATAAACATTAGGTTTTGTGTAACACTATTCAAAGAGTATGTCGGCAGTGCTGAGCCTGATGGGACGGCATTCCACACGCCTCCCACAGACATGTGCGTGTGTGCTGTAGAAATCACAAAATAATCTGCTCTCCCACTGGTTTTTCTACCCAACCCCTATCGTCCACGTGCAGGGAGCAGGCTGGGACCGGAGATTGGTGGTTAGTGACTTCTTGGTTTCAGAGAGCTCGGCAGACAGGTCTGAGACAGAATACATGACTGGGCGTGTGGAGATGCTGCCAGTGCTCCATGAATGGGCAAGAGTCGGGGTGAGGCACCGTGGACCTGTGAGATCTTCGATCCTCACAGGACTGTCGGACCCGTGGCAGAAACCGCCTGCTGTGGAGAAGCAGGGAGAGGAACTGATGGATCGGAGAAGGACGTCCTCTGAAAGGCCGCTCCCTAGGAGAGACAAGACAGATGTCAGCCACGACTCAAAATGCAGCTTTCACCTCAAAAACTAAAGGGTACGTTTCTCTCAGTCCTGTTCTGGGTTCACCTCTCTCCCCCTGACCGTAGATGGCTGTGAGGATGTGGTGCGCCTGCCTGCTCCCCGCCGCGGCCGCTTGCTGGTAATGATCCACGGCAGTGATGTGGCACTGCTGCACCCCGAAACCCGTCTCATAGCACTGCCCCAGATTGAACTGACTGTGGGAGTCCTGCAGTGAGGAGCACAGAGGCAGCTCAGGAAAAGCTGCCATTCACGAGGCACCACATACATATTTACAGTACACTAACATAACATGACACATTATAATGGATTGTCTAGTAGTACGGGGGGGGGGGGGGGGGAATTACAGTTAGGATTAGTCCCCATTAAACAGTCATTAACATTTCATTAAGGTTAGAATTGCATTTCTACCGATCTAACTGAATTGGGCATAGACTCATACAGGCCCAGGTTGAAATGTTATTGTTGGTTAGGGCTATTATAAGGGCTTCTACTGATTTACTAATGAAGTATAGCATCTTTAAGTCTACATTAAGAACTTACTGCACACATCCTATGTTTACCATGCAAATTAGAGTTAGAGTTGCAGAATTGCTATAGAAACAGAAAATGAATAATGAATCCACCCCTGACAGAAGCTCACCCCACTCTTTGCAGCCATTCGCAGGAACTTTACCGCCTTTTTGCCGTCTCTGCAAGGCTCTCGAGAGAACAGTGCTCCGAGGTAAGCCTGGGCCTAGACAGATCAGAGAGAGACTTTCATTAGACCCTGGAAACAGACACAAGCTTCCTCTTATGCACAACTAGCAAGCTATTTATTTTATATCGATATACATCTTTTTTTAATTGTTTGGGTGTGTAATGCAAAACAATTAAGGTGCTTCCAGCTAATGTGACAAAAGATATCAAAATATGTGGGAGATCATTTTGGAAAATACGAGTTAGCATGGCATCACATCTTTAAATCATTGTTTACACTTCTGCACTTCTTTATTCATTCCTAAATGTTAAATAATTTGGGCATTTTATAAAACAATTTTCAGAAATTTCAACCGCTGAGAAACTAAAAGGCAAACCTCTCTCAGCCCAGAACCAGCCGCCTCTTCCAGCAGTGCGATGGCTTTATGAGTGTCATCGGCATCTGGCTGTGCTTTGCTGTGCAGAAGGTACTTGGCGTATCTGAACTGAGCTCGGCTGTGTCCCGCAGCTGCAGCCTGCCTGTAATACAGAGCAGCCTGTGGCAATGCAGAGAGAAGAGCAGTTACACACTTCGTCAATCGCTCCTCCGCTGCGTTTCAGTTCATAGCTCCCAGAAAGGAGCAAATTCAATCCCGTCTTTGACTAAAGCTGCGTTTAAAGATGACCAAGTCTGAGAAAAGGACACGGTAGAGTGAATCACAACATTCATCGTTTTGTCTTTTTCTTAGTTTTGTTTTTAATGAATGTCGTTAAGATGGCTATTGTTATAAATAGATTTAACTGTGATTACAACCCATTTTAACACTCTGGCGATATGGTAATCGGAGAACAGCAGTTAAACAAACCTTTTCAATATCTCTCACGACTCCTCTTCCTGTCTCGTAGCAAACGCCAGCACTGAACTGGGCTTTGCTGTAGCCTTGATTTGCAGCAGCCAGGAAACACAAGAAAGCAGTCTGGTAGTCTCCTCTCTTGGCATTTTCCAAACCTGTGCAGCATGAATCCAGTTAACATAAAATACTGGCATGTCCCCTCCTCTCCCCTCTCTGGAGGCCTGTGGAACTGCCACTCGGCTTCCAACAAGGCCGACATCATCTGTGCCTTCGCCTCCCTCCAGTCTCTGGATTTCCTCGCTCTCACCGAGACATGGACCTCCCCTGAGGACTCAGCCACCCCTGCCGCCCTGTCCTCTGTGTTTGTCCTGTCCCACTCCCTACGTCTTACCGGTCGGGGAGGAGAAACAGGGCTCCTGCTCTCCCCTTCTCTCCTCTTCTCTGTCCCCCCTCTCTCTCTCTCTTCTATCACAACAAACAGCTTTGAATTCCATGCAGTGGAACTCACCTCTCCCTCTCACCTCTTCCTTCTAGTTCTCTACCGTCCTCCCGGTCCACTCGCCTCCTTCCTGGATGAACTTGACTTTCTTCTCTCCTCCCTCCCCTCAATGGCCTCACCTACCATCCTCCTGGGAGACTTCAACATCCACCTCTCCAACTCCTCCCACTGTGCTGGATTTCTTCCTCTCATTCACTCCTTTAACTTCTCTCTCCCCGTCTCCCCCCCATTCACAGGGATAAGTAGTGCCCAGCTGAAAGACTTGACACTGTGCTGCTGACTACTGTCTGGTGACTGTCTGTTAGTGGGAATGTATGGTCTATTTTTTATCTATTATTTCCCTGCAAATCAGAAGTGAGCAAATTGCTTAGGTCACTGTGTGTGGCAGGGATGAAGCAAAAAACATCTTCCTGCTTCACACAATTTATTTAAAGAACATAGCAATATTTTGTACAACATATCACACTTCATATTACATATCCTGTTTGGTTCTGCATGAATAACTATGCACATTGAACACAAATCTTAAAATTAAACACAGGCAGTAAAATGGTAAACCATAAAACGTATTGGCTAATTATTGTCATTTCAAATTTGGCTTTGAAGGTCTGACATTTCTTCTCGCATTCTAATATTAAGTACAAATGACCATTTGCTTACCTGGATAGCCCATATTTACAAATATTTAGAAATTCATCAAATGAAATAAACATAGAAAACATCTTGGATCCACCTGGAAAAACTGCAGGAGATCCAATCACGAGCAGGTGGGACAGTCGCGTCCTGCACACTGCAGGGGAAAACCACACCTTTGGGACTGAAAGACAGAGATTCAAACAAACCGCAGAGGCCGATGGCGGCCTGAGTACGGCTGGGATCTGCTCAGGAAGCCACAAAAGGTCTTCGTGAGGGAAAGAAAATACACATACAAATCTAAAATAATAATAATAATAATATTATTATTAATACAAATAAAAACTTCACAAGGTCTTCCATCAAGAATAATTGCGATTTCTGGCTTCACTGCCCCAGGAAGGCAGCCGCACGTTTGCGTGCTTGACCTCAAGGAGCGTCACTCACCTGAAGTGATGGTGGAGGTGTTCCAGGAAGGGTGTTGACATATTGGCCAAGACGTCATGCTGCTGAGGAGCTGCCAAACCGGTCCTGAAACATTGGGAAATTAACATTTACATAGGGTGTTCTGGTCCCAGTCTGTGAGGATTCACGCGTCACATTTAGGATCTCAGGCCCTCTCCTTACTGGTCGAATATGTCTGCCCTAATGTATCTGGGAATGTCCTTAAAGATAGTCTCCAAGTTCCTGCCTCTAGTGCAGATCCACTTGTATTTGAAATACTGGACAATTTTGTCTCGTAACTTGGGGGAGATGTTATTATGCCTCAAGATGCTTTTTATGTCCCGAAATGATAATGATAACACAAAGCAGCGGTTATCTGCTAGTCTAAGGGCTGGTGATCTGCTCAAGTCTTGATACTTGTGTTGAAGCAGCCACCCTTTCACTGCACTCTCCTCACCGGTCACAGCCAAGTGCTATGACTTCCCTCAAGCGCAACACTCAACGCTTTCAACATTGGAGAATTAAAATCTCTTCGATCATGAATACCTGCAGCTTGTCTTCGTGGGCCACTTGCAGAGCATGCTTGTTGGCCAGCGTTGAGAAGATCATTCCCAGATTGCACACAAGGTGTACCTTGGCCAAAATGCAGCAAAAGATTGCAAACCAGAGCTCTCTCTGTCATGGCCACAATATCACCGAAGCCTGTATTTGTGTAGGTCGTTAAAGTCCAGTAAACTGAATACAAGTACAGATCTACAAAAACAAGTTACAAAATACCCATTATTTTATTTTTAGTACATAATTACATATTAGTATAGTATATTTTAGATCACTGACTATGAATAATAAATGAAAGGAAACACTACCACATTGCATATACACTCACCTAAAGGATTATTAGGAACACCATACTAATACTGTGTTTGACCCCCTTTCGCCTTCAGAACTGCCTTAATTCTACGTGGCATTGATTCAACAAGGTGCTGAAAGCATTCTTTAGAAATGTTGGCCCATATTGATAGGATAGCATCTTGCAGTTGATGGAGATTTGTGGGATGCACATCCAGGGCACGAAGCTCCCGTTCCACCACATCCCAAAGATGCTCTATTGGGTTGAGATCTGGTGACTGTGGGCGCCAGTTTAGTACAGTGAACTCATTGTCATGTTCAAGAAACCAATTTGAAATGATTCGACCTTTGTGACATGGTGCATTATCCTGCTGGAAGTAGCCATCAGAGGATGGGTACATGGTGGTCATAAAGGGATGGACATGGTCAGAAACAATGCTCAGGTAGGCCGTGGCATTTAAACGATGCCCAATTGGCACTAAGGGGCCTAAAGTGTGCCAAGAAAACATCCCCCACACCATTACACCACCACCAGCAGCCTGCACAGTGGTAACAAGGCATGATGGATCCATGTTCTCATTCTGTTTACGCCAAATTCTGACTCTACCATCTGAATGTCTCAACAGAAATCGAGACTCATCAGACCAGGCAAAATTTTTCCAGTCTTCAACTGTCCAATTTTGGTGAGCTTGTGCAAATTGTAGCCTCTTTTTCCTATTTGTAGTGGAGATGAGTGGTACCCGGTGGGGTCTTCTGCTGTTGTAGCCCATCCGCCTCAAGGTTGTACGTATTGTGGCTTCACAAATGCTTTGCTGCATACCTCGGTTGTAACGAGTGGTTATTTCAGTCAAAGTTGCTCTTCTATCAGCTTGAATCAGTCGGCCCATTCTCCTCTGACCTCCAGCATCAACAAGGCATTTTCGCCCACAGGACTGCCGCATACTGGATGTTTTTCCCTTTTCACACCATTCTTTGTAAACCCTAGAAATGGTTGTGCGTGAAAATCCCAGTAAGATTGTGCGCAGATTGTGAAATACTCAGACCGGCCCGTCTGGCACCAACAACCATGCCACGCTCAAAATTGCTTAAATCACCTTTCTTTCCCATTCAGACATTCAGTTTGGAGTTCAGGAGATTGTCTTGACCAGGACCACACCCCTAAATGCATTGAAGCAACTGCCATGTGATTGGTTGGTTAGATAATTGCATTAATGAGAAATTGAACAGGTGTTCCTAATAATCCTTTAGGTGAGTGTATATTCTACAGTTTGTTTTAGCTGTATTATCCACACATCTGCAGATATAGAATAGTGCTTTATTCTGTTCCAGTTCAAAGAGTACTTGCCTACTTGTTGGTATCACAACCCTGTGATGCACTCTCTTGGGCAGCTCAGCGCCACAAACACGAGAGCACAGCAGTGATTGAGCAGCAGGAAGTGCACGAGATATTCATCAAGACTAGGATGAGCTCACTGATCAGCGCTGCCTATTGAACCGCTGACAGTGAAAGCACTGCATGTGTGAGACGTGTAACAGGCCAAACCACGCAAACCCCAACACTTCACTATTTAAAACACCACATTAAAATAATACTAACGTTATCTTTCTACATTTCCCAGTATGTGTATGAAAACTGAAGCAAGGAAATGGTTTGTGAAAGTGTCCCTGTTTGGTTCAGCAGTTTATACAGGAATGTCTGATGGATGAAACCAAAACTGGAAAAATAGCGTCATAAATACCCTGGACAACAATGGAGCTGTAGCTTAATAACCTTGAAGTGATGGCCTTTTCTTCCGGTCTTAGGAATACTAAAACGGAGAAAATCAGGATCAGAGGAGCAGCACTGACCCACACAAAGATAGTCAGGTAATCTGCAGCAGGCATTTGGGTGGCCAAGTGAAACACGGTGGCCCCATAGGGGAACGAGCTCACAAAATAAAAGAAAAAGCCCAGTTTCCTCCATAAGAAGCGTCTTGCCACAGATTTACGATTGGAGACATTATTTCCATCTTCATCACACATGACTAAAACCTGCAATAAAGAAACCGACTGAGAAAAAGTGCAGTCTGGGAGTGTCCATACGCCTCCGGCCCCCATGACAACATCAGAGACCCTCAAGCATTCTCCAAACAGTCAGCAGATATACAGCAGATACCTGACAGCACACAACAAACTTCAAATAAGAAACATTTACCTCCATGAACTGGATGTACTCCACGACACTGGCAAACAGATAGAGATTCACATCGGCGTTGTAAACAGCCAACTGTAACAGAAACCACACATCGGTCACCTTGCATTGCATCTCCAAACTGATATATACAGTATTCATATAGAGACCGACGAGTGGCTCCACACTGACAGGTTAAGTCATTGATTTTGTTTTACAGTTTATGTTTGAGGCCAGATGTTGCCAGACATTTTGTAATTATACTATTTCAACAATTTTGAACATGTAGATCTAACTGTGGCCTACAGAAATAATGTAGAATTAAAACAATGCATTTAGATACAGTTTAAGCATTTGATATTACATTTAATACGTATTTATCGGAGTAACTGCAATACATGTTGAATACAGTGTGCTCACTCACCATATACACCAATCAGCCATAACATAATAAAGTTTACAAACTATAGGAGGCCATTCGACCCATCGTGCTCGTTTGGTGTCCATTAATATCTAAGTGATCCAAGGATCACTTATGACCACCTGCCTAATATTGCGTAGGTCCCCCTTTTGCCGCCAAAACAGCCCTGACCCGTCGAGGCATGGACTCCACTAGACCTCTGAAGGTGTGCTGTGGTATCTGGCACCAAGACGTTAGCAGCAGATCCTTTAAGTCCTGTAAGTTGCGAGGTGGGGCCTCCATGGATCGGACATCGGACCAGCACATCCTACAGATGCTCGATTGGATTGAGATCTGGGGAATTTGAAGGCCAAGTCAACACCTTGAACTCGTGATTCATCAGACCAGGCGACCTTCTTCCATTGCTCCGTGGTCCAGTTCTGATGCTCACGTGCCCATTGTAGGCGCTTTCGGCAGTGGACAGGGGTCAGCATGGGCACCCGACTGGTCTGCGGCTACGCAGCCCCATACGCAACAAACTGCGATGCACTGTGTGTTCTGACACCTTTCTATCAGAACCAGCATTCACTTTTTCAGCAATTTGAGCTACAGTAGTACAGGTTCTCTGATGTTTTTACCTGTTCAACAGACTGGGACCTAATGTGTATACAATTATACAACCATCAGTCCACCCATAAATACATCAATAAAGACACAAATCAATCAGGAAGTAAACACTGTCAAATGCTGGGAATGCATGGTGTGAAAGATGCAACACTGATGACACCCGGCATGGGTGAGGTGTGACTCTGGGCCGTGAGATGCTCTCCTGACTGGGCAGAGCTCCTTTAAAGACAACACAAGCCCCTCAGTCAGCAAACGAAAGCTACCCATCCGTCCCTCACAGCTGCAGTGTGAAGAGTGATAGTCTCTCACCGCAGCGCAGAATATGCGTACAGAACAAAGACATGAATAATAAATGCCAATGAAGACCTAAAGCACATGCTTCAGCTGTGCAGTCTGAAAACAATCGCTTACGGCCCCTGTCTCTGGTGGCGTGATGAGGTTTGGTCTTGGTTGGTGAAGGGCAGCTGGGACCTGGCGGCAATTTCCTCTAGTTCAGTCTTTTGGATTTCCTTTTTTTTTTTTTTTTTTTTTTTTTTTAACATCTCTGTAAAGGTGTTCAGGACATGACAACAAATCAATCAACTTCTGTAGTGGCTTCTAAGACAATTTAAACCACTACGGCCCCAGCAATAGTTGGTAATTGTTCAACGCACCTGTCCCGTTGTTCTTCCTTTCGTGGCTCAGTCACTGTTCCATTCCTGGAGACGCGGTCTTTCTTTTAGTAAACATCACTTGCAATTAATTTGTACAACCCGTAATTCATTGTGATGTAATTGTAGTAAACGTAAATAAATATATAAATAAAGATAAGAGTAGAAAGAAAAGGATAGAGTTTTAGAGCAGGAGACAAGAGGTTGAAAAACTGTATAGCTTCCACTACTGCTAGGACTGCCATGTTTCAGTTCTCCCCATTACTTCCTCATATGGGCTTGGCTTCCCAAAATAGTGGGCGTGGTCAAGCTGTAACTCATCCCCAGCAGCGAGTGTCCAGATAATAATTAAATCAACAAATGGGAAGCAAAAGCCCAATCAAAAAATAGTTCAAAACAACACATACACACATATATATACATACACACACAATTATTTGTAAACATGAATCAAAACACATTTGGCTGCTACAACTTGAGAAAAGCAGCAGCACTGGTACTCAATCAGTGACGCACCCCAACTTTTACTCCAAGCAATGCATGTACAAGAATGGGATCGCCAAAGCACAGAACAATGCCATCACTGTGCACTGAAGGGTATGAGGCCCACATTGTTTTTTTTTTTTTACCCACAAAGTCAACCCTGTGCAATTCAGCGCTGTGGAGACGTCCTGCCTATAGAAACGCATTGAATGAGCATGGCAGTGAGTGGCCCTCAGCAATGACGACATTGAAGAGGCCAGGCAGACCTGATCATTGCTGCCCTGGGCTCTGAGTGAAGGAAGCTGTCCTCTCCAAAGTACTGTCCCGCCTTCAGTGTAAACAAAACAGTGCCTGCATTACGAGCCAAAATCTCCACCTCGCCTTTCTGAATGAAAAACATCTGAAACGGAATATAAAGATTCACAAGTCAATCGTGCATCTTTACTGCTTTACAAACACAATTTAACAGAGTGTCAAACCTCCATCCCTGCTGTGAATGCAGTGTCTTTAAATCAAGCGTAGTTAAAGTGCTGCTTCTTATTGTAGCCCCTATGGACTGTCCCTATTGTTACCAGCACAACCACGGGTCACTGCGCCAGCGATGCTTCCTACCTCAGATTAAGTCACACCTCTTATACACGATGTTGACCGTTCTGAAGAAGCTGTGCCGGACCGGTCTGGAGAGCATGCGGGTGATGCCGCCATCGTACTCGAGCTTCTCCAGGCTCTCTGCTCACAGCATTTTGTGGAAGATTGTCCCCTGTGTGATTCATAGCAGAGGGTAAAGCACAATCTAAAGAACAGCAGACAGCTCACCGTTAGAGAGCAGTGCCCAAGCCCTGCTGAAGGAGTGCACAGAGGACCATTTCCCTGCTCGGCAGCTCGCTCTTCTCCCCGTCTTCCTTGGCTTTTGTTCTCAACAGGGAGATGTAACATTTTGCACAGACACTCACACAATCGTGCAGCAGGATAAGAGCTGGGTTGTTTAATCACAGGTGCATTTCGAAAGACTCCCTTTGCTTCTGTTCATTCCCTGCCTGACTGACCCGTGTGGACAACACGTACATCTGATCTTACTGTTCAGATGAGGAACATACTCACATCAAGTTTCCCTGACAGCCGGAGCATTTGATCCGATAACTCAACGGCCTCACGGCTCACCCTCCTGCAGAATCTGAACCGGATTCCAAAAGCCTGAAATACCAGTCGATATATTGCTATTGATCACAATTTCACACCATGCAGGCCTACAGATTGTATGGTGCCAATACTTTTCCCCACGTTTACATCGGAAGGCAATCCCGTGTCGAACGGCTGGTAGGGGTAATGATGGTGCAGACACAGCCTTGCTCTCATGCCCGTGTCATTAGGGACGTGCTGTAGCTCATGAGAGGAGCGCAGTGCTGAGTGATATGTTGAAAAGCTGATGAACATGTTACCTTTGCAATCAGGTCTGCATACATGAAGGTGGAAATATCCCCACGCAACGAAGACAGCAGGTAGTGGAAGAGAGAGTCTTGATCAATTCCATGCATGTGCTTCCACCTGGCCTCAAGAAACTGGACCATGTTCTCATAGCAGGCTCTGGTCAGGTCATTTCTCTGAAACAGGGACAGTGTGTTATGTTCAGAGTGTGCTGAGCACTTACTCTAGCTCACAGGAACAACAGGAAGCATCTTTCCTCTCAGTCACATTGAAACCCAGCTCAGTCTCCAGCCACCACTGAAGAGCACTAGCAGGATATGCCCATTGGATCCCCTTAGCAATGATAGGATTGTTTACGGTGGGCACAGGCTGTACCTTCAGAAAGTGTTTGATCCCATTCTTCCTCTACATAAATGCAAGTCTGGGAGCATCAGCATTGGCCAGTTTGGAGGTCATGGACCCCCCGACCCAACTGCAGAACAGGGCTCCCGTCACCATTATCGCAGACACGATTTTCTGAAATGAAGCAAATGAACTGGGCATGTCATATTTTGGTTGGAGCTTTTACCCTCCGTCACTACAATTAAAGTTCTTCTGTGAGTACATTCATCTTAAGTAGTTTACAAAATACTGGTACTTTCTTCAAACACTGCAGAAAACACTTTAAAATCCTTTTGGCTTAATTTCCTAACATTTTGCAGTAGAAAATAAACAGTGATACTATCCAGAAGTGCCAACAGAAACCCGTGACTTTCCAGATGGTCTAAACTGTCAGAATACCAGTGATGGCCTTACCAACCATACGACTCCACTGTTGCCATACGACTCCATTAATCAAATCATATAAAGTTATTTGGGGCCACAAGTGACACCACTGCCTTAAACCTTCAGAAATAGAATTCTTGTTTCACTGACAATGTTATTCACAAGTCTGCAACTGTGTCTTGGGTGCAGTGGTTGAACGGAGGGCTGTTGCTACTACGGCCTGCCACAGCTTAAACGTGCAGTTGACTCTATACAGCTGCAGCATGTGGGGTAAACTAAAGAAGACAATGTGCAGTGCTCTTGTATTGTTGAAAAAGGTGTTAGTCATCATATGTAGATACTGCCATCAAGCCAAACACTTCCCACAGAAAGCAGCTCACAAAGTCCATCAGGAAGCCGGTCTTCAGGTATTGCTTGGCTGTTTGCACGGTATCCACTACCACCCTGGAGCCCCGAGAAAACACCACATGCAGCCGAATGTAGATGTCAATCCAGCAGATGATCAGCAGGAAGAGTAAGGCTTTCCAAAGCTCTTGTTGAAAGTACAGGAATGACCACAGGAGGGAAGACGGAAACACTCCCACCAGAAAAGACATGAGCCGTTGGGGATAATAGCATGCCTGTAATCACACAGTGAATAGAGTTAGTGGGGGGATATTCAATTTCACCGAACACAATGAAGAGGTCAGCTGTGCTTCTGCAAAATATCTGCAGACAAACAGAAAACAATCCTCAATATAACTAAAGGTTACACACACGTACCACTCCAAACTCAATGTTACAATTAAATGTGCAGCGTTACAGTGCAGGTTACACTCTCATATCCCCACCCACCTTATTCACAGAGACCCATGGGTGGGAATTTGGTTTCATCTTTCCAAGTCAAACCTTGTGTTCTCCCTGGGGAGGAGTGCAACTCACCGCATGAGGAAAGCTCGTGGCAGGGTATGAGAGAAGAACAGTGCAAATCTCCCCATCGGTGGCCTGTAACACACATTAAAGAAGTACAACAAATAATCCAGTATTAAACAGTGGACTCTTTCACACAGAGCTAGTTACAATGTTTCTAGTGGCGTATCAGTAGCACACACAAGGACACCTACGCACTGACAGAATATGTCTGAATATTGTGTCTTGGCTTACTCTGGTTGAGTTTGACTAGCCTGCCTGAGAGCCTCCACATGCTCCTCTTCATTGCTTGCATACATTTCAAAGATGCCAAAGTCCTCTACGTCTGATGCAAAAGATAATACCACACTTATTTAATAAAATTTATTTATCCTTTAATAATACACTATAGCGATGCACTCTACTGAGGCCCAAAGCTGAGGGCAGAGACTTACAGCATTTGGACTTTTCATGGAATTGACGGCCAACACAAGTTTCAATTATCTGCGGCTCCTCTCTCATCCATACACATTCAGAGGACTGAAGACACTCTGCCTGCAGTCTTTTCAATCGGCTGAAGAAAAAACAAAAATCATAAACAGGCTATTTACCAACGTTTTAATGAGCTAAAACCGCACACAATTGCCTGATCGATACGGACAATTGTCTTTACAGCATGGCTTTCTTTTTAATTGCTTAACAAAGCAAACTAATAAAAGCATTTTACCACCCCTCAACCAAGAAAAACTGCACATCACTTATGATATTCCACCTTATTTCACACTTTTACCTTTTAATGACTGGATGCTTGTCAAGAATCGGTTTGTGAAGTTCAAATCTCACCTCTCCAAAATATGTTCCTGCGCATAGAAATCCCATAAAGTCAGAGAAGTTGTCGTTTAAGATCTACAGAATTGAAAAAACAGAATTAGTGAATGAAAATCGACTGTTGGCAGCTATGGAACTTGCCGTTTGAAACAAAGTACCTTCCAAAAAAAAACTCTTCCTACCAGACAAGTTCCCTCCTTGATGAAGAGCTCACGGGTGATGCAGTCTTTGTACTGTATGATCTCTGGGATAGAAGTACATTGTGGATACTAAGGCAATATGCTGAAAGAATGCATCTCCGGCTCCCATAAAATAATGGTACCGTGGAAGAAAAGAACACCACCATCTTTCTTCCCCAGGAATATTTCCTTAAAATGCACACGTATGAGGTTAAATCACCCCAATATTAACCCTGCTCTTTATAGAAATATGAAGAATCTATGGATTAGTATGGCAATACAGTGTAGTATCCATCACACAATGCACTGTAAGTGTACAACTCAATCATTAATAAAGCCATATCAAACACACCACAAACTCTTAGGGGCTTTATCTGGCAGTATTGCACAGGTCAAGCAGTTGACCAGACTCACACCTTGGACAGACGCTCCTCCATGAGGATGACTTCCTGCAGCTCACTGCATCAGGAAAGGGCCGCTTGGGAACGCCTGCCCCCTACATGACAAGAGCAGACACTCAAGACGGCAGACACACACAGACTGCTCACTAGATAGTCTATACAGGCTGCTCTGACTCTCCCTCACTAAGTGTCCAGCTGACCTGCACGGCCAAGAGCTTTCCTCAGCAACTGATTAACTTACTGGTATTTCTCACAAAGAAGGCTCATGTAATCGATCACCCTGTCCTGCAGAGACTGGCTGAGCTTGTGGCTTTTCATGAATTGGGTCACGGCTCGGACATTGTTCTTAAATGTAAACCTACAAAACAACATTACAAAACAAGTTTTTAACTCTCATGTATCAATCCGCTGTAAATCAACATTACTATATTATACTATGATTGTTGACAAGAATGATCTGCGCAGCTCATAAAACCTCACAGTGTAGAATGATGACACAAATACAGATGGCGATGCCCTGCCCCTCACCTGTGGTCGTCATCGTAGTTATGGCCCAATAGAATGTGACGACGTATTGGTAGAAGTGGGACTGGCATGCTCCAAGTCCATTATCCCACACCAAGGTGTCTTCATCGCACATGCAAAAAAGGACAGCCCAACCTCTGTGGAACTGTGGTCTTCAAAGTACATTTGCTGAAGTACTGCACACGCTCTAGGGTGGCCAAGTGACAAACACTAACAAACACTGTGCTGTACAGCCAGATCATGACAGGAATCGGTCCTTACCTTGTATAATAGCAGCCTTGCAGGTAGAAAACTCCGGCGCAGAAGTGCACAGCAAGCAACAGAAGGAACGTACACTTCGCAGTCCTGTACTCAATCCAATTCTCCTCCGGGTTTTTTCCATTTTTTGAGAAAAATGAAAACAGCTGAAGCGATGAGAAGAACAATTAAAAAGAAACAAAGTTAAGGGTGTGCATCTTCAAATGAGATTATGAGTAAAGCAGCGTCTCTGTGCCCGACATGCCCGCCCTGCGATTTCTCTGCCACAGATTAACTAAATCAGCATCCGTGTGCAATGCAATAGTGAGTATGTGAGGTGCCAATGGTGTTCTGGCCATACAAAGTGTGTTTCCAATACACAAGCACCTATTCTATGAACTTCACCTCCCGAATCCGGTTCAGTCTGAACGAGCAAGCCGTAAAGGAGAACACGTTGAAAGGGAAGAAGGTCAGCACACTGAGAATACTTTTAAAATCTAATAAGTAGCCTGTAATCAAATGCAAAAACAAAGGTGATTTAAGCCAGTATGAACTTATTCTAATAATACATCTAAAATATACTAATTCATATCCATGTTTCACAGCAAGCAATGAATACAGTGACACAGGACCCCTGTGGTCAATACCCAGGCTGGTCTCTCACCGTCATAAGAATGGACCTGCGTACAACAGCAGAAGACAATGTCCAGAAAAGCTACAACATCAGCAATCCAGCTCACTGCCAGAAAAAACTCCACTCGAGGCTTTCAAAGTGAAGTTCGGGCAGAGTTTTACAGGTATATTTTTTTATTTGGTACCAAAATTAAACTATATAAACTAACAAATAATGTAAAACAATTCATACATAAACATTTCAAAGTACAGATATATTTAAAACAGTACAAACCTGCTGTCCCTTCACAGTATGTATAAAAAAAAAAAAAACACCATCCACAACTGTATAAATACAGAAATGGCCAAGTACAAAAGGGTAACAATTTCCCATGTTTGGACAAACTTGCAGTCTGGGCTTATCGTCTTCTTCCAAAAGGGCTGAAAAGATAGTGCGGAGTCATTGTCATTTGCAGCAGTGTGAACACAGAACTGAGCCATGAGCGCACAGCCCTGACTGGACATCTTCTGTTCCGCTCTTTGGGACAAAGGGAATCCCAAATTCTTGCTCCTGGTTTCTGAGACTATGGAGTATTTCTAAGGCAACAGATAACTTCATTGTTAAAGTGGAAAAAAACTTTGCAAGGCGGCAAAAGCATTTCAAAGACATAAATATGATTCTACTGGATTTTCCTTAGGACAAAGTATGTGAAGGCCAGCAATTACCTCACCTTGTTAGAGCCCAGTCTGAGTGGGGCGTCTGCACCAAGGCAGAGAAAATCTGCCCCTCACTTGCCTGGAACAAAAAATACCTATTTGCGTGATATACACCTTACCATTGGATGACTGGACAGATCCTTGTGCATGATCACGTTCTGGGGATTGGTGGCTACCATGTTGTCAACTGCACTCATGATCGGACAGGACATGCTTTGAAGGAGCTGCTCTGATGTGCGTCTGAGTGTCAGATGATCTATGAAAACCAATGCCTCTCGAATTATATTTTTTTCTAGTTATCCTTGGAAAAACAGATGGCACGAGCTTGGAAGGAAGCAGCAATGTACATCAATATGAACTCGTATACAACAGGCATTTCCACATGGTTTTAAACTTTTGCAAAGTTAAAATATAAAATGAAAAACGTTAACCTGGGCTGCAGGACGACAACATTTATCCCCTCCCCCCATACCGGTACTTTTGAATTTCCATTTCAACCACTGAGTGGGTGTTGTAACGAGGTGCTGGGTCGTGCTACTGCAGCCAAATGAATTATAGGCAGGGAACAATGTCAAAACACAGGAAAACAAACCAAGGAAGAGGGTAATACAGCCCCAGGCTGTTGGTTTATTTTGGTTCCGTCCTGGATTTTGGAAAAAGTTGAAAACAAAAACCTAGCTCTTTGTAAGAAGCACTTCCTGTAGCAGGAATGGTCTGCTACACAAAAAATCCCAGCCTTGGACAGCCAAGCGGTTTCCCAGGGATAACAAACAAAACAGTCTTGAGGGGTTAGGCAGTCTCGAGTTCAAAAGGGTTTCAGGGGTCTTCACCAGGGTCGTAGTCTTCCAAAACAAATCGAAACACCATTCGAGGTCCTCAGCCAGTCCAAGTCGTCATCCAATTACTTTGTCCGTTCTTTGCCGAGTGTGAGTTTAAATAGCCTGCACTGATCAGCCACACCGGCTTGCAGTCTGGGTGATTTGTAATCACAGGCAGGTGCGGCTGTTCTGTTGCCTTGCCAGTGTTTTTCCACCGGGCTGTCCATGGTCCTGATCCATGGAGGGTCTGGCTCTGCTGTCCATGGTCCTGTCTATGGCAAAAGAGAGCATTAAGGCAGGCACATAGCGGTGATCAAAGACACAGCCCTTCAACTCGTTACAGTGTGTATACATAAAGATTCTTACAAAGGACAAACTAAAAAGCACTCCCTACATTAAACGACACCTACCTTGTGGAAAATTCCATGCCAAGGTCTTTGAGCTCCAGCACAAAGGCCTCACACATGGTCTCAGCAAGAATTGTGACATTTTGTGGAATTTAACCCGTGAGATAAATCTTGAAGAAAGACAAAGGTTGTTTTTCCTAAAATACATTCCTTAGTATTAATTGTTCACACAAAAATCCAATTATTTTGTTTCTTCAGATTTCTTCTTCTCTTCCTGGATAAAACAATTAAGAAAATATTTTAAAGGTATCCAACAGAGAGATAATTCAATGCACAGGCATCAATGGAAATGGAAACTGGACAGTTTGTCTGTAAACTAGAGACTGTTTCAGAACTGAGCATCACCTCAGACCAGCATAGGAGCCCATATCTCTCCGATTAATGCTCCAGGAAACAAAGTAGCCACTTTGTCACCAGGTCCATCTCCGATTACCTGGGGAAAACAGATTTAACATTGTAAAGTTAACTTTAATACCTTGTAAAATGTGCATTTTAAAACATGTGTAGTTCAAAATATGAACACTATAACAAGAATGTTGTTCTTTCGGTATATAAAGTCAAAGGCAACAGACTTTCAAAATAATGATCTGCGAGCATCAAGGTTGGCACAAATGGAGCTCATGCCAGTCACAATGTGCCCAGTAATGACTACCAATCCAACTACCATCCAAAAGGTTGTGTAAAACATTTCTCCCAGGTTGGTTGGATAGATGTCACCATAACTGTGCAAGCGAATCAAATACTCCATATTAAACAAGGCTCATTTCAATTGCAGTTTCTTCAGTACAGTACAGTACTCTGGAAGCAAAAATAACTTTTATAACATTTATCTAAAAGTACAGAAAGCATTGGTTTCAAATCAAAGGATTGTTCACATTTATTGATGATCAGCATGGTTTACAATTGTATTTTTTAGCAGGGCACAACTTTTTCTCCGGAGTAGTTTTACTTATGGCCATAGGCGGACAGAGTACACAGCTTTACTTGAGTAAAAGTACAGATACCCCTTGCTAAATTTTACTCAAGTACAAGTAAAAGTACTACAGTCAGATGTCTACTTAAGTAAAAGTACTTGTTTTTAAAAGTACTTGAGTATCAAGAGTACAAGAGTACATTTTCTAAATATTGCATTACTACTGCCACAGTGCTTACATTTATGTACAGAAACGTCCTACATGGAGTTATGAAAAATGTTAATACCTTGGAGAATGTAAAAGGAATTGAAAGTAAAATCAAGTCATTTTCATCTTTTTACCATGTTGCTTTATTTAACATTTCTCACTTGCCCACAAGGCAATAGCAAAATGGGAAAGCTCTGACAAACCTCTGCTAGAGTTTATGGATTTTTTGCACCCACATTTGAACCTGACTGTGTTAAACACATCGCATACTCAAGAACATCAAAGCAAATGCTCAGCTTACATTAATGTGTAATATCAGAAAAGAAAATTCAGCTAACAATTGTGTGTACATGTGAGTTTCTCTGTTTTTTCATCAATCAAATCAATAAACCAAAACCAGCAAAGAAGGCAATATAGCAATGTTCTGACACACCTCTGAACCTGACCGTGTTATACACGCAGCATAGAGCAAAGAAGAGAAAATAATAATGATTAAAGAAAATCAGCTAATCAGCTATGTTTAGGTCAGCGTACAAAGAAGGAAAAATAAAATTCAGCTATTGACATACAGGCAAAGGCAGGAGAAAATACTTTCAGCTGAATAACACCATTCTCACACACACAATCTATGTGTGACAACTCTGTGTGTGTGTGTGTGTGTGTGTGTGTGTGTGTGTGTGTGTGTGTGTGTGTGTGTGTGTGTGTGCGTGTGCGTGCGTGTGTGTGTGTGTGTGTGTACTGTACTTCAATTCAATCAAATGTCATTAAGTCCTTGTTCAACTTGAGGAGAAGTTGGTTCTCAAAATTCTGTGAATTAATTGATCCCCTTCTTGGGGTGAAAAGCAAACCTGCTATGCTAAAAAGCCTTTCACATGCTGCTGAAGCTGGCAGGGCTGTGTTGAGCTTTAGTGAGAGGTTACGCACAGCTGGATAGGGGGCCAGTGTATTCACTCCTTCAGCTGTAGCGGCTAGGTATGCATCAAGTTGCTTACTTATCTCATGGGAATGCGTCTGCTTCACACTGGAGAAGAAGTCATCTTCATCAGAAGAGGTTGATGTGGTATCAGGAGACCGAAGACCTTCATCGTGTTCTGGCAGATGTTCCTTGATGTAACTAAGGCCTTGATTAAAAACACAGAATCACACCAACAAACACATATTTTTTTATTATTACTCTGTAAGTAAACAACTGCATAGAATCATTGTTGGATGTAAAGGTTTTTGAAAAAACAAGCAAACAAACAAACAAATAAAAAAAAACATTTTCCTTACCAAGCTGTAGGACTGTGTCATTGCTGGTCCAGGAGGTTTTGAACCTTGGAACGAGAATGGCTGCTGCAATTAGCTCTGGCTCTGACATCATGCTCTCAAACCGCTTCCTCAAACCTTCAAGAAGAGCATCAACAAGTGGCTTGCAAAATCTGAGTGACGGTCTGGACTTTTCAAGCTTGGTTGTGAGGGTGGTGATTGTCAGGAGCAGCCAGCCCATCTGAACGTTGACTTCTCCTTGTAGTATGTTCAAGGACTTCGCAACTGGACTCATGGTGGTGACATATTCCCTTAAAAAGGCTATGTCAGCCGGACTGTACCTAATAGAAACAGAAGAAAATAAACAAACATATATTTCAACAAAATGTATACAGAATCACTGTGCAATGCTGGACATATTTTTATTTGTTTATGTACCTACAGCAGATAATGTAGTAAGCATTACTCTAACAAAATAAGAACACAATTATACATTAACATAAGCTACTTACATTGGAACATTGAGTGCAGCACAGACCGTTCTCACAGACCCCTCTCCTTAGTCTCTAATGATTCTGACCACATGTTCCACGGCCATGAAAGAGGAGTTCCATCAGGTTGAATTAGGCTGTACCAATTGAAGCTTACAGTGTTCCTCTATAAGCTCTGCATTTTGAGGAGACCTTGATGCTTTATTCCAGAGTGCCTGACACTTAGAAAAGGCTGATCTGGACAATTTCTTGTAAGCTTCTGTCTTATTAGCCCGATCAACATCGACTGTGGAAACTAAATTTAGTAAGTGGCATGCACGCCGATGATGTTTCGGCAGCTGATACTGAAGCCCATCATCTTCCTCCAGAATGGCTTCCATATCCATGAATTCCACCTCCTCTTCACCATCAGATGCATCACAATCTTCTCCTACTTCTTCGTCTTCGATTGTGCCTTCTGCAACTAACTCTTCATTGATATTTTCGTCCTGCTGACCAAAGACATAGAACGCTATGACAAAATTCGACCCGTTGTCTGTTGTAGTTCTAACAACCTTTAGACTTATTTCATACTCTGCATGAATTTAGGTCAAAACAGCTGCCAAGGTATCGAATGTGTGGGAGCCCCTTAGTTGACGGCAAGCAAGGGCAGCTGAACGGCGTTCAACACTGCAAGGATCGAGCCAGTGGGCTGTTACACATATAAAGCTCCTTCTCCTGGCCGTCCAACAATCAGTAGTGGTGGCAATGTATGGTACCTTTTTCATTTAATTCTTGAGACGTTCTTTCATTTTAGATGTAGCTGAATCAATCTTGCGCCGCACAGTTGTGTGGGACATGACGGCACTACTCGGTTGTAATTCTACAATAAGGTCTTGGAAGGATGGTTTCTCAACCAGGGAGAAGGACTGGAGACCTTGAACGATGAAGCGGAGGATAGCCTGATCAACCGTCTTCTGAGACACCTGCTTGGTCTCCAGCAGCTTCAGTTGCTTCGCCTTGAAGCCTGTTCCACCTTCTGATGGCCTCTTGCAGGCTGTTGAAGTCAGTTGACAGTATTCCTCCGGATGTGTCTCATGCCTTCTCTGTAAAACACAGTATAATATTTCAGTTTACACTATAATAAACTAATAAATATTAGAAAAGATACCCATCATGTAGTCTACATAGCAGTATTATTAATTATGAAGTGCTGGTTGTTCATAATTTTCCAATGGCTCCAGACTAACGTTTTTAATTGGTTTTACTGGTGCAACTAGGGTTGCCAACTGTCCTGAATTAGCCGGCACGTCACGATTATTGGGCCTAATTTATTTTTCCCGTGCGGGACCTCTCTTGTCCCGTTTATTGAGTGCTGCGCTGATCTGACTGATACAACAGCAACACGACACTTAAGAATGATCACGACAGATCATCATCTGATCATCCCCAGATCTGATCATCATCCAATCAGGCGCATCAGATCAAACCAATAAACTATAAATTGAGAATTAATGATTCTTTTGGGAAAAATAATTAGATTTTTAATTTGAACAGAATCCTCTGCTGTCTGGTCGCTCCCGGTTCGACCCGGACTCGCGCTAACGGCAGATCCCTTTCACTGTCCGGCCGGGTTTTGATTTAGCCAAATCAGTTTTGGTGAATTTAAACAACGTGATTATTGTTCATGAGTCCAACATCCAGCCACGCAAGAAAACATGCAATCTACCCGAGGGAATAATATGCTGATGTGATTTGCTGCCCAAGAAACATGTCTGATTATTATTAATGTTTTAAAAAAAAAAAAGTCCAGATTATTTGATGAATAGAAGGTTTAAAGGAGATTTATCCGAAATAAAAAAAGCTTTTGTAACATTATAAATGTCTTTGTCACTTTTGATTCATTTAATGTGTCCTTGCTGAATAAAAGTAGGCTATTATTTTCTTTAATTTCTTTAAAATGTAGTGTATAATGTTACAAAAGCATCTATTTCAGATAAATGCTATTATTTTAAACTATGTTTTGTGTCTAATGTGACTTTGTGTGTTTTAGAATTAAATTGTACATAAACAGGGTAAGCAAAACAAATATGTTTATGTCTGAGAACCTTTTAAACACATACGAACCTGAAATTACATATACTGTGTGATACAGTACAAATATTTTGACTGTCCCTTATTTTCCTGTAAAGAACCACAATTGTCCCGCATTTTTCTTTTCAGAAGTTGGCAACCCTAGGTGCAACTAACTTTAATTTACGTGGACCAGCAAAGTATTTAGGTGCTTCTGACATTCTAACAAGTGCTGCAATATTAGGTCAGGCAAATACAAGACTTTGGTAAACACAGCAAACACTTGAACCGAAAACTATCATTAACTTGTTCAGAAAATTGAAATAGTCTGGCGAGGTGGGGCCACGGGTTGGCACATTCGCGGGAGGGACCTGCTGCGTCTTCATCCATTGTTTCGTCCATGGTTTCGTCTCTTATCTAAATCTGACCATGGAGTTGACTTTGGCGGAAAGCTGAAGGTGATTGCTGAAAGGCTGTCCCAATCAGTGGCGCCTGCACAATCCAATCACGTTTGAGAGGGAAACAACAAATTGAGGGTTTCCGAGATTTTTCTTTTTTCCTTTTTTTTTTTTTTAGAATAAGTTACGGGTACTCACGGTTATGGATAGAAATGTAGCGGAGTAAAGAGTAAAATATTTGCCTCTCAAATGTACTTGAGTAAAGTCATGGGTACTCCCCAAAAATGATACTAGAGTAAAGTACAGATCCCTCAAAAGTGTACTTAAGTACTGTACTCAAGTAAATGTACTCCGTTACTGTCCGGCTCTGCTTATGGCGAGAGTGCTCTCTGTGAAAATAAATTGTTCTCGTCCGCACTGAGCCACTGAGCTGTGTGTGTTTCTCTGCTAGCTATCAATCCAAACAGTAGAGATTTCAAAGTAAAGCAAGTGACGCCATCATTTACTCACTCATCTGTAGATAAGGTGACAGTTGACAAGTAAAGAGAGGTAACATATAACTGGTCAGGTGAGGTGATAGAATTATCTGTGGAACAGAATCAATAATTATAATATTACTCAAATATCACCCTTTATAGATGCTCTAGTTTTTTATCAATGTGTTAAATGTCCTAGAAATAATGTGACTAGGAAGAAAAAGCAACAACCTAGTAAGGTAAGCCAGGATTCCAGTTTGGTGCAGCTTCTTTCACAGCCCTGCACACCAATGCATACCTTTCAGCAAAAGGAAGACAGACACGTTTCACAAAGACAATCTCCAGACACAAACACATATGATTGAAATTCCCAATTCGTTAGATTAACAGGCCTCCCAGAGTTTCCCAATAGTGTCTCTAAGCACTCAAGGTGCAACATTAATCTTGGGAACAAAAGTGAAAAGATGCAACAACAAGCAAAAGGTTCAAACACACCTCTGGTATAACATTATGAGGCGCAATCCATGGGCAGGCAGGGGGAATTAATGTCTTACCAGCCACACGCTGCAAACTGGATACACAGGAGTAGAACCCAGGCGTATCTGAAGTCCGCCAAGTACACCTTATTGACATCCAGATGTTTCTCCAGGGATGCTAGAAGAGACAGGGACCAATGTGACACAATTAGCTTTTATTTATTTCTATATGAAAAAAGCAGAGAGAGAGAGAGATACTTACCAATATAGTGAAACAACCTGACGATCTTAAGAGCAGGGTTTAGGTAAAAATAGAAGGAGTATCCATACTGAAACATCACCAGCTCGAGGGGAAGGACGCACAGCACATCAAGCACGAACCAGCCTTTGAGGTACTGGACTCGTGCCTGACTGGTGACAGTGTGCCATTCAGATTCAAAGTTGATGTAAAAATGAGAGGCAATGTTTAAGAAGAAGACAGCATCCAGGATGTACACAAGCGCTGTCAGATAGGGGTATCCTGTGTAATAAAAAACCTGAGGCGGAAACGAGGTTAGAATGAATTAAGTTGTGGGTCTTGGGGGGGGGGGGGTTACTCCTTTAATACATGTAAATTACTTAATTTCATAATTATATATTCATAATGCTTTAGTTGTGTGTGGTGGTGGTGGGGGGCATTACCTTCAAGACTGTTAGCCACACAGACATCAGGGATGTTATGAAAATGAACCTCTTCCAGTACTGCACTTTGCGTGACTTGGGAGACACCGCATGCGTGTGCTCTGTCGCGGTGTGGTCCAGCTTGCAATCAATGATTACTGATGCCATTGTGGGATGATGTGGGAACTTCTTAAACTGGAAATTAAATGCATAGATAGATAGATCAATATAAATAGGGTGACCATCTGCCATGAGTCCAATTTCAGAACAGCATGATCCCATTTGAGGGACATTGCAGGATACATAACAATAACGACAACAACAATAATAGAGGTATGAAATTAAAGTAAAAAAATCTGAGGAAGAAAATTCATTTGGGAGTCTGGAGCCCACATGGCCCCATACACCAAGCACATTTTAAAGTGCTGCGCTGCATTCTGAGTATTTCCTTCATCATCCTGTCTGATCATTTCCATTGCTGTCTGCATCTCTTCATTTGATCGAGTCCTTGTGTGACTAATGACTGCACTGATATGGTTCTTGTGGTTTTTAAAGCAGCTACAAGACTGAAAGTTAAAAAAAACAAAAAAAACATTGACTTTCAAACTGCAGTGACAGTTGAAGTTTGAACATTGGAAGTTTCATATGATAAGTCAAAACTCTTAACTCTTACACTTTACATCGTTAATATATGCCCAGACTCTAGCCCTGCCGGTGGGGGAGGGTTGCATAAAGATGGAATAAATAATCGATTTTATCCTTCCCCAATATGGCCACACTTCCGGTATGGTGTGAACTTAATGACGCAATTGAAATCGCTCTATCAAATATAGAATACAGCATACAATTCATACGAGACTGACAGCTACTCCAGTGACAGTTGAATTTTCAAAATGTGAAGTTTCCTAATTTCAAAGTTCTTAACTCTTACACTCGGCACATCTCCTGTCGTCTCAACACCCAACAAAATAACACCTTCCCAGTTAGTTGTCGAAGTCTTTACAGACGTCAGTCATTTATTAACGATCAATAGTTGTTCACAAACGGTTCAGATCAATCATAATTATATCCGCCCGGACTCTAGAGCTGCGGAGCAGACGGGTTAAACACGCACACCGCGGTCTGGTTGCAGAAATATAGACTAAATCTTTGTCTTGGTCCAATTAATAAGCCATTAATGATAGACACAGCTAAAACTGTTGCATATATTTCATTAGTCTTAGTTAGTCAATCATACTGGCAATTTTAAGATACTTGTAGGGGGGAAGCATGGAAAACAATTCTCTCTGCATTCACTTAAACACAAGGCATGGGTATAAATATAAAACAGCTCAAACATCCGCGCACTGGGTGAGGCCACCTCTACACGGCCCGGAGCGCCTGATTGGCGGTGGCGGTGCTGTGGACGGGTCTTGCTGCTCTGCGGAGGCAACCAATCAGTCGGCCTTTTGATTTCGGTATAAATATCTGCAAACAAAAACTCTTCAAATAGGCCTACTGAAAAAAATAAGAGAAAGAAAATAAACTGTAAATAATTTGAAATATAAATCAGTGGCCTCAGTGTGGGGTGCATCTCCTAGTTAACCTCAGATCAATCTGCTACAACAGAGAAACAGTGCGAGAACCACACACATTTGTTTTCAATTGGTCCTGCCCACCTAGCTAAAAAATGTTGCCAGAATTGCCAGATGGCCAATCCGCCTGTGCAATTGTAATATTATATATTATGACTTAACTAGACTTTACTAGACTAGACTTTACAAAAAACTAAAACACAAATAAACTTGAACCTACATTCCTTAAAGGTACTGTATATTCCACAACTACAGTAACTTTGATTTCAACTAATGAATTTGACATTCCCCCAGAAAATGTACTATTTCTACTTATTCTTGTTGTTTTATTTATTAGACTTTTTCCCAACACTATAAAGCACTTGAAATTTGAAGTTTGAGTCTTTTTTTTTCTTTAGATAAGTGTCCTTATGGCAAAAGTACAGTAACCATTACAATTATTTAATCATATTATTTTTTCTTCATGTATGATAAGCATGTTATTATTGTATGAGTATTATATACAAAGCATGATTGGCCCTAAAAATCGTCGAATCCCCCTCTGAAATGTCACTAGAAACAAGCATTTGAAGGCTGTTTTAGGGGAGAAACAAAGAGAAAAGACTTATTGGTACATTCAGATCTGCCTGTTGTCCTGTTGTCCGCTCCACTTTTCTTAGCGATATCGCTGATGGTAATTATAAATGTGGACACTATGCACAATGTAACTTTACCTACAAATGTTCCTCATTTTGTCATCCTGTATCTGGTAAAAATATTGCAATTAAAGGCATTATCACTTGTAATATGCAAAATGTAAATGATTAAATGTCCCTGCGGTCTAGCAGACATTGGTAAAACAAAAAGGAGTCTGAAGACTAGGATAAGGGAACACGGGTGGCAATACATTTTATACAAAGAAAACATCCTATTGCATCCTTAAAAAATATAAGGATTTAATGCCGTAAGACATCAATCGATTGCTGTTACGCCGAGACAGTTTGGATTTACTGTTTAAATATGATATCTCCCAAAGGACTTAATGAAGAATTTGATTTAAAACCTTCTTTGTGAGGGAAAATATTTGTAAACTTATTTTTATTAGGAATATGATTAATCTTTAAAAATACAAGAAAATAACCCTTGCTGATGTATAAGGTTTTTGTTTGATATAAGATTGCA
Organism: Amia ocellicauda; assembly: GCF_036373705.1. NCBI lineage: Eukaryota > Metazoa > Chordata > Actinopteri > Amiiformes > Amiidae > Amia > Amia ocellicauda. Next base: position 16,202,020 of record NC_089860.1, read on the forward strand.
TGTATCTTTATGTGTATTTATTAATGTGTGATTTCTTGTGCCATGACTTAATTATTTAAACCTGCGTCTTGTGATATTTATCAAATTAAAAAGATTATAAATGAGACGATGTCAGCAGGTATTTTGATGGAATTGTGGCAAGATGATGTATATAACTCTCATTAATGAGATTGAATAATTTGTGTTTTTAATCACCTGTGTGTATTTGACAAATTAACTATAAGTACTAAGTATTTAACCAGAGAGTTTGCAAATGTGTTTCATATCCTGATGAAGATTTCTGGTAGATCAAAACGTTGCTAAAAACCTGTGAAGCATGAGATAAATAATTCGTTTTTATTGTTTGGAGCTGTAGTAAGTGTGCAGGTAATTCTTCTTTTTGCACTATGGATTTAAAAATATCTGCATGAATATAAACACATGGCCACTGAGAAACTGTTTCATCTGGACGTGGCAGTTGAGCTCAGAGACGTTGAATTGAATTGAATTAAATTGAAACACCATACAATTAAGACTTCGGTTGCAACCGTTAAACCATATCAATTTAAAAATCACATATTTTGGCTAAGAGCTCCCTGATTGGCTGCCAGTGCCAATGGTCTTGCTTCATGGTTATAAATATTACACAGACCTCAGTATCCTGTGTTACTTTTGTGAGTGTAAAGTTCACAGTTCTGAAATTTGACCCCTCAAGGACCCCTCTGCATGCTACTTGAAACTGAAAGGCGGCCTTTTAAAACGTTACCTTGAATTTAGTTTTAGTCTTTTTGTTGTTGTTTGTTTGATGTATTTTACTTGAATACAGTGGCACTGGCACACGTCAGTCTGCAATGTTAATTTAATTTCACCATCGGTACTATTGTCGGGCAAACACAAGGGTCTAACACAAGAGTGTGGGGTTAATTCAGTTTTTTCTGTCTCTCATTCAAAATCAATGCTTTGGTAAAGAGAAAAGGCTTTACTAATAGCCAAAATGCATTAATTGCTGTGTTAATTCCTCAGGAGTTTGTTTATGCTACATTGCCACATCCGTGTGTTTGTATGCTTTTCGGTACTGTTTCCAGCACATTCTATTGCATGTCTAGGGCTATGTATATTTTACGTCAGGGTTAATTTTTGACATATGAGTTGGTAAATAATGTGATTCATATTTATTGATTCTGTTATTTCTCCGATTCTAACAACACAACTGAAGGAGAACAAAGAAAAAACGTAACTTTAACTAGGAGATATTAATAAAGAATTTTGCATATAACCTATTGTACTGCAATACATTTTTTACATTTGTAATAAGGAAAGGGAAAGAAACCCAATTGCTTTTAAGTGAGTATGGTATTGATATGCCTTCATATTACTTGAAAATGTGACAGTAAAATTGAATGATTACTCATTATTACTATTATTATTATTATTTGGGTAAAGACCACTCTATTAATGTACTGTACTTCATGTAGTATGTTCGAGTGACTTCCAAGAATCGATCTTCCAACACTTTTTATTTTTCGTACAATATAGGCCTACTGTCCAACAAACAAACAAAAAGTTTGATGTCATCGCATGTGCTCTGATTGAAACACACAACACGGTATCTTCCCAGCTTCACACTAAACATGAGAACAGGTGCAAATCTCAAAATGAAATACAATTAGTGAATTACCCAGTTATTTATTATTTACATACAGCATTTTGCATGATGGAAAGTTTGCCCATGGCGATTCAGTCTTTATATTCGTCTCAGAGGACTATCTGATCCTTTTTCATTACTAGACAGAAAGCAATTGGACGGTTATAGTTTTAGCTGAACAAGTTCATTCAAACACTAGATTTTTTTCCGAGTTGAATTGGTTCCCAAACATGGGTCTAGTTGACACAGGAGGATGATGGGCAGAGCAAACACCAACTTTGTCAGAAGAGCAGCCGTGGCATGTCAACAGGGCCCTGCATTGTGCTTGGCTTTGTAACCAGGCAGAGCACAGGGCCTGACCTATGACCCCCACAGCAGCCCAGGCTCATTAATACACTGCTAACACACTGACACACTCAGTACTGCAAAGATCTGGACTGTGCTGTGGAGGGACCGTGGGGTGTTGTGTGTGTAAGTGCTGTGTGTTGGGGCGGGGCAGTTAGTTTTGGGGGACTGTTGTGGCTGACCCTCGAGTGGGGCAGCCTGTCACGGGAGGGACTCACCTCAGAGGGGAATGGGACCATGGTGGCCAGCTTCTCCATGGCCACATTCCTGCTGTCTGGCGTCAGCGGCTCGCGGCAGCACGGGCAGCTGCTCACCCTCGGCCGACACTCATTGCAGAGCAGGTGTCCGGCCCGGCACTGCAGGATGGGCGGCTGCACGTGCTCGAAACACACCGGACACACAAACAGGGCTGCCAGCTCTTCCCCGTGGGTGGATATGGCGGTGGTGACCTCAGCGCTACAGGACTGATACAACACAGGCAAGAAACACTTAGAGAAAACATCCAATATCGAACAGTGGAGGAAAAGAGCTCATCGGTTAAGGGAACTGAACACTGCCACCCCCACCAGACTGCCTGACAGCACCCCCCCACCCAACACCGCACCACACTCAGATATTAGTGATCAATAAATAAATACCTATAGTGTCTGCTTGTGTAGGTATATGTGTATGTTATACAAATGTATACACACACACACACACACACAGAGAAATAGTAAATACAAACAAAAAGTATGGCATATGAAAAACTATATTGTACAGGGTATAGTATGTATAGCACGTATAGGCTAGGCAAGTAGTGTTTCACAGGAGGGGGTTCAAGAGGTGATTGTGGGCTCAGAGACATCGTGATTTAGCACAAAAAAGCAAAAACAGGAAGACTTGCTGTTTGTATTGTGAAACAGCAGTACTCAATTACCGAGCACAAACATCATCACACAGCTTAACTGGATGCGCTACGAACTACAACCAGGAAGGTGTGCAACTGAACCACAGCTCTGTCTTTTATAAGATACATTTTCGGCGACGTCATACTTTCTTGTTTTTTATTTTAATATATTGATTACATTATAGTATGAATCTGAACTCGTCTCCAATGAAGCGCCGCCGTGTCCGCTGTGAGGCCCTTTAACCCTTGCAGGGACAGCGCACACGAATGACGTTTCAATGGCGGTAATACCCAGAGATCCCACAGCACACACTGTTTCAATAGAAACACTACCCACACACACTGGGACTGGAAACTACTTGCGCCCCCTGCATATGGGACATAACTTTATTTAGAATATTTATTTTAAAATAAATGCCTCTGTAAGGGCCTGGGTCCCGCAAGACCGGGGACTCACCTCGGAGGAAAGGCCGATCGTTGCCGCCACCTGCTCCAGGGCCGTGTTCCGCATCGGCGGCTTCAGCGGGCCGCGGCAGGTGGGGCAGCTCCGCCGGCATCTCCACTTGCTGCGGCAGGGTGCGCACAGGAGATGCCGGCCCGGCACTGCAGCATGGCGGCGCGACGAAGCCCGAGCACAGCGAGCAGCGGAACAGCTCCGCGGCGGAAGAGGCACTGCGGCTCTGCGGGAAGGAGGACAGACACACGTCAGAAACCGTCAGCAGCGCAATGAAGGGAGAAAGTGACTCATCGCCACCAAGCAGAAACTCACCGCAGTCTTTGAGCTGTTGCTGCCCGTCTCTCTCTGATAGACGAACGATGTGAACGTGTCAGATACTCTAGACCAGTGGTTCTCAAACTGTGGTCTTATAATATGTAATATGTTGTTGCACAGAACAAAATAGATCCTGTTCGCTACGCCGCTCTCGAGCTCAGTGTAGCCGCATCCGCCCGCAGAGCGACTACAACCAACACCTGCAACACCAGCTGCGCTCATGGCTGAGAGGACCACTCCAGAGCACTAGCCCAGCTCCGACACATCAGACACACTAGCTCTGCTGCTGAACCCCATACAGACTGCTGGTGTTAGCAAGCGTCGGGAAACGGCAGCAAGGCACTACGATCCCACATTATCTAAGGAGGAAGAGCCGAGACCGCGGCGTGTCGTGTCTGTGAGATGCTGAGGCGCCACGTCACCACGAAACCTGCCATCCCGAAGGATCTGAGCCTGTAGATTTTTCCTGGAGGAAACTTAAAGACCTGAAGCAGCGCACGTCCACCATAAGGACCAGCGCTACTGCAGTTTCCAACGAGCAGGAAGCATCTCACCATGCGAGTCTGCGCGTTGCTAAAGCAGGCACGCCCACACTGTGCTGACGGACTTTGCTTACCATTTTGTGGAAAGAGCTGACGCGTTATGTGTGCAGAAAAAGCTGCTCAACAGCTCGACCTGGTGCCCCTTTCACTCGCAAAATTATTGATATGGTACATGATGTCAGAAGTGCGCTGATAGAGCGCATTAAGATGAGCGGATACCTTCTACTACAATTAGATGAGTCTACTGATGTAGCTGATTTGGCCAATTTGCAGGTTTATATTAGATATGATTTTGAGGACATGTCCCATCAGGACTTTCTGTTCTGTAAGCCACTTCCAACAAGAACTATACAGGGGAGCATATTTTTCTTCTGTGTGCTTTGTAATGAAATGGGCAGTGAACATGTGCAGCTTTTGCTACATACTGAAGTGAGATGTTTATCAAGGGGCAGAGGCTCATGGGTCCAGATGTTTCTGCATGTTTAGAAATCTCCTTTGGCAAGTCTATTTGATGATCCAGTATGGCTGGTACAATTAGCCTACCTGGCTGATATATTCTCACGTTTGAATGAGCTGAATATGGGACTGCAAGGGCTCTCTTTATCAATTTTTGGTGTGTCTGACAAGATCACTGCTATGAAAAGCTGCAGCTTTTGTTAATACAAACCAGACAGGCAATGTCTCTGCTTTCCCAACTCTGAAGAACCATCTGCACACATATGGTGTAGCATTTGATGCTGCAGTTTGTGATGTGATTTGTTGTGCATCTTTTGTCATTGGAAGAACAGTTCTCAGAGTATTTTCCAGTAGAGGCCACACCAAAGTGGATCAGGAACCCCTTTACTGTTGATGTCACCGGCATACCCGGGGATCTGTCCTGTGCAGGAGAAGTTGCTTGAGATAACATCTGATGATACTTTGATGTCAGAATTTAAACAACTCACTGTTGAGAGGGAAATAAAAACATAACTAACACGCAAAGTTACGATACATGAAGACAATGATGATACAGAAAATAAAGGTACACTTTCCCCTCACCTTTTCACCTGCAGTCAGAGTGGGCTTATAACAAATTAGCAACGCGCTGCTTCTAACTGAACAGGGTCGGAGATTTTCCACACTTGCACAGGAAAGACATTGCGTGCCGTGTGTAATGTCAGAGATGACCTCATCTTACGAAAGCCTGGTGTGGATCAAATTGGACTAGGCTAATACTATGTGTCAAAAAAATAAATATTTAATGCACTCTCATATAATATAAAATGAAATTAAATGAAACTGCTTTTTAAAGTATCCTCATTGACCACAGAAATAATAGAACAGATACATCTATTTGATTGTGTGGTGTTGTATGCTGTAGTTGCAAAACAGCATTTAATATGAAGATATTAGGATTGCATTGCAAGAGATGGCTCATTTGCATCTCAATTTATACCATATCACAGTGCTTTGGGCAGGCTGTTTGTGCGTTTGATTTATGAGCTTTGTGTAAATTACTTTCATTATTCTTTTAGTTTTGTGGCACATTCTGGAATTTGAAGAATCTATGTTTATCTGCATTTTCTCTCATTCATTATTATCATTATTATTGCTGTTGTTTATAATATATATTATTATGTATATTCAACTGCTAAATAAGTAATAACAAATTATTATTAGCATCAACCAAATCATGTCAGAGGGTGCAGCATATTTAAATCATTGATTTGATCTTGGTCTATTCAAACCTTTACGGTGGTGCTGTAGACTTGGTTTCTAAAGATTTTAGAGTAATCGTTGGACAAAACAGATTGGTGCTGCTTGTTCGACATCCGTGTCAATGTAGATAATGAGTAATCAAACCCAGAGGGAGTCTTCCGTGTTCTCTTTCCCTCTCTCTTCTTTTAACAACAAAATCTTCACTGTGTCCAGAAGGGAGATTGGGTTAAAGTATGCGACAGACCTTCAAGGTGAAAGGTGTGCACCCTGTTCATTTTTAAATACCCTACTTGTCACTCACAGCCCCTTTTTTAGTTTTTTCAGCTTTTAGCAAAACTTGTCAAGTATAAGCTCGTCTGCCGGTGTTAAGCAGGCATGTTGTCCAGGCCTCCACTAGATAGGTCATCACCCTGCACTGCCTACTGGGCCAGGAAAGGTCTTGCCATTTGGCCTTAACCGGAGGGAGGGAACGCTTTGCCACAATGGATGAGTCCACTAGCGGAAAGGCCATCAAACCCGCTTCCGGCTCCTTTTGTACTAGTTAAGGCAGGCAGAGGGAGGGTCTTCTGATTGACAGAACACAGCGGCCAATAGGCAGCTTTGTTAGAAACATCGTTCATGAGTTCCCCATGGTAATGTGCGATGTCCCATCCCCCTTGGGTAGTATTCTTGTCTTCAGAAAATAAATACATAAATACACACATTCAACGTTCAGAGTGTTGCATCCGTTGTGCATTTCAGTTGGTAACTAACATAGATGACAATGTTGCTCTTGAAATCCCACCGAGTGGAGACTCAGATAATGTCATTCAAGATGTTGTCAAGAGATTCAAATAAGGTTATTCAAAAAGGGGTGAGATGTAATTGTCTTTTCTCATTGGGAGTTTGTTCTGTCTAGCTGCACATTTGTTGGTACACACAGTAAGGTTTGGGTGGCCCCGAGCTGTTTTTCTAGAGGCTGTTGCTGTGTCCACAACTAGTAAGATGGAACGGGTGCCAGACAATGAGGAGGCCTTTCTTGCCCCCCAAAGAAATGTGAAAAAGGAAAACACTTAATTATTTATCCTTAAGGTACATGAGCTCTCAGCCCCTCTGACCTAATATGAAAACTGTACAACATAAAGACTTATTGTACAGTATTTGTACATTGTAGGCCCAAGTGTGATTATGCATTTCTGTTTCTATGTAAAGACAACTAGAACATGTATACATGGGGGTGATTAATCACTGAATTTCATTTTGTTTTTTATCTTTTTTTATACCACTACTTTAAAGCCTAGGTGAGTGAGTAATCGCACAAGTTAAAAAAATGTTGTCTGTAGTGACATACACAGACAGATCTTTGAAGATAAATTATTTGTGCAAGTGACTGCTACTCTTTTCGTTAAATACAATTAAATACAAAAGAATGTAGAGACTTTTGTTCCTTTTAAGTTTTTTTATTTCATAAAGCAGATTAGAGAACAGAGAATCTAACCAGTTTGGATTGGAATATCCCTGTGTATGACATGCTTTAATTACGCGGTATGTCAACAAAACTCAAGAAACATAAAGTTTAAAGGAGTGGAAATGGCATACCAGCTTCTACACTGTCAAACAAATCCTTTGTGTAATGTGAAACAGAAAGCTGTCTAGTGATGTGTAGGAAATACATGATATAAATATGTGACACACAAGGTAAAGCACAAAATGACCCTGTGTATTTAGCATGATAAACTTTAATTTTGTTGCTGTAGTTTTAGGTTCAAATCCACAACTTAGGAATTCCCTCTGAACATAATTTAAGCTGAAAACTTACAAAATATGTGTTATCATTAAAGAATGAATGCAGCCTTTTACAGCAAGATATTTAAAAGTAATGATGTCATCCCCTTATATTTATCCATCTTTTGATCATGCTGACAAATATGTTTTGTGCTGGCAGAAGTCCTGTTAAACATAAAACCCAGCTGCTGCTGAACAAAGCTAGGGAAAGTAATAGAAGAAACAGACCTCCTCTAGGTAACCAGACCCAAATGGTAATATCAAGTAAGTTATGTGTTATCTTAGAAACAAATAGTTTGTAAGTCTTTCTGTAGCTTTTGATTCTTGTTATATATATACATATACATATGCTATAAATATATAATTATTCATATTATTATTAATTAACAAACATTTTAAAGTCTTAGCTGTGTGGTTTAGTTTAGACCTTTTCTGGATCAAGGGATTAAAAGGAGCCTCTTTCTTTTACCTCTTTTGTTTGGACTGAATCCACTTTATCCACGAGACAGCCTCGACTGCTGACTTTGTAAAATGCTATCTTTGTAAACTTTACTTTGTTTCAGTAAACTCAATTTATTGGTAGCAGTGAGGGTAATCACGCATTATCTTCATACGTTTTTGTCGCACAATTGACTTATGCACAGTATTCAGCAGAGAAATAGGATTAAAATGCTATAAATACACCACAATAAATGTATAGAGAAAGCACATTTTAATCCTTTATTTGTTTTCTTCAGATTAGGTTTTTTTGCTTTTGAATCATAGCTTTATAAAAGGAAATATTTCTGCAGATATTATCTCACAGAAGTTAAAAAACAACAAGAGACTGCATTTCACAAACACAGACCACTCCCTACAAAAGTGTATTACCCAGCAGATTGATTTTGAGTAATAAATGGAAACACTTAAATGTAATGCTTATTTTTTTAAAGTTTTTAAAAATTTGTGGTATGCTTTTAGATAAAGGACAGCTAATGATTTGTGTATTAGCAGGGTAGCCTGCAGGCTGAAAAAATAAATACTAGGAGATGTCAGCGGCCTAGTTAAACAGTAAGTGGAGACGTCCAAGTTCCCAAAGGGCCCAGTGCAGTCAGCAGCTGGTGTAAACTTTGACCTCTACACATACTAGAAAGCATACATACACATAAAATGTATTACACACACACGCATGTATTTATGTATCTTCCTGTGTTTTCCCATTTTTAATATTTTTGTGGCATGAGCTACCAGCACTCATACACACACACACAAATATATACATTAAAATACATATAAAAAGAGAAGCTACAGATCAAAGCAGTTGGAAACATCTTGGGGAGGCCTTTATCAGCAGTGGATCAATATGGGCCCGGAGAGATGATTATATTATATCTATATCTATATCCATATCTTCATCTATATAAATGTATATATAGTTTATCTATTGTCTAGAGGTTAGAACGTCATTGTGCAAGGATACCACAGTTGTATAATATATCCTACACTGACTATTGTAACTGTTAACATCACAAGATACTTCAAAATTACAGCCACCACAAAGAATGTGAAAATGTGCCAGCAATAACTTCCTATCATACATTTGTTTTTTACAAATTGACCAATGGGACATTTCAAGAGGATTTTAAAAATGGTACAGACTGTATATGATTCATAGCAACTTTTACAGATTCCAGTAACATATTTCTGTATTTCCCTCTTAACATTATTTTTTGACTGTGGAAATTCAAATGAATTGGAATACTTGCAAAATGTTAATGTTGTATAAGACTTTTAGTTGGATTGACTCAGATGTGTATTAAATCACTAAATATGTCAAGGTAAAATGTCTGCCTAAACGCATTTAACATTTTTAATACTGTGGTGCTGAATTTAAATATTTTTTAAAGTAATGAATGGTCTGGGTAAAATAAAGAGTGATTCTTTTTCCATTTCCTTTGAAAGTAACAGTCAGCAATCCAAACCAGAAATCTTTGTTGCACTCTGAGGAATATTCTCTTACTGTGTGTGTGGCTTTATCATTAATAATAATATTTATACAGAGTAGGCCTTAGACCATGGATACTCATAAATGTAGGAATCCTGGCCCATGCTGGGCTGCATTAACATAAATGTGTGTTAGAAGATGACAAAATGTCACCTCTTCAACTGATTCCCTGAAGATATTAAAACATAAAATAAAATACTACAACCAATGGTATGCTTCTGTGTCATAAACTGCTGTTAACAAGTGTCTATATATTCTATAATACCAGATGCTGATAATTATTCAGGAGATTAAATACATGTTTTTGGTTGTTGTTAAAAAGTGAAAACGGTAACAGAAGAGTCAGAACTATAAAAATACAATTGAATGCTGTTAAAAGGTCATTGCTCATTGTAACTGTATGTTTCAGCAGAATATTTAATTTTCAGACCTGTATGCATGTCTAAGGTCTTCATGTTGTTTCCATAGAGATGTTTGGGGGAAAGACCAAAGGAGATGGCTTTTATCTGCTAAACTAATTTGGAAGTCTCAGTGGGGAAACATTAAAAAAGATTGTCCTTCCTGAGCAGATAAAAGTTAGCTTTTTCTTCAAATTATATAAATGCATTTTAGTGAACACTCTGTCCTACATACATAGCAACACACCAAAACAATGATGCACTAGAATAATTACACAATATCTATTTTGTATTATTATTTCTTTCTGTTTTTCTGTATATATGTATGCATTCCTTGAAAATATTACCATGGAACAAAAGAGTTAGTATTACAAATTGTATAAAGATTTTGGCCGGATACATCACTATTCAGCTAAATGAGTGAAGTCATACCTCACTGGTATTAAAAAGATCACATGCAAGAACTGTGTTTGTAATTTATTAAATATTGGGAAACATCACTCTTTAAAAACTAGACAATGGAAGAATCACTCTCTTCCGGGAAACCAACTTGTTTCTAGGGCAAGAAAGCCAGCTGTTTTGTCAGTCATCACAAATAGGTTGTATTAGAGCTCAATACATTGGTCAGCCATTATACTGATGAGAAAACTAAAAACTTTAGTTGGCTATACAAGAGGAGACTGTAATCTGGTAGGTATTTTGTAGGTTGTGTGCAATTGTGCATACATGGATGTAAAGATTAATTGCAAATGCTATCTGCAATTAGCTTTGACGTTTGCAGAATTTCTTTTTGATTTTGCAACTGTTGTTATGAAATATAGAGCTAGACCAGATCAAACCCAAGAAACGTACATTACAAACTCATATCCTATGTCGTGTTTTGATTTATAAGTAATAGAAAGTGGCTTCTGACAATAAATTAAAACACAAATAGGATACAGGTTTGTACTTTGCGAATTGCGGGTTGGTCAAAGTTTTCATTTGGCCTGTTCTTCTAATCTGTAAGGTCTTCTTTTGTATATTAAAATGTCCTTCACTGAGTCCCATAGCAAAACTGCTGAAAAAAAAATGAAAGATCCTTATTTTTGTTAATAGTTACTGATTCATGCCTTAAGGTGATCCTCTAATGTTTTCAAAACCCGGTTTCTTAATACATTGTGCTTTAGTACCTTGCCTGTGCCTGCTTGTGACTTGTTGTACAACAAAGAAAGTTTCTTTCATTTCGTTACTGGAAGGAGTCCATACAGACAGTTAAACAAATCCTGCCATGAGGGGAAGTCTCTGTGGGGTAATAATTCAGGAGAAGTCCTGTGTGTTGATTAGATCAAGGCTAGATGAGTAAATACCATGGGAAAGGAATGGCAAGACATTATCCTGAGTCATTAAAAAGCTAATAACCCACAAGATCATCTGAAAATCAACAATGAGACTAGAAAGATAGATAGCAGATCACTGTTCTTTACAGGAACAAAGAATACAATGAATCATAATAATATACATGCTAGTTGATCCATTTAATTTAATTCTTACTTGACTTGTTTTTGTAAGGAAGTTAGGCTACAGTTTTTGTTTTTTAAAGATATATTACCTTGCTAATAAATATGAACTTTACTGTTCACTCACTTTTTGTAGTCACAGTGTACATTTTTGTTTATTTGGGTGAGAGTATTGATAGTAACTCAGTTACCTTTCAGTTACCTTTCACCTGTATTGACCGTGGAGTGGCCATTCCCCACTAGAGACATAAAGGTCACATATTCTTTCTGTGCTTAATCTAATAATTCAGTTAGATGTTTCAATAGCTTTGCACCACATTGGCAATGTGAGAAGGAAAACTCCAACTGAAAAGTGTATAGATAAAAACAAAATGATATAAACAAGTACATTAAAAGGAAAAACATAAATATAGAAAATTGGTATTAGGCTAAGAACTAGTACTTCTGTGTCTAATATAAAATGTGTTTTTAATTTCTTTGCAGTTTTGAAAGACAAACATGGCACAAAAATAAATTTAAATCTTGTGCAAATACTTGTACATTATATATGATCATGGCCAATTTATGTCTCTTGTTCCATTGCTGGGTGAAGGCCTCACGATGATTTATTCTACAAACGTCTGTCTCTGATTGTGGTGATCAAACTTGTGTATCTTAATTTAATCTTGCCATCTTGCAGTAGATCTTCTGTTCATTGCTATCATTGTTCCTCACTGTTTGAAACCAGGTCAGTTTTCCCTTGGTTTACCATTAGATTTGCTTTTTGACTGTCTCTTTACTCTTGAAATGATGCCATACATTGTTGTTTGTACTCTAAGACATGTTTGTACTCTAAGACTCGTGTTTATTTTTTTCTGCCTCATCTTCTCATTCTGATCAAACATCTTTCCGTCCTTGGGGGGGGTGGGGGGGAAGGGGTGTAGCTTTTGTATATTTCTTGTTTTCCTGAACCAAAGTTTCCTATTTGTAAGTGAGTACATCCTGGACACATTGTCGCTTGAAAACATTTTGGTTTATGTTATCAAATATCAAGAGAAGAAATAAAACATTAAGCAAAATATGCTTTCGATGTTAAATGCAAATATTTTCGTGGAAATGAAATCTGAGTATATTGAATTTGATTTAAGGAACCAAGCACACTTAAGTAACTGTAAGAAATGTATATATTTATTTGATGACTGATGATTAAAGACAATAATTTCACCATATATGCCTTCACTGCAAAGCAGTTTGCAAATACTGAAATCAGTATACTTATATTTCCACTTTGACTCTGTGCCACTTGTTACCACTTGGCCAGAGCTAAAGCCTCCTCTATTGGAAACACTTAGGAGTGTTTCCTGCTCAAGACAAGTGCTAAAAATGTGGATGTTTTCCTTGCCAACAATCCTTCACAAATAATCAAAATCCCCATCAAAGTAGCATGCTGGAAAACAGAGGCAATTGATGCAAGATCTCTGGTTTCACAAAAGCTTGAGTTTCATCAGAAATGGCACTTTCAATTAGTTTTTTCCTATTAATTTAACATTTTCTGCTGTTTATCTTATTCTTATGAATCACAAGTTTCAATACTGTGCCTTTCTGAAAGCCCACTATGGTCTGTTTTCTGTAGAGTTACCAATAATAAACTATCAACTGTGACATATGATATATTAATATATTTTTCATTTCACTAATGAGAGTTTTAAATTACTTTTTCTAGCAAATGCAACATCTAAAAATATACAGTAGTATATAAGCACAAAAATGTCAGCAGTAAAAAATAAAAAAAATAAAAACTATCTATGCAGTACAATAAAATATATTTTAATTTTGAGAACTCAAGACAGAGGAGGCACCATCAAGTGTAAACAATGCAGCTTAAGTGTATAACATATACATATCTTTACTATTACTACAAAAATGAAAACAAAGTTTACATTCCAGGTTGTAACTACAATTATATGTAATTCCATGGATTTTCTTAAATGTTCTCTATTTAGTAAAAACTAATTATATCAGCCATATAATGGGATATAAAAACCTTCTAGACCCTTTTGTTGTCCATGAATACACAAATCTGCTCCTCTCACCAGAAAAACTCAAATCAAATACATTCAAATCAAAACGCAGTTAACCTTACCATATCTGGTAAGTGAGGGCAGGGATCTCACATTGTCCATCACATGAGCGTATTGAATGTTGCTACTTCTCAACTGCGCTGCAAGATGTCTCATGTCTTTTTTGTGTTTCCCTAACAGTTGTTGACAATTTTAATGAAAGCGATGATCTGGGCACTGACTGATTGCTGTGAATCATAATCTTTTCCAAACTACTTTGTGCTGAAAAATTACTTCAGACTTTCATCGAAAACATTATTTTTTTTCTTGACAAACAACAGCATCTGTCCAGTAACCATTAAAAACATTAAAAACCTTGTTTAGACAGAATTAAGAACGCTTCAGATCATAACAAAAATGTTTTTGTAAGAAAAATGATACAGGTGACCTCACCTCAAAATCAGGATTCAAAAGCAACTTCAGGTTTCTCCACAACTGCATCTCTACAATGAAAGTGAAAAGAATAGACTTCCAAAGAATGGATCCCTTTTGTCCAGACAAGATTACTTTTTTTTTCACTCTGTCCTTAAGGTAAAAGTTTAACCCCTATGGCTTTTATAATTGGAATTCAGCCTTCTTATTGAACGTCTGAAAGCAATTCGCCCCCCTACTTTGAATTGACAAGTGCAAGATTCACAGTTAACATGAAAGCTATTGAACCAAGAGGTTACATTCCTGGAGGAGCAACCATGGCAGTTAAGTCTTTATAGAAGGCAACTAAAATGACATTCCTTACACTCGAGCTACAAGACAGGAGTGGATTCAGGATAAAAAGTGGAGAGGACATCCTTATCATGATGCATGCAGTATGACCCCTCCCTTAAACACAGACGCATGTTTGTCTGTTTGTTCCATTGGGTTTAAAATATTAAACACTGTTTCAGGTTATATTTCCCTTTCTTTCTTTCTTTCTTTCTTTCTTTCTTTCTTTCTTTCTTTCTTTCTGAGAATTTACCATGGGAATCCCAGGATGTTAAAAAGTCATTCACAGTATACTATACACTGTACTGTACTATACTATACTATGCACAGAAACGGTTGCCTTTTTTTTTTTACATTGAAATACTCTCAGTTCATGAGAGGTAAACTCCTGTGCAGAAGAAGAAAACAAATCCTCAAAGAATAAGTAAGCATTTATTCAAAGCAAAGCAAAGCAAAGCAAAGCAAAGCAAATGTGGGCTCGACCATTCAGAGGTTTTCGCTCTACAAGGTCTTGCTTCTTCATCACTGATGTTTGGTGGTGTTGTTACAGTAATTTAAAACCACAACCCCTTCATTGTGCCAAGGGAGAGAGAAGCTATGAGATTGAATGTTTTGCTTTTTTGCTTTTGTTTTGATACGGGAAAGGCTTTTCAAGGAACAAACAAATAGTTATGTGAATAATGTATATATTAACCTTTCGAATACATCATTATCCAGCTGTTATCACAGTATATTACAGGATTGTTATTATTATGATTATTTTATTAATGTTGATTATGCTTCAGGTATAAACATGAGGTGAATTCCAAATAATGAATCTATTCCTGGTCCAAGACATACATAGTGTAATTATTTAATGCAAGTTAATGTCTCTGACTGAATCCCACAGCCATTCTGTTTTGAAAATCCTAATAATTGATGTTATATTAGAAACCACATGCAAGGAACCAACTGTTTAATAGTTTTCTCCTCTGAAAGGTTTAATTAAATATTTGGGAATAGTGCATTAACTTCAGTGGTTACTACGTGTAAAGACTCGAAACTTTGCATGCAACGGAGGCTAAAGAAAAAGAAAAAGAGAGCTGGTGTAGCTCCAGTGTCGGATTGCCAGCGCAAGCCCCTCCCAAACTCGCTTCACCCTGGCCCTATATATTAAAGCCCCGCCATTCATGAGCCTCACCCCTAGCAGCCTGGCTGGAGTATAGCGGTGCATAACCTGGGAAGAGCAAGAGCAAGAGCAAGAGGAAGAGCAAGAGGAAGAGGAAGAGCAAGAGCAAGACATGCAGCTTAATGCCTGCCTGGCGCTGGCGGTCACTGTCATTGCGACAGCGTGTGCCGTAAAGTCGCCCTACCAGCAAGTCCTCCAGCACAGCAGAATCAGAGGAAGACAGCAAGGGTATGCAGCTCCCAGCGCACTGTGGCTGACTGCGCGCTGTGCATGCATGTGCTTCATTCCAACTGTTCAGCATAGAAAGGAATCATAATGCAAATAGACATAAATACATGCATTCATTATAATGTAATCGATAGTGATTGAAGGCTGTGTAGAAAATACAAATAATTGAATTAGTACATTTTCATGAATGTATTTATTTATTTATATTTTGATTTTCTACACAACTGTAGCAATCAATCAATCAAAGCAATCAATCAATTTGAAATAGTTTACAATACTTTATTATTATGATCAATAATAATAAGTATAAATACCCCTTTGAAAAAGAGGATACCAAAAGTATAGTGTCAAAATAGTACAAAATAACAGTATCCTATAGTATAATTATATGCTTACCAATACATTATGACATTATATATATATATATATATATATATGAGACTTCTGAATATTGATGCCTCTAAGACATCAAGCTTAACACTACAATGCAAAATACAATTCTATATATACATGTCTATATGTACTCAATTGATCACTCGGTAGTAAAATATGCAAATATTTGGTCATCAACTTGGCTTAGCCATCCTATAGAGAATACATTGTGCAAAGTTGAAGTATTGTTTGCGTTGCTAATATGTGTGATGTCCATTTAAACCGCAGCCCCAATGTATGTGCGATGCAACAGATTCCAGGCACGGATAAAAAATACTTCACCAACTGCAAACAGTGGTACCATCGCAAGGTCTGTGGGAAGTCAACGTAAGTGCAGACATATTTTAACAAGATGCTTTCATTAACTACATAATCTTAATTTAAATGTGTGTGTGTATATATATATGTCGCATACAAATCAAAAGGCATTGATAATTAGACAAGCCTATGTATTGGAAAGGTCATTGGAGTTCATCTTCAGTCACATGTTTTCAGGACTGATACCTAGAATTTGCCTCTGACCCTGAATTCAAAAATTGCCTTGGGATAATCCTGTGCTTAACTGTATCACTCTATTACATCTAGTGTTGGTATAAGTATTATAAAGTTTGCAAACAAAGAATGCGAAATTTGTAACCACTGTAGATGGCGCTGTAGAGATATATATTCTTTTAATTAAGAAATTTCCTTCACTTATTTAGCATTGCCATATATATTGTCCTATGTTTTATTGATATATGATATTATGGTTTTAGTATTACTTATAATGCATTTCTCTGCATTGTAATAATTGATTCCAAAAACAACCCTCCCATCCCCACACACACACACACACACACACACACACACACACACAAAACAGAACAAATATTTAATATTTCCTGTAACTGGATTCCATGCAGTCAGTCCAGCAGAACTTTAAAAGTGCAACATGAGGTATTAAAATACTTAGTCAGCATTGAGTGTTGAGTGTTAGAAAATCAAATGTACTTCACATTAAATACTTCCTCATTAAACCATGACATTAAATGACTTGTAAAGTTTTAGAGAGCTAAACTCTGGCTTCTTTATATAACTGTGGACAGTTTCTCAATGTCTGCTGCAGCCCTTTTCATAGATTGACAAACTAATATAATACAGCGCAAGAAGTCGATCCCTGTAGTTTTCTTTGAGATTGGTGTCAGGAATGTGGGAAGCCGATCACATTTTCAGTACTGATCAGCTGAAATCAGTTCCATTCCCAGCTTTATGATATTGTTATATCATGATAACATTTTAAGACGTTTATTAAAAATATCACAATATTCTCTGTTTATTGTACTAATAAATAAATCTCTAATTTTCTAGTGAAATCAGATTTCACAATCTATTTCTGTAAAATGCAGGCTGGAGCTCTTACCATTGCTAATATAGTTTATGATGTTTAATTAATATTTTAATGTTACCTTTTGGAAAAGCAGCTTTGGGTGATTTGTGACATAGAATGGTTAAACCAAAAAAAAAAACATAAAGTGGTGTTTTAGTATTGAAACTCATAATCATATTTCAAGTGAAATGTTAAGATTCATATTTAAATACTGATTTCAGTTCTTGTTCAAAGCTTACAGGCTGTTGTTTCCCAGACACTGACTCTTACAATCCTGAAATAGGGCTCATGTTTGTGTAAGTGACAGCCTCCTTGAATCCTTTCCCAAGATAAGTTCTGTGTCTCTCCACCCCATTAGTTATACAGTCTAGTTAGAGAAAACAACTACTGTTTAAAACATAATTTGTATCATATGCCAATTTGTCATGCTTCATTTTCTCTGCTTTCCTGGAGTATATTAACATGGTCGATAACCTTTATAAACTTCACTTGATATTGATGAGGTGGTAGAAGGAACAATCTATACCCAGGCCCTATAAATTGAAGGCTGCTATTTCAGTCTTGAATGTACCACTAAGTAACTGTGGGGCAACAGACGACCAGTCGAGGATTGCTGCAGGAGTCTGAGTTTACTGTGCATCAGCAAATCTGTCACAGGTTATCCATCCATCTATCTATCTATCTATCTATTTAGCGATCAATATAAAAAAAACTTTCAAAATTGTATCATCCTTAAGTATGCAATATGCAAATATGATCACCTCCACAAGGAAAACAATAAATGTAACAAAGTAATGAAATGGATTTAGTGCTAGTAGTACTAGCTGCTTGAACCTGTTAGAATCTATTGTAGATTTTGTAGTCTAGAGTTCCCGGCATACTGAACCCCAAAAGAGTTCCCACCTGCGGGCAAACAAAAAGCTGTTGTTTAAAAAGCTGTGAAACTAAGAACAGTAACACAAATGAGCTGCTTTGCTTTCATGTCATGTAATAGGGAGTTTTATACCATCTGCCTTTTCTTTTTAGTTAATGTCTTACTGACTTTATACCATAATGTGTTTTTCAATATAATAGTTTTTTATTAGTCTAGTTTATTCTCTGATTGTTCTATTCCATTGTAATTGAGTATTGTTAAGGTACAACCACTTCACCAGAAGTAAACCCTTCAGGTTCCCTGGACTAGGATAACCCCGGACAAGGATAACCCCTGGACTAGGATAACCCAGCGCCGTCAGTGCAGGATGGTGGATCCTCCGCAGGAGACGAGCTCGGGAAGAAAAAAGTCACCGACACAATGCCAGATCGTTTGTCTTCAGTTTATTTTTGCAACACCACACAGTTTTATACATGTCAGAAGTCAGAGTTCCGGGGCAGGACATATCATATCACAGATCTAGTTGCTAGGCAAACATGAAATGTGTCCAATATTATAACCCCTAACACACTCAAGAGTTTCGGTTGACATGCCTGCACGGTTTGCCTAGCAGTAGATGATGTAGGACTCTTATCTTATTTCTGGTTTGTCTGAAGAGCAGCATGTATATTGTTTATGTTGTCATCTCTGAGCTGTTCCTTAAAATATAATATAAATATAGGGAGATTGTGGTTTGACATTTCTAAGATAGAGTCGAGGGAAAAGCCGTGAGTTCAAGTGTCCAGACTTTCACAGAAATAGTTATGCGCGAGTATGTTATTTATGTTATTTCTGCAATAATGACAAGTTTCCGCCCCCCTGCCACGGCAACATTTCCAGTGAGATATGTCAATGTCAAATCTGCAGCGTCTGTTCTAATCTAATCCTTCAATCAGAATACAATACAATGAGTTACATGGTTACAGTAGGTTAAATGATCAGTATGCCTACCTAATATCAGAACAAAGCTTAATAATTCCTAAGAGTAGAATATGTTATATAAAAATCCTTGTACTCTGTTCTCCCAACATGCAGAGTATTATACAGTGGGTATGTACAATACATAGGGGGCAATTTTACCCCAACAAGTATCCTGGTAAAACCATATTCCGGAAGCAAAAGAGAATCACACATTAAGTATAATAAGAATTTTACAAGTCAGCTTTTTTAATATATGTAAATAAATTATATATGTCTAAAATTGCAAAAAAAAATAAAAGTCCAACGGGGGTGAATACATCCTATAGCAATTGTATATATATGTATATGTATGTTAATGCCCCCAAAATACATATACACATATATACATACACATATATGCAGATACAGTGCAAAACTACTGCTTTAACTCGATTAACTTGAGCTACAAATGTCTATGCACTTTTAACATTAAAATATATTTAATAAATAGATAAATGATTGCTCTTTTCATGAATTGTCAATCAAGCTGGATAACTTGCTTCTAAATTATTTTGTACTATTCAAGATTTGCGTCATAGCTCCATTACAAATCTCTTCAAGAGCCTTGAGAGATTAAATGTGAGTTTGATCTTCATAGCAAAGAGGCGATCAATCAAATTAAGTTTAACATACAGAAGAATTTCTCAAACTCCCCGGAATGACTCATTTTCTGATGATAGATACTTTAAAAACTGTGTGTGTGTGTGTGTGTGTGTGTGTGTGTGTGTGTGTGTGTGTGTGAGCAGCCAAAGGTCTCTCTTTCTGATTGAAAAGCCACAGATGTTGTTGAAGGAGAGAAATAAAGATAAAATTTAAGAAATTTAAGATAAAATTCCTCTATCGTTAGGTAACAGCATAAGCTCTGCACAGGTGATTAATAACAATCAGCAGTCATATCAAGAAAAAAAAAAGTTTTTAGCTAATTAATATTCAAGGAAGATTACAATAAAGCTGAAATAGATC
Source organism: Amia ocellicauda (assembly GCF_036373705.1). Taxonomy (NCBI): domain Eukaryota; kingdom Metazoa; phylum Chordata; class Actinopteri; order Amiiformes; family Amiidae; genus Amia; species Amia ocellicauda. Next base: position 16,222,363 of record NC_089860.1, read on the forward strand.
TCTTGCAATATATGGGGGAATTTGTGACTCTCTGAAATGTTTTTCTTCGTTACATACATATATACAAAAGTAAAAACGGAAATTAAATGTGTGATGTGCTACTGACCTTTTTAGGAAGTAGCACATTTCATGAGAAAATAGAAATGCTGTTGGCAGTTTCATTTTATGAGGGCCCTCCTGCAAGCATATAATTGCTAATAATCTATTATATTAATAAATACAAATATATTAAATCAAATATTAGTTTGAATATTGTATATACCTCAGTCATATATTTAAAAGGAGATTTTTTCATTTTTTCAGCAAGAGAATGGATCTGCTTGGTTTGCAGTTTACCTGGGCATTTTGGCTGCAATCTTACATGGATTATTAATGGTGTATTGAGTTTCTCCAATGCAAGGCTGCAAGGGAATTTGAAATATGGAGCTGTCTGAATTCACTATTATACAGAGTTTATAGCTACAAATCTAACCTGGGAATCATACTATTATGTTGGCAAATAGTAAACTGAAGGCTCAGAGAAAAGGCAACACATGTACAGTGAAGCAACCCAGTTTTGATTTAAAAAATTCACTATGGACCACAAAAGCATCTGCACCAGTACAGGCGCCAGAGACTCGACAACACCAAACCACCTTCTTCCCCAGAATCAGAGACACATGATTGAAATACTGCGTCATGCATATATCAATATTTTGCCAAATTAACATTCTTACCACACTGACATATCTGTAATGTGCTAATTATGACCTTTTCAAAATGAAAGCATGTCCCTTCTGACTTTCAGTCAGGAATGAAAAAAACAAACTAAAAATTCTTCAATACAAACACTGTAAATCTCAGTGTACTCAGTTCATTAACACCTGATTATCACAGTTAATGATATGGCACCAGGCATATGAGCTCCAACATAGCGACATCAAGCATGACCTTCAGATGAGTCTATCATCTTTCATTTCAACTTTAAGAAATGATAGTAATAATAATGAAACAGGAGCATTTCCTTTCACAATATGAAACTGAATATATATTTAAGTGTATACAGTCTCAATTGGAGAGAGGATTTGAAACACTGTTATTGATTATTATGCTTTAGGTAACTTTTTGATCAGTTAAGTAGCCATGCTTTTGAGAAAGCCACATTTGCTGAACATTAGGCATATCAAAATTTCACTTTTTTCACCTTCACAGAAACAACTGGGATACATGTTTCGAAGGCGCTCTCGAGTCAATAAGGAGATAGTGCCATCATGTGTTCAGCATTTATTTGTTTTTCTGTCCACCTACTGAATGTGGAATTGCTATACTATGAACTAAAAAATTGGATATAAAGTAAAAAGTATAAGATTTGTATCAAGTGACATTATGTATAAATATATATTGGACTAGTGAGACCTCATTTGCAATATTGTTTGATCCCCATGTAACAACAGAGAAACTACTACCCTGGAAAGACAAAGACCAGAAGCATCCCTGGTCTCAAAGGAGTGTAATATACACAGACTGAAGGGAATTCATCTCTGTAGTTGTGAAGAGAGACAATAGGTGAGGGATTTGATTCAAGTGTTTAAAATAAACAGCAGGAGCATTTACCCCATTAATCAGGAAGAGCACACATTTGCAGAGTTGCAGGGGTCTGGAACAAGCTACCAAGCCAGGTGATTGAATATGATCCACTGGGACCTCCGGGTTCTTGCCATGTTATTCTCTTAGTCTAATTTTGGGAATTACTTTGTTTGCTAGATCTTTCTATTGTGATTATAGATGATTCATGTAGGAACTTAATTATTGATTAATAGCTTGCATTTATGTGCTTTCTATGTACAAATTCCACGAGAAGCGTTCTCCTCTCAGACTACACTCTTCTTGGTTTCTTATCGGAATTGCAGTTGTCCTGTAAGCAAGTCCTTCTCTGGAAATAAATCGCACACAAAGAAACCAAAACACATGGAAGGACACGACAGTTTCCAGCAGAGGGCAGTGCTTCACTAAGAGTCAATACCATATCAATGGGATCCAGTTTTATGCTCAGGGTTATTCAGGTGGCACCTTTGTTTCTGAAGGGTTCCTCCACCACATTAATCTACATTGATCAGAAAATCACAGTCTGTTGTGTGGATAGAGAAGCATCTTGGATTCCAGTATTATTCTGTAAGGCATTTTAAAAAGCCCAATATATTATTACTATTTTCACCATCTGTGGGAAAAATAGGGAAAAGAGCCAATACAGAACAAAAGCTCCTAACCCCTTTTGTGATACTGGAAATGCATGCAACTACATATTTTTGAAAGGCTCCACTTATGCCTTTACGCACAGCCCCAATTACCTTATAGGCCCAATATGTTATTTCCTTCCTCTCATATAATTATCTGTTATTATATCCAGTAGACCACATGCCTAGTCCCCCCTGTTCCTGATTGCCAGCTATTAACTCCTCACCTGAACTGCACTTGGGTCCATCACCCCTGACTTCTCCAGTTGTGACAGTTGTTTTGCTGAAATAAATAAATAAATGCAAGCACCTCCTCTTGTTGGGTGTCTTGCTAAATTGATTTAGAAACAGAAACCAACATTATATACAAAGGAAACAATACTGTTCTGCAATCAAACTAATATTGTATGCATATAGAAATATAGACACAAACCAATACAGGATTTGTATAAACCAACATGTAAAATATTTTAGTCTTACCATATGCAGTATTTCTTTTAAATGGTTTATTGACTACTTCTTTGTGAAGCAGGCAGTGTAGTACAATGTCCTGTTTTTGTATTATAATGGGTTCACTAGGTGCTATTTAGTTAAGGGATTTTTAACATATCTTCTGATGTCTAATGTTGAAGTTATATTTTAATTATGTTTATTACTAAACAGATTAATTGTTTACAGACCAAAACAAAACTTGGTGTACAATCTTATTAAGTAAATTATTATTCATCTTTAATTGATTAAGGCTTGTTAAAAACAAATAAGGGTCCCTACATGCAATGCCTCTTCTACATGGAAAGTAGACAGACTGCTGCTGCCACCAGATGGCAGGCAAACCTAAACAATTTAAGTAGCAGGAATGAAGTAAATCTGTTCTGTAAAATGTGTGTGTGTGTGCGTGTGTGTGTGTGCGCACATGATTGGGTCAGTCTAGTTGTATTTCTTCATACATTTACATTCATTTATTTCCATTACCTCCATGACAAGAAAACTGATTTACAGAAACTGATTTATATAATCTGTTCCATTTGAAACATATCTTCTGACAGCTGCAGCTGGAGATCAAATCAATTGGCCTAGTTCAATATTCTTTAAATCATTTTATCAACTACTTCCATTCTAAAAAAAAAAAAAAAATCGAATAAAAACATGGCAAGACATAAACAGGAGTCTAAATTACATTTTTCAGCTTATTGTAGTGGTGTATAGAAATCAGACATAAATTAGTAACCAATTAACACAAAATTAAATATATAAGTATATACAGCCATTGTAATATGTGTGTAATATTTTCTGTTTGAAAATCTAGAACAAACCCCAAGTCGTAGCCTAGTTTAGTGGTATCAGTTTTAACACAAACCGTGAGGAATGTTGCACTTCCCTTTGGTGGATTGATGGTAAAAGGGATCTGACTGTTTCATTGTTGTCCATTGCTCTGCTTCCTGCTGCAGATAAGGTTGTACAAATGAGTTTGACAGAAATGTAAGACACCGTCTGAAACCAGTGCGTAAGCTTGAGTATACAAAAATACATCGCCTCTAAAACACAATGTATTGAAATTTGAATAAACACCAAGTGATATGAGTGATATATTGTGTAAAGGCAAACATCTAGTGTAGTTAAAAAAATAAATAAACTCACACTCTAAACCAATCAGTGAAAATTACATTTTGTGAGCTACAAAGAAGAGGTTCATTTAATTTATCCCTTTCAATGAGGCCACAGATTAATACAAATAAATGTCAGTCTTCCCAAAGCCCCCTCTTCAAGTTTAAATTGGCAGCCACAACCCCTTAAATATCCGTGAGATGCTGGTGAGGCAAAACTTGAACATTTAATTTCAGGCATCTGCAATTATTGGCTCTAATCCTGACACACAGAACTCCTTCAGAGTCAGACCAAGACTGCCTAGATTTCAAGGAAGAGTTGTTCTTCTTTCAGGCTATTTAAATGATGAAGTTCTGAAAAAAACATATTCAAATCATGCACTGACCAGCACAATTACCATGAAAGTCAATTATCTTATTTAAGAAACATCAGGCTGGGTAATTATACATTATGTCGAGCACAGTTTATGTATATTTTTTGGATATAAGGTGATTATTTTTTAATGTAATGAAGACATTACAGGCAAGTGTGCTTTCCTAAGCAGGATGTCTGTATTGTGCTTTTTTTCTCTCATTATCTCCTTATGGGTAATATTCTCCAAAATAGCTTGAAAAAACACATCAAATAAAATGTATTCAAAGTGCAGTGTCTTTACAAGAATGTATTTATTCAGTAACACTAATTGAGAACTTTTGATCACAACTCAGGGCTTTTTTGGTTTACTACCAAGCCCATTCCATGTTTGTAAATGTCTTATTTAAACAAAGATATATCAAAGTAAATAGAGATTAACTTGGATCTGTGCTTCTGTTTAAGGCTGTCATTCCTGTACCATTGGACTTGCACTTTGATGACGAATCAGTGTTCGCTGAGGACCCCGATGTAAATTCATACTTGGTTCTGTGGCACACAAACAACTTCCTCAGTTTGGCTCTGAAATCATCAGACACATAGTAATAGATGAAGGGGTCAAGGCTGCTGTTGAAGGTGCTGAGAGCCAGACTGATCATGTAAGGGAAATACAATTCCTCGCTATTCTCCAACAGACTGGAGTAGTGCAGGAGAAGCATGATGTTGCTGGGCAGGAAGCAAAAAATGAAGACCACCAGCACAAGCGCTGTAACCTTGACTGCGTGGATGTAGCGCTTGTCACTGGACACCAACGTCCACAGAATTGAGCCGTAACAGAACAAGATGACACACAAGGGGATGACAAAGCCAATGGCGAAGAGGCTGGTGAAGTATGGAAAGAACATTTTTTCTTGAACCACCTGCGGCAGAGCATCATGGCAGAGGGTGATGTTTAGGTCGTCTTCAGTGTAGGCCTGCCGAGTGAGGAGCAACGGCAGCATGGCCCCTATCACAACCACCCACACAGCGAGACTCATGCAGATGGAGTTTTTTCTGCTTCTGAAGGCCTTGGCACTGAAAGGATGGACCAGGGCGATGTATCTGTCAATACTGATGAGCATGAGACACAGAATGGAGCCATACATGTTGCCATAGAACAGAGCAGAGACAAATCTGCAGGTGACCTCCCCAAAGATCCAGTTGTTGCCCTGGAAGTGGTAGGCAATCCTGAAGGGAAGAACCACCATGAGCAGGAGGTCTGTGCTGGTCAGGTTGATGAGTAAAGCAGTGGAGGGCATCTTCTTGGTTCTGGCTATAAGGACCCATAGAGCTGTGGCATTGGCTGGGAGTCCAATGATGAAGGCCACCAAGTAGAGTGAAGGGATGAGGAGCACTGTGGTCTGGGCTTGCACATGATGCTTTTGCTTTTCATCCAGTACAGTTCTGTTACATTTCTGGTTGAGATTGAAAGACCTTAAAACTGTATGCATAAAAACAAGAAAGTGAAGATTAGTATTTAATTGAACTTATACAAATGTGCATTTAGACAGTGTTGCTCGTATGTTGTGAATCTCCGGTACTGCACTGTCAGTACACTGTACCGGTTAGAGACTATATGAAGAGTAAAGTGCATGTCCCAACTCTAGTAGGTTACACTTTGCTAGAATCCAACTTGTCATTGTAACATATTGACAATGTTGGATATGAAAGTAAATATATATATATTTTAAAAAATTGCACAGTGAAATTGAAGGCATTTGAATGGCAAAATTGAATATGTTTAGCAAGGGGGGATAAAAAATACTAGTGCAACAAATCTTACTAAGAATGTTGAAGCGTAAAGCCTAAGACAACCATGCAGCAAATGGAACTAACAGGAAGACATGAGCTACAGATAAACCACATGGAAACAGGTAATTAAATAAGTGTTTCTTACATGATGCAGTTTTATTAAGCTGTGTTACATTTTTAATTAGTACACTATAATAATTGTTTTAAAGCTTCAATTATTTTTGTAGAGCACTATTTTGTAATGGAAATGAATGTGATTAGATGGTAGTTTGCTGCTGTTTGTGATTGTTTTGTTTTCAGAAATGCTCATCATGCTTTCCTACTAGTCTAGCCCCACATCCTGGGGTGGCTCTAGAAGGGCCACTGCCACAGGATGCACATGTCAAGCTGTTTTGTAATTGTAATTTTCCCTCAACACAAGCAATTATTGAATTACTGTTTGCTTGTAGTCCTCATCTCATTCACTGCAGCATGAGCTCTCTAAATAATCTTTATATTTCCTTTTTGTTGTTGCTGTTGTTGTTGTTGTTGGAACATGTCATAATCCCTTCCTGATTAAACAGCCAGATATTTTCTAAAAGCATTCCTTATTCTAGATTTCTTTCTACCTTGAATTCAGCAAGATTAATGGTGTCATTTGTTCCTTAAATTGAACTATAATGTAGGGGTTGGAAATAATGTATGTTAAATGGGAAATAAATATAATGTGAATCACTTGGCATTATTGAATGTTATCATCTGGAATAAGAGGAAACCAGATGAAGATTGAGTGTAAAAGAAAAAAAAAAGAATGATTACACATGCGGGTGTTATTCAGCCTGTTTTTAATTTCCATTTGCTAATAGATCATTGAATCCTAGACAAGCAGCAGGCACCATGTTGTTTAGTAGTTTTATTTCTCTATACACTTTGTTTAGACAGGTCCTTCCTGTTTTCAGACCTAAATATATACAGGTTCCACTGTGCTCTCTGGCACTGGTGTAGGGCCACTTTGAAGTAGTGGGTTGGGGTTTCAAATATATCCCAGTATACATTTTACTATTTCGCCCTGGAATCAGTCTGTTTATTCTGGCTTATGTTAATCAAATAGATATTTCACTGCAGTCTAGGCTGACTTCCCTTTATGTGATATAACTTTTAAGTAGACTAAACTAAACCTAAATTCAACAAAAAGGTAGTGTGGGTTGTTTCCCTGACAAGAAGTGCTCAGTTACGAAATTGGACTGAAGAAGGAGTAATGAGATAATCAGTCACACAGGCTCATAAAAACACATGGAGCGTTCTGTCTGCATTCCTTAATGTTAAATGGCAAAGGCACTGATTGTGCCGCAAATAACACTATTCTGATTTTTTTAAATGTATTATTCTTACACCATGTTTTCAGTTCAAATCTGTATTCGTCCATAAAAATGCATTTCCAAGCACAGAATTGAATTTTAGATAGGCACTACGTACTTAAAACGCAAAGACACATTACTTACAGATTACTTTTCTATAGAACCCTCTGGAACCATTATCCTATATATATTTATAGTATTCATAGAGTTCATGAAGATTTATCATCTGAAACATGCTTTAAATTAAAGGACATTATATATAATTTGCTATTTGTTGTTTTTTTCTCTAAAAGCAACATGTTCTACAATATAATCCACAGATATTAACTTAAAGACTAATATATTAAAAGTTTAGTTTCATAATTTCAAACCAATTAAAAGCATATCTGTGAAAATCAGGTATAAAATGCCAAACTTACTTTTACTAGTTTTGTTGCAATCCTCCTGTGCGTATGTGAATGTATGGAGAGAGAGAAACAGAAGAAAACAGGAGAAAAACACATGCTGCAGTGAAGGGGAATCCATGTTAACTGTGCTTGACTGTCTCCCCTCCCAATACAATCCAGATGGACCTCGGATGCAGTATTTATACAGCTGACATGAGCCAAGACACTTCTCTTTTGCTCTGTAGAACAGGAAACCAACTTCAGAAGAGCCTGCCTTGTGTTGCCTTTCAGAGGCATTCATTCAAGTGTCTCAGTCTGTGACCTGTATGAAGTATAAGAGGGAAAAAGTGACTACTTGCCTTTTTTCATGGAGGAGAGAAATAGAACTTTTGGAGATTAACACAGTTCTGATTTAAAGGGTTTTTTGTTCTTAATGTTCATAATGCATAATGTTCATAAAGTAAAGTAACCGAGTTGTTAAATGTTCTACACATTTCTATGTATGTGTTTTCTCTGCTACTCTGGGATTTATGTATATTAAAAAAAAGTCCAAAGTACAGTCCATGCCATATGTTTAAATCAAAATACATTAAAATGCTTCAAACATATTACTGCATAAACTTCTTTTGAAAATATTATGTTTTTCCCATTATAACGGCAGACAGGGATAGTATGAATTGTCTTTGTTTAATGTTGTCATAGTTCTCCACAATATGTATATAACTCATGGTGGACAGTGTTTGTTTCAGTTGCTCAGCTGAGTAAATATTGAAGAATTTAACCATATTCAACCATCTAAATTAACATTTATTTTGTGTATGCATCTGTGCGTGCATGCGTGTGTGTATGTGTATTTATTCCAGTAAACTATTTGTACAGTACAGTGTCTACAGTGAAAGTATTTAGACCCTCTCACGGTTTTCACAGTTACTTTAAATCATGCAGTTAAGATACTTTGAAATAGGAATGAATATGCATTATATACACATCCTAAGGAAAAAACACTAAAGTTCACAGCTAAAGACTTGAAAAACTGGGGTGAAACATCACCTTTCAGCAGGACAATGATCCCAAGCACAAGACCAAAGCTACACCAGAATGGCTACATAATAATATAGTGAATGTCCTTGAGTGGCCCAGTCAATGCCCTGATTGAATCCTATTGAGAATCTGGGGACTTGAAAACTGCTGTCTATATGTGATCCCAAAGCAACTTGAAAGAGCTTGAGCAAATCTGCCAGAAGGAATGGACAATTTTAGCCTTCACATTTTTAATAAATCCTTAAGTTGTGTATGCATAATTTTGTAATTTCACAAAATGGGCCACCATAGGAAGGGTCTGAATACTATTGTAAGGTGTATGTAATTCTCAACAGCAACACAAATTCTAACCTTATAAACAAAGTTGTCTGCAAAAAACATGTTCTTATGGTTTACAAGTTGACAGTCAGTTTGTATGTGACTTGGTTCTGTTAGGTGTGAAAGGAAAAAGCTGTATTTTGGGACATTTCTCCCCCTCCCCCCTCATGAAGAATAACCATCATATTTCCTGTTTTTTACTTTTTCCAGGAACCCACAACACAGGGTAACGAGAAGTTGATCTTACTAAGGAACAAGCTCTCAGTCTGAAAGAATTGTATGACATGTATTAAAATTATTTATTCTCATATTGCAGAGCATGTCTGGAATTGTTGAAACAAACCAGATGTACCCAGAACTATTTTGCCCAAGAGCAATTTACAATTATATATAATCGGATTTGTACATTTTCATTTTTAAATCAGCAAGATCGATGTCTACATGTTTTTCTGCTTTTCCTTTTAAATTTTTTTAGAGGGGAGGAGAGGGAATAAACAGTTTCTCACATTAGAGTGTAATGTTAAACAATGTCATTTCAGTACCACCATTTCAATTTGGTTCACAATGAATATGGTTCATTATGGTTAGTGTTACAGGTTACAGAGGTAATCTCTTTACTGGTGATGAAGAAATTGTCTATTGTGAGTCTATTTTCTGTAACGGCAAATATGTTTAATGTTTTCACCAACCTCCTTTAATAAAATCAAATGGGACTGAAACCATGTTCCCAACTTGTAACTAAAGGTAAATATTACGGTCTGTACTTTTCTCATTGAAAATGACTTTAATTCAATTCCTTTTCAATCCTTCAATAAAAAAGAATAATAAAACAGTTGAACTATCTCAGACAGTCATGTTCTGGAGGAAATCATATCACCTCTGTTGTCAGATATCAAGGAAATCTTGTGAAGCTTTCAGGAAACATATGTCTCTAGTTAATTTATGAGACGACAAATATGCCGTCAGGACATCCTGAGCAAAGACAACCACCGCCCTACATGATGAGGACATTTTTCCAGCCATGGTTTTTCCACTATACTTTCTTGTTGATTATTCTCCGTTCTACTGTTGTGTTGTGCTTCCAAGTACAACAAAGGAGTTTCCCATGAAAAGGAAAACAAAAACAACAGAAAAACTAATGAAATGCCAAAAGAATACAAGAACATGTGCTGCACAGCAATGACTACAATTCTACTCCAATGAGCCAGTATCTTCATCTGCATTACTAGCAGTTTTTCGATCAAAATAAATGCTCAGGGGGGTAATTGCATTCCCGCCACTAATAGTTGGTCTTGACTGATACACAAGGCAGTCTGCTAACTGAACATTTAAAGAAAGTCCACAGTGTCAAATCATTTTTAAGTCATTCCATCCTCCAAACCCACTGGTGTTGACTGAAACCACAAATAACCATCACACCTCCTTATACATATACATCAGTTTACTCCTGTATTCTAGAACTCTATGGATATACAGTGCATCCGGAAAGTATTCACAGCGCTTCACTTTTTCCACATTTTGTTATGTTACAGCCTTATTCCAAAATGGATTCAATTCATTATTTTCCTCAAAATTCTACAAACAATACCCCATAATGACAACATGAAAGATGTTTATTTGAAATCTTTGCACATTTATTAAAAATAAAAAAAAGCACATGTACATAAGTATTCACAGCCTTCGCTCAATACTTTGTTGAAGCACCTTTGGCACCAATTACAGCCTCAAGTCTTTTTGAGTATGATGCTTCAAGCTCAGCACAGCTTTTTTTGGGCAGTTTCTCCCATTCTTCTTTGCAGGACCTCTCAAGCTCCATCAGGTTGGTTGGGGAGCGTCGGTGCACAGCCATTTTCAGCTCTCTCCAGAGATGTTCAATTGGGTTCAAGTCTGGGCCACTCAAGGACATTCATAGAGTTGTCCTGTAGCCACTCCTTTGTTATCTTGGCTGTGTGCTTAGGGTCATTGTCCTGTTGGAAGATGGACCTTCGCCCCAGTCTGAGGTCCAGAGCGCTCTGGAGCAGGTTTTCATCAAGGATGTCTCTGTACATTGCTGCATTCATCTTTCCCTTGATCCTGACTTGTCTCCCAGTTCCTGCAGCTGAAAAACATCCCCACAGCATTATGCTGCCACCACCATGCTTCACTGTAGGGATGGTATTGGCCAGGTGATGAGCAGTGCCTGATTTCCTCCAGGCATGATGCTTGCCATTCAGGCCAAAGAGTTCAATCTTTGTTTCTCATCGCCCGAGAGTCCTTCAGGTGCCTTTTGGCAAACTCCAGGCGGGCTGTCATGTGCCTTTTACAGAGGAGTGGCTCCAGTCTGGCCACTCTACCATACAGGCCTGATTGGTGGAGTGCTGCAGAGATGGTTGTTCTTCTGCAAGGTTCTCCTCTCTCCACAGAGACACGCTGGAGCTCTGTCAGAGTGACCATCGGGTTCTTGGTCACCTCCCTGACTAAGGCCCTTCTCCCCCGATTGCTCAGTTTGGCCGGGTGGCCAGCTCTAGGAAGAGTCCTGGTGGTTCCAAACGTCTTCCATTTATGGATGATGGAGGCCACTGTGCTCATTGGGACCTTCAATGCTGCAGACATTTTTCTGTACCCTTCCCCAGATCTGTACCTCGATACAATCCTGTCTCAGAGGTCTACAGATAATTCCTTGGACTTCATGGCTTGGTTTGGTTTGTGCTCTGACATGCAAGGTGTGTGCCTTTCCAAATCATGTCCAATCAACTGAATTTACCACAGGTGGACTCCAATCAAGTTGTAGAAACATCTCAAGGATGATCAGTGGAAACAGGATGCACCTGAGCTCAATTTTGAGTGGCATAGCAAAGGCTGTGAATACTTATGTACATGTGCTTTTTTTGTTTTTTATTTTTAATAAATTTGCAAAGATTTCAAACAAACGTCTTTCATGTTGTCATTATGGGGTATTGTTTGTAGAATTTTTAGGAAAATAATGAATTGAATCCATTTTGGAATAAGGCTGTAACATAACAAAATGTGGAAAAAGTGAAGCGCTGTGAATACTTTCCGAATGCACTGTATTTGATTAGACTCTGTTATCACAAGTAATGACAAAACTCCTTTCACAGCTGATAGCATGATACAGTGGCTCTCAAAAGTATTCAGACCCCTTGGACTTTTCCACATTTCATTGTGTTTCAATATGAAATCAGAATGGCTTTAATCGGATTTAAGCCACTGATCAACACAGAACATGTCCATAATGTCAAAGTGAAAAATATAATCTGCAAATTGTTCTAAATGAATTACAAATACAACACAGAAAATAATTGAATGCATAAGTAATCACCCCCTTTGCTAAGACACACCTGACTGAGCTGTGGTGAAATCAATTGTCTTTAGAAGTCATATAATTAGTTTAATGTAGTCCACCTCTGTGCAATGAAGGTGTGTCACATGATTTAAGGTTAAATACACACTGGGAGGTCACACAGTGGGTTTAGTACAATTCCTAACAAAAACTACATAATGAAGACGAAGGAACATTCAAATCAAATCCAGCATAAGGTTCTTCAAAAGTACCAGTCAGGGGGAGGATATGAGAACATTTCCAAGGCATGGAATTCTTTCATTCATTCACAGTGCTAAAGTGTGCGAGAAGAACAGCTATAAGAGAGAAGGTGTGCGAAAGAGAGAGGAAAGTGGAGGAAGGTGTGGTCATCTGTGAATTAGCTCCTGTTCCCAGGTCATGAGTCAAAGAAATGCATATAGAAAATAAATGAATGTGAGAGGCAGAGACAGAGATAAAGAAGAAGAGTAAAGGAGGGAGTGGATACCTGAGGCTCTGCTCTTTTTGTCCCACAGGATGTCCAAGGTGATGCCCAGCTCCCTGGCGTACTCCTCCCCATACCACACCAGCAGCTCACAGCCCGGGCCGATGGGACGGAAGCTCCTGTAGTACACCTGCCCACGGTACTGAAATCCACCAGGTTCTGTTCTTCCTCATTCCTCGCACAGTTCACAAACCTGAGGGAGGGGGAGAAAGAGAGGGAGGGGCGAGAGTGAAAGGAAAGGTCCCACTAGTACTAAAATCAGTCTTTGTGTTGTTAGATAAGGCTGTAATGTTGGGACAAAAAAAAAAAAGGATCAATTTTTGTTCTGTTCGGTACTTCTGTCAAATGTGTCTCAGGTCGTAAATATTGGAGAATCAAGACGGTCCAGTAATTGCTCTGAATAATGGAGAGTGGATTGCTTTTCGGCGCTTCAATTTTTGCCTCGTATTATTATTTCAGACATTCAGTGTACAATGTATCTACAAGCATACGTGTAGATTAGAATATAATAACTGTGCGTATGTGTATTTACAATATTACTGTAAATAAACCACAAAAACAAACTCCAGTTCTGTTCCAGACGAACTCGGCACATTTGTACTCAAGGCAAGTGTGAACAACTAGGACACTGACATTGCCTCAAAGCCAGCGAATCAAGCCGAGCCCGTCTGAAACAAGCCCAGTGTAAAAACTGCCTCATGCACTAGAACAACACGTAAAGATGCGTAAAACCGTGATTTTAGAGCTGCTTGGAGTTCTCCTTTAACCTGCCCGCACTGCAGAACAGCTCTGACAGCTCTTACCTCACTCAACACAAGCCATATTATTGTATTTTTTATTTTACCTTTATTTTACCGGGTAAGTCAATTAAGAACAAATTCTTATTTACAATAACGGCCTGGCTGCAGACATTAAACTTGTGCTGCTGCATTTACACAACACTGAGATTAGTTCCCAGTCTTATACATTGATGACACTGAACACAGGAAAGTGGCCTCCAGCACCCAGAGCTATAGGTCTCACCTTATCCAGTTTGAGTTAATCTGGGCATCAATGTACAGAACGTCCTTCTCCCCCATGTGGATCTGTGGAAACACAGGACACTGTGAACACGCTCATTCTCTTTCTCTACTCCAACACTTATCTTCCTACTGCAGTAAAAGCCTATTGAAATCTGGCGCTCCAGTCACGGGGCAGTCAGTTGTTTAAAGTCACAGTGTGGGAGTCATTCTCCATTCAACTGTGCACTGATTCTTTTTAGTGAAATGTTTCAGGAATTGCACATTGTTGGAAAACCATGGACGTATATTGGCCAGCGTTACTATATGACAAATAGGTTTAAATCAGTGATAGTATATTTGTATTGCTTTCTATCAGAACCAGTGGTGTAGCATATAGTTCCTGGTCTTCACAACTTCACATAGTGACTTTTGGTTTTATTAGTATTATTATTATATAAACTTTTCTTGCATATGGGTGCTCCTCTAAATCGACAAACTGTGGAATATGATACACACTATTTTAATAGTAACTTTGTGTGTGTGTGTGTGTGAGAGGCAGAGGCACAGGCAGAGGCACAGGCAGAGGCACAGGCAGAGGCACAGGCAGAGGCAGAGGCAGAGGCAGAGGCAGAGAAGACAAGACGATGGTAAACAACTTTTTGTTTAGACTGGGACTTTTGGGTTTCAACTTGACTTGTTTGCTCTTGTCTCGGTTTGTTTGAGTGTTTTATGTTCGTTTTATTAATTGCATAACGGCTGGGTGGTTCAGAGCGGGGTGTTTCTCTATTTGCTCACTCTCAGCTTCACGCTACAGAGAGCTAGTGTACGAGTGAGTGCTAGAGACCAGGCTGGGCTCCAGTGCAGGTGTCGGTGAGACTCGCCCCCAAGAGTAGCCACTGGCCACGGCCTCCTCCTTGCTGGCAAGCTAACCCCTCATAGGGCACAAAGGGCCCGCACCAGGGATGGTGGACTGCTGCACTCTCAGGCATGGGGACAGAGCAAGCTGAGACCTCGGCTCCAAACCCAGCACTGCCAGGGTGACTGCGATGAAGACCGTGGACCTCGCACTCGTCCAGGAAGAGGGACTGGCATTCCTCGCAGACTGGCAGAGACACAGGGACAGAGCAGGGTCTGGGCAGAGCACTGCTCTGTGTGAGAGATAGGCTGTAGAGCTCACCGCACACAGCTGCTCTGTCAGAGTCACTCGCACAGGTAGTCCTTCAGGTTGGGCTCCTCCGTGTGGCTCCCGAGAGGCGGTTGAGCAGCACAGCCTGCTGCCTGATGATTGACACACATCACAGTGCAGGACATCAGAGCACAGCGCAGGACACGGGGCACAGCAGTGCTCCATTACATCACAACACCGTCACACACACTGCAGCACTGCTGACTGTGCACCTCGGGACTACACTTAATGTTATATGACATTTAATAAAGAAATTGAGCCCACAGTTGTGTCAGTGACAGATCCATACTGATAATTTGCCAGACACTGCTGTCATTAGCGACTGCGGACTCGGATAGGTCCTTTCCCTGTCTGTGTGAAACATTGTAACTGCCAAACACTAGTGCTATACTGCCCTCTGCAGTCACAGTATCCCATTGCTACAGTCGGGGGTTCCCCAAACTTTTTTGACCCATGGACCCCTTTGCCCCAGATTTTGTCTAAATCAATACAAAACAAACAAAAATTAGTAATATGTGAATGTCACGCTTTACTGTGGGGGACAGACAAATGCAGACCATCAGACGTAGATGTAACACTTATTTTTGTGCACGTTTTGATATTTTTTTACCTTAATTATTTATCTAATTAATCACGTTATTTCTTTACTTTCAGCACACTTTTGTTTCACATTCAGGTGTAGTTTAATTTAGTGTGGAGTGCTAATTACTAGATTGATTGACTTGGACTAGGATTGATTGAGAGACTCCTATACCAGGTGTGGCACCTTTTTAAAAGGAACTATGTTTTGAACTGAATCATTATAGTAACCAATCATAATGCTATATCAGGTTTACAGTTAGCCATTTATTTATAATATAATAAAATATTATTTTAATTAAAGATTGCTTAAAGAATACCAGTTGTGAAAACTGTTACTGTTGCTTTCGTTTTTGTTTTGTAAATAAGTGACTTGTTTTGTTTTTATTTGAGCTTGTCTGCAACGTGCCTTAAATTTGGATGATTATGATGGTAGCAAAGTTTTGCAGGCTAGTTTGGATCTACACGTAAATATGATCAGAGTCATGTTCAGTATGATAGTTTTCATTATTGAATAAACACATTTGTTAACCATCATTTCTAGGGGTATTTGGCAAGCTGATCGGGATCATGGCAGTACGATGCATAAACTATCAGAGCAGAGCAGTGCAGGTCCTGATCAGAATGCATAAATGTGCAGGCTGATTCGGATTTACACTGAATGCTTCACTAAATGCAAGTAATACTGATAATAATCATTAACATTATTAGTAGTAGTGTTAGGTACAGCGATTAGCCATAACATTATGACCGCTGACAGGTACAGTGAATGACACTGATAATCTCGTTATCATGGCACCTGTCATTGGGTAGGATATATTAGGCAGCAAGTGAACATTTTGTCCTCAAATTTGATGTGTTAGAAGCAGGAAAAATGGGCAAGCATAAAGATCTGAGCGACTTTGACAAGGGCCAAATTGTGATGGCTAGACGACTGGGTCAGAGCATCTCCAAAACTGCAGCTCTTGTGGGGTGTTCCCGGTCTGCAGTGGTCAGTACCTATCAAAAGTGGTCCAAGGAAGGAAAAGCGGTGGACCGGCGACAGGGTCATGGGCGGCCAAGGCTCATTGATGCACGTGGGGAGCGAAGGCTGGCCCGTGGGGTCTGATCCAACAGACAGGCTACTGTAGCTCAAATTGCTGAAAAAGTTCATGCTGGTTCTGATAGAAAGGTGTCAGAACACACAGTGCATCGCAGTTTGTTGCCTATGGGGTTGCGTAGCCGCAGACCAGTCAGGGTGCCCATGCTGACCCCTGTCCACTGCCGAAAGTGCCTACAATGGGCACATGAGCATCAGAATGGGACCATGGAGGAAGGTGGCCTGGTGGCGACTTACAAATTAGTTTAATAAATACTTTTTAGAACAGGTTTGGAACAGTTTGGAACAGATTGGAACCTAAGAGAAAAACATAATTAATAGTTTAAACTTAGTGATGGAATGCATAATAATTAGTAATATAGTTAATAGTTAGTAGTTTTTTTATTGTTATTATTTTTAAAATCAAAGAAACTTGACTTTCTAGATCTGAGAAGCCAATATAAATATTGGACATGGTAAATTGCCACAAGCTTTTTCACAGAAATAAATATGAGTTTGTACCCGTCTCAGCTTTTTCTTCCATATTTACACACACAAATGTCTAGGACATGAACTGATGACTTTGTTGAGTTAGTTGAAAGGCACAACAGAATCACATACACACACTCGTAAGTGCACAGCAGACTCAGACCATTAACCTGTGAATCGCTTTGTTGTCCTCCAACATGGCGGTGACGGGTATCCGTGAAGTCACCCTATTAAACACTTATTTCCCACTGTTTTAAAACTGGTCACAGAGACACAGTGGGGCTGCTGTTCTGTAAGATGGCGGCACTCAGTGGCGTTTCTTGTCTGGTCGTGGTTTACCCGAACTCCTTGTTGAGCCTACCTACACTGTATAAACTGATATAACTACATGTATAAACTATAACTATTACTGTGTAAACTACATACACTGCTAGTCAGAATGGACAAAACAACAAACAGGTCCATATAGTAGTAAGATTCCAAAGCCAAAGGTCGTTTTACAGAAACGGGTTGTCTATTGAGATGTGATCTGTATTTGTATTTGATGTATGTCAGTGTGGAAAATGTTGCCTCACATAAGTAGGTTGATCCAGACGGAATCAGTACATCCATCACTGCTTTGGATAGTCCTGGGTATTCCTCTGCAACTGAAATCCAGAATTCAGCAAGTGTGGTTGCAGCAAACATTGCCTTTAAGGTCGGATCACTGCAGAGCTCCATCAGCGCGTCCTCCAGGTCGGATGAAAGGTGATCCCCGGTTGCCGTGAACGGTTGTCGTAACCAGTCATATCCTTGTGGAGTTGTCTCCTTTGGGAAGTGCTTCATAAAGTGATCCAGAAGGCCTTGGAGATGTGAAGTGATCATTTCTGTCATGTTATTGAGATCCAGGTCATTGTCCTCCATGAATTCTTCCAGCTCGGGAAACATTCCGACATTGCCACCTCCAACTTTTTTGTGAATGCATTGATTTTATCAAACAACGACAAGATATTTGTATTTGTCCCTTGTAGTGATGAGTTGAGTACATTATGTTTGTCGAATATACACACCAAATAAGCAAGATTTACCAACCATTTGGGGTCTGTCAGGTGGTCCGCGAGTTGGGACCCAGACTCGATCAGGAAAATGCGCACCTCATCACGCAGCTCAAACAGGCAGGTGAGAACTTTCCCCTGCGAAAGCCACCTGACCTAAGTATGGAACTTCTTGGCAGAGGGTGGTGAACAGCCTGGTGTTCCTGGGACTTGATTTAATGGAGTTTACAATTTTAATAGCACTTTGGAACTCTGGATCGAGTGATTTGCTAGCGAGAGCTTCTCTGTGTATAATACAGTGTGTAAAATTAACGTGAGGTGCCACTTGTAAAACTCTTGCTTTTAGTCCTTTTTTATTAACCAACATTGCTCCTGCACCATCTGTGCAGACACTGACACACTTGTCCCAAGAGAGGCCCTCTTGTATTTTGGTATCCAGCTTTGTGAAAATTGCCTGCGCAAGAACCTTCCAAAGCAAAAGAAAATAGCATGTCCTCTTTTAATGTCCCATTAAAACTGTATCTGATGAATAAAAGTAACTGGACAGCGTTTGATATGTCCGTTGACTTATCTAGTTGCAAAGCATATTTTTCACCCTCCGCTCGTTCAATAAGCTGACACTTTATATCACCAGCATCGTCATTAATTCGCCTACCAACAGTGTCATTATATAGTGGGATTGTCTCAAGCTCACGGGCCACTTTATCACCATGCATGGCCTGGCACACAGCCACTGCTGCCAGCTTGCTAAGGGTCTCCCCAATTTTATGTGGCTTTTTGGCATGTGCAATTAGGTACGCTACCTCATATGATGCAATTTGCGCTTTGGTGGGGACTGTGGCTTGCAGAGTTATCGCTTGCTTTTGACCATGTAGCTCTGCCTCCTTTAGGCGGAAAAAAACATGTTGGTTTATCAACATGAGAGGGATGCTTAGTTTGCCAATGTCTTTTAATTTTCACTGGCTTTAAACTTTCGTGTGCAAGAACTTCTGAGCAAAGAACGCTTTGGGTATGATGCACATCGTTAATCCAAACTGTATGAATTCTTCTTGATATTTGCGATGTTTGGATGGCTTGTCGGGCTGAAGGGCCTTACCCTTGTGTTTCTCATTTCCCGTAGGCTTATTTTCATTGGAAGTTGATTGCTTTTCTGAAGGAATGCTTTCATCAGCTGTTTGAGAGAGACTGTTGTCATGTAATGTCTTCTCGTATGTAGAGCTACAGATTAGCCACCGATTCATGTTGTGGGATATGTATAATTGCTAGCTAACTAAAAGCGTGCACCCAGCAAGATCTGTTTAAGTGTTGCTCCGTAGATGTTCTGTTAACCAGCGCAACAGTTTCAACCAACCAGTTTTCGTTCTGTGACATGTCGTAATTTAAAAATATTAAAATTTTACATATTTAGCATATTCTAGTTATATCCCCCCTTATATATAGTACAGCATTTTTTAGGCTTATTAAAAATAGTACTTTTTAAGTTTAATTTATTTATTCTAGAAATCAACTTGCGACCCCCCCCCCTCCCCCCCCCAAAGTATCTTGCGATCCCCACATTGAGAACCACTGCTCTAGTCTAGCAATAGCCTTGATTTCACACATGTGCTCCAGGGGGTGCCAAATATTGCAGCAGGTATACTGAAATATCTGGCACCCCATGTCTTCTCAAGGGGGTGCCAAATATTACAGCAGGTATCCTGAAATATCTGGCACCCCATGTATTAAGGGGGATGCCAAATAAGTCTGTATACTGCTGTAATATTTGGCATCACCACCCCAGGTTGTATGTGGTCATGATCGGGCATTTACTGTGGATTGAAGGGGTACAGAATTGTGTGGAGGTTACAGTTCTAAGGCAGACATGGAGATGCAAAACTGACAACCAAGTTCATATCAATCATAGCCAACTCCCAATCGCGTTAAATGCCCCCTGGGAGTTGGCTATGATTAATATGAACATGGTTGTCAGTTGAACATCCCCATGTCTGCCTTAGAACTGTAACCTGAGGTGGGGATGCCACATATTACAGCAGATATATGGATATATTTGGCATCCCCCCTTGACACGACATGGGGTGTCAAATATTTCATTATACATGCAGTATTATTTGGCATCCCCCTTGAGAAGACATGGGGGTGCTAAATATTTCAGTATACTAAATGCTCACTGTAAGAATATATAGACACATAGCTTTATTGATGACAGTAATATTACTAGAAAGATGGATCGATAGAACAAGTTGTATTTTGTTCAGACAGGCACAGCAATAAACACACCCGTGGAACAAATGCAATTCTGAGAAAGAATATAATAACTGTGTGTATTTAAATGATCACTGTAAACCAAATACATACACAATAAACATTTATTGTTTACAATTAAATTACTTGAGTGCTAGTTTTAGATGTGTAGCTAGGTAGCATCTTGCAGCAAATCTAGGCAAAGTTAGTATTTTATTAATGGTTCAGGTTATGTACTGTACAGAAGCAAACATTGGTAACTAATTATGTACATAATTAACCTGTTTTTTTCCCCTCTCCCTATTACACAGAACAGTGCTGCAAATTGATTGGCTCCAGAAATTGATAGGTGTACCACATGTTGCACCTCATTCCATTGCCCATTCTGCTCAACATCTGTTTATAAACCTGCAGGGCTCTTCTAAATCAAACAGCACATGACTGTACACTGGAGTGGAGCAGTGAAACATGCAGGTTTGTTAACCATTTATTAACTGACATTAAGTGATTTGAAAATGACAAATGACAAGGTACCATCACCAAGGTGAGACTGTATACAGACTAATAAGATGCTTGGTCAGACAGAAATCATTGGTGAAGCTTAAAACAATTATACTGTCAATAAGAAACATGAACATTTCCCAATAGACAGGAACACATTGTAATGTGTATGTAATGTTCGTTATTTTTATTCTGATTGACTCTGGGTAAATACCAGAATACCAGATTTTTCAAGCAAACCACTGTATGTATTAAGAAAACTGCCCTCTGCTTTTCTTTTTAGGTCCCCAGAGTGACGTCGGCCACATGCTCAGCTGTCCAGTGGATGCAGACCTTCAAGCCGCCTGTCTCTGACATCGTTCAGTTGCCAAGAGTGATTAGCATGAATGAGGAGGAGACACATGAGACACTGCGGATGGTTAGGACATGCTGGGTATGGAGGGGAGGACCCTGAGGAAATTATAGCCCCATTTCTTCATTCATTCATTCATTTCTATCAGTTATTGCTATGAAGGCATGTATAGACAAATACAATCAAAAAGACTTATACACAATTGATGTTTTGTTTCTTTTAATGAACTCAATGAACACGAAAAAAACTGCTTTTTTCACTCTGTATCGAGGCACAAAGGACCTCGTATCAGAAATACATATATATATATATATATATATATATATATATATATATATAACTTTACAGAATCAAATAATGATCGCTATAAGTTGTAGCTTCAGTGGTGACGTCTTTCCAGGTAATAAGGGCTACCAAGAGCGTAAGCCTCCCATTCTCCTGCCCAGAGCGACAGTGTTGGACAGTGTTGCCAGATCCTTAAAATCTCTGTAGCAGTTACGAAAAACTCTGGTTTTGGACCTAAACCCTCCAAATTTACTATTTTTACAATATTGATATGAAATGATGAAAACAAGACTGGTGTTGAGCATTAATATACAATCATATGCAAATCAGTAGAATAGTGTGACTGGCTCTAGAAACAAATAATTTGTAAAATGTGCTTTTTATTAAGTTGGAAAACAGCTCTTACTCTTGATGTAAACACAGTTTGGCCAATCAAAAAATAAAACATTATTAGGAAAAAACAAAATAAATGTCATGAATAGGAGAATCTCTGTCAGTGATGAAAGATGCTTTTCAGTCTTTTAATGGTTAAGTAGGTATTTTTAGCACATTCTTTGCACACTTTACAAAATGCATTGGTTGGCTCTCCTAGGATAGCTTGTCACCAGCCTGAAATTAATAAAAATGAAATATAAAGGAATGAACTGCAAGTACATAATATGCCTATTCTCAAGAAGTGCAGGTGGGATAGAGGTAGTACAGTGTAAAGACTGCAATTTAAGTCTGAGCTTCGCACATCTCAACAGTACTTTTTTTCCTTTTGAGCTCCCCTGCACTGCTTTCTCATATTGGCACGTGATACTTTTCTGCCATATTTGAAAAGGGAATGATTGGAAGGTAAAAGCATTATAAATTATTAAACTAGAAAACCTAACAAAATCCTTACTTACCTTTAAAAACCTTGGTCAAATTGTGACCTCTAGAAATACATCTGTAAGGACTAAACACCTCTAACTCTAGAGGGAAAACCTCTGATCTGGCAATACTGGTCAGGAAGTTCCAGCTGCTTTCTGGCAGAAGTGTGAAGCAACTGTCACACTCTATAAACTGTACCATATTATAATAGTTTTGTGTTGAGTGTGTGTCTATGTGCCCATATACAATACTGCCAATACAATATTTGGAAAAATTCTATTTTTGTATACTTTTGTATACAGAATATTATTCTGTATGATTGCATTTAAGAAACATATAGTTAATCTCACTTCACTGTTGTACACTATATTGTTTCCTTTTCAAGATGTGTTGTTATAACATTTCCTTTTAAATGAATTAATCTTAGGGAAAATGTGCAATAAGATAATGTACTCAAATTAAAACAAAAAATGTTACATAAGAACATAACGTTTACAAAGGAGAGGAGGCCATTCGACCCATCGTGCTCGTTTGGTGTCCATTAATAACTATGTGATCCAATGATCCCATCCAGTCTATTTTTTAATGTTCCCACATTTTCAGCTTCAGCCACATCGCTGGGGAGTTTGTTCAGATTGTGACGCCTCTCTGTGTGAAGAAGTGTCTCCTGTTTTCTGTCTTGAATGCCTTGAAGCCCAATTTCCACTTGTGTCCCCGGGTGCGTGTGTCCCTGCTGACATATATAGGCCTACACCATGATTTAAAAAACATGACAGTATAAAATCTGGAGAAACTGATTTAAAGCCAAATTACGTCACCAAATCATGAAAAAAGTGAAAACAATAAATGTAGCTATAAAAACTTGAAAATGGCTGTTGATAAAGGGACCAGAATGAGGTTTCACTTGGAATTCAGCTTATTTTGCCATTTTGAAAATACTGCTAAAGCTGTGCATGTATTGATCACAATCTAATGGAGGTATTGAGGATTGTGAAGCACTATAAATGTGTCTTATTTGATCTCGAAGTTTGTTTCCAACTTGATTTCCTCGTCTGTTATGAGGGAGAACAGAGTTGATGCAACCAGGCAAGGGAGAGGTTTCCACTCCATATAAAATGTCACCCATTCCATCGCTCCCACAGTGTTGCAGGACATTAGAAACATTCCTAACAGGATATTCCAGGATGCTGCAGAGGAATTCCACAGCAGAGGTATGAAAGATAAAATATAAAAGATTAAAAAAAGCAGTTGGTCCTTGTTTTCCATTCCAATAGTGTGTGGAGATTAATTTACACATACATACACTACTGTAGAGTAGACAAATAATATCAATGGGGAAAACAAATCTGAAGTACTGTGATTTAAGTCATAATACCAAATAGGCTATTAAAAATAATTGCATACAATTAAATACATAATAATATAAATCTTGGTATACTTATATGCCATTGTCATGAGCTAGAATGTATAGGGAGACATGGGGTCTAACCATGTAGTGAGATCTGTATCTGAGGCCACTGTTACTGTAACAGACCCCAGACAGAGGGCCACATAACAGATAAATTATACCTGAAAACAAAACAGGACAAATAATAAGAGACTGGAGACAATCGCTGTAGTGTGCAGATAGCCCTGCTCCAGAATGTATTCATCATCACAAATGCATTTTGTGGGTTTTCTTTTTCTTTCTTTCGTTTTGGATATTCACAAAATAACCATTCACAATTAAATTCAATGCATTTTACCTATTCACAGTTAACACAACTATTCATCTCTATATTACATCTGATTGCAAAACTTTGTCCAGTTACAACAGCGTGTGCCAGGGCAATAGTGGGCTGCCACTCTGACCCTTGTCTCAGGCTGGCTGTATCGGTGGTCAGGTCCTGAGGTGATCTTGGTGGGGGCGACCAGCAGCCAAAGACAGTACTTCCACCGAGGGGCACCTTCCTTCTACTGCAGAGCTTTGTAATGTTATATGGGTATTCTGAGAAGTGTAGGATTTGTAAATTTGTACAGTAAGTTTTGTTGTTTGAAACAGTGATTTTAAAGAACTTACAGGTTTGTGTTATGCGCCAAAAGCCAAACTTTCTCTGTCCCCCCACAACACTCCATCCCTCCCCTTCGCACCCACCAATAACAGCAGGGTAAGATGAATGATTTTCCCTGGGGTTGTTGATACACTCCTTGAATTGATCTTTATTGCTCATGCAGGAGATTAGGAGAGATGGCAGCCAGCTGGGCCAGAACAAAAGATCTCACAGATTCTATTACAAAGTCTCATAATATTAAAATGAGCCCTCTTGCTGTAAGTAACGTAAAAGAGCAATTGTCTTTCCAGCTGACTGCTAAGCGGCTGTGATTCAACTGTTCTCCCTCCCCATCTCATGGTTGATCTACGATATCCTTACAAAGCGTATGAAGATACGGTTAGAGCCATACACAAACAGCACGTTGACTTCCGATCTGCGGCCATTCCTCAGAGACGCTTTTCGAGAGAATGGCGGCTTCTCGCGAGATTCGAGAACAGAGACACTGACCAATGCCGGCGCGTTGTTTTTGGAGGGGGCGTGGTTTCCGTAATGACGCGACTCGGCCCCTTCCCCATGTGTCCCGGCCCAGCCTGTCGCCTACGCGCTTGCGCAAGGCGCTGTGCTGCGAACAGGAGGGAAAGGCAGAAGTGGATTCTCGATATGTGTCTGTTTATGGGAGATAAATACGTCGTCGGTGTAAAATATTAATTAACAATAAGCAGTGCACAATACAGTTGACGCTGTTGTTTTGGTAGATCAATTAATTTGAGAAGGTGGGTAGTTATTTGAAATACTGTAATTCAGTATAAAAAAAAATAGGGGCTGGTAGCTGGATTGCTGTCAGTGTATCAAATAGTGATTCTGTTACGTTGTTCGCGTTAACAGTTACAACACGCAATATGTTGTCTTTGTAATGATCATCACAGGACCTCGCCTTTGTGCTTGACTAAGTTTGAGGCAATAAATATAAACGAAAGCCTGTTTTTGCTGTTGAAAAAAGTACCGTCCATTTAGCTGACATCATATATTTCAAAGCAGTTTGCGTTTTATGAAGATGTTGATTGGTAGGAGCTGCTCAATTGCAATGATGTGCATTCATATTTAATAACTGGCTTACGTGCGCACTGAAACAATGTGTGAAACAGCATAGCTTGTCTGAAGACATCTATGTTTGACACTATAAAATGTTCTTTTCTTACAGCTGGTTCATTTAATCCCAGTTTTTCTTATTATTTTTTTTCCGTGCAAAAATGCAGTGTAGGCGACGCTTGGGTTGGAACACGAAAAGGATGTGAAAGAAGACAATATAGCATGTTGTTTTAGGACTGGACCCTCCCTGGAGTCATAAGATAAGACGTCCCTTCGTCATTTTCGGCTTTCAAAAACAGTATCATGTTCAGTGCTTGAATAACCGGGGGAGTACAATCAAATCAGACCATCCAAAGATGTTGCACAAGTGGTCCAAAGGAGCACCGAGCCGCTGCCTGTCCGCCGTGATGCTGCTGTTGGTTCTGCCCCGGTGCATGCTCTCCATCCGGGCGGACAAGAGCCTGGTGAGCGCCGATGAATATGTCACTGCCACGGTGAACGTGTCCGTCCTGGACTCCAAAGGCAACCTGAAACAGTTACCGATGAAGAACGACTGCAGGTATGGGAAGAATTCACCCAAGGCCGAGGCCAGAGGAGTGGTGATCGCACCCGCGGCCATCCATGGAGGTAAGACCTGGACTTGAGTGTGGTGCCATCCATGGAGCAACCTGGCATGCCTGTGTCTTTATGGTGGTCCTCTCATCAGTGTAATAAGAGGGCACTAGAATGCGTACAGTCGGAATAGAATCAGAGTAACCATACTTATTATGTTCAATTATTATGCATTATACAATTATTATAATTATGAATAATACTATTGATTCTGTGTATGATTATGTCAACCTGTTTTATTATTTTAATCCCAGAGTGTAATAAGTGATGATAATAAGATTGCTTACTACGTATTAGGCTTTAGAGCAGGGAGGGCTATTATACTCTGTGTTCAACCAGACCTATTATCACCAGGACAGGTCTGGTTTCTGATTATTGGCTCTTTAAGACTACAAAAAACCTTGCAGTGATCCAGGTTGTGTGTTTTAAACCCATGCACTAAAAAAGGCCCACATCTTGAGTATTACTTTAAATTGTCGTCTTCTTCGTTTCAATAATGACAATTGTATGGTCTGTAAACAGTTGGCTGAATTGACTTCGGTAAGTGGTGTTTCTAAAAAAAAAAAAAATTATAACCATGTACCCACAAATAACCCAATTTCCACAGATACACTGCTGAATTAATAATGTGCTTCCGATTTGAATCCAACATATTTATGTATGTATGATGTTATGAAGTCCTAAAAGGTATTTGCCATGCAATTCTTATTAAGAATACATACTTGGAAAAAGTAGATTTAATGGGGTTTAGCAGGAGACAATCACATTTGGCAGTTTATGTAGAAGAATATATCGGACTGCTACTAGGTGAGATGGCTTTCTTAGTCAGTTTCTTTACAATATCACTACAGAGGAGATGATCTCCTTTGTGAAAGTAGGTGAGGACAAAGACAAATAAAGCATCAACATCTAGTTCTTCTGTACATCATGTGTTTATTTATCCCATAGTCAGTGTGTATATGCATATACATACATTTCAATAGGCTAGACGTCTGTTCATATGAGGACATCTCATTTATTGCTCGCTAATATTTCTATACTCCTGTTTATTTTCTTATCATTCCTTTGCAACCATTGTTCCAGTTAGACAAAACAACTCCCAATGTGTTATCACAAAATTAAAATACATACTGTATATGTTGTGAATGTAAAGGAATAGTGGTGGTTTTGGGAGCCAGTCTGTTTAAAGTGGTTCTCGACTATTGTGAGTTTTAGTCATGTAAATTGTCAGCCTACTCTAAAATCCTTATTTTCAATGTTGTTTTTATGACGAGGACCTTGTGGTGCAAGGCTAGGAAGTACTCTACATGTCTCATCTGGAGTAAAGTGAAAATATGACACAAAAAAAACACATTCTTATATAAGACAGTGTTGGCAGAAACTACAAGTTCAATATAGGTCATTCTTTTCTGCTTCGTACTGAGTGATATGATAGGCCATCGTTCTGCTGCCTTACTCATAGGGGTTGACCTTTAACATCACTGGGATGTAGTTCGAAATTCGTGTTTGTTTTCCTGCTGAAATATGAAGAATCGGACTCCCTTGCCTTGCTGTGGTAACATCCAAGACCTGTAGTTATTCTCTCAGTTTAGATCTTCCGTCTTTTCCCAGGAATGGTTGCTGTAATAATGTGATGGAGCAACGGACAAGGGCTTTTCGTCCTAAAGATTGCTTTAGGTTGGATAACATCTTGTTAATGTCAAATATTTTTATTTCACCAAAGTCAATTGTATTGGCTATGTTTTTTTTAATATCCCTCTTTCTGATTGTAACTTTTCCCCTAAACATTGACAATCCTTCACCTTGCCCTATCATGGCCCTTTGCATCTGCCAAATCAAATATAAAAGGTTTGATCTCTGGGTGTTGTAAAGCCTAACACTGTAATAGCCTCATTGACTGAAATCGGGCAATTACATATGATGCCTAATTAGGCAAAAAAGACATTGACAACAAAGGCTTGATTCTATGTCTAGATTGTCTAGAGTGTCTAGATTGCAGTGCGTACCACAGCAAAAGAAGGCATAAGAAATAAGCAGTGTTAATGGCACAATAATGCTATTCGGATTTGCTGCCACCCTTGACTAATGACCATGACCGAGATTCTTGATATTATACAGTATTTGAAGAGACTATTCTTCATATACTGTACAAAGTCAAATATTACTAAATCAAACACGGAATTGATATTGACCCCAGTTGTGCAATCTGGATAAGAATGGTCTGAATCCTAGACTATGTGAAGAGGTGAAAAATCTTCGAAGTTGGCCTAAAAGGTGGAGCGTTTTGTTCATTTGGGTGTCATGTTAGGGTTCATGTTTTCAAAAGGGTTATACAATTAGATATCTCAATTTGGGGTTCACATGGAAAAAAGAATAAGCATCCTTGAAAAATTAAAACTCTGTCTTAGGGCCTTTTCCTGATTTAAATACATAAACTTGCAAATGGTCCCTTATGGAGGGAGATTAGGGCAAGCCTGGATTTACTGTCCGCTGATAGGTCTTTAATCGCACCATCATGATTTTCTAAACCCTTTGTTTATTTTCTGTGTATTTC
Source organism: Amia ocellicauda (assembly GCF_036373705.1). Lineage (NCBI taxonomy): Eukaryota > Metazoa > Chordata > Actinopteri > Amiiformes > Amiidae > Amia > Amia ocellicauda. The sequence continues at coordinate 16,251,097 of NC_089860.1, forward strand.
AAAAACTGTCTTCTAATAACAAACTGTTTCATAATTACATTGTGCATGTTATTATTTTATTATTATTAATTATTATTATTAAAATGACAAATATGAGAACCCAAGCTTTAATATGTTGAAACATGCTTGCTGTTTTAATTTGCTTGCTATCACCCAATTATCTTGCTGTTGAACCACTCTTTGAGACAGAATTTCCTGTATGAAAGAGTGCTCATGCTCAGACTTGTGAAAGAGCCATGCTAGTCTTATGCACAAGAATTTCACTCCACCCCTTCAAAAGTCATGCTCGGCAATCTTTTGTCTCACACTGCAGTAGCCAAAGAAATCAATCAACAATCGGTTTCTTATACTAATAGCACTATGAACCCAGAATGGTCATAACAGCACTCATATCGAGCACTTAATGTATTTGAGGGTATTGTTTATTGTAGTGCTTTTGTTTTTATGCAGACATTTCTAAATTAAACGACGTTGTTACATAACAACACCACAGTCTATCAATTAGTTTCTTGTATCTACACATGGTGTTATGTTCATGTTCTATCATTCAAGCTCTCCGATGATGTTCCTTCAGGGAGCAATAAAAAATAATGAAAGGAAATCTGATAAACATAATACAGATACTGTAGAGTACAATATGTGTGGGGTGAATAGAGCACCATTTTCTACAGGAGCAACTGGCTCTTCATTCAGAGTTCATAATGAGAATGTATTTTATGTGATTCTTCTAAATCTCTTTACTATTGCAGAGTTTCTGGACTATTGTTGCACATCTGTTTACATTAACATTAACATTGAAAATCTCAAGTGGCATATTAACCGTGCAAATACATACATAATATCAATGTGAGGGCATCTTTGCCATTTTTTTAAAAAGTTGAATATTTTTTGCAAGAAATATACCTTTCCAAGAAATATCTATATTGGGTACAGAATGAAAAGCCATTTAAGGGGGATTACTGTAGTCCACAATTCAAAGGTTTGTTTAAGAGCAGGTATTAACCTACAATATTAGTTTGTGGTGTACCTGGTGCTCCGTACTTTTTATTATGTCCAATCACTCCCATATAAATCAGGCTTAGTCACACAAAAGATGAACCTTGATAGCTATTGTATTGAATATTCTAAAAAGCAAACCACACTGTAAACTAATTAATTTATTTTGGCAGATCAGTTTTATTAAGTGTGCCTGGCAACTTAAAAAACATTTCTTAGCCTTGTTTGTGATTTGGTAGGCAATAGCATTCATGATCTCATTGAAGTGAAAATGGAGGCTAATGTCTGTTATGTAGCAAAGTATTCACTTTATTGTTTCCACTATGCTTAAGTTTGTCATCAAGTAAACATTTATATGCGTTTTACTTTGAAAATTGCAATGGCATTGCATAATTGTCAAATATTTAAATTGCTGATGCCTTACATGGTATAATACTACTCAGATTCTCAGTCATCAATGGACCGCTAGTATTGAGTTAGTTTCAACAGAAATACATTAATATAACTACAATTACACAGAAGATTGCTAACAAAAGCCCACCAAGTGTACAATGAAAAATCCATTCTTTATCAGGTGGGTCTGAATAAAATGAGCCCTGAGTCCTCCAAGTTTAAACTGTCAGGCAAGTGCATTTGTGGCAAAGTTAAGCACTTCCTGTTTTGAATTTGTAAGTTTGCAACGTGTCTGCCAGATGTTTTTCTCCACAGTTTCTGTTTTTTCTTTTTTCTTTTTTGGTGTTGGGTAATGTTCAAGTATGGACACATAGCCTAGTATGACCCTAAAAAACTCCATTGACATTACCGCTCAGGGCCTAACTACTGTCAAAGTTTTAAACTCAAAATAAGTTCATCCTTTATCATTCTTTTATTGGTTTTACTCCAAAAGTATTGATTGATAGAATTCTCCAGAAAGGTCCAAGACACACATAGTATATGACATTGTACTTTAAATATTGATTTAAATAGAGTACAACATTGTTTAATAATACAAATTGCAGGAAGTGGAGCATTTACAGACTCATATTTACATAAAAGCTTTTGTGAACAGGATTTGTTTGATCTGTCCCCTGTTTTTCTTTTTTGTCTGTATTATATTTTATTTCCCAGGATGCTTTAGAAAATGAAGGCTATTAATATTAATCAGTGTCTTCCTTAATCTGAATCATGGAAGATAGTAGGAACCATATTTTCTAATGTAGTAAATGTAGTTTGTTCGGTAAAATGTATATGTCTCGGCAGTAAGTGTGAAATATAGTGCCACAGAAATGTGTTAAAAATAGTTTCTCTAAAGATAAGTATGACTTATGTTTTAACATAAGACCTTAACATAGACCAGTGAATTCAGCAGAGGTTATTCCTGTTTATGTTATGGGCTCCAACATATGAAATATGCTCTTGCATGTGCTTTACTTCACAATTCCTGCAGTCTGTATATTATCCTCTTTGTAAATAAAAACATAAAATAGGCATTTTTGCACTAGATGTATTTTGCCTTTAATGCTCCAGTTATCCCACACAATAATTTTATAATTTATATACAGTGAAAACTATATCCATATTTGTTTGTTTAACCTACAGATTAAAACAACAAAACTTTAAAATGAATACCGTTCATCTCAGGGAAGAAGAATGTTTTAATTGATTTTGTCACAGAAGTCACGCAATTGTGGTCAGAAGCAGATGTCTGGCAGTAATTAATGGCTTACGATATTGACAGCAAATGTGGCAACAGTAACGGAAAAACTAGCAACAAGAAGGGAACCAGGTGGCTTTCACCTCACTTAACATAGAGGTTTCACTGAAATGGTACAGTGAGCATATATTTTGCTACAAACCTATTGTATAGATAGGTTTCTTGGCAAGTCCTATTCCCAGTGTCTGTTGAAATATGAGCCTACTTTTTTCTACCCTTTCATGGTGCTTCAATGTCTTATTTTAAGTAAAATACAATCCTAAATTAAGCTGTCATTTTACGACTTCTCTGAAAAATGTTTGTGTTTATAGTTTTAAAGTCTGTGGAGAAGGTACAGTTGTAATGGTCCTGCCACCTTACCTGGTTTAAATAATTTACATAATAATCAATCTGTAGGGGCTGTAAAACTGAAGAAAATGTAAAATGCATGACAGTAGTTGCATAGCAACATCAGCCTTTTCTTGTCTTTCTTTGAGATGTATTAGTGCAAAGCATGTAAGCTATGTGGGCCGTATACAACAGCAGTTTAGAGAGAAATGGGCCAGTCTGTCTCCAAGTAATATTTAGATTTAAAGCCTTGGTGTGAGATGTCAGTTTAAAAACATGTTTGATTTCCATATCTTTCCTCTAGACTTATTGTTTCATACTAGAAACCCTGAGCTATCTCACTAGGTTCAGTTCTCTTTAAAAAGGGATTGTCTCCTCTACTTCATATCTACTTTCATTAGACGGGCGGTTGAAAAATGTAGAACCCTTTCCTTTAATATACTAGAGAAGTATTAAATAATGAATTAAAATAGTGTATTTTTAGGGGAAGGGTACAGTAAATTGTGAAGTTGCACGGTTCATTTTCGGAAAAGCATACTGGTTGTTTAGAATTCAAGAAGGGAAATCAATGTCCTTTATTTATGTAGGTATCAATAATGTTTTAAATTAGAAGTATTTTATTTGCATACTAGTTTGCTTTGTACTTTCACTTTTAAACAGGAAGTCTAAACAGAATGAACAACAAACAAAACACTTCTGTAAGACCATACAGTTGTATAATATATAGAGCCACTTCAGATAGAATGATAAACATAGTTAATGGGGGAAGCAATTTAGAGCATGAATCAGACTTTAAAATGGCTGCTCAGAAGCAATTTTGCCAAAACTGAATATAGATGGGGCATTTTGAAGTGTTGTTTGTCTTAAAAATGTAAGGGTCATCTACTGAGAGACAGCTCTACTTTTAAAGCACAAACTTCCAAACTTTCATTCACAGTGTACAGCCAGCTGTCCACTTTTAAGCACAGAAGAAGAAAAAAACAAGGTCTGAACAAGTATGATCTAACTTTAAAATTAGATTTTCCACCACATACTTTCGATAGTTTTCCAATCCATTTGCACTATACAGCCAACACACACCTTTCAGGATTGACTATCTTCCTTTTTTCATACATTATTATTTAATAATACAATATTGAAACTGAAATGGGATGAAATACAGGGGCACAATAGATGTTCTTTGCCTTGGAGGATTTCTGACCTCCAGGTATAAATAGAATTTTAAATTAGCTTGAAAGAATACATCATTTTCCAAATGGTTTTAAATGCGTAGAGTCACTTTGAACATCAGTGCAAGGTCACTGGGCCACTTACTTTGCAAGCCATGCATTTTCAACTTGTATTGTAGTATTGGCTGCCCTAAATTACTCCAGTGTATATCTCATACTGTATTAAATTGTAGTTGAAGTGGGTTTTCAACAGAGACCATTGCATTGTTGACAGTCGAAGATGCTGCATTATTGGCTAAGAAATTTAGAAATGCTTTTTTAAAAGTGCTTTGCTCCAGAGCTTTGATTATCACTTGATGTCAAAGGCATCCTGCATGTTTACACAGACTCACAGACTATGTGTACGATTCCATGTGCTTATACTGAGGCTAGACAAAGTCCGGGTGTACAATCTGTGTTTGGCAAATGTCATTTGTAACCAGAAAAAAACTCTTGTGCAATCTGGATGTTATAAGTTTTCCGTGACATTTTCACAGAAGATGTCTGTGACAGTACCATTAGATTGGAATCACAATTGGCAGGTCACTACATTGGTCTGGCAGTAGTGCAACAAAACCTTACTTGATGTTTAAATTAATGATTATAGGGGCTTTATCATATTGGAATGTGTTTGCTTTTTTAGCTCTAAGATCAACCAGGATTGAAAGATGGTTGATAAAACCTAAAAAACATTTTTTGTCTTCACCTCAGCTGGTTTCTTCTAACGGTCTTGGGAGAGAGCAAGCAAAGTTTATGATGAGAATTAAGATAAGAAAACATTTGGAATGTATCATGTTTGATGGTGTGTTATAAATGAGAAAAGAAGTAAGGAAAATACGTATTTTGCGTCCTTTGCATTTTGCAGTCTTATGGTTAACCACATTTAAACGGAAGTCAGGCTTCTATGAATCATCTGGAAAAAAGTATGGCAGAGTTTTTGTATTGCTAATGATAGAGATTACATCGGTGGTATTCTAATGTAATTGATATATTTATAAAATAATATTTATAAATATTTTGCTTAAGATATATATATATATATATATAATATTTATAGAAAGTTAGCTAAATATAAAATAAAAACATACATCTGTCTTCCTATGCCAAAATATACATAAGGAATGTATTGTGCTGTAGATGAGCAACAGTCTGAAGTGCTTCTGGAGATTTCCATAGCTTCTGCAGTTGTAAGTTTACTGGGAGGGCTACACTTCTGTTACAGTTTCTTTGATAAAGCTTCAGTTTTACATTTCCAATTTGCCCAACGCATTTCAGGCCTTTCTGCTGTGGCACTACATGCCTTCTCTCATTTGCCAGGCGCTGCCTTTGGAACAGGAGGTTGTTGGAGAAGAGAATTCATCGGGGACGCCTGTCAGGCACTGAATCCCTGAGTGATCATCTTGAGAGGAATTTGTCTTTTTTTCCGGTCTTGTTTGTTTTTGTTTGTTTGTTTGTTTTATTTTTCCCTGAAGCATAAAAATAAGTCATGTTTGGATGATGAGAAGTACCACACAGGCAATGCTTTAAAATATTTTGTTTTTTCTCTTACAGGCAGTAAAGCCGAAGTCATGTTGCCCCACTAGGCTTTGTTAGTTATACGAGTTTGACTGGGAGAATATTTACTCAGTACAAGCAGGGGAGTGGATAATCATTCCTGCCCATAGAATATTCTAAAACTCTTAAAGGAACCTCTGCAGATTATCCATATACTAAATATTTTTTATTTACTTCTTACTTCATTTTTTTGTATTCATGTGACAAGGTGCACTCATACTATTTCAACTTTTTGGTCGCCTGCCAACCCAAATCGTCTGTGATTAAATATTTTACAGAAGTCGTCTATTGATTAATCAGTCGACATTTTTTAAGCCAGTTCATGCCACTGAAACTCGAAGCATCATTAATTCTCATGCTTGTACCGTATTTTAATTAAATCCCAACTTCAGGCTTTCTATTTGGCCATTTGGATGATTAACAGGATTATCTACCTTCCATTTCAACGGCACTATTTTATCTTTTGCTTCCACTCAGAAGGATTATTGAATCCTGAAATAGTCTGACTGTTGTGTTACCTAATGCCTTACATGTATATCTGTCCATCACAAAGGAGTGATGTTTTCATATAATTTTACTCAGGGCTCCTAATGAACTAATTGTTGTGTTCTTGCTTTGGAGCACAACATTGCAGTTTTTAGCATGGACTGCATAAAATAATGTATAATTAAGCCTGGGCCAATAAACATGGAAATCACGATAGTTTGAAAACGAAGAACTGTTGCCATCTGGCTTTTAAGTTGCCGAGAGCTGGAAAATATGAGTCATTGCTCATTGGTGATTTTTGGTTGGACAGAGAACTAGGTTTCATTTGCCTTCTCAACCAACATCAGAAACACAGTACAGGATAAATAATCTGCTTGTTAGGTGTTAGACAAATTGATTATTATAACTGTATTAACTGAATATTTGGATGTTTAAAAATAATTTCATGTTAACATGGAGATTCAAAATTTGAAAATTTGGCAATGGTATTTTGTATTAGTTAAACAGTGGAAGGAGTCTTATGGTTAGGCTGAGAGGATTATTTTTAGTAATGTAGCTACATTTATTATCACTTCAATTAAGCGAATTAGGGTTACATTTTGGTCTAGGTTTATGGGTAGCATCCACAGTAAATGTAGACTTCTGGCTTAACTAGACTGGGTGTAGATTTGTGTGAGCCTAATTTTAAATGTGGGGTTTTGGCTAGATTAGTGCAAAATATAGCTAAGCTACTCAAAACAATAGTTTGGCACAGACAGTCACAAACAGCCAGTTTGGAGTCAGTCCTTTATTATTTGGATCATTAGCCAACCTCCAGCTTGCTCTTTTCCTGATCACCTAGGGAAAGTAGAATATTATCAATTTGAATACTACAGTATTGATTTAGAAACTGTCGCTTTGCTTTTTGTATGTGTAAAGATAAACAGAACCATTTTGTGATTTGGACCTAAGAAAGAGAGATTGTAGTCTTTGTGAAGGCTGGAAATCAGTGATTTGCATCTAGTCAGGCACACAGCCAGCCTGCACCATACTCTTTAATGGTTCACAAGCACACCATCCTGCCTTAAAACTCACTGATTTTGTAACATGGTCCTCTGCCATTACGGCCTGCTTTTACCACTCATCTCTTACCAGACACTGTGCTGTGTTTGAATGTCAAATCAGGTCAGAGTTAGATGCTAAAACATGTTTCACCCATAGCACCCATGCAGAGCTTTAAGAGCATTTGTCCAGAGGTGAACAACAGTTGCATTACAATGTAGTTTTTCTTTCTATGAATGTGTTTCTTTTTAAGCGGAAGACAAACATGTGGGCAAAAAGTAACACTGTGCTGCTTTCTACTTAAGAGAATCAATTATTCTGACCTTCTGCTGTGTGCATGCTTGAAATTAAACCATTCTTGCATTCAAGATGAAGTGTGTTGTGCTTCATATTTGTTGGTAAACAAAGGGATTATCACCTGCTTGCTCCAGAAAATAGATGGGAGCCACTAAGCCTTACTGCATAAAGGTGAAAAAAAGACAAACTTTCATGGTGACATTAAAAGATATTTTTTTATTTTAAATAAAATTAATTCAGAGCAGCAGTTTTTCAGTGCTTTACTCCATACAGCCCAATATTAACGGTGTGATTATGTTGCTTACTATAAAGTTGCATTTGTTGATGGCTTGTTCTCAGAACAGTGCAGCTTCTCCTTGTCATCTCCTCCTCCCTCCCGCAGCACAGAGCTTTGTTCTCTGTCGTCATGCAGTCTTCTCCTGTTTCCTGGTCTTTTGCCTCCAGCTGTTCTTGACCGCGACATAAAAGCAGAAGCCATTTCTTCTCAGGCTGATGCGATGCGTATAATAGTTATGTTATTTTGGCAGATCAGGGGGTGAAATAACAGACACATAATCTGTTACTTTATTTAGATATATTAAGAAGTTAAATAATGATTTTGTTCAATGCTGTGTTGGTGAATGATATATTATTCTTACCCTCCTTCATTTCTTCTCATTTGTTTTAATGGGAAATGAAATTGAGAAATGATTGAGTTATACAAATAAACATTTATTTATTCTTATTAGTAAATGACACAAGTCCAGTTAGATGCTAAAACATGTTTCACGCCTAGCACCCATTCAGAACCCGTTAGAGCATTTGTCCAGAGGTGAACAACAGCTGAATTACAATGTAGTTTTTCTTTCCCTGAATGTGTTTCTTTTTAAGCGGAAGACAAATGTGGGCAAAAAGTAACACTGTGCTGCTTTCTACTTAAGAGAATCAATTATTCTGACCTTCTGCTGTGCACGTGCTTGAAATTAAACCATTCTTGCATTGATGGAGTGCTTCACATTTGTTATACATTTAATTAATTTATTTTTATTAGTAAATGACACAAGTGCAGAAATGGCTTTTAAATGTCTTAAAACTTGGTTGTGATTTATTATAAATTTGTAATTTTTTCAAGTGCTAGCCTATAGCTTTTATTTAGATAGTTTTGTTCCCAATTGTTCATCTGTTTCAAGTTACAAAAAGGGTGGTGGGAAAAAAATTGACCCTGTAATTTGGGAAGTCACAATGCAGTTTGCTTTAAGGCTTTTGTTTGCTTGGGCTCATTGTGTACGTGCTCTCCAGTACTTCAACCTCCTTGTGTTGAATTCCCTGTCTGAGCTTTGATCTGCTGCCCCTGAATGATAAAGTTGATGGACTTGCACAGAGTATATTTGTGACCAGAGCCCACTGTGACAACTGAATCTGTCTCCACTGCCAAAACTGTGATGGGGTAGGGTGGTACGTGACCCCATTGTATATTGTTAATGCAGCGACATAAGGCATGCCTTTAGAAAAAATAAAAATAAATAAGACTGCCCTTTGCTCTGACTCTGACTTCTTTCTTTTCAAACTGACAACTTAGTCAAATCCCATCATTTCCATAACAGGGACCTAAAATAAAAGCAATTCCATCAGCAACAATGGTTTTCCAGTTTCATGTTACATGAAGAATTTGTGAGTGTTTGAAAGAACATCTTTGAACTTTCGTATTTTGATAATACATACTATTGTTAAAAATCTGACTTCCTTATACTGGACACCCTGTTATGTGTTTACAATAACAGTTATGGAAACAATCATTCTTTGTGCGTTTGTTTTCAGGACTCTTACTGTGAGAAACAATCTGCCTAATTTTGTACAGTATACCAATCATTTGCAGCTGGAGGCTTATAAACTGAGTGTAGTATTGCCATCATGCATCTTGTTTGGCTGACCTGTACAGAAAGAAGCAAATCTAATTGAGTGATCTAACCCTTTTCTGTCCTCTGGCACATTGAGTTTGGTTTGGTTTGGTTGATTGTTCTTGCTTTAGTTCTACTTAGATTGACTTGTTTGTGTATAAAAAAAAATGTTTTTTTGAAATAGTTAGCAAGTTTTACTTCTCTCTTTATCTTTTCAATATGATCTGGTCTGGTGCGGGCATTTGAATTTGTGAAAAATTGTGTTTTAATGATCCGATAGCAAATCTTAAGCCAAAAGAATTATGTTCCCTCGAATTAGTAGAGAATATAATATTGTTGTATCAGTAATGTAGCTTAATAGGTTTTCACCATCAAACCATATTCCATTTACAAAAGACAACTATAATATTGAATAGAGTACTTGCCACTTTTTTTTTTTTTATAAAGCAGGTGTTTTTTATTTGGTGATGTACAATAAGTGAGTGTCTATGAAGTATAATACAGTGACTGTACTGCAGGTTTAGGAGCCACACAATCACATGAAGTCAGAACTAAACTGACACAGGCCTTCTAGCTAGGAAGCTTGTGAAAACCCTCATGTAGAGGGTTATTTTATTTCAATCAAGCAGCCAGGGTAAAGGGCATGATTTGAAACATGGAATTCTCCAGACCACACACTACTCTTTGAAATGGCTAATCACAGCAATTTAATTGATCGTACTGGTGTTGGAAAGCCACAAATGTGGAAATGGCATGGCCTATAAACTCTAAAATATCTAGATAACCTCTGAACCACTTAAAAATGCTCTCTGTGATGTTACAAACACAAAAGCCTGTCACTTTCAAGCAAGTGCTCTTGAGAATAAAAAATTCATTTTAAAGCATTATGACACAGAATAGAAAATGAAACCATTAATGACTGAAATTGTCTTGTGATTCTTTTTGGGGTTCTGTGGTATAGGCCCCTAGGACATTATAATCGGAGTAATATGTGTTTAAACCACCTGCACACGTTATAAGCTGCCATTCCATTTATTGACATACTTTAAACATAGGGAGGCCTGATCATTAAAATGATTGACCTCTTCTTGCCTTTTGCTGACCTCTCAAAGTCTGGAGTTAATCCCATGTTCAACGTGAGCAAACCCTTTCGACATACAAGCTACAACTACAGGGGTCTCAGGCTGTCTGGCTCTCGTCTTTTAATTGTAGTTGTGTACCTCTGCAGACTCCAGGGAACAGCGAAGAAGACTCAGATGGGATTTAATTTTCTTGAGTGGAAGGCACAATGGGATTTCGGAGCAGAGAGTTCGAGTGACCTTTAGTGAAGATTGTATCTGATAACAGTGAATGTGCAACCTTTGCTAAATGACTGCTGCAGTATGTTGTACGGTGCATTATGGAGAGTAAAAACATTTAATAAGAAAAAATGTAAACTATAAAGTCACACGTGTTTGCTGATCTATAAAGCATTTTGATATACAAAGGAATCATGGTTTCCGAAATGCATTTGCAGCTAATAATTATAATTATATTAGTTGATTTATTCACTTATTTTTATTATTAAACACATTATTTTAGTAATAAAATAGTATGTTTTTGCTGGCAGGAAATGTGTGTTTAGTGTTGCACTCCCCCTCTGTCTGGTATTGAGCCATCTGGAAGCGCTGCAAAGCCACTTGCACTGCAGTAGCTCCTGAAATGTGATTTAGCAGCCTCCATTGCTATTTTGTAGACTACAGTCCTCAAGCTACCTCATTCAGTGGCTCTCCATTTGAATTCCTCTCACTGCGGAGCATTGCGTCCAGTTGCATGTCTTACAAACCAGCCCATCAGTGCCAGCATGCAGTCTGTGTGTTATGATGCCTGTCGAGTTGGGAGCTGTGAATCGCTCAGGCTATTTTGTGACAGATTCCTCGTCCCAACAGGAAGATTGTGTGGCATACAAGGCAGTTTGTTTCAGTAAATGTTTCCCTGTATGTGATCTCCGAAGCCACAAGCTGTGCTTATTTTTTTCTTAGTTTTTTATTATTATTATTATTATTATTATTATTATTATTATTTCAATGAGTTGGACTGCAATTACAGAAAGGTACATTAGTGTGTTGATGATACTGATTTGGTTAGCTAATTAAGGCTTGCCCCTGGACCGTTTAGTGTTTTGTGTACAATGTTGCAGTATAAATAAGCAACTTAAAGTCCAGATCTGTTTTTGTCCTCTCAATTTTCATAATGGATCAATATTTTTTTATAATGATTGTTTTTCTCCATATTTATTGCATTCACAATGAGGCTTCAGCAGTAAAATGTGAAAACAGACTAGTGTCATGTAGGGAAATTGACCAAATGTGTTAGAAACAATACACACATTTATTTATTATATTGTTTTCCTTTTGGGGGTCAAGGTAGTAAATGTTTTAGCTGTCTCATTGAAAAACATTGCAATAAGAAAGCATTTAATGGCACTGTACCTCCCATATCTTCTGTAGGCAAGGGTTTCTATCCTATTATGCTACCTCACTGATTTAATTTTTGATTTTTGTTTGGTTTTAGTGCCTGACAGACAGGGCTGCGATCCTCAGACTCATTTCATCGTCCCTCCCAAGGTGACGCACTGGATAGCGCTTCTCCAGAGAGGCAACTGCACCTTCAAAGAGAAGATCTTGAGAGCGATCTCCTTCAATGCCACTGCCGTCGTCATCTACAACAACTCGTCCAAGGAAGAAGCTGTTACCATGGCCCACGAAGGTAAAATAACTTACAGAACCTTTTCCACCTGACTAGTTTTAGTACTGAATAAACTGTGACATACATTGCTATACCAGGGATGTCAATCACAAGTCCCTTGTAGGTAGAGGGGGGAGCTGTCTGTTGTTTGTTAGACCTAAGCTCCAGTTGTGTTTTGTTTTTTGTTGTTTTTGGCATATCTGTTCATAGTTTGAAATAAATTATACAATGGCAACAGAATTACAGCTTTAAAGCACTGGAGATAGATCTCTTTGTTAATCCCCATTCACACTGAAGTGCCGGAAAATAGCAGGCAACGTTTGCCTGCTTTTTTCCTGTTTTACTCCATTCACACTGGCTTTGAATGCCGGAAAATTGCCGGCAAGGATCCATTCACACAGGACACAGAGACTGCCGGCAAGAGCACTGTAGACATGGGAACAAGACGCTACAGAAGCCTGTGGATTCGAGATAGGAGACATGCACGATGTTCTGTTCAAGATCTGCAATGAATTGCTCAAAACAACTTATTGCATTAAAATCAAATGAAATAACTCCAAACAAACTACCATCAGTGTCACTGTAATGCAGTCTAAAGGCTCACTCACACTAGAGGTTTGTTTCGTATTCAGTGCGGTTCAGTTCTTTTGGAGAAGAGTTTGAACAACAAATTTCGATTGGCAAATTAACCAAAACAAAACTAACTGAAACCACCGAAAGAGGTGGTCTTGGTCCGTTTGGCAAAATAACCGAGTTCGGTACGCTTTGAAAATTTGAATGTGACACTGGGAGGTCTCAATTATTTTTCAAAAAGAAAATGAAACCCACATTTCACCCAATAACGTGTAGTTTTGACTGTACAGTATCAGTTAAGATAACGTGCATTTATGTATTTGTTCATTTACTTATTGTTAATGGTAACATCAGTAATCTGACAACAATTGGATATTGGGCTATATTCATCAAGGGTGTTACAAAGGTATTTCTATTTTTTTTCTAAATGAAATATAATGCAAATTAAAGTTAACATGTATACGTCAGAGGATACAATTTTATATAAAGATACTGCGTTATGAGCAAGTCATTCAATAATTTTGCGACTTATTTGTACTTTTGTTGTGTAAGAAAAGAAGTGTCAGAAATAATGAATTGCTATAAAAACCCTTCATTGAATGTATTATGTAAAGTAGCACTATACGTTTGGTTTGGCAATATCCGTAACATACTCGTAGATGGATATTTAGGGGACGTCACACTACTGTGTTATTGTATATTTGTATATAGGCAAAACAATCACCATTCGGCAGTGCAACTTGCACTGATTATAATATTCACAAGTATAGCAACATATTGTTTTGTTCAGTAACTGCATACAGTATGTTTAAATATTGGATGCGTTCATGATACAGGCTATCGTCACAGATTCTGAAAATTTGTGGCTTTGCCGGTCAGATCTGCACACATTCCTGAACGCACCCGTGTATTATTCGGTTGTGTCAGAAGTAGACTGTCAAATGTGTTAGAATACTGCATGTAGTGACATTATTGCCGTCATATGTATGTGCTACTGTACTTGTTATGCTGCAATTTCTTATGTACTATTCATGTAAAATGCAAATGTTTTATTAATACATAACGAACTGAGCTCACTTGATTATTGCAATATGAACACAAGTGCTTTGAGTCCTGAGAAAACCCGAGTTAGGAACTGAGCACGTTTGTACACAATACAAATGTGAACAGCCAGCACACTGATACATTGTTTCACAGCAATGAACCAAACCGATTTTGTTTGAAAGGAACCCAGTGTGAGGGGGTAACACGTTTACCTATATATAGATATTATATTTTGCATGATTTATTGGTATATAACATCTGACATATGTGTGACAATAGTTAGCATTACATACGCCAACCTGTTGGTTCATCAATAACACTCCATTTCTAACGACCCAGTCCGTTTCTCGTTACGGTCACAAGTTCTTGTTCACATGTGGCTCAATCTTGTTAAAATTATTCTGATTGGTTAGGTCACTTAGCTGACGCACTGTGTTGACCACGTGACGCAATACAAGTGTGAACGCTAGGATGTGGTGTATCATTTGCCAGCAATAATTTTCCTGCTCCATTCACACAGACCTGTTGCAGCCAAATTGCCGGCAATTAGACTAGGACCCTTGCCGGAAAATTGACAGTTTGTTTCAGTGTGAATGGGGTTTTATAAGGGAACTGGTGTAGAAATAGCTTACAGGGTAACTTTCTACTAATTAAATTAAATACCACACAAGTGATACCTTCCTTAGTAATATAGTAATATGGAAGGATCTTGTTTTCGGCTGTTCTTAACTCTGGAGTTAAGACAGATCTATTCAAGAAGTCGTTTTTTATGTGATCATTTACTTTATATAAAGCAAAAGAACATTTATTGTCTTCTAACCTCCCGTGGTTCACTCAATGTCCGTTTGAAGATAGCAGTGTTGGCCACTGCAGCACAGATCTCACAAGCGGCTCAAGGGCATGTTCCAGGTCGGGCTGTGCAGCCCTGAGGTTTTGGATTAGAGCCATCTGACTATTGACGGTGTACAATTACACTGCAATACAGATAATGGTTCTAATAGCTTGTCTGGAAACCTTATAATTGTGCAGACGTGCCATACTACACTTATAGTTAATGTACAACATAATATTAAAATAAATATGAAAAACTTTGAGTTTATGAGGCTGTTTGTAACTCTGAATCCTATTTTTTATATTTTTATAACATAATTTGCAAAACTATTTGAGCCATGTTTACCTATATCTAACTCTTCATTAGCATTATTATTATTATTATTATTATTATTATTTTTGTATTATTTTACTATTACTATTAAGGTTATGAAATAATGATGGGCTGCAATGTTATTTTAAGTTTGGTTGTCCAAAACTAGTGGTGACAGAAGACTTATAATCTTAATAATATTTGCAGCTGGAATCGTGTCAATTGGTTTCTAAAACAGTGTAATTTCCTTTATGACTAGATTCTCTGGCACAGTTTCTCACAATCACAATGAGAGACGCATCATGCATTTGCCAACATCCACCTGTCAACAGTAGTGTGACGGAAAGATGAAACCCAAAAGGAGAACGGTGCCTGCCAGTCTAAAGTGAGGAAGCGCTGCTGAGTAAAACAGAGCTTTTTCATTGCCATCCTCTTCTGTATTTTCTGTTCCCTGGGATTTGCACAACCTTTCTTTTTATTCCTTTTATCTTTGTCTCTGCATCCAAGAGAGATAGATGTATAGCACACCCTGCTCTCAGGACTGCATTACGTGTACTGTAGAAAAGCGGCAAAGTCTTTCACACTAAAAGAATAAAATGAAACCATAAAGTAGGTGCTGGTAACATGAAAAATAGGAAGCAGTAAGTCATTAAATATGCCTTTGCTGTCCCAATTCAATTTATGGCAATTTAAATATAGAAAAGTCTAAAGGTAATATATTGTGTCATTTTGCAGTTACTGTGCGGACCGTATTAATCTCTTGTCATTCCTTTCTTTAGGAATGAACTGCAATGGAATACACAGCCAATATCATGTTGTATTACTTTCAACATGCAGTCAGACAAAATATATTTTAATGTATAATGGGATTTAAGCCCAATTTCAATTAAAATGTTTAATAATGTGTAATATATTGATACACATAATTACCCATCCAGAACAGGCAGAAGATCCCTAACCGAAGTAGCAATACAGGCTTATTGTTTTTATCTCTCTATTCTCTCTATCCACTTAGCCATCTAGCACAGTTATATGCGCAGTGTGATCTCAGTAGTCTAACACCTTCACAGAGCCTGGAACTGTTAAGTTATGGTCAAGGGGAAATGAATGCAAGGTGACAGAAACCATGTTTTAAAGACATTTAAGGTGTTATCTGGCACTGGCAGTGTAAACAGTAAGCTCATTTCTGCTCTTGGAACTGGTTATGCCAAATCTGTGGCCTTTAGCGGGGGAATGCAAGGTGTCAGCTTAGCCGATGTATGGTTTGTTTTTGTTGTGGTCTTGTTTTTTCTTGTTCCGGGTGGGGGTTATTCATCTGACAGCATCTGATACTTGTTGCCAGAGACCAGGCAATGGCTGACAAAGTTGAGTCGGTCTCTGCTGGATTCTGTTGTCTAGCCAACCTGACTTGACACAGGAGTCTCTTACCTGAAGTGAAGGACATGGTAAGGCATGTCCCATACATTGCTGAGGTTACATCACGCTGTGTCAGCAGTGTCTTTATTTATTTATTTATTTCTAAATCCATCCCTTCCTCTATCGAATATCCTCAGAGAGCAAAACATCAAAGAGGAGCAGGATAAAACAAACTATGGTTGCAGTTTCATTTGGAGCGGGCTGACTATTGACAGGGCTGTTTAAAAAGGAAATCGTGTTTTGCCCGCTGAAGCAAAGTGTTTCCTGCTGACTGGTGCATGGCTGTCTCCCGAGCCATTTAATCACTGACTCAGTGATACTGTGTAAATGTCATTTTGATAAGTGCTCGGGCTTTAAAACCATTTTGTATTGTTTTGTTGTTCGGTTCTTTTGTTTTGTTTTGTTCAAGTGCCCGTTGTTAAAAAATGTCATTATGGGAAATGCCTTTTCTGCTGCCTTCTGAAAAGTTACATTTCAATGCTTTCCAAAGAGCGGCCATTGGTATACTTATAGCTCAATTAATAACACTTTGGTTTTGCATTAAGCTCCCCTAGTGAAACTGAAATGGATTTATAAGCCTCAGATAAGCCCAGTATAATGACTTGTCTTGTTTTTTTCTTTTAATGACCATACATGTTGGGGGTGTAATTATTTTTTGTGGTGACGGCAGCTCCGGTCATGAAAGAGGAGGGCCCTCACAGTCCAGTCTCTTTGTAGTATTTAATTGGAAAAGACCATGGTGATATGTAATGCTGTGACTGCAACACAAGATTCAGCTTTAGTTTCTGAGACATGATGGGAATAGAAAGATGTGATTATCTCTATTTCCACTTTCAGAATAAGTGTGTTTAGAAAATGTTTACAAATTCAAGGGTGAAAATCCATTTCCCTGTAAACACTCTACCCAGAGCTACACAACCCTAGATATAGACAGACAAAACTTGATAATACACAGTGCCCTGCAGGCTCTTTTCACATATTGTAAACTTCAGTCAACAGCCAGTGCATGTTGGAAATGCAAAAAAAAGGTTGATGTAAAATGCAGAAATCTGCCCCTATATTTTTAGAATCTCTGTTGTCTACAATACTCACTGGTATAACTTGAGGAAATCATTAATTTTCATACGTATATGATTGCAGAAACCACTTAACTGTGTTTTGCATTTTGTGTTTTCTTGTTTGTTCACAGTGACACAAATAACGTGTCTTTTTGTACTGTGAACAATTGGTTACTATATGGACTTATGAAGCACAGCGTTAACATCTTGTTTCCTGTTTTCCATTTGTCCAGTTTTGTGAGTTTTACAATGCTAATAGGTCTCAGAGAGAAGAGTAGAGAGGCAGGGAGGTTGTGTTATTCAACTTGCTTTAGTTATTTACCTGTCTAAAGCAGTTATAACTATTTGTATATTGAGAATATCATATGAAAAACATATTAATTTATTATCTGATGATTCAGAAAGGTAAAGCAGGTATTCCTGATTCATTTATAATGAGGAAGGAGTATAAATGTCTTTCACAGCTTCAAACTTCACATCTGTGGCTTTGACCTTGTCTGACTGCAGAGTTCCTTCAGTGTTTGCTAATTTACATGTAGCAATTATGCTAGGTTTTTGTTCAGTTTTCATATTTGCTTTCCTAGTAAAGTATTTGAAGAACTTTTGAATTTATATGATTTTTTGTGTGTAAATAAATGCATTCACAATTCAGATGTTACTTATTTCTAATATTCAGTGTCCACCCTTGGGCTTTGTCTACATTTAAAAAATATATTTGTAAAATTACGACATTTCTCTTTTTATATTACTTAAACGAATAGCCTATATATATATATATATATATATATATATATATATATATATATATATATATATATATATATATACAGTGAGGGAAAAAAGTATTTGATCCCCTGCTGATTTTGTACGTTTGCTCACTGACAAAGAAATTATCAGTCTATAATTGTAATGGTAGGTGTATTTTAACAGTGAGAGACAGAATAACAACAAAAAAATCCAGAAAAACGCATTTCAAAAAAGTTATAAATTGATTTGCATGTTAATGAGGGAAATAAGTATTTGATCCCCTATCAATCAGCAAGATTTCTGGCTCCCAGGTGTCTTTTATACAGGTAACGAGCTGAGATTAGGAGCACTCTCTTAAAGGGAGTGCTCCTAATCTCAGCTCGTTACCTGTATAAAAGACACCTGTCCACAGAAGCAATCAATCAATCAGATTCCAAACTCTCCACCATGGCCAAGACCAAAGAGCTGTCCAAGGATGTCAGGGACAAGATTATAGACCTACACAAGGCTGGAATGGGCTACAAGACCGTCGCCAAGCAGCTTGGTGAGAAGGTGACAACAGTTGGTGCGATTATTCGCAAATGGAAGAAACACAAAATAACTGTCAGTCTCCCACGGTCTGGGGCTCCATGCAAGATCTCACCTCGTGGAGTTTCAATGATCATGAGAACGGTGAGGAATCAGCCCAGAACTACACGGGAGGATCTTGTTAATGATCTCTAGGCAGCTGGGACCATAGTCACCAAGAAAATAATTGGTAACACACTACGCCGTGAAGGACTGAAATCCTGCAGCGCCCGCAAGGTCCCCCTGCTCAAGAAAGCACATGTACAGGCCCGTCTGAAGTTTGCCAATGAACATCTGAATGATTCAGAGGAGAACTGGGTGAAAGTGTTGTGGTCAGATGAGACCAAAATCAAGCTCTTTGGCATCAACTCAACTCGCCGTGTTTGGAGGAGGAGGAATGACCCCAAGAACACCATCCCCACCGTCAAACATGGAGGTGGAAACATTATGCTTTGGGGGTGTTTTTCTGCTAAGGGGACAGGACAACTGCACCGCATCAAAGGGACGATGGACGTGGTCATGTACCGTCAAATCTTGGGTGAGAACCTCCTTCCCTCAGCCAGGGCATTGAAAATGGGTCGTGGATGGGTATTCCAGCATGACAATGACCCAAAACACACAGCCAAGGCAACAAAGGAGTGGCTCAAGAAGAAGCACATTAAGGTCCTGGAGTGGCCTAGCCAGTCTCCAGACCTTAATCCCATAGAAAATCTGTGGAGGGAGCTGAAGGTTCGAGTTGCCAAAACGTCAGCATCGAAACCTTAATGACTTGGAGAGGATCTGCAAAGAGGAGTGGGACAAAATCCCTCCTGAGATGTGTGCAAACCTGGTGGCCAACTACAAGAAACGTCTGACCTCTGTGATTGCCAACAAGGGTTTTGCCACCAAGTACTAAGTCGAAGGGTCAAATACTTATTTCCTTCATTAACGTGCAAATCAATGTATAACTTTTTTGAAATGCATTTTTCTGGATTTTTTTGTTGTTATTCTGTCTCTCACTGTTAAAATACACCTACCATTAAAATTATAGACTGATCATTTCTTTGTCAGTGGGCAAACGTACAAAATCAGCAGGGGATCAAATACTTTTTTCCCCCACTGTATATATATATGAGAGAGAGATATTGGACTGATATATAAAGGTTTTATTACCTGGAGCTTTCACAGAATTTAGTTTCAGGCAAGTTAATATTGAAGTCTATGGTTTCACTTGGGACTTGGTTGAGTCACTTTAATTATTAGCTAAATACAATACAGTACATGACATATACTCTGCTAATACCAGCTGTGTTGTAACAGTGTGTGTCATTGGGCGAGGCTGCTCCGCTCAAACAAGCCCTGTTTCATGTTTTGTTTTGTGTTTTGTCTCTAGGTTTTCAACACTGTTATAGCATTTTGACAGACTTTATATAACTGAATATTCAAGTAAAATAATCCAGTTGTGAAAAGGACTGATTTGGAATGATTTATTAAATCAGTCTAAGCATTTCTGTGATATATTAAGTATGAATGTAGTACTATCCATTTATCCTATTAGCGGCAGTAAATGATATGGGGAAAATGGCAACCTGTATTTGAAAATGTGAAATAATAATCATTGAGGGCTTAAATTACACAAATGAAAGTTTTTCATTCAAATCTTCATACAGTGGTATGGTGGTATGTGGTGGTATGTGGATGTGATACTATACCTTATATTGAATTACTTATTTGCCACAGGTAAACAAGTAAAATCAAATCATACTTTGTTTTATTATACTAAAATAAATCAGGGTTTTTCTGCTTAGTATCCATACATTGTGGGATTTTCGTCTGGCTGTGTAAATAACTGGCAAGCCATAGAATTCAGAGACAGCTTTGGGAAATGCTGCACAGAACAGTCCACGTGAGGCTAATTGTCTTTAATAGCAGTTTCAGCATGGCTTGGTTGCTGATATTCCCCGAGCAGCAAACCCTGCTGTGAAATAGCTGTATATCTGAGAAAAGCTTTCTCTGTGAGTGTCATCCCAAGGACATTATCTATCAATAAATAACGAGGCATAGAATGTGATCCGATTTGATTTACTGTGCTGAGGCATGCCTGCTACCGCCAGATGTTTTAAGTTGCATGACTAAGAATATTTGGCAGTGCTAGAGGTTTTCCACCCAAATTGAGCAACCCTTTTGAGTACCTGTGGCACAAATTTGTGTGTAAAGCCTTGCGGAAATTCTCTGGCAGTGCATAGAACTGAAAATGCATCAGTAAATTCTAGTTCATCTTTGTCATTTCTGTGCTGTATGTCTTACTTGTTTCATACATTATCATACCTGTACATAAAGGCAAGACACATTTCCTGTTTTAACTTCACACAGCAGGAGTATTAATGTGTATTGAAGTCCATGTCTGGCTCGCAATGGTTAATCTCAAAGTGAAAATGGTAAAAGGAAGTCAAATCACTCATGGGCAAATTCACAAAGACATTCTGAGAATCATTGCGACTCATTAAGAATGGTCTGATTATAAGGAAATTCCAAGTTCAGTGTGTGCTAAAACCCAACCACTAGACAACAAGGTTTGCTTCTTCTAGTTATTCAATATAAAACCAAACCGTGTGTGTATGGAGCTATGCATTTTTTTCATTATTCACATCCTCGACTGTTTTCAGTACTAATGAAAAATACATAAAGGAAGCCACAGCCATAGATGTAGAGTCTGCAGTAATCTGACCCCACTCCACTGCAGCAGTCCGGGGCAGTTTGTCTCTTAACCTGCCTGTCCTTACAGTAAACCTGGGATCAATTGAATTTCACCTCTATGTACCACTGAGCAAGATAATTTCAAGTGCCCTAAGGAAATGCCACAGAGATGTTTGTTACACTGTAACATAAACTAATACATTGCTACTTGGAATTGTCTTTTCTTTTATTAATATCAGCTTTCTGCATTAGCATCATTGGGCTCTTCATGGTGCTCAAGGTTGAGTGACCAGTGATCCTAAAAGTGAGCATTAAATAAGTAATTCAACATGATTTATAGTCTATATTGTATTAAGAAATACCTTCAGATAATGGTATGTCACATTTTACTTACCTTCTTAGGCCTTTGAAGTTTAAAAAACGGATCAAACAGGGATTATAGTTTTATGAGGATTCTTTGAATTTGAACACACAAGAAAAGTTTTTGAGCTGAATTAAGGTAAAGCTTTGCTCTTTGTGTCACTGTCTTTCTGGTACTAACCGCACAGCAGACTCTTTTCAAGGGCCAGTTGGATTACCTATTATGGATCAGATTCTTCACATATATTCCCAATTAGTTTTTACTTTCCTCAGAAACATCCAGAGATTGAATTGGCACAGCTGGGGAGTGAGAAAACTTGATCCCCTTCCCCCTATAAAGTATGACTTCTCCAATTATAGACAGTCTTTGATGGTGTTCCTGTAGGGAGAGGAATAATGAGGCAAAAGTCTGTGTCATTTTGCAGGTCACACAAGGCAGTTGTTGTAGGCAATATAAACTTAAATCAAAGATTAATCTTGGAGGTTATAAAAAAATGTTGAATTGCCATTCATTCATAAATTGTCATGCAACATTTTAAAGTAATAGCTTGCCAATATTTTATTACCTTTTAAAATAAAAATTGATATATTATTTTTGCAGTCAAATGTATTTTGTTTGTGAAATAGTCCACTATTTGGTCTAGATTGTCAGTTCAATCTAGTTCCTGTCATTGTTCTGTTCAGGAGCATGATGAAAACCTCTTGTTATCTTTTCCTTTCAGTATGTCTTTGTTGTGCTGCCAAAATACAAGTGTAGAAAACAGTTTTGCAATGCGATTTTCCTGGTACAGTGAAGATATACTCCTACAGTGGTGTCAGCTATCTGAAGTAGTCTAAATTGTACAATATACTTGATGCCAAACATATGAAAACGAATGAAAAGCACATTGAATTAATTTTGCGATTACATCAGTCAGTAGACTCGATAAAAACACAAAAACATATGGTGACCTGAGCATCCAGCAGTGATTTGAAGGAAGAAAGTTCATCTTTGTGGCAGCGAAGAAGCCCAGGCATTTTTTGTGTTTGTAATGTTATAATTGTACTTGCGTTTAATTGATTCGCGATAATTGATTTGCAGGAACATGATTTCCATTTGTTCCTTTCATGCCAAACTGGGTGCATGATGGCACGTTAATTCCCATTAAAATAAATCGGTCAGCTATTGGTACTTAAGGATTTTCCCCTTTAATTCTCTATTGCATGGTGGCAGGAATTTGCCAGGAGGCAGGATTTAGCAGGAAGCACATTTTATGCAGCCTACAGTTGTTGTTGTTGAACAAAATCTGGAAAAACAACATTATCCCTAAAAACAATTGGTTATACGAAGGCTTGCTCCATTTGTGCCTTTGATTTAGGAGGAGATAGCAACATTACGCAATAAAACACTCGCCTACAGTAAATGAATTGTTAATGACTGAAAGCAGTTGACTGTTATTAGTATACCTGTGGATGGCGAGCTATTGTCTGAAAACTACATGCATCACCAGTGGAATCAGATGTTTTTCCAGCAAAATAATAGATAAACAGGAAGTTATGTATGGCTGAGCTATACATCACCTGGAGGTAACATTTTACTTTTAAAAGAATACCAAAATATTTACTGTATTAAAAAGATTAATAAGAAGCAAAATGGAAGAGAAGCACAAATATCCAATCCGATGTGACAGAAAGCCAGCTGAGATGGAGGTTTGTGTCTGTGTTGTAGGTACTGGGCAGACCGTAGCCGTGATGATCCCCGATTCCTATGGCAAGGAGGTTCTCAGCCACGTGGAGAAGAACCTTACGGTGCTGATGACTATCACAGTGGGGGCGCGTGGGCCGCAGAAGAACATCAACCGTGGCTCTCTTGTCTTCGTTTCCATCTCCTTCATCGTGCTGATGATCATCTCCTCCGCCTGGCTCATCTTCTACTTCATCCAGAAGATCCGCTACAGCAGCGCCCGCGACAGGAGCCAGGTACCGTCCCACTTCTCCTAGGGTCACTTGGTTCTTGAAATGCATTTTACTAAATTATATTATTTTATTATTCTATATAAACACACAATCTGCCTGATTGTTTTCTTTTTTGGGTAGATTTGTGAGTAGGCAGAGGACCAGTGTCATTGTGGCACCCATGTTTATTGTCTATCACTCTGCAGCAGTGGCCTTGAAGCAGTGAATTCCTTAGAGGAGATGTGGATGTGGCATGAACACATGCTTCAGTACATCTCTGTGTTTTTCTCTGTGTTGTCATGCATCCTCGAGACACAAAAGGACATTGAGAAGAGTGAAACAGTCCATAATAAGGCTGGCCTCCTGAACTCAGCCCCGAAAATGACTCCTTAGTTTCCTGAGCTTTCTTTTGTAGTTTATTTGCAGTTTTTTTTAAAGCAGGTTAAGAGAAACCTAATGAAAATTTGATGTGGTAAAATGCTCAGCTCATAAAACTTGCATGAGCATTGCTCTCCAGCCTCTCTGCCTAAATGCCAGGTGCTGCTAGTTAAGTCAAACCCTCTGAAGAAAGTGGGCTGTCTGTTATGTGCTTATAACTGTACTCAGCAGTGTTTTTCATAGCATCTGTTGGATCTGTGGTATTAACACAAGCCTCTCTCCTAAACATCTAAAGCCCGTAAGCTTTCTCTTACGATGCTTGACTGTACATGTAAATATCAGGCACAGGTTTTGAGGTTACCATTATAACACTCTTAACTGACTTTAACATTTACAGTTTTATATAAATAGAGATGGTTCTGTCTGGTTTTAACTTAAACAGACAAAGGCCTATACAGTTTATACAGTATATAGATACTTTTTTATTTTTTTATTTTTTGGCCGACTTTCTTGCTGCAAAATCTATTAAATTTGTGTTTACTTTAATTTTATAAGCACAGTGCTTCCACACTGTGCATCAGAAGATTACGTAAAGATGAGCAACAGTCTAATGCAGAAAAATATGTAATTGTAAAAAACTCACAAGGACACTAAATTTAAGTACACAAACTTTCCACACTGTGTTCCACAGGTATAGTTGCATTTCCTTGTTAGTGTTTCAAGACATTTTTCTGATTTAATATTTTATTATATCTAACAAATCTGTTGCTTCAAGTCACTCGTAACTATTCTACTTATGTAAATGTAATCCAAAACTGCCATACCCGTGCTCACCGTTGTCCACATACACTTTGCCATGGAGGCAAATAGCTTTCCAATTAAAAATACAAAGTCAGGCACAACAGATTTCTATTTCATAGAAAGCAATTATGTCTGTTGATCTACCATCTCCTGCCAGATAGCTGACCTTGCTTCAGGCTCAGTGTCCTAACTGTGGCTGCAGAACATAATTTGACCCTGTCCTCCATCTGCTTATACTGTGGACTGAAAAGGTATTCTTTAGTCACATGCATTTTTATTAAAATAATTTGACGTCATTTTCGGAATGACCCTTTTCTGCAGTATTAGTTATCGCTTTTTTTTTTATCTAGAAAGGCCAAAGGCTTTTTTTCACCTTTTGAGATACGAAAAACTAAAATGTGTGTCTGGGGAGGTGGGGTTAACATTTGAAACCTCCATATTGTTAGTAAACATGTTTTCCATTTTTGCTTCTGGAATGTTATTGGTTGTAGAATACAGCATAAACAAGCTGACTTCTGTCTTTTGAACTGAAGGATACAGTGTGCACAACAGTTCTTACACACTGATTTATTTTGGTTGAAGTCAGCTGAAGATGTGTATTAAAGCAGATTTATCTACAAAAGGAAACTAGGGAGAAAGGAGAACTCCTTTTTGACGTGTGATTTAGATTTTTTTTAAGAAAGAAAATCAATTCAGCTAAACATTTAATCTCCTTTTAGTAGTGCTTTTTAATACAGAGTTTGTACTTTTATTTCTGAATAACCAAATCAACCTGACGTCATCAAAACAAACAACTTGCTTCCGGGTAGAAAACTCCCTTCCAGCAGCGTTTGATTTAGTAAGCAGTGTTTTTCTACAAATACCTGATAACAATAGGTAAACTAAGACTGATAGCTAAATTGTTAATAATATACATAGTAACAGTAATTAATACACATATCGTCGTTGATTAGCAACAGTACTGTTCAGACTACTTGTAATTTCTCTTGAGCTGTTCAGCACTCCTGTAATTTTGCACTTTATACACTCACCTAAAGGATTATTAGGAACACCTGTTCAATTTCTCATTAATGCAATTATCTAACCAACCAATCACATGGCAGTTGCTTCAATGCATTTAGGGGTGTGGTCCTGGTCAAGACAATCTCCTGAACTCCAAACTGAATGTCTGAATGGGAAAGAAAGGTGATTTAAGCAATTTTGAGCGTGGCATGGTTGTTGGTGCCAGACGGGCCTGTCTGAGTATTTCACAATCTGCTCAGTTACTGGGATTTTCACGCACAACCATTTCTAGGGTTTACAAAGAATGGTGTGAAAAGGGAAAAACATCCAGTATGCGGCAGTCCTGTGGGCGAAAATGCCTTGTTCATGCTAGAGGTCAGAGGAGAATGGGCCGACTGATTGAAGCTGATAGAAGAGCAACTTTGTCTGAAATAACCACTCGTTACAACCGAGGTATGCAGCAAAGCATTTGTGAAGCCACAACACGTACAACCTTGAGGCGGATGGGCTACAACAGCAGAAGACCCCACTGGGTACCACTCATCTCCACTACAAATAGGAAAAAGAGGCTACAATTTGCACAAGCTCACCAAAATTGGACAGTTGAAGACTGGAAAAATGTTGCCTGGTCTGATGAGTCTCGATTTCTGTTGAGACATTCAGATGGTAGAGTCAGAATTTGGCGTAAACAGAATGAGAACATGGATCCATCATGCCTTGTTACCACTGTGCAGGCTGGTGGTGGTGGTGTAATGGTGTGGGGGATGTTTTCTTGGCACACTTTAGGCCCCTTAGTGCCAATTGGGCATCGTTTAAATGCCACGGCCTACCTGAGCATTGTTTCTGACCATGTCCATCCCTTTATGACCACCATGTACCCATCCTCTGATGGCTACTTCCAGCAGGATAATGCACCATGTCACAAAGGTCCAATCATTTCAAATTGGTTTCTTGAACATGACAATGAGTTCACTGTACTAAACTGGCCCCCACAGTCACCAGATCTCAACCCAATAGAGCATCTTTGGGATGTGGTGGAACGGGAGCTTCGTGCCCTGGATGTGCATCCCACAAATCTCCATCAACTGCAAGATGCTATCCTATCAATATGGGCCAACATTTCTAAAGAATGCTTTCAGCACCTTGTTGAATCAATGCCACGTAGAATTAAGGCAGTTCTGAAGGCGAAAGGGGGTCAAACACAGTATTAGTATGATGTTCCTAATAATCCTTTAGCTGAGTGTATAACTATGCTTCATTATGCTCCTGCTTATTTTTAACATTGCAAGATCTCCTGTTGTTTACTGTGATTTCTCCTATGTCCCCTCCCTTAACACGTCCAGGACTTTACCGCATCATGTCTGCACTTTTTACCTCTTTATCTATGATATGTTTTGTATTTTATATCAACTTTTGTCATTCTTACATTGTACGGTATAATACTTAATTTGTATTTTGTATTGTATTGTATTGTAAGTCCTGGATGAGAGCATCCTCCAATAAATAAATTAATAATAATCATAATAATAATTGAAGAATCTAATGGGAGTGAGGCTTATTATGTCTGTTTTCTGATGGCGCTCAAAAATGGATACGCTTGTGTAGTATCATGGCTGTGTTGCAGCAACCCACTGCATGACAAAACCACCATGCTGCAGGCAAAGCAAAGCTGCCTGGTCATGACCCTCCTCCCTCTTTAATTTCTGTACCCACGCCATTCTCTATGCTAATTTAATCTTCTCCGAAGGGAATCGAAAATAGACTTCTACTGCATTGTGTTGTCAGTAGTAGTTGTTCTGCTTTCAGTTTGTTCTCTCTCATCTATTTAGTTGGTTCCGTTTGGGGCCGGAAGCTGGTTTTCTACTTAGAAGGGCAGCAATAGCCTTTGTTTACAAACATTCAGATTTGTTCTGTACTGCAAAGCTGTATCCCATAGTCTGTTACCAAGTTAAAGGGTTCCAGATGCACATTGTTTTCAATCAACATATTATAGCTACTGAGCAGGATGTTTTCCCGTTATTTTGTTGGTCACACCAGTGTCAGATTAGCACTTAGTGTTTGTTGCAAAAAGCATTAAATAGGCCATGCATTTCAACATCAAAGGCCTCATTACTGAAAGTTTTCATTTTGAGTGTAGGTGTTCTTGGTGGAAGGCATAGGTCTATATTGTGTAAACTGAACCTATAATTCATTACACCTATATATATGTATATGTAGATCTTTTTTTTTTTGGCTGTCAAATGGATTGCATTTGGTGCACTGTTTCTCTTTAGGTTCATATTACATATCCATCAGTATTACTATATATAATATGTATGTATAAGTATCTATATTTATTATGTAATGTTATATATCTATTTGTATAATACTGTATTATTTTCTTTAATAATATGAAACTAGAAGCAAACTAACATTTTGTACATGTATTGTATTGTCACGCTCTTCAGCAATTCCACTCTTCCATCACAAATGTAGCCCTATTATTTATTGTTTCTAGAGCAGATTCTGGCTGTCAGCGATGTGACATGTTGCTTCTGAGAAAACTAACGAGTCCAGCAGTGCACCTGTTCTCAAAATCAGTTGCAGGTTATGCAGTTGAGCAGCAGTGCGGTTTTATCTGACAGCCTAACAAAATGTAGTCTGATGAAAACAACAGACTTGAATTTGTACGCTCTGCATGTAGCCATCTCCTCAAGAATGTCCTTTGAAATTATAATAATAATAATAATAAAATGCATAAATAAAGTGACAGGTTGTTTTAGGATTGGAACACAACGTAATAACTAAGTACCTATTTATCTAGATCAAGTCTGTGGGTTTCTTTTGGTGGCTGATGTAGCGACTGCTCTCACCTACTTGTTTGGTTTTCTATCTGTTACTCCCACATAGTGCTCGGTTGTTGCACAAGTCCCTCCCGTTTGCCTCTTTGTGTTTGAAGCAGGCGACCAATTACATGGCTAAAGGCATGCAGTGGCACCGAAAGATTGTCATCTGGTTTCACGTGTCACTATCTGGAATGTAAATATAAGGCTTGTGACAGCTTCTCTGCAGTGATATCCAGGATCTAGAAACTTAAACAAAATCCAGCTGACACAGCAATCCATGGCAGGGCATAATCCTCCATTGATTGATCCTGTGAACAATGTCATCTGCTGTGAGAATGTGACCACTTTTTGTTTTGGTTTCCATTCATCACCCTACAGCTGCATTGACCACTTTTGGAGAGTGAGGATTCCACAGCAGTGTACGCCCTTAAAAATCTGTATGCAAGCAAATGCAAGTGTTGCATTGCACTACATATAAATATAGATATAATGTGTGTGTGCGCTCATACTGATCTGGCCGTGTATTGTTTTTTTATAGTTCAAGTACAGTTTAGAAAAGCAAAATGGGAATATATTTATTGGATCTGAGAATACAGTAATGTGCCATCATTCAGATGAGTAATAAGGTATTCCTCAAATAATTTTGCACAAAAAGTGCACGTTTAATATATCTGAGCACACACATGTCATCTATTTGTAATTTTTCAAATTACTGTGTTCAAGTAAGGAATGAAGGCCTGCAGTTGCAAAGAGATTGTACTATTAGGCTACTACAGTGTGGTGACAGACTGTGTTCATTAATTAACGCAGTCACAGAACCAGTTCTTGCTGTCCATTAGCACTGTGCATTGCATTGAAGTTGTCCTGTGCTATAGAAGTGTATGAATGGTCAATTTCTGCACTCTTCTCAAGGACTGGCAGGTGGCCACTGTAATATCAGACCTGCTCAGATGATCATGGGCCTTTTATAAGGTGTAAAGTCCATTTAGACTTTCTTTTTAGGAAATTGCTTACTGATGGAGCAATTAAGTTATTAGCTGCTTGTCTACATGTAGCATTGGTTAACTCCATGCTGATGTGAATGGAGAATTACAGCTGATTGGGTTTTCAAAGCTGAGAAGCTTAACAATTGCTTGGGAAAACTGAAGATGCGGAACAAGAAGCAGTAAAGCTCTGTAGAGACTGGTGTGCATTGAAATGGGTTGTCCAACAGAATTGACAATGAAGGACCTTACAGAAAAATATAATGTGTCACCGGGGGGAATGTCAGTGCTAGTGCATCAATCATTCCGTTATGCGCAAATATGCGTCCAAGCAGATGCACACAAGCTGTTTTGCCACCCTACCCACCCTGGAGAATCATCTAAAAGCAGGCCATGCATCATTGTGCAGGATGTGCCACTGGGTTACTGAAATAAAAACTTTTCCAAGATTCCAATTGCTTATCTTCCATCAGGATATTTCTGTCCTCATCTCAGGTGTGCCTCCTAATTCCCATGCATTTACAATTCCCCTATCGCCAGCTTGAGATCAGAGGGTGCTCTGAATCCTTCAACAGACAGACTCCTCCTCTGAGAGCTCTGCACTTTGTTGACGATTCTTAGAATAAAAACACAAATCTTGCCAATACTGGAAGAAGGGACCACTATTGCATTTGAAAATGCGTGGAGTGTAGGAATTTAACATTTTAAACAGTTCATTAGGACAAGAGAATTATGAAGTTTGATGTAGTTGCCTTTTTTGTATTGAATTTGTATCCTTTGTCTTTTTAACATTCTGATATTCTCAGGTGGCGCTAAGTGAGTTGTAAATCATTTGGCATCCAGACAAAAACATTTTATGCTTAGAACTTCTGCTCAGCCTTTAACCACATTTACATGTACAGTGAGGGGAAAAAAGTATTTGATCCCCTGCTGATTTTGTACGTTTGCCCACTGACAAAGAAATGATCAGTCTATAATTGTAATGGTAGGTGTATTTTAACAGTGAGAGACAGAATAACAACAAAAAAATCCAGAAAAACGCATTTCAAAAAAGTTATAAATTGATTTGCATGTTAATGAGGGAAATAAGTATTTGACCCCTTCGACTTAGTACTTGGTGGCAAAACCCCTGTTGGCAATCACAGAGGTCAGACGTTTCTTGTAGTTGGCCACCAGGTTTGCACACATCTCAGGAGGGATTTTGTCCCACTCCTCTTTGCAGATCCTCTCCAAGTCATTAAGGTTTCGATGCTGACGTTTTGGCAACTCGAACCTTCAGCTCCCTCCACAGATTTTCTATGGGATTAAGGTCTGGAGACTGGCTAGGCCACTCCAGGACTTTAATGTGCTTCTTCTTGAGCCACTCCTTTGTTGCCTTGGCTGTGTGTTTTGGGTCATTGTCAGCAAGATTTCTGGCTCCCTGGTGTCTTTTATACAGGTAACGAGCTGAAATTAGGAGCACTCTCTTAAAGGGACTGCTCCTAATCTCAGCTCGTTACCTGTATAAAAGACACCTGTCCACAGAAGCAATCAATCAATCAGATTCCAAACTCTCCACCATGGCCAAGACCAAAGAGCTGTCCAAGGATGTCAGGGACAAGATTGTAGACCTACACAAGGCTGGAATGGGCTACAAGACCATCGCCAAGCAGTTTGGTGAGAAGGTGATAACAGTTGGTGCGATTATTCGCAAATGGAAGAAACCCAAGATAACTGTCAGTCTCCCTCGGTCTGGGGCTCCATGCAAGATCTCACCTCGTGGAGTTTCAATGATCATGAGAACGGTGAGGAATCAGCCCAGAACTACACGGGAGGATCTTGTTAATGATCTCAAGGCAGCTGGGACCATAGTCACCAAGAAAACAATTGGTAACACACTACGCCGTGAAGGACTGAAATCCTGCAGCGCCCGCAAGGTCCCCCTGCTCAAGAAAGCACATGTACAGGCCCATCTGAAGTTTGCCAGTGAACATCTGAATGATTCAGAGGAGAACTGGGTGAAAGTGTTGTGGTCAGATGAGACCCAAATCGAGCTCTTTGGCATCAACTCAAATCGCCGTGTTTGGAGGAGGAGGAATGACCCCAAGAACACCATCCCCACCGTCAAACATGGAAGTGGAAACATTATGCTTTGGGGGTGTTTTTCTGCTAAGGGGACAGGACAACTGCACCGCATCAAAGGGACGATGGACGGGGCCATGTACCGTCAAATCTTGGGTGAGAACCTCCTTCCCTCAGCCAGGGCATTGAAAATGGGTCGTGGATGGGTATTCCAGCATGACAATGACCCAAAACACACAGCCAAGGCAACAAAGGAGTGGCTCAAGAAGAAGCACATTAAAGTCCTGGAGTGGCCTAGCCAGTCTCCAGACCTTAATCCCATAGAAAATCTGTGGAGGGAGCTGAAGGTTCGAGTTGCCAAAACGTCAGCATCGAAACCTTAATGACTTGGAGAGGATCTGCAAAGAGGAGTGGGACAAAATCCCTCCTGAGATGTGTGCAAACCTGGTGGCCAACTACAAGAAACGTCTGACCTCTGTGATTGCCAACAGGGGTTTTGCCACCAAGTACTAAGTCGAAGGGGTCAAATACTTATTTCCCTCATTAACATGCAAATCAATTTATAACTTTTTTGAAATGCGTTTTTCTGGATTTTTTTGTTGTTATTCTGTCTCTCACTGTTAAAATACACCTACCATTACAATTATAGACTGATCATTTCTTTGTCAGTGGGCAAACGTACAAAATCAGCAGGGGATCAAATACTTTTTTCCCCTCAATGTATGTCTGTTAAATGCATAGATAGCATGCAGTGGTTTAAAAAGAGATCTTTGTATCGTTTATGTATTAAATGTGGATTTACAGCCTGACTTCTCTGAGAGCTATAAAGAGAAGGATGTTGTAACATAGAAGCGAGAAAGAAATAATTAACATGTTTATAGAATCAATGGTGCATTCTTAGATTTTCATATTTAATCTTCCTTTTTGCTGTTGCAGCGCCGACTTGGAGACGCCGCCAAGAAAGCAATCGGTAAACTGACCACAAGGACTGTGAAGAAGGGTGACAAGGTAAGCCTGCAACAGGGCTGTTCTGTCAGAAGAGTGATCCTCATCTAAGCTTAATAAGGCCTTTGATCATTCATTCTGTCTTTGACGCTGTCTGAACCCTGCAGCCTTGGCCGTGAGGGACAGGTTGAATACTCATTAGCTTTGTCAAAGGAAGGGCTAGTTTGAGGGATTGGTTTCTGTTTTCATAAAGAGAGAAAGAAAGCGAGAGAAATAAGTGAAGATTATGTTCCCAAACAATCTTTCTAATACTGTAGGACATCAAAATTACTAATTTTGACAGTGAAGTTGTTTCGCTGCAAATATCAGCAAAATTGTTTTCAAATGTTTTTTCTGCTTAATCTATTGTTTTTCACCATTGAAAGTATTTTCTTGAAGTTAATCCAGAGACCTAATAGAATTTCACTTGAACTGAAGGAAGGCTTTTAGTCAGCAAGACAGGGTGCATATGTCTGTGCCAATTTTAAGCTTTGCCCCTATACTGGTATCTATTTAGAAGAATTGGCTGTTGTTAAAATCATTATCCTGGGTAAGTGGAATCCTTTACTTGCCATTTCTTTGGACTCCATACTAGGCATGCCTGATTGTGTAATTAAACTCAATGCTTGGGAATTGGCACTTCAATTCTAGTCATTTAAAGCAGTGCTGCTCTGTATGCATATTTACAAAATGTTTTGCAACAATTGAAGCCAATGTAACTTAACAGTTTTACTAAGTTAAATGTATATATGGACAAGCAAGATGTGAAACAAATAAAGAAGATAAGAAAATAATGTCCCTCTAATGACAAAGTGCTTCATTCAATTCAGGAAGGCAGTATTCTGAATATTTAACCCTGAATAGTGCTTATTTGCTTCACACCTTTGGCATTTGTTTTTGTTTTTCTGCAATTGTAGTTCATAAACTGACATATATCCTTGGGTCTGCAGTCTGCCTAGATCTATAATTATTTTAATATTAGTGCAGGCATTGCACTAGGCCTACTTGCTAATCTTGCTACAATTCCTCCTAGCTACAGATTCTTAAAGCCTATTTTACAATGACTGAATTAATTATGGTATATGGTAATTCTGAAAGTGTCATGAAGATATAACACAAAGAACACTGGAAGTCTGGATAACTCTAGCTATGGAAACGTGTTACACAATGGAAACACATTTATCTCAGGTGTGGGGGTTAAACTAGGAAATTATGATTTTAAATCCTTGATTATGAGACGAGTGAAAGAAAAGACAGGATGTCTTCATTCAAAACCATGTCAAAACCAAGACAGAAAACTGGAGAAATGAATTATCCTCCACATATTTCATACTGTGAAGGGAAATGAATTAAGCCAATAAAAATGTCAGTTTTTTTGTCATGCTGTTGATTTTTATTTTTGTATTGTATTTCAGTCTTTTTCCCTCTTTACATATTTCAGATAGTCCAATCAAGTCCAATCAATACCAAATTGAACAAAAATACTACAGAATAGTGGTGCAATGTCTCAGCGAATTGTGATAATCCAGGCTTTCCTCTTGTTTGTCTGCTGGAAATCTGTGAAATGACAGAGCTTTATATCTTTCATAAAGGGAATCGCTCACATGGCTAGGAACACAACAGTGATACATGTTTGTTTATCGCACTTCCACAACTGATGCTTTCAGAGCCTCGTTTTTGCTGGGACTGTGAATAAAGTCCATTGGTTACAACATCGGCTGTCTCTTCTTTGTTTCTTTGTTGAGATGTATGGTGTCACTGCACGGACAAAAAGCTTTTTATTGGTTAAGTGAAAGACGCAATAACACAATTTTCGTTATACAAGTAGAGTGCTCCGATACTTCGATATGCAGAGCTCAGAACTGTTTTTGAAATTTGGTATCACAGTAGTATCGAACTATCTGTGTTTTTGACAACCCTAGTAGGAAGCCATACTGTTGCTGTGATGATGTCATTGTCACATTATCCATATGCAGTCACAGAGAGAAGACACGGCTGAAGAAGTAATCAATCAAACCCCAGGATTTCACCCTCTGAAAATATCTCTATATACCCACTAAAAGGGTCGCTGTCTATATTGATTTACTTGCAGTACTTAAGATAGAATAAAAATGAAGCAAGTCTTGCAATAGCTGAAATGCTAACAAAAGAACTTCACAGTGCGAACATGAATTGTTATAGATTTTATATTTTGAAAACCACTGAAGTTCAGTTAATACTTCCTTTTTGGTCCTTTTCACCCTTATATAAGACATAGGCCACATCAATGGAATAAAGCATTTACCAAAATAATTAATACAAGAAACCCAGAAATGTCCTCATGTATAGAAAAGCAATCTCAGCCCTGTATAGTGTGTTCATCTGATCTTGTGAACAGGGCATCAGTGCCAAGGACCCAACAATTTCACACCCTAAGCTTTCAGCTAGATCATGAAAAGCTGCCTCTGTTCCCATTTTTCATGTGATCATGGCTTCCGATTGAAAAGGAGAATTGATTCGATACAGTTTAAAAACAAAACACAAATGAAGCTTAGAAAGTATCTTAGTATTCAAAGACTTTGAAGGTGCATAAAAAGGCATTTAACAGGTAAGGGAACGAGGTGAACTGAATATGAGTCCCAGGAATCAATGGGGATTGTGCTCGTCAGGGCTGTGGAGGCAGGCCAATGTAAGCATCCGTTTCTATGCATAATGCATGTTGTTTTCAATGTGCAGAAAAAACCTGAATGCTTTAAGCCAGGTTATTACATGCAATAATTCTACAGGATGTGTTCAAAGATATGAGACCATAAGAGGAAAGGTTGCTGCCCGATAAGATAAAGCATGCACACTCACGACACTCACAGCTGCCTCAATGAGCAGAGAAGTCATAAATAACCTTCTCTGTGCTAACCTCTTCGGCCGGAGAATATGCCATGTTTTGCACGGCCAGCATCGCTTTCCTTATTTGGGAGATAGGGGGCTGCCTCTTTTACTACTGAGATACTGGAACATTCTTAGCTGTCTTTGCCGTTGCACTTGCTGTACATAGTGGCTCTAAGTAAATGCACAGTCGCATGCAGCTTATGGGAGCTGTCACACCGGCTAATCTGCAAAGAGGAAATGCTTCTCCAAACAAAGCCTCCCTATCAAAAGTGTACAAAATATGTGCATCTAAAAAATTTGAGTATTTGAAGCATATTGAATTGCATTTGAAGCATTTATTGCTGAGAACAGATTTCTTTTAAAATACAGTAAGTCTGCCTAAATAAGGAAGAAGTCTAATATTATTGAACTGCTTTCCTTAGATAAGAGTTACAGAATATATTTTAGCAAAGACCCCAAGATCCATGCTAGACAGATAGATCTACAGTACGCCTGCATCTCTCCTTCATGGACCGCATGTGTGGTCAGCAGGTGATAGTCAGTGGTGCTCAGACTTAAAGACGCGCTGGTCAAACAAAAACCTTGTGTGGCGTTCATGTGCTAAATATTTAGAACGTGTGCCGTTGCTATGGTGAGGTACAGAAAAAATCACAGATAATGGAACAATGATGTTAAAAATAATGGTAATGATGTCGGCTAAGCCTGTCGACCAGGCAGGAGAGCTGCCCGAACAGGAATTAGGGGATTAATCACTGCTGACAAGGGAGAGGAGAGAGCCCTGAGGGGCTCGTTGGGGAGATTCATTTGGCTCATGTTTGCCGAGTGCTGATTCTGCGCTCCAGCGGCACAGCGAGAACGGATGCCAGTCTGTTGTTCACTTGCGTGTGCATTGTTCCTCCTGACAGATTTTGCCGTCTGTAATGCTGTGTTCTGCATGCGCCTAGTGCATGTGTGTTCAGTGTGGAAAATATGACTCTCGCTTAACCACTTTGTTGCCGTGTTCATATTCCACTTTATTTATCAAGGCAGTTGTGGTGCTGTTGTGACTTCACACATGCGATGGGCCCTCATTGAATGAGTGTCAACTACCAGTTGTGTGATATGCAGCAGGGCAACTTCATCACTGGAGGAGGAAACCACTGGCATCATCAGTGCCAGTCAGGAAATGTAATTGCCCACCATGGTACCAGAGCACAGAGAAAATATAAATATATCTCCCCTTTTCCCCAGCATATGCCTGCTTTCCCGTTTTTCATGAGTTCATTGATCAGGCCCAGTTGCTAATTTTGTCTCCCGTTGTGGCTTAAGTGTCCTTGCTTTGGTTGCTTGTTTTCTTCTGTCAGCAGATTGCTAGATATCAATAGCCCATAAATAACGCTCCATTGATCCGTCTCTTCCTTATCGGTTATATTCTCTTCTCTCCTGGTGAGTCTCATTGGGTTAAATCACACACAGATTCACTGAAAGAATAAGCAGAGCAATGTGCCATTGTCAAATGTGGCGAGAACATTGAGAAAGACGAGAAGCAGCTCCATGGAGACGGAAGCGACGGGCAGTCTACACTGCCAGCTGCAGCACACTGCCCTTACTTAACCCACTCACTATCCACACTGCTAGAATGGGAGTGTGATGCTGTATTAGCTTGAAATGGGTGATTTGAGTATCTTAATAGCTTTCATTGTTTCTTTTAATATGCCTTTTTTTAAATCTATAGCTCTAAATACCTAGAAAATATTACATTTTGATATGCATTTCAGTTTTTTTCAATTATCATCTGCAAATGTAGATTGCAGTCAAATGTAAGCTCAGTGTTACAATCTTATCATCTATCCCTACATTAAAATAATACAAAAATATGGATGAAACCTCTTTTGCTGAATTTTATAACCAGGAGATCATTGTGCAGTTTGTATAACTAGATGTCCTCCAAATCCAAACAAGGATTTTGTTTTTTTGGGTCACTGTGCTGAATTTCTTCTTCCTTCAGCCATTGAATACTAATATTGGATACAATAGCCAGGATAAATATTCATCTTCCCTCTGGTTTTAGTTATATCTGAAAATGTAAGTAATATTTGGACGTTGACAGTCTATATACCTTACTTTGTTTCTGATCATGTTTCCCCTGTTTTTTTGTTTTTTCTTACTCAGGAAACAGATCCAGACTTTAATCACTGTGCCGTCTGCATTGAAGGCTACCAACTTAATGATGTGGTCCGCATTTTGCCTTGCAAGTAAGTTGAAAACCAGACCTGTAAGTCATGATGTTTCCTCACTGGGAACAAGACTGTATTTAGATTTTCCCTTGCTTGGCTAAGAATGAAGACAGTAACTAATAACTGCCTTGTTTAGGGCCCTAAACCCTATTAACTTCCTCTCTCCTCTTTAGAGCTCTGAGACAAATTTAGCATACATGCAAGGTTTTCAAAATGTCTCAAGTGAATATTTCACAATCAAATTTGTGTGGCCTGAGGACATTTTCACTATCATTCATCACATTGTGAACCCCTTCAGTGGAGTGGAAAAAAGGTATTTTATCTCTCTTCATAGAAACAAGAAATCTGGATGCATTCCCTAACAGAAATAAAGCCTGCTTTCCAGTGCTTAAACACAATGGTAACACTGCAAAAGAAGAGATACACAGTGGTGTATTTTAGTGCCAATCATCAGGCTGAAAAAGGTGTTGTTTGAAAGGCTAAAAATACATTTTATCTTATGTGGGTTTTTTCACATTTTAACAGTAGTTCTGCTAACTAAAGTGGAAGTTTGACATGGAGAAAAATACCTGGTTTTGTCTGTGAATCTGAATCTGTGACTCTTATTAGAAATCAACTTATCCCAACAAAGAGGGAGAAAAGAACTAAACGCATTGATTTAAAAACTTAAAGGGTTCACATGAGACAGTAATAACTTATTGAAAAAAAAAACTTGTTTTCAAGTGTATTAATAGATGTAAGCATGTGACTGTCAGTTTGGAGGCTACTGGAACTTGCTTTTCCTGAAAGTATCAAACGTGTCATAAGATGTGCTCTTGTGACCTCTTGCGCAAATGGGATTCATGAATCATGCAGTCCAAATGTCTTTTAAAAAATAAAAAATAAACGTCTGCTACAGTCTCTGTGCTCAAATCACTGCAGTATAAAATAATACTTCTGTCTACTATGTAGTCTGCTGTCCTGCTAGAACCAATCCATAGATTAGAGTAAAGCACTCAGGCACCTCTACAGCACATTTAGTTGAAAATCAGAAAACTTGAACACATTCAAACCATGTCAAGCGTGCTTAAATGCACAGACGAGACTCTGGCATAGGTCAATGCTTTCTTAATGGTATTATAATCTTGTTTTGTACAGGTCTGACTCTTCAAGTGAAGCATTAGGGTAATCATAGTTTAATTGCATTGGGTTGCTTTATGCCTATTGACATTTTGTAGATACAGGGATATCATTGCCAGCCTTGTGGTGTCAGATAACGCAAATAAGAATGAAGTCAAGCTTGTTTTTGGTCAGTAATGTGGTCCATTTATTTTATTCGTTTCGTTTCAGACAAATATTACCAAGGTAATGCTACGGTATCTGAAGCAGCTGTTGCTTTTTGCAGAAATTGGAATCCCATCCTTTATTTGGACAATTTTTACATTCATCTAAAAATAAATGGCAAATGCCAATGTCATGTTTTGCTAATGTTGTTGATGTTTGTTTATGGAATTAGAGCTTATATGATTGTGTTTTTCTGTGTTTGTTAAAATTCCTTTACTTCCCTGTTTGGGTTCTCAAAGTCCACACAGGATACTGGAATTTCTACACGGTTTAAAACGGTATAGGCTAAACATCTATATGATCAGTGCATTTGTTGCCCAGATATATTCCATAAGCATTTAAAATTACTGGGACTGAGAAAGCCAGCTGTACTGTGCAAATTCCCGGTAGTGCAGCCTACTGATGGATGGGGGCCATTTGAGTGTTGGTGGTGCCCATTCCCTAAGGAAAACTATGCATTACAGGCAAGCCTGTACACTGGTATTTTCAGGTACAGCTTACTCACAACCTTGGCCTGGTTTCAATTAGTAATCCTGAGCAGAGGTTCAAAATAAACCTGACAGGCTGATAAACCGATGCTGGTGAAAGCAAATCACTTTTCTTTTAAAGACGTACTGTCTTGTTTGTTGTGTCTGGGAGGTGAAGGCCTGTGAGAGATGCAAGTTCATTGTTTGCTTGTCCCCCAAAGCATTGCCATGATGTTTGAGAACTCGTCTTTAGCACTGCTATGCCACTTGTTATGCACATTTTGTAGGAAGAAAAACAATTAACAATTAATTTAATAATACATTTTGATGGAAAATATGTTTTGGCTCACAAGTTGACCTTGCACTGACATTTATACATAAGGCTTTACGATCTCTCCTGTTATGACATTAGAAACAGCTTTTCCACAGTGGACAGAAATCTCTTCTTGTTTTGTTTAGTTTGTTTGTTCCTCTACTTCTGTGTGCTTTGTGTTGCTTGCTCGATGTGCGTCAATGGGCTTCATGCACGTGAATGCTGGAGCTTGCACTTGCCCCTTTCTTTTCCCATGCATCCTTCATGCCCCTCTATGCGAGCCGTTGGTTAGAGGAGAATTTGTTTTGCAGCTAAGCAGGCTTATGCCTTTCAGAGCCCTGCTGCCTGTGTAGGTTCCTGCAAGATAAGATTAAGTTACTTACTAATGTCCTCTTGCGAGGTAGAACTCTACAGAGTTTTCTTTGCTTATTCAGCACATTAAATCAAGATTGTATTTTTCCAAACCGCCCTGTGCTGAATTATTTAAACATGAACTGTGTGCATACCAACACAATGTTACAGCATGGATGTGTGTCAGTGTGAGGGGAGACAGTTACTGATGGGGTCCATTGGACACATATGAACTGGTTTCATTCCCTATAGAATGCTCTGGATAACCCACAGGTTTATTTTTTGTTGTCGTTTTTCTTTCCTCTCCCCTGACCCAGTAGAGGCTAATATATCCTGGGACAGAAACCAGATACTGTATTTTTCCTTTTTCCCTAGTGTTAACTTATGTTACAAATGCTATAATTTTTCTCCATTAAGGTTTAATCTTACTCCATGACTTGTGTTGCCCTTTTGATGCATGTTAAGCAATTTATATAGTTCTTAATTCAGAGTTTTCTAATGCAAAATCATTAATCTTTTTTTAGGTCTTATAATAATAGCAGTTTATGCAGATGACAAAGAAAATACTTTGTCTGCCTTTGTTACAGTGAGGGAAAAAAGTATTTGATCCCCTGCTGATTTTGTACGTTTGCCCACTGACAAAGAAATGATCAGTCTATAATTTTAATGGTAGGTGTATTTTAACAGTGAGAGACAGAATAACAACAAAAAAAATCCAGAAAAACGCATTTCAAAAAAGTTATAAATTGATTTGCATGTTAATAAGGGAAATAAGTATTTGACCCCTTCGACTTAGTACTTGGTGGCAAAACCCTTGTTGGCAATCACAGAGGTCAGACGTTTCTTGTAGTTGGCCACCAGGTTTGCACACATCTCAGGAGGGATTTTGTCCCACTCCTCTTTGCAGATCCTCTCCAAGTCATTAAGGTTTCGAGGCTGACGTTTGGCAACTCGAACCTTCAGCTCCCTCCACAGATTTTCTATGGGATTAAGGTCTGGAGACTGGCTAGGCCACTCCAGGACCTTAATGTGCTTCTTCTTGAGCCACTCCTTTGTTGCCTTGGCTGTGTGTTTTGGGTCATTGTCATGCTGGAATACTCATCCATGACCCATTTTCAATGCCCTGGCTGAGGGAAGGAGGTTCTCACCCAAGATTTGACGGTACATGGCCCCGTCCATCGTCCCTTTGATGCGGTGCAGTTGTCCTGTCCCCTTAGCAGAAAAACACCCCCAAAGTATAATGTTTCCACCTCCATGTCTGATGGTGGGGATGGTGTTCTTGGGGTCATTCCTCCTCCTCCAAACACGGCGAGTTGAGTTGATGCCAAAGAGCTTGATTTTGGTCTCATCTGACCACAACACTTTCACCCAGTTCTCCTCTGAATCATTCAGATGTTCATTGGCAAACTTCAGACGGGCCTGTACATGTGCTTTCTTGAGCAGGGGGACCTTGCGGGCGCTGCAGGATTTCAGTCCTTCACGGCGTAGTGTGTTACCAATTATTTTCTTTCTGACTATGGTCCCAGCTGCCTAGAGATCATTAACAAGATCCTCCCGTGTAGTTCTGGGCTGATTCCTCACCGTTCTCATGATCATTGAAACTCCACGAGGTGAGATCTTGCATGGAGCCCCAGACCGTGGGAGACTGACAGTTATTTTGTGTTTCTTCCATTTGCGAATAATCGCACCAACTGTTGTCACCTTCTCACCAAGCTGCTTGGCGACGGTCTTGTAGCCCATTCCAGCCTTGTGTAGGTCTACAATCTTGTCCCTGACATCCTTGGACAGTTCTTTGGTCTTGGCCGTGGTGGAGAGTTTGGAATCTGATTGATTGATTGCTTCTCTGGACAGGTGTCTTTTATACAGGTAACGAGCTGAGATTAGGAGCACTCCCTTTAAGAGAGTGCTCCTAATCTCAGCTCATTACCTGTATAAAAGACATCTGGGAGCCAGAAATCTTGCTGATTAATAGGGGATCAAATACTTATTTCCCTCATTAACATGCAAATCAATTTATAATTTTTTTGAAATGCGTTTTTCTGGACTTTTCTGTTGTTATTCTGTCTCTCACTGTTAAAATACACCTACCATTAAAATTATAGACTGATCATTTCTTTGTCAGTGGGCAAACATACAAAATCAGCAGGGGATCAAATACTTTTTTCCCTCACTGTACATGCCAAAAAGTGTCACGGCATAGCAAAATCCAGTCTTGTACACATACAATTATATGAAATCAAGAAAAGTAGGAAATTGCACAGAATGTTTCAACATAAATGTCATTGCTTTTGCAATAAAGTACACTGATGTATCTGTTGATTGGAATTGAGGTTTCACAGTTTTCCCTCTTTCATCCAGTTCTATGAATAAACATTTGTACACTGAAGTAAATGAAGCACACAAAGACTGCTGGGAGAATGACACATATGACACGTATCCACTGTTAGGAAGGTAAGCTTTGTTTAAAATGTCTTTGTTATTCCAGAACTCAATGTATGTTGTTTTTATTTTCTCAGGCATGTCTTCCATAAAATCTGCGTGGACCCCTGGCTAAACGAACACTGTACCTGCCCCATGTGCAAACTTAATATTCTCAAAGCACTTGGAATTATGGTAAGCAGAAACAGAAGAGCTGGATAGGAAGAAGGCTGGCGTTGGCTGGGTGGCATTTTATTGACAACAGTATCATATTCACTGATTCATTCCAGGGAAAGGATGTTCTAGTAAACATTGAAAGAGTCAGTCTTTACTTTCTTTTGTTTGAAGAAGAGCAGGAAATAGGACACTGAGTTTGCAGTTACCTTCCTTGAAGCAAAAAATCAAGTCTGACCTTATTCCTCTGGTCATGTCAGGACATTTCAGGGATAAATGGTGGCTCACATAAGTAACCAGCAGGATTTTTAATGCGTTAAGATAAGAAACCCTATCTGTTGTCAAAATGTACATCTAAAGGTGTCTGGGAAACAAAAGAGAGAGCTTCAGACACCAGGGATATTATGAATAATTCACAATTCACAAATGTGTAAAACAAGTTCGTGGAGCAGCCTATATGAGAAGTAAAACCTGATAGAAATGTTATGGAGGAGTTATGGCAGCAGATCATCCAACTTGCATTTCTCTTGCATGGCTGTGAGTGTTAGTGCCTCATCTTCAATACAGATTAAATATTTAAACCAGAAATTAACAGCGTGACTAACACAGAGTAGGTTAAAAAGTGTCCCAAATTTGTATGAATAAGAATTTGATACAGATTTGATGTTATATAACCTTTTTTGTAACAGGGCAAAAACTAAGAAATTGCTGCCACCTTCTGGGGAACACATATTAAATAATCAGAAAACAAACAGGCAGTAATACTTAGATTTTACATTTATGGATGAATGGGATTGCCTTCTTGCTGATGTATTCTAGTGTGGCATGCATAAGGACTTCCTTGTGAATGTTAATGTCAATATAATATTTTTTTGTATATATATTGCAACATCTGTGATCAAAACTAAAGTTCTCTCTTTTAGAGCTACTATGGTAATGATTTCCGACTGAAGGTTGATGAGGTCAAGAACCAGTACATCTAAGCAATCTTTCTTTTTCTCTGTCTGTCCTTTGTTTACCTTTTTGTTTTGAAGCCAAACCTGCCATGTGTGGACAATGTGGCCTTTGATATGGACAGGATAGCTCGAAGTCAGACTGTCAATCAGAGATCAGCCCTGGGAGATCTAACTAACGAGAACTCAATCAGTCTGGAACCACTAAGGCATTCTGGGACGTCCCAGATCCCATCAGACGGGGAACTTACACCACGCACCGGAGAGATCAACATTGCTGTCACTAGTAAGGGCTTTACTAATATAGACCACATATTGCATTGCACCTAGTATTAAAGATTAAACACTGTGCTTCTTTATAACCTTGAAAGCTATTTCACAGTGAAGCTGACTCTTTGGAATGAGAGCTACATTAACCCTTAACTAGAAAAGCCTAGAGAAGAAATCGGTTTGCCTTGAACCTTGCAGTATGATTCAGTTTAATTATTTATGTTTACTTTCAGATAACCCACCAAAAACACCCTAAACAAAAATCTACATGCAGCCAAACCAGCCAGTTGTTATATTTAAATATATACTGTTTTACGATTCACTGCCTCCAGACTATGGTAAATGACCTGAAGTGGTATAAGTATTCCATAAGTGCACTTACGCAGATTGCAGGTTGGAGAACATGATCGGCAATTCTGGTGAAATAAAGTCCAAGCTCAGCTATAGTCTGTCACATGTGCACCCACTCCTTTTCTAATTACACACAACCACAGATGGTGTTCAGTCCTGTATTTGTGGCCATGTTTAACGCATCGCATTTCTGCAGTCATAATTTTATTTAAACAAAAAATAATTGGTTAAATAACTTTCTGAATAGTTACTTATATCAAGTCATCTCCTATGCAGTGTGCTGAGAAGGTCATGGTAGAAGTTGGCTTTCTTGATATGGCACAGAGGATTGGACTCGCCCTAGAATCAAAACTCTGAGCTTTGTATACAGTTTCTTTTCTGTTACTTGCTTTATAGGCGTTCAACAGCATTGCTCCCTGAG
The DNA here is from genome assembly GCF_036373705.1 of Amia ocellicauda. Lineage (NCBI taxonomy): Eukaryota > Metazoa > Chordata > Actinopteri > Amiiformes > Amiidae > Amia > Amia ocellicauda. Next base: position 16,295,979 of record NC_089860.1, read on the forward strand.
AGTTTCAACCCACTAATGTTACTTTGCCACCCCATTTCTCTGAACATCTACATTCACCTTTGTTCTGTCCATTTTTATGCAGTTTAAGCTAATGTTCCTATTATTTGTGCAGAACTTCTAAGCTTTTTGTGTTTTTTTTTGTTTTTTTTTGCTATCTGTAATCTCTAAAAACATGCAAACAGCTGCCTCTGACTGACCCATTGGTATCTCTTTAATCTTTGTATGCAGAGGGGTTTATTTACTTTGGACTCCCAAGCTAGGCCAAGTTAAATGCAGGCAAAGATTGAAGTAGTATCTTTTCTAAACCAATAATCCAAAGCAGTTTATTCCACACACCACTAAGCTTTACTAATTTCTGAAAGGTCTGCTGCAGAAAAATGAATGACGTCTTCTAAAATGTAGTGGTGTGTCTGTGGGTAGCAGCCTCACATCACAGTTCTCCACAAAATATAAGATCCTGTTTCAAAATGACAGTTATAAATAACATGCCAGTGACATTCTGCAGGAACAGGGATACAGAAACGGGGCACTGAAGTTCACTTGTTGCTTGTTAAGCACCAATATCTCCACAATTTAATAAAAGTCACCTGACATGTTGATACAGGTGGCTTGTGGGGGATATAATCCAATAAACTTCAATGCAAAAATGTAAAGCAAGTCAAATGATTATACTGAATTTTTATAGGAAACAAGATAAAGATTATGTTAAACATAAATTACCTTTTGTTCATAAGAGCTGTTGTGAAAATGACTTGATAGTGTAATAAGATATAAAATCATAAACCCTACACTGCAGTTGTACAAACTGTACTATTTAAAATTACCTTTGTCTTCTTTCTAGTATGCCAGACTTCTGTTTTTGTTTCCTTTTAACATTCCACATAATATTTTAAATAATACAGATTTATTGCATTTATAGCATAACTGATTGTATAATTACAATTATAGTGAATATTCCTTACACAACTAAAGATAAAGCTGATGAAGATCAATATTTTCCCTTCTAAATGCTATCAAAACCGTGACAGTTTTCTGTGGCCTTTTGAATCCATCCACACTCTGTCTGTTTAAAATGTTGAATGTGTGTGATTGAAAACTGTGCCTTTTAAGGAGCAGTGGTATGGATTGGTATTTAAGCCATCTGCTGCAATGGGCGTAGCCTGTCCCTCACGCTCTGTCCTGAGGTCAAGCGATAAAACCTCAGATACAGAACATGCAAGACAAATACATGCACCTCCCTCATTTCCTTTAATTCTGTCAGCTTGAGGACACAAGCAATGTTGACAAAATACAGGGCAGCTTGGAGGCAACTCCACTAATTCAATATCAGTAATGAAAGGTGGTATTTGAGAACATGTTTTCTGAGATTGATGACCGCTTTTAAAGAAAGCTCCCAGGCGTTTCCACAAAGTGCTGGAATCAGCCTGCACTAATGTTAATAACAAACGTTCATCAGCAGCAATGCAATGCAAATCTTTTCTCTAATCAAGGAGTGGAAGAAATTTTATCATAATACAAACTGACACATTTGCTTTGTCTCTGTTAACCAGTAGGAAGATTGTGCTGCCTATGCCCTAAGAGAATGAAAAGGAGGTACAAAAGTGACCCACATTTATTTTTCTTACTTCCTTGTTGAGCAACTGTTACACTATGACATAATTTGCTCAACCTCATTTTAATTTTGTATCTTTTCTGTAAAAAAGAAATCTCAGGTATACAAATTCACAAGTGAAAATTGGATTGTTTTCCTTGTGCCACAAAATGAGGATCATCATGATGTTGATGCTCATGAAAGTCCCACCCATTCATTTCCTTGACAGCCACCCACTTCACTTTTTGTAACAAACGTAGACAAGGGGACAGTTCAATCAGCCCAAGCCTAATCTTTTTGACAGATGCAAATCCTAAGGGGAAGAACTGTTTCAAAAATTAGAGCTCTTCATATCATGAGGCTGTGTAAAGTTGTCATCTCTCTTTCATGCTGTCTTTATCAGAAGCAGGCTTGAAAATAGTTATCTGGTTATCTTACTTTATTAATATAATATAAGTTTAGAGTTTACCGTGTAAAATAACTTCACCATCATGTGCAAGACGGTTGTCAAGTCTAGGTCAGTCACCAAGGGAACACTTTACTTCTGAACCTGACCAGTCACATTCAGATTGTACCAAAATGACTAGTTGAGTGTCCCGTCGTTAATTCCATGCGTTGTATTTAACCGAAGCATCGTTTTAACTTTCTCTCAAAGTTCGTTTTAATGCACCAGCTGCTACTTCTTTCCCGCCTCAAAACCTGGAGGCAATCCATCTGCTTCTTAAGACTTGAACATCAGATACTCCCCACTGTGCTTTCCCTTTGTTCGTACTGAAACATAACTTTAAAAGTTAAAAAGCCTTCCAACTGTATGTTCTTCAGTATTTGCTTAGTAAACAAGATCATGCTGTTTTATTGGAATGTTTTCTTGCCATCGGGGATTATGTTGTGAGAAATCGTCATTCATTATCTTTGGCTATATTTCACAAACACATACATACACAAAACATATTGACAATGACCTTATTTTTTAGTAATTATTGTTAATGAGTATTTATATTATTGTGTCCACTTGTCACAGCTCTTTTGTTCACTGTAGCTCTCACTGTGTCTTTTTTTTTCCTGCACCTCTTCCGATAGGCAGTGGAGACAATTCCAGTGCCCCAGCTCAGCAGCACTTTTTCAGTGTTTCTCTTCCGCTCTCCCGCTCTCACTCTGGCTTCTGTTAACGTCTCTTGCTGGCTCTGCTCTGCTCAACGTCTCTCTGGTCGTTTGCTCACTCGCGCTGTCGCAGGATTTCATGGGCCTCGCACAGAGTTGCCCCTCCACAGTGACCTCCCCTTTCCTTTGTTAACAGAAGAATGGTTTATTATCGCCAGCTTCGGCCTGCTCAGTGCCCTCACACTTTGCTACATGATCGTCAAAGCAACCAGCAGCATTTCGACCAGCGAGTAAGTACCACGCCTTCTCTGTGAGAGCTCCACTGTGCTCAGAACTTGGGTTCAAGTCCTAGTTGTACCAAGGGTGAGAAAATGTATGGGAATCCACAGGAACTTCTTAAGCCTGCTGAGGAAGAACAATAATGTATATTGCTGAATTAAAGCTATTCCAGTAAAACTTGTAAGCATTCTCTGATTGTAGGATTAGTTTAGGGGTTTTCATACCGGTTCTGGAACCCTGTCCTGCTGGTTTTTGTTCCAGCTGAGGTCTTAATTGCTTAATTGAATCCTTAATTGACCTAAGAAAGCAATATACCATTCAATTAAGTAATTAAGACCTAGGTTTGAACAAAAACCAGCAGGACAGGGCTCCAGATCCGGTTTGAAAACCCCTGGTTCAGAGTATCAATTTTTTAACTGTTATTTCACCGTTCCACATTCAGTTATATTTTAAACATGATTCTGTTATTGGTTTTACAAATGAACAATTCTAGCCAAAAAACGCTTCCAAGAAACCTCCTCAGAGCTGGCTGAGAGGAAGTGTGCCAGGGAAATTAGCAATATTTGTGAATCTTCACACATTTAGTCTTTAGTAAGAAAAATGTTTGACACAAAGATACAAATTAAATAACATTATAACGTTATAATCTACTGCTTTAGAGCAGAGCAGGGGATCCAGCTGACATTGAAAGACAGGGATCAGATTAATTGGAAAGGGCTATTTAACCTTGCTGGACAAGATTCAGCTCAGCCGCTGTGGATTGGGAGTTAGCAATGAGTTCTGTACACGTGCTGCTACTTGGCAAGATCAGGACACTAGACAAGTTGATTATATGATTTGACTGCATGCCGTCTATGTAACAAACTGTATTGATCAGATTTGTGTCAAAGAAAATGATCATAAGCTACATATTTAAAGTGAAAATATGTATCTTTACATTAATGTTTGAAGTAGGAATGTTCACAGATTTAAACCAAGAGTAACATAAAATGTGAAATAGAGGGTTAGTGTCCCTGCAGCAAATACAATGTGTTATAAGTATTTCTGCCCTTAAGTTATGCTAGAAAATATGATGTACACATTTATTAAAAGTGTTACCAAGCAATAAACGTAACTGCCCACATAATAAAGTGCAGAAGAGTTTAGACATTTCTGTGAACTTTGTGATGCCAATTCTACAACATTAGGTATGTGTGCACCATGTCAGTAATTGAAGGATCTCATAATTTGCTCACACCCTTATTTTACTTAAGCACTGGACATGATTGTAAATCATCATTACAGAAAAAAATAACCCTTTTGAGAATTGCTGTGATGGGTAGTCTGACGGGGTGGGTTTTGCTCAGCTTGTTCTGTTGCTGTTGATGGCCCCACCCCGTGCTGAGGATTGCTTTACACTTGGTACAAGAAAGTAGTAGTCTTCTTTTTATCCATGCAAAATAGAAGTTCATTTTTTTTAATTGTTTCTCTTGCACACTAGATGTGCTTCAGTTTTATGTTGTAATCATATTGTTTCAAATGACCAAGCTTCTGTATAAGCTTCGGAAAACCCTTTGAATCTGTGTTTAAGTCAATATGGACAAAATTTGAATGCTTGGTGGATCTATATGCAGACTTCAAAAAGCTTGTATTGGCATAGAGAAGCACTGGTATGAAGATAGATGTGTAGGTGAAACTTGAAATGTATTTCATTGATATGACTCCTTCCGCTGTGATCACACAAACACTGTCTGGAAAAGGTGCATGTTTTCCAGGTATTATTAATGGATTATTTCCAAAACTCTGGAAGGCACGTGGAAATGCTACACTCTGTCATCTGCTGGGTGTTAAACCATTTGGCTAGACATAGAAAATGGGACTTAGAATGTATGTTTCTGTATGTCTTGATCATCTTTTAATTTGCTTTAATATAATGGAGATTAATTGAAACTGATTAACTGAAATACATTTTTTTTGTCTTTCCTTTACAGAATGGTCGAATGGTCTTGAAGACTTCAGATTTTTGCACGTTTTTCCATTCAAGCTCCACTCCGTTTTATTTTTCTAGTTTAACCACATTTTCTATAACGCTTATGTAAAGTGATAGCTTGTTACTTTTTTTTAATCCTTTTGAAAATTAAAAACTTTTAAAACCTTCAATGACTTTCCTTGGTTGTTTTATTGCTCTTTTCTAAGTTTGTTTAATTAACTGAACTAATTAATGCTTTCACCTTTTACTGTGTTGTTTAAATTCATTATGCACATTTGCTAATGAAACATCTTACGTTTAATATGTGAGGATATCATTTTAAAATAACTTTATAGTTTCTCAGAGTTTGTACATAGGTGTCACCAACATTTTGCTTTGTTTCTGTTCTCTACATTATTAATGGATGATTACATAGAAGCAAATGACTGTCACACTTAGTTTTTTTCCTGTTCTTCCAAAATATCACAAAACTGAACATTAGTAAAATATCTGCTGCCAAAATTGCAACAGTTAATAGCCTCTATCTAAAACATCTTCAGGACGAACACTTTGAAACAGAAATCCTTGTATTTCTGAAACTTAACAGTATAGAACCTGACCTGGGTGAGGGAGTGGGACATATTTTGAAAAAACAGGCGGCAGGTAATTTTATTTGTGGACCAATAGATGGCGCACTCACCCTGTGCCAGACACACTCCCTCAGCACAGCATTGTCCTTAACATCAATTGTTCTTAATGTAATGGCATTTATGTTCAATGTAAGCTCTGTGTGTTAAGTTTGAAGAAGAGGGTTAAATTGAGTCAACTACAACTGTAAAAACCTCGATCCAATCTCTGTCTTTAATTTTCATAGTAACAATAAAACAAATGTAGAGGTGAATAATATGCACATTCCGCCACTGATCTTTAAATTTGCTGAAGGTATTAAAGGTGTAAGTGTTAAAACATTTCACAGGAAAGAAAACATCAACAGCAAGTGGGGGAATCTTTAGAGCAGATTTACTTTTTCCTTGTAGGTGGACATGGTTTTATTGACCTGCATCTTACTAAAACAACTTTAAGATTGCATAGGATTGAAAATAATCCAGCTGCTCCATAATCTGTAACAAAAATTGCATGCATTCCATTGGAAATCTAACATTACCACAGTAATACTATTTTTGAATTCCTGGTTTATTTCTTTCTTCCTTTCCTGTCTTCTGTAGGTCGCCACATTTTTAACCGAAACTCACTGTCCCCTCGGAACGTGGTGTGTGAAATCGAGCTTCCGGATATCCAGACTTCCTTGGACCTGTATGATGAAAACAAGTCCTGAAGCCTCTTCCATCCCGCAGGATTCCCTGATCCCAGATAGGCGTCAGAACCTTACAGCACAATGGAAAAGCCAGAACGTGGGGCTGCGACCCGCTCCCTGTGAAAACAACACACTACCGTTGCAGAATGTACTAACCTGTAGTGAATGAGGAAAGGAAATATTCAGGTTTTCAATTATGATTATTGCCATAAATATTCCTGCTTCATTTTTCTTCTCTCTCTCATGAAACGGAAGCCTTGAAAGAGACCAGACATTTGCTTTCATTAAGGGAGTGTGGAGGTTCTTCTAATTTTCTTTTTCTTTTTCTTCCTTAAAGAAGAACATTTACGAAAGAGTCGTCCATCTTTCCTGGATTGAAACAAAGTACCTAATAACCGTGCATTCAAGTGTATTTAGATAATCCACATGCATCTGTGAATACTATTCGCTAATTTTGTTTTTTTATTGTTTGTTTCTCAAACAAAAGGAAAATAAATATCCTCTATCTGAAATGAGAAGCTTCGGAAAGAAAATGGGACTGGTTGGATATGGCTGGCATTACTGTGGGTATGCCAGTTACGAGCCAGAAGTACCTGCATCAGAGCACAGCCACAATCCCTGTAGCCAATACTGCTGCCTGGCACAGCTGGGTGGGACACAAACTCCCATCATCCTTCACAGCTTGTCGTTTAACTTGTGTCAGGCAACATAAGTGGGACGGGATTCATTCTTCCAAGACTGTATTTATTTAGTCTGAAACTTACCAAATTGCATTGTGTTCTCCATTATATGCAGCATTAATTTCCTTAGTGAACCAGAATTTCTCTGTATTTAATCTTATTACGTGTCATAAAAGAGACCGTGCCCTCAGAAATTGTAGTTTTGGACCCCAAAGAAACAAACCAGCCTCTAATTTACCTTGCTTCTACAAGAGTTGTCTTGAGGGTGCTGTTTGTGTTTCACTTATTAATGCATGGAAGGGGGTTTCTGTGTTGTTTCAAGCTTTGTTCCACGTACAGATTTGATGGACTAAAGATGTGAAGTGACGATATTTCTCAGAGAGGTAAAGAGTTTCACAAAGTCTTCATTAATCATTACCACTACCCCCAACAAATCCCTTGATACTGTTCTTGCAGGCCACAATTAAATGTCCTCAGTCTTCAGAAGCTAGTATTGCATCAACCTGGAGGAACTGTGATGCTTGAAAAAGATGGCGTCAGAGCAATCTGGGAAATCAGTTTTCTTGCCAGTATGTTAGCTATTGACGACGGTGCTTCAAAATGCCATGGTATGTCAGTTTATTTGCGCTGTTACTCTGGGAAGCTGGACCTAGTGTTATAAAAGCTACTTAAGGGATATAGGAATTGTTACTGTTATAGGATATATGATGACAAGTTGGACTAAGCACTATAATGTATGCCTATAAATAAGATGCATCATTGTTGTGTGATGCCAGGAAAGCCTATTAAAATGCCATGCCGGGTGTTTAGTCCTTACTATAACATTGAGCGCATTCAGTTTCATTATCAATCTGTTCCTTTTTGCTGGGGGATCTGTTGAGCTCTTTATCACACTGAGTTTAGTAGTTTATTTTTTCCTGCTCCTCCACTGCTTTCTAAGACTGAGCTTTTTGTCCTCCTGGAAAATTAACACCGACTGATAAAGTGTTCAGATCTGAGATCAATCTTGGTAAGAAAACATATGAAGATCAGTGCCATAGCCAGCCCCGGCTACACAGGTGTTCATGGAACAGTGTTTTCAGGAAATGTTTGGGCGTTTTCCTTTTCTGTTTTAGCATACAGATATGAAACATCTTGATGCTGAAAAAATGTATTTAATGAGCAGCCCAAATTTGTTATGTCTAAAGTCAGGTGGTGCTTTGATATTACGGTATCTGCCCCTCACTAAGTATGTTTTAGCAGTACTGGTTTTAAATGTGAATGATGCAGGCCTATTGATCGTTGCTGGTCTGTGGGCCAGATGTTGTGTACTGATGTCAATGGGATTTTCCCTGTAAGTTACAATGTACTGCTGCCATTATGAATGCTGGGAATAGGCTGTTCTTTTGCTAAACTACATAGTTTTTCACATACATGGCCAATGCATAGTTTCTTCTTATGAAACATTATAATTTCCCATGAAAGACTGGTTAGTTTCTCCATTGTGGCTCAGCAGTATGCGTTCTAACTTGTATTTACCTTAAACAGAAAGATGTAACACTAGTTATTATGACTGCAAATAACTTTGCTTGAAAACAGTTCAGGCCTGGTTTCAAAAGACACACAAAAAGTACAGTATTGAAAAGTGTAGCAGGCATTTTTAATGATGACTTGTATAGCCTCACTGTACAAAACCACTTTTGTCAAGTCCTAAACTCCCCCTGAACTTTAGATTGAAATTAAGAACATTTTTCAGCCCAGTTTGCTTTCCTGAAGCTAAGAATGGCCGGATTGTGCCGAGCTGCTGTTTCTGGAAGATTCACTGGGACCAACAAAGACACGGGGTTGATTTTATTTATATTAACATTGTGGCCACGATACTGTGCAAAAGAAGGTGTCTGGGTACCGTGCTATTACTTCTGTGAAGAGCTTGTTTGTCAGAGCAGGGTTTGGCATTCTAAAGAAAATCCAGAGACTCGTAGGCCCCTGTTCAACATTACATTCTCCGTGAGCCTGTCGCTATGAAAGCTTACCTTGTTGAATGAGTGGTAATTTTGCACTTTCATCTGCCAGTGTTTGCAGTTCTATACTTTCATTCTGTAATATTTAGATTTTGTATGGTCAGTGTTGCTTTTTCCTTTTTTATACAACAGTACCCTTATTGCCGTTTACCATTTTTAATCATGCCATTATCATATCGATACACAGTGAATTAATACATAAAGAAAGCATGGTCAAATAATGGGTAATCAAGGTATGTAAGTGCCGGGGAAAATTATAGTAAATGGACAAAACTGACCTACTAAGCACCTTAATCTGTTGTAAGGATGCTTCTCTCCAGTCTCTGTGTTCTTCAGTGTTAAGCTGCTGTGGCAGTTTGTAGGACATTTCAAATATAGCAAATCCAGCACAGAAATCCAGCTGTGCTCACATCCAGTCATTATTTGGAAATCTGTTTATGGTGATATCACCTCAGTCAGGTCCCATAAATACAGATCTTTCTCCTCTTTTTGGCTCAGCTGATTTACATGCTGATGAAAGCCTAGACATCATTTTTAACAGACCTCTCTGATTAAAATTATCCATGTAAATTTCTATTTAATAACTTTATAAAAATGACTATTTGCTTTGTTTTTAAGTGTATAAAAGATACATCAATATGCAATATTAAGATGTAAAAGGTGAACTATGGATAATGTATATGGATAATGTTCTGCATTATTTAAGATGTATATTTGTAAAGAAAAATCCCATATGGAGCTTGGAAGCATTTGGTTGCCTGTGCCAGTACAAATTGCTTGTAAAGAAAAATGAATTGATACATAATTAATAGGAATAACCCCTTACAAAATTAATGAATTTGTGTTGGCGGCAACAGCTGCTACCCCAGTGGTGACTGCCATTGTGTTCAGCTTCTTATAATGTCACAGATCTGAGTTTCAGCTGATTACAGTTTCTCCTTACTAATGCTAGATTATTTTCACTTTCATCAGGAACCACAGCTCCCTCCTGGCTTTATAAAGTAATCAACCCAATATGTGTAATAATTCTGGGTTGTATTTCTTGATGAGTGGACAGTTAATTTGTGTGTGTGTGGTTTTTTAACGGGTACTAAAGCATTAATGTGTTTGAATTACTAACAAAATGATGGAAAGGAGGAAACTTGGAAACAGGAACTTACATTTAAAGTACATTTTGTATGCTTACCATATTTGTTTTGCAATAGGGAACAAATGTGTCCCCTCCTCTTTATTGAAAAGTCAAAGTATATCCTCAGCCCACAGTGCAATACTGGTGATTGTGTTAAAACAGCTGCACGGTCAGAATATTGTGAGAAACCCATTCTCTCTTAAATGCACATGTATTTTTAAGCTTTTTTTAATGGAAAAACTACCTTATTCTCCCACAGTCTAGTAATACTGGCAAGTCATTAGCCTTCTGTACATAGGCCAGTGGATGTTACTTAATCATTAAGAGCTACTAATTAGAAACCAGCAGCAATGCTTTTAGGTAAATATGCAGCAAATTAAACCTCCTTTGCGATTCATGTTTATCTGCAGCTCTGAGGGTTTAGCGTACTAACAGTTTTTTTACACTATTTTCACTAACGAGAGTTCGAGGCCATTCTGTGTCCGCAGGAATGCAATATATGCATCTGTAATATTGGCATAGAAATGACACTTGAAACATTTCTTGTTGCCAATCAGTACTAGATGTACATGGTTATATCTACTGTCAATTCTGTGACATTCTTATTTTAACCTCTTCATCCTCCACCTTTGCTTCAGAAACGCATGTTCATACAGTACAGTGAAGAGTGAGGAGGACTGAATTCATGTTTAGGAAAGAAGCTGGTATTTTCTCCATTTTGTATGTATCACAGATGTGAATGGCAGGTATTGCTTCAGTCTTTGGTCTTGCTCTATGGTTTGGGTCACTATCTGTGTTTCACTGTGTGCCTTTGAATATAATTCCCTATGTCTCTCTCCTTCTGTCTGTCTTTGCCGTATTCAGACTTGAGATTAAACATTTTGAAAACGACTGGAGTCGCATCTGTGTTGCATTTTATTTTACTGCATTAGTGAAGTCATGTTTTGCGTGTATGTTGTATGTTATGATAAAAGTGCATGCACATCATGATAAATGTATAGTTTATATGTATGTATAAGCTTCTGTGTGTAGTTTGTTGCCCAGCTATATGTCAGTATGCAGTCACAGATATCTTGAACTTTGTCTTTCCTAGTCTCTCCTTTTTTTAGCTGCTCACCCACTCCATACATACACTTACACATTCTGACAGTTTTAGTAACTCCCCGGTAAAGATCTGTGCTTTGTTTCTTTGTATTGAAATTTCAATGTCCAATATAAGTTATTTTTCATTATGAAATTTGTTTGCAGCCATTGCGTAAATACAGCCTCATACAGCCTGTGGCAGCAGTCACGTGTTCATCCAATATCACATGGTGAAAGTCCAACACTCAGGAAACCTGGTGTTCATTCCCATTCCTCTAGTGTCAGTCTTGACATTCAGTGACTGTCTTCCAGTTCAAACCTACATGTTACAACGGGCTTTTTGCCTTCAAAACATCATCCCCTCACCTGCATACAGAAACAATCACATACTCTCATGTAAAGATCTGCATAGGCACATATCATTTCCCATAATGCCATTATTAAAATCAGTGCTCTTGGCATAGGAAATTTGAAAGATGCTTTCAGAAAGCTTCAAACTAACCAGGTGACAAAGTGTAATAAAAACCATAAACTTTATTACACAAGAGTGAAATATCCAGAAGATCTGATGCATCAGTCGAACAGGTTTGCCAGGTCATTATATTGTCCGATAACTACATAGACAAATGTAAGGATCTCCAATTGTCCTTCTGCAGCATTTGCCATTTTCTTTGCATATTGTGATTTCTCCACCAAAAACTTACAGGTGAAGTATAATAAAACACGTCTTCTGGTAGTCATGCATTCTAGACTGGCAAAGGCTGACTCATTTAAAACTTTAAAAAGGTATTGGTCTTTGCTTAGTCTGTTTATTGAAGGCAGCCGTGCAGGACCCTAAACCCTTTTGATGAGTATATGATCGTCATCTTGACTTGTGTTTAGGTTCCCCAGTCGAATGTATGAGGTTTGCAAAGCTTGACCTGTTTTCCTAGTTCAGAGACCCGATGGTAATGCCAAGTACTGAACCCAGTCAGCCACACAAGCCTGCTTGAAGTTATGAAAGGCAGGTGTCCACTATATTTGCATTCTAGATGAATAACCTCCAATCCCAACCCAAGAGAGTAGCAGAATATCACACACTGAAAACCTTAAAAGAACATGCATATGTCAATACAAGGGTGGAACATATTGCAGGAACGTGGCTTATTTGTCAAGTCCTGAAGGAAGAATACAAAAAAAAAAAAATCTGAATGACCCTACCTCTATTATTAGAGTCTGTGACCTAAACAGTATTGGGAAACTGACCTCTTGAAATAAAAAGCTTCAGAACCGGAGTTCCAGCTTTCCTGGATAGGGTATTTATTGTTTGTTTTGTTGGGTTTTGTTTTCTGACAATCAAAGCTAAAACCAATGTGAAACTGGCAGCATCCAGTGGAAAGGATAGCGCACAACATCAACAATGTACACCAAAACATTTTTGAACATGTGTACAGTGCAGTGTTGTAATTAAGTGTTATCTGCAAACATTATGTTACTACCAGTGTATTTCTCTTGAATCAGATTTACCGATGTAATACATTTCAAATAAATCCTAACTGAACATACTACTGATGTGTGTGTTGTTGGAAAGTCTTATTTCAGTTGTCTGCTTCCACTGAGCCACAGAGGACTTACTCTTACTCTATTTCTGATGTCCGTATCCGTATTTAAAATTGGAATGAGGTCAGTCAGTTCCTGCAAAGAAAAAGAGACCTGACTATCTAATGTACATAAATGGGTGTCAGTAATGTTTAGAAGGAGAGCACTGAAGAAGGAAAAAGCTGTGTTGTAAGTATAATAATGTGTAAAAAGATTATTTCTGACTAAATAGTTACAAAGGGTGATTAAGACAAAATTGTCATGTCAAGGGCCTGTCAAAAGATTATTATGAGTACTAGAGTGGTGCCAACAGCTGATTTAGTGTTTCATTATCCTCATTATTACAAGGGAGCCATCTCAGGCATGACCAGCAGATGTTTGACATCTTTATGCCTTTCAAACCATAGTGGCCTTCAACTGTAATTCATCTGCTGTTGCTCTGGAAAAATGGCAAGTGCTGATGCGCCTAAAAAGTCGATCACATGAAACTGTGAAGATAGTCCGTTCAAGTCAGAACACCTATTTTCTCAATTGATCCAAATAGAATAATCTATCCTGTCTTGTAGGATCTCAGATTTGAGATTCGTCATATTGTCTGTGACGGCGTGACTTCACTCATACTAGGCACAGTTTGTGGAGGAAGGAGTAGGGGATCTCCAGTATGAACACAGGGCTCGGTGTAAAGTGCAGATGTGAAACTCCATTTGGACTTAAACTTAATTCCCCCAAAGAAATTCACTACTGGTATGACTTGTACATGATCATTGGGGGGAACATTCATGTATTTCCATGGTCTACATGTTGGGAACTTCCCTTACTGCCATGACTGCAAGCTGCAAATAAAAGAGAGAGAAAGCTGGGATGAGAACCTCAAGGATTGGAAAGGCCCAAATATGAACTGACACTTTGTCAACATATATTTCCTGGTACATCTTATTGCATCCGTGTGAATAAATTAATCCAAATAAAAATAATGTGCTATTGCTATTGCCGTTGTGATTACTATTTGCACCTCTGCTCGGATGATTCAGCCCCTATGTGGCAGCTCGGCGGTGCTGCGGCGTGACGCGCGGTGAGGGCGCTGTGTCTTCGTCACTGCAGCGCCGACAGCACGGGCGGCCCATGGAGTCCGGCGGAGAGCGGGCAGCGCGTCTGCACGGCGCAAACACGGCGCTATAAATCCAGCCCCGGCGGGACGAAAAGCAGAGCCCTTTTTCTTGCACGAAACCGTCGCTTTCGCCGCGCAGATGTGGATCACGCCGGAGGAGGTTTTGCTGGCCAACGCGCTGTGGGTGAGCGAGCGGGCGAACCCCTTCTTCACCCTGCAGCGCAGGAAGGGCCACGGCCGCGGAGGCGGCATCACGGGTGAGCGGGGCCCGCGGTCTGTGTCTCTGTGACGGGTGTGCCGTCGCTTGGCCTGGTTTCTGCTTGTCTGCTGTCATCACAGCGCTCAGATACGCTGCTGATATTGACATTGTCTTGCCCAGCCGAAGTGCCACTTCGCCGGGCACCAGGTTGTGACTGGTTACAGCCCCGCTTCCTCAGCCGCAACAGACAGGCAAGCGACTTCAATTCAACCTAGAACTGCTGTTGGATTCGTGCAGTTAGGACTTCATGCACAATATCCGTGTTTGCGTCTGTATGGAGACGTTGCCTGTATGATTGGAGTATTATGTGTCCGGGCACGATTTATCGGGAAGACGAATAACGTTTGATATTGGGGTTGGGATCAACACGCTTTGTGCAGTGCATTGCATTGTTATAATTTATTAAGAAAATGCCACGAGCAAACTGAATCCAACATGTGTTGCACTTCGGACCTTGGATTAAACAGCTGACTTCCTCTGGGGTCCAGCTTTCTTCTAAAGGCGTTACGGGGAAGTCAGAGTAACAGAATTGAAGACATGTTGGATACGTTTAAATACGTAGTTTAAAAGCTGAGGTGTTTATATTCGCCCTCACAGGAAGACATTAAGCGAACAGGTAGCCCACTGCTTGCCATGCATCGCACAAGTGGTTAAACATACTTGCACTGTTGTTTTTTTCCTTTTTAAAAGTACTCGTCTAAACCTAACTGTTTGCATTGAACTGCGAGGTTGTCATGTAATTCGCCGAATAACTTATTTAATAAGTCCCTCCCCTTCCCCTTTCCCGATTGGAGAAGAGCAGGAACTCGAGTTGTCTGGTTGCTGTTTGTCCTTGTCAATCTAAAAGGCAGAGGATGCTGTCACCCACATCACATGACTACAGTAATGTTGCCCTTTTCCTTCCACAGACTCTTTAAAAAATGGATGTCAGAACTAATGTGTTTCACTGCACACTTCTGTCATTGTGGCTTATTATATGGCCGCCCACAAGGCCCTTTGAAGCCCTAAGACTTCCCTAAGAGGATGCTCTGTGTGCACTGTCTGCAGAAGCTGACCATGTTGCTTGTCTCTGGCATGGAGATGGGTCATGTGATTTCAGTTCTCTGATGAATGGGAGTTTGGGCTTCTGCTTTTCTACAAACAGCAGGGAATGCACGGCTCCCAGTTTTAATTAAATGAGCATTTGCAAGAACACAAAGAGCACCATTTGTCTGGGGGGTGGACTGATACCAAAGTTGTAAAGCTGGTGGGTGTACAGTCTCCTGTACACTGTGTGGATGGTGATCAAACAAACCTGAAATCAGCAGCTCAAGCAGCTGTTTTCCCAGAGTGTATTTGATTTGTATACAATGTCACTGGAACTGGAAATTTAGCATATTAGAGAAAATGCAATGTTTAAGTAGGAGATTATTTCATAATAAGCGATTGTGTTATGCTTTCTCAATCCTGGCTTATTGTGTGTTTTGAGGTCATTCATGCATGTTTAATGTGGCACTTGTACGATCACACCAGAAAACTAATAAAGAAGACAAACTGATCCTTACTAACAGCTGTGTGCTTATGTTAGGTTTCTATAAACACTTTGTCTAGTGTAGTGTTTTGCTTGGGAGATGACGACTATACATTTATTTTTCAAACAAGTATACAAATATTGAGCAGACATTATAGTCCAGCGGTCAAATAGCCTGCATTTCAGGAGTACATCAATTAATTATGGCTTCCTTTCCCCTGTGTTGCATCTTGTAAGGTTGATGAGTTTAATTTGAATGAGACCCCAGAGGAGTGACATCACCACTATAACAAGCTCGCATTCACAATCAGCCTTATTACACATGTGAAAGGAAATTAAAGAGGGTGTATCCGTTTACTTCAGTCACTGCCTGGGTAATGTTAAGGCTAGATTTGCTGAATAAGTGCCTCTCTTGTGTCAGATCCTGCTAGTTGTCTTCAGTGCCTTGTCGTTTGTTTTCAGGCTTGCTGGTAGGCACCCTAGATGTGGTCCTGGACTCCAGTGCAAGAGTGGCTCCCTATAGGATACTCCACCAGACGCAAGACTCTCAGATCTATTGGAGCATTGCTTGCGGTGAGTAGACTGTCTCTGTGGGCTCTACACTTCACTGCTCATCAGATACCGTGGGAGCAGCTTCAAAGTGCAGAGAGCACTTTACTGCCAAACCAACCATTTCCTTTAAGAAAACACTTTCTACACAATGCTGAGGTCGGTTATAATAGCAGCTGGGGTGCATCTGCTGTGGTCTTTGTAATGGGGAAAAAGCTTGTAGCTGAATATGCTGTTAATGATTATACATCACAAAGATACATCGATCACTGTAGAAAACCTTTACATATAATGCCGAAATCACAGCACAAGCCATGTGATTATTTTAAATTTACTACAGATATTGTATTTCAGTGGTTAGTAAGTTAGATTGGGTGTATTCCTGTCTGTGATTTGCCTTGATCCTGCCTGTATTTGTCTGGACTAACTGGACTTTGTCTTCTCGCAGGCTCATGCCGCAAGGAGATCACAGAGCACTGGGAGTGGCTGGAGGCCAACCTGCTCCAGACTCTCTCCATCTTTGAGAATGAGGAGGACATCACAACGTTTGTCAAGGGCAAGATCCAGGTAGTCCAGGCTGTGTGCAATAGAGTGGAATTATGAATCAAGGCATATGGTTTAACAGAAGACTTGGGATTAAGGTTAATTTACACAGAGCAAAATTACAAATATACACCGATTAGCCATAACATTATGACCACTGACAGGTGAAGTGAATGACACTGATAATCTCGTTATCATGGCACCTGTCAGTGGGTGGGATATATTAGGCAGCAAGTGGACATTTTGTCCTCAAAGTCGATGTGTTAGAAGCAGGAAAAATGGGCAAGCGTAAGGATCTGAGCGACTTTGACAAGGGCCAAATTGTGATGGCTAGACGACTGGGTCAGAGCATCTCCAAAACTGCAGCTGTTGTGGGGTGTTCCCGGTCTGCAGTGGTCAGCACCTATCAAAAGTGGTCCAAGGAAGGAAAAGCGGTGAACCGGCGACAGGGTCATGGGCGGCCAAGGCTGGCCCGTGTGGTCCGATCCAACAGACGAGCTACTGTAGCTCAAATTGCTGAAAAAGTGAATGCTGGTTCTGATAGAAAGGTGTCAGAACACACAGTGCATCGCAGTTTGTTGCGTATGGGGCTGCGTAGCCGCAGACCAGTCAGGGTGCCCATGCTGACCCCTGTCCACTGCCGAAAGCGCCTACAATGGGCACATGAGCATCAGAACTGGACCACGGAGCAATGGAAGAAGGTGGCCTGGTCTGATGAATCATGAGTTCAAGGTGTTGACTTGGCCTCCAAATTCCCCAGATCTCAATCCAATCGAGCACCTGTGGGATGTACTGGACAAACAATTCCAATCCATGGAGGCCCCACCTCGCAACTTACAGGACTTAAAGGACCTGCTGCTAACGTCTTGGTGCCAGATACCACAGCACACCTTCAGAGGTCTAGTGGAGTCCATGCCTTGACGGGTCAGGGCTGTTTTGGTGGCAAAATGGGGACCTACACAATATTAGGCAGGTGGTCATAATGTTATGGCTGATTGGTGTATACAGCTCATAGATGAGGTTTTGTCAAGAGATGGTGAGAATTGTGGCACTTGGCTTCTTCTCACTTTCCTTAAAAGGTTGTGGTTGAAAATCTTATGAAATAGCTGCCTCCACAGCCCATACTCCCTTGATTTACAACCCACAGCCACTCACAGTGGAGGATCTTGGTGATAACTCTCCTCTCCCCACTTTGTCCATGCACACCACCACTGCTCTTATGTTGTACAGATATTCCAAGACTGGAGGTCTGCTGTGCACCATTTGTTTGAAAAATAGTCACTGATACTTCTTGTGATAACTAAATGAAATTTTAGATGACAAAGGCAGTGAATGAATAATTTTGTTGACATGTTTGGTGGAATGACCATTTCCCTCTCTAAATGCTGCTCCACAGTGGATGAGTATATTTCATATTTAGATGAAGCGCGTTTGTCTTTGGCTGTTATTGAAGTCTCGTTCCCTCAACACCCTGCAGGGAATCATCGCTGAGGAGAACAAGAGCAAGGAAAGCACCGAAGAGGAGGATTCTGGGAAATTCAGAGAAGCCGAGTTGAAGATGCGGAAGCTGTTTGGCATGCCGGATGAGGAGAAGCTGGTGAACTACTACTCTTGCAGTTACTGGAAAGGTCGTGTCCCTCGCCAGGGCTGGGTCTACCTCAGCGTCAATCATCTCTGTTTCTACTCCTTCTTACTGGGCAAGGAAGGTGAGACATCTGCCTGGTGGTTTATTTAGCCAATGAGCTGCCACTGCTTAACAAACAAGGCATTGTGTTATTTTTGTAGATTTAGGACATGCAGAACAGTTGGCCTTTTCATTATAGGATGAACTGGAGCATTTTTGTGAATCTCCCTTTCAAGTTGTTTGTGGAATGTCTGCATCTTTTAATTAAAGAAGGTTGTAGGATCTAAATTCTTGCAGAACATTGATGTTAAAGATTAATGCATTACCCATTTTTATTCTGTATCTCTAATAAATGAATACTCGCATTGGATAACCGTTATTCCGTACCCTGTAGTGACCCTGGTAGTTCAGTGGACAGATGTGACCCAGCTGGAGAAGAACGCTACTCTACTGTTCCCAGAGAGCATCCGTGTCACAACTCGGGACACTGAGCACTTTTTCTCCATGTTCCTCAACATCAATGAGACTTTCAAGCTAATGGAGCAGTTGGCCAACATTGCCATGAGGCAGCTGCTTGACAACGAGTCCTTCTCCGCTGACCGCACTCTCCCCAAGCCCTGTAAGCCGCACAAAAATGTGTCGGCACTAAAGAGGTACTGAAGTCCATCTCTGGTCATTTTCTAACAAACCTTTAAAAGTTTAGAAAGGCTTTAGAGTCCCCAGATTGTCAGTGATTTGAAAGGTATATAATATACCTCTGAAACAAACTCCCCAGCGATGTGGTAGAAGCTGAAAATTTTGGAACATTTAAAGTCAGACTGGATGGGATCCTTGGATCACTTGGTTATTAATGGACACCAAACGAGCACGATGGGTGGAATGGCCTCCTCTCATTTGTTAAATTTCTTATGTTCTAATAATAGGGCCGGATAAAGCAATACATAAGTGAAAACATGCTGCATCTCACAGAAGACCAGCTTTCCAGGTCCCTGCTTTAAAGGAAGAGTAGCTGTTAGATTCCTAGTAAATCATTTAACAGAAGCAAGTTGGCAGGTGCCAACTGGAAGTGTTTCGACATTATTAATCTTCTCAGTTGCTTGAGTGGGTAGGCAAAGTTATATTAATATATTAATGTTAACCATGATGTAGAACTGTATGTGTGCTTTATTTTCCTGTGACGCCATGATGTTGGTTGATAGATGGGCTCAGTCATTTTATCTAGATCGAGAGATTCCATTCTGTGATTACTTCCAGAAATACTGCCTCAAACACCGCAAACAAAGAACTTGTTTGATAAGTTGAAGGTCACAAAAAAGCACTCTGTTCTTAGTGTCGCTGTTTTTTTTTGTTTTTTTTTAATGTTTCAGGGACCTAGATGCACGAGCGAAGAACGAGAGGTACCGCGCCACGTTCCGTCTCACTCAGGACGAGAAGTTGGATGGACACACCGACTGCACTCTCTGGACCCCCTTCAGCAAGATGCACGTGGTGGGGCAGATGTTCGTATCAAACAACTATATCTGCTTTGCCAGCAAGGAAGAGGACTTGTGTCAGCTTATCATCCCGCTTCGAGAGGTGGGGGCATCACTGGACCTACACTCGCGTCTGCATATTTGATCCTGTATCGAAGTATTACTGTCCTCGCCAGTTCCTAATGGGCGCTTCCTCCTTTGGCTGTGTAGGTGTCGATTGTCGAGAAAGCTGACAGCAGCAGTGTTCTGCCCAGCCCGCTCTCCATCAGCACCAAGAACAAGATGACCTTCCTGTTCGCCAACCTGAAGGACCGGGACTTCCTAGTGCAGAGGATATCGGACTTCCTGCAGCGCACCCCCGACAAGCTGTGGCATGACGGCAAAGAGCAGAGTGTAAGGAAAGCCAGTCCTGACTTTTTTTTTTTTTTAATCTCTTTTAAATTTTGGCCCTCCTGTTTATTTCCTTTCCACTTCCTTTATCCTGCTACAAAATTTTAAGGCTTGTGCTTTTTTTTGGTTGGTTTGTTTCCCTTTGTATTCTCCTCCCAGGACCCCCCCAGCCCTGGATTCCCCTCTACCAGTCCCCCCTTCTCTAAGGAGAGCCCGCCTGGCTGGTATTACAGCTCTAACCTGCCCACCGCCTCCCAGGGCCTCCTCAGCATCTTCAAGAGGGATGCGCCTGAAGATCTGGGGCCTAAAGCTGTGAGTCTCCACCTCTTCCACAGGGCAATCTGTTAATGGGGAAAACAAAAGGTCTATACAAACATCACGGCAGTAGGAATCTACTCTTGTTCAATGTCAATAAAAAGGTGTATTTTTCCTGTATGCTAGGTGTTTGTAATGCTGGTTCACCAGCTCCACAGGATCTTCTGGTTTTCTGTTGTTCCTGCCATTACTGTAGGTTTTATTTCTCTGTCTGAGCTCTTGATTACGAATTATTTTCCTAACTTGATTGATGTTGACAGCTCTTCAGATGTCACTGACATCGTAAAAGTGGGAAAACTTGTTTGACTGCAGCTTTCATAGACCACCTTAGTACACCACTTTTCTACTGCTACTTTCAATTTTTTTATTTTTTTATTGTTACTTAATGAAAGCCCTGAATTCAAGTTCATAGAATTCCAGTTGATTTTTGAAAAACCTCATTCCTGAATCTTATGCCAACACATTTTATTAGCTTTCTCTGGACGCACATGGCAATCCTTTAATGGCTCGTATTTTTGTTTTGTCTTTTGTTCAACAAGACGAAGGAGAAGATGAAAGAGGAATCCTGGAATATCCATTTCTTTGAGTTTGGCCGGGGGGTGTGTATGTACCGCACATCCAAGACTCGGGAGCTGGTCTTGAAGGGCATCCCTGAGAGCCTGCGTGGAGAACTGTGGATGCTCTTCTCAGGTGGGTCCTCTCATTCACAATACAACACCAGTGGGTTCTCTAATAAGCAATCTCAATCTCCAGATCTGAAGAAAACACTTTTTTTTTCCCCATCGTTGTTTCAAATTTGAAAACCTGGTTTGGTACTGCAGTTAGTTCAAGTTCACCAGTGAGTTTTAACAAAGCCTGGTATATGTAACATGGCTAATTTGTCATTTTTTTTTATTTAAAAACTTGGATACTGCAAAAATAAAAATATCCTGATCTAAACTTGAATTAGGGCCTGATTAAATGTCACTTTTTTATGGAGAAATCCATATTTCCCTTCCATGTTAAGTGATTCAAACCAGCTGTCTTTCAGCAGTATGTAGTCTGTACTTGATTTACAATATCAATTACTTTCAGACTGATGTTTTATGGCTAAAGTTCCCTTATAAAGCATTGCCCTGTTATCTTTGAAATTGTGAAGTTGTAATTATTGTCCAGCTTCAGTTATAGTGCAGTCAATCACTGAGGAGGGCGGTTCAGAGTGGTTATTGCCAGGTATATGATATATTTTTAGACTCTGACATTTAAGTATAAAAAGCTGAAGCTGTCTCCTAAATCCTTGCAGTGTGGCTTTTCAATAATATGCAAAGGCTAAAAAGTTTTTTACTTTACAGTTGGCATTTTGAAAAGTAACTTCAACAAGAAAGCTCTAATTTTAAGAAATAACCTATATAAATATATTCCAATAAAGAGTAATTCTTCAGAAAAGTAAGTGATGACTAATTTCCATGGTTAGTCACAGACTTGCTCTTTTAAGTAGGGTCTTTTACAAGGCTCTTTGAGTGAAATGAGAAATGAATTCCCCACATAACAAGATCCACTTCTGCTGGATCAAATGATATGGCCTGGTATTTTCCCGTATGCTGTTTTCTGGTCTAAACACAGTTTTCACTGCAAAGCACAGTGTCTCCCTGGAGTTTGTTTAAAAAGTGAATTCCTCTCGTGCATGTTTTTCGAACGCTTGCAATAGAACCAGGTTAAAAGTCTGCAAGCCATGTGAAGGAAGAGGAAATTACAGAAAAAGAAGAAATTAGATCCACTGTATTTGCAGTAATGATCTGGCTGTAATGCTGTGGCCTCTCCCTTCAGGGGCGCAGAACGAGATGGCGACCCACCCTGGCTATTATGCGGAGTTGGTGGAGCAGTCGATGGGGCGCTGCACCCTGGCCACCGAGGAGATCGAGAGAGACCTGCACCGCTCGATGCCCGAGCACCATGCCTTCCAGAACGAGATAGGCATCGCCGCCCTGCGCCGCGTCCTCACCGCCTATGCCTGCCGCAACCCCAACATCGGCTACTGCCAGGTCAGAGGGGGCGCCGGGGCTGGCACACTGCTTCCCCAGGGTGTTATTAAAGCATATTGTCTCGCCACTGATGCATCTAATCCAGTTACTACTGCAAAGCTGAAATGTGTATGCCTTGAACGCACACAGTGGTGTTGAGTGGCTGTTCGTCTGTTTCCTCAGGCAATGAACATTGTCACCTCGGTGCTACTGCTGTACTGCAATGAGGAGCAGGCCTTCTGGTTGCTGGTGGCTCTGTGTGAGAGGATGCTGCCAGACTACTACAACACTAGGGTGGTGGGTGAGTGGAGCAGCTTGCCTTTCACACTTGAAAGCCCTGCCATCACACTTCAGAGCTTTCCCGCCTCCTGTCTACGAGACTGAGGTCCTGTATTTCTCACACCGGTGTGTCATTTTCCTCTTCTCCTTCTCCAGGCGCTCTGGTGGACCAGGGGGTGTTTGAGGAACTGACCCGCGAGTGCCTGCCCCTGCTTTACGAGCGCATGCAGGAGCTGGGCGTCATCTCCACCATCTCCTTGTCCTGGTTCCTCACCCTGTTCCTCAGCGTCATGCCCTTCGAGAGCGCCGTGCTCGTGGTCGACTGTTTCTTCTACGAGGGCATCAAGCTCATCTTCCAGGTGTCCCTGGCAGTGCTGCATGCAAATATGGAGCAGCTCCTGGCCTGCAGTGATGAGGGAGAGGCCATGACTGTACTGGGCAGGTCAGTGCCAGCTGTGCCACAGCACCAGTACTTTCACACTGTGTTCATTCTAAAATATGGATAATTTTCATTAAACTGCAACATTTTCACATTTGCAATTAAACAGTTGGTGTTATTGCATTGATCCTTAATTTTTTTTTTTTTACTGTCTTTTCATTTCTTTGTCTGAAGGTACCTGGACAATGTTGTGAACAAACAGACTGTATCTCCACCCATCCCTCACCTCCATGCCTTACTGACCATTGGGGATGAACCGCCACCCGAAATAGACGTCTTTGAGCTCATAAAGGCATCATATGAGGTTGGGGTTTCTTTCTCAGAGGTTTGCTTCTCTGTGGCTATAGAGTAGGACTCCTATACTGGGCAACACTCCCACAGATATGCACACTGAGCCTCATCTGTGGCTTCAGCAGGGTTTCAGCTACATTATAACTTATTAATTGTGATCGTGTAGTTTTAAAGATGCTACTTTTTATTCTTGTCAGGGCTTTAGAGTAGAAAGAAAGGCATTTGCTCAATCTCTTACTGTAATTGAGACCAGTGCCCAGTGCAGTAAAGCTAAAGACCGCTTCCCTCTGGGACCGGTTCATGCCGGCTGCTCATACTGTGTCACCGTGTGTTTGTCGCAGAAGTTCGGCAGTCTGCGGGCCGATGTCATCGAGCAGATGAGATTCAAACAGAGGCTGAAAGTGATCCAGTCGCTGGAGGACACTGCAAAGAGAAGTGTGGTGAGTACAGTGTGTACCTGTCTGTGTTTGTTCACATCCAGTGTTTGTTCATTTTGTTCTGTACACTTGAGATCTGCAGTTTGATGAAAGTGCTGTATGGTTTCGCATTCTACTACTGGAGAGCTGAAATGGAAATATTAATAGAAAAACGACAAAGAATTATGGGCTTTCTGTAGTGCAGGAGCGTAGTGCCGTGTTCTTCTGACCTCTATACAGAGAGCTGCGAGGTAATGCCTGGTTTGTCTTTTCCCAGGTGAGAGCCATCATGACTGAGTCTGCCTTCAGTATAGAAGAGCTGGAGGAGCTGTTTGTTCTGTTCAAGGTGGGAGGCGCTGTCTTCTGCCTGTCTTGTGCTCTGTACAGACGCGCACAGCCTATGTTTTGAACTATGGGATATGAACTTAGTGAAGATGCCTTTGGGAAGCTGGACTGTTTATGTTTCCCTGTGCTTTTATGCAGGCGAAACACATCATGAGCTGTTACTGGGGGGCCAGTACCAGCGCGGCGGAGCGCCACGACCCCAGCCTGCCCTACCTAGAGCAGTACCGGATTGATGTGGGCCAGTTCGGCCAGCTGTTTGCGGCTCTCACGCCCTGGGGCTGTGGGGTTCACACCCCAACTATCGCCACCCGCGTCTTCCGCCTGCTTGATCAAAACAAGGACAGCCTCATCAACTTCAAGGAGTTTGTCACTGGGCTCAGTAAGTGATGTTGGGAACCTCACGCAAACCACACACTGCATTGTGACCGTTCCTTGTGATGTCAATTCCACAGGCACTCTGTCAACACTGTTCTTCTTTCCCAGGTGGGATGTACCATGGAGACATGACTGAAAAACTAAAGATACTTTTTAAACTGCACTTGCCACCAGGTAAAACGAGCACAGGTGAAGACTGTGTCGAACCAAACACGCAAATTATAGACCTCTGAATCAATATCCCATTCTATTGTTTTAACAACCTAAACAATCGATTTCATAAGTTGCCTCTCAATCATAGCTGTAGTTACGACATGTATCCACTTGATGGGGTGCCTGTTTTAAAGTTCGTACAGGAGAAGAACCTGCTAAACAAGCTCAACATTTCCACTAAAGCCTGTGGCAGTACAACAGATTCTTGCATTCATGTGTAATGCATATTTAAACTCTGCGTCAGACACTTTATTATTGTGAACATAGCTACTGTATCCCACAGAATCTGGTGAATATGAGTTGCATATATCAAACCTAAGTTTTACATAAAAGAAAAAAAAAAAGTAATTATTGACCTCGACCTAGGAGCAACCATTGTCTGAGTCGAAAACGAAAAATATAATTACATTTTAAGTGCTGTTAAGAGTATTATTACAGTGCATGTGTATGTGGTTGAATGTGTAATAATCATGGGATGTGTGTGTCGAGGTGTGGTGAAAGTCCAGGCAGCCTAGCACAGACAGAAGTGGAATGATTTTTTGAAAAAGACTGAGCACACTTAAAACCTTCTTACACCCAAAAAGTCCCTTTTTAACCTCATTACAATCCCAGTATGTAATCTGATACATGCTGGGTAGTGCTGACACTTCTCCTGTTCCTCTTCAGCCCTTTGTCCAGAAGAGGCAGAGTCGGCGCTGGAGGCTACTCAGTTTTTCACAGATGACGCCAGTCCACAAGGTCAGTCCCCTGCACGTACACGGACACAAATTATTTATGCTTTGGAGCACTAAAATAGCATGCTGTGGAACAGGCCTGGGATATATTTTCAAGCTCTAGCTTTCCTCTTTCCTATGTTATCTAATCTAGGCACTCACTGTTACATGCAAATAATAATGATGATAATAAAATAAAATTGCATTCAGAGTGAAATACTAAGGTTTTATATGTAGCTGTCAACTGGAAGGCTTCGATTGTGTGAGAGATTTCTGCTCAAAGTAGCAGGGTTAGTTTTATGGAGAGAAAGTGCTCTGTGAACGTTTCATTTTCATCACGCTCCTGTTCTGCATTTCTCTCTGTTGCACTGTCTCTCTGTCCCCTTCACTGCTGCTCTAGATTCTCCTTTCCTGTCTGACTTGGACTTTCTGCTGCAGGAAGTGACTTCAGGTTTGTCTCCGATGTGCTTCTCCCTGGAGCCTCCTTCTTTTTAAAGCACTCGCCCCATCTCTCTGGTTCAGGGTTGTAGACAGTTGATGGGTTCATTTTAAGTCATGTAGTAGCCTTAAATGCTCGTTTTACCTGTAAGACAAGACGGTCTCATTTTAACAGCCTGTATTCCTGGTTTTCATTTAATTCCTACCATTTGGTAGGAATGGGCGGTTGTGAATGTGTAAGCTGAACTGTTGTTAATATCCCTAGAGATGCTCTTGCCAATGACTTGGTCAATGAATCACAAAAGAAGTACTATTCTTGATTTTCATAGGTATTTGCAGGATGGTTACATAATTACCATACCTTTAAGCTTGTGATGTATGAAGGATGACATTTGTGGTTTGCCTGAGAGTCACCCCCTCTTTAATAAGTATGAATCATTACATAGGACTGTTTCCCTTCTCAGTGGATTTGCTGTTCTGTGTTTTTGTAGCTGACTGTATCAAAGGCGCAGAGGCTGGAGATGGCACTGGGAATGGAAATACAGAAAACAAGAAAGGTAAAGTCTGGGGAGCTTAGGAAAGGCATTAATAAAATGGCAATATTTCCATATCCAACAGATGTAATAAATGTGTGTTGGGAGTAGGGCTGTGTGATATGACGATATATATCGTGTGACGATAGAAAAATGTCTTATCGTTTCATATTGTGCTCTATTGTTTATATCATTGTGTCGCAAATCCCACTCTTTATGGCAGTATTTTACGTCATTTGGACAACACTTTGCGTTCTCCCCGGTTCTTCCACACATGTCTGATGCAGGTAAGAAATGTGCATCAGAAACGCAAACAGACATGGAGGAGAGTGAACTGACACCGAATAACCACAATAACAAAAAGATACTTTAATGCACAAGTGCACATGTTTTGCCCCACTCTTGTCACTGGGCTAAACTCAGTCTGCAAGCACCCCCCACCCCCGCTAATTTAGATTAGATTGATATAATTTGTATAAAATTAAAGAATAAAGCTGATTTGCATTTTAATAAATTGGAAAGCATTGCAAACACATGCAGAAAGTTTCACTTTCTTATTATGATGGTGAAGTGGTACAACAGTTTTTATAATAATAATAAATAATAACTATTTTGTATTAACATGCTGTTCCGGTAAGTAGAATCGAAACGCGACCGTCAGAGGAGAAATGTCTCTGTCTAGCAGATTTTAAATGCGCCACTATAAACCCGGAAGTGGTAAATCTACCTGGATCTATACCATTTTACAGAGCATGTGATGCGTGATTACTATTACTTGTGTTATTGTTATGATGTGACAGTAAATCATACTGTGTATTTGTGTACATATATATCCCATATTACCATGACAGCCTGCATGTGGTATTTGTTAGTTTTGCATATTTAAATATTAAATAAAGACTTGTTGTTTAAATGTCTTTGGTCTTATTTTGTAGCTTGATTGGATAAAAACTACAAATATCGAGATATATAACGTGTATCCCCCGAACTTCTAAAAATAGAGATTATTTTTAAGTCCTATCGCCCAGCCCTAGTTGGGAGGACCCAACTGATGAGAATAGTTTTATAATTTTATATTTTACTTCTGTGACTTTGTTTCAAACTAGCCTCAAAGGGTCATCTATTTTAAATAGTAACACATTCCTTTTAAGAGTGGCACCTGCTGCACAGAGTACTGGGCATACTTAGGCAAGTGAGGGAAATGTCTGTTGCCTGTGATGATTCGTTCTGTAGACAGTTCACCATATGTTACTATTTAGCAGCAGTAATCCTTTAAAAATCTGTACTTTCTTTTCCTGGCAGAAGAGAAGACCCAGGATTACAAATATTACCTGCGAATGTGGGCCAAGGAGAAGGAACCCAAGAAAGAGACCATCAAAGACCTTCCCAAGATGAACCAGGTACACCCTGGAAAACTGTATCTCCTAAGTATGGAGTTTGTACTGAGCCACAGTGTAAACAATTGAATTCTAGCTGCAAGAAAAACATATTTTAGCTGTGCCATGCTACCTATGTAGCTCACAAATTTTAGTTTGTCATTATGCTGGAGTGTCAAGAGATAAGAGTGGTAGTAATTGGTTATATATAGAAAATAAATGTTTACCACTAACTATATAAACCCCAAAACATTTTGTCCATATTTGACAGTTTCCAATCTCTTTATCTCCTCCAGGAACAGTTTATTGAGTTCTGTAAAACCCTCTACAACATGTTCAGTGAAGACCCCTGTGAACAGCAGCTGTATCACTCGATCGCGACGGTAGCCAGCCTCCTTCTGCATATTGGAGAGGTGGGCAAGAAATTTTCAAACCACAACGGAAAGAAGCCAGAGAACAACCTCACCAGCCCGTCCCTGGAAGTGCCTAATCTTGAAACGGAGGATGAAAGTGGCTCTGGAAATGCTAGCGGGGCTCAAGTCTCGAAGGCTGGAGAAGAACTAATGGTGCCCCAGCTGCCGAGTTCAGACGAAGAAGTCAAAGACGACACCTCGGTGTCCTCGTACTCGGTCGTGAGCGCGGGCTCACTGCAGTGTGAGGACATCGCCGATGACACGGTGCTGATTGGCTGTGGGAATCAGCGCAGGGGCAGCACTCTGGATGCCGATTGGTCCATCACATTTGAGCAGATCTTGGCCTCCATCTTAACTGAGCCCCCTCTGGTGGATTTCTTTGAGAAAAAGGTGGACATCCAGGTCAAGATGGCAGCGTGCAAGGCCCAGCGGACAGTGGAGAGGCAAGTCAGCTCCTCCAGTGAGTACGAACTGTCCTTGCTCTCGGGCTGAACTGTCCTTGATGAGTGAGTAGTGGTTTAATTTCTCAAAGGGGACACTTGACACTTGACATTAGACACTGCACCTCCCTAATGGGCCTGAACAGCCTTTGTACACTGGGAGCCTTGGCCTACATTACTGGGTTGTGCTCGCGTTTCTTCTCGCTTACAGCTATACCTGCTGGCTTCAGACACTGTCTTTGTTTTCTAAAGTATCGATAGAGGAGTTTTGTCACAATATATACGTTCATACACTATACAGTACAATATGCATACTCGCACTCACAGTATTCTCAACGCATCTTGTTCCAGTTAGTCCTTACAGCTAGTAATAGCAGTGCAATCCTTGTCCTCGTACCAAAGCTGCTATTGGATTTATACTGAAACTTCAAGCATTTGCATTATTCGAGCAAAAGGCTTTGGATGAAAGTATACAGTTGTGTGCATTAGCTGGGAGGAAATAAATATATTCTGATATTCCATGAAGCTACGTTACAGGATAGTTCACATCCCAAATATCAAAATGCAAACCTACATATGTAATTCTGTCCTATTTTGTTGTTGTTGTTGTTGCGACTTGGAACAGAAAGGCTTTTTGAGTGTTCATCGGAACAAGGCTTTGAAAAGATACACACAACAGATCAGAGTTTACAGAGAAGTGACACATTTTGTTTTCTTTCTATGTGGATACTTTTGCATTAAGACTCCAGATTAAGCTTGCCACAATTCTTTTAAAATTATTTTAATCACATTTATTAAACTACCTCTAAAAGTAGCCTGTGATTTCATGTATCTTTCTCCCTCTTTCTTCACAGCCGCAGTTTATTTAGGCTGCACCTTTTTCAAATTTTATCTCTAAGGTATGACAGGCCAATATAAAGATAATATCCTTGGCCTGTGAGTGATTGTCTTATTGGCCTTAGTGTATCTGTTTGGACTATGGATTTTAATAGAAAACATCAAACGATGGTATGCTTGAGTCTTTATGTTCAAGCAAAATTCACTTTAAACCATTATTTCAGATTTCTTGTATCCTGGAAAGATAAGCTTAAATATGATTTCAGAGCCATAGCCTTTCTCTCAAAACTCATTTTGCTGCTTTAGGTAAAGACATCCCCTACAGGCTGATTAGCTGTAAACCAACAGACGGCACAGTCACATTGCTGTGCAGCTTGAGGTTGTGTAGGTATTTGTTGTCTGATATTTTAACCAAAGTATAGGAAAAAATGTGTGGTGTACACTAGATTGAAGAAGACAAAAATCTTATTAATTATAGAAAGGTTAGTTGACATTTATTCTGATCTATTTTGCCTAAGCCACTGGAGTTTATCTAAAAACTCACAAGCCTTAAGAAGTTTTAATTCCCTGTATGATAGAAAAACAATAAATTATAAATAAATGTGATTCCTTTACTACTTATAGAACAGACATTCAATCCCAAGCAAACTCCTATATCACAGATAAAAATATAAGCTCTAAACAGATTAAATATTTACAGATCCTAAGGCATAGATACACATTATGATTGTGTATTTAGCCTACCACAATTAAGGGGTTTTAGCATTATAGATGTGTGTGAATTGTTCAGCTTTGCACACTGCATTTTCTATTGCTCTAAAATGCATTGATCTCAAGAGCTGGAGCTCAAGTACCATGGAGCAATCCTGTATGAAACATCTTCTTTTCAAATACAATTTAAAGTAGCAAAAGCATATTTGTAGGGTCATCTTTTTGTCTTTTTTTTTTTTGTACTTATAATGCAAAGCAATGGATTATCACAAATACTAGTATTTTACATATTAAGTATTCTGTTCTATTTTTGTTCCTTATTCAAATTCAGTAAGGTTTATTGTGTTTCTGGCAAATGTTTTATCTTCCCTTTTATATCATTATCTTCGTTAGCCAAATTAAAGATTTTATACATGCACAGCTTGCACATAGATGGGAAGGAAACGAGAGCAATGAGGGGTTTTAACAAGTACAGCATAAATGTTTGCATTATTTCAATGTTCATGATATTCATGTACACAGAATAAAATAGATCCAGTGTTTTGCAGTTCAAACAAATCCTCTCGGACAGCTGCAGAAGTCATAGGCCTATTTTCTTTCTGCGCCTACAGAGTTGTATGTTTCCCTTGTAGTTGCTTCTGCAGAAGGCCCTGTTGAGGTGTGTACACATTGTCTGCCAGTCGCTATATTTATTAGTCCAGCAACCATTCTTGGAACCTATTAAGGCTTTTATAATGATCATGACATTCATATTGAGTGAATAATTTGCACTTAAAGAAATATGCCAGCTAATGCAAATGTGATGTATATCTATATACAACTGGAAAAAATGAAGAGACCACTTGACATTGATTTCTGAAT
This sequence comes from Amia ocellicauda, assembly GCF_036373705.1. NCBI lineage: Eukaryota > Metazoa > Chordata > Actinopteri > Amiiformes > Amiidae > Amia > Amia ocellicauda. Next base: position 16,327,133 of record NC_089860.1, read on the forward strand.
TTGGAGTGGTCTCTTAATTTTTTCCAGAGCTGTATATATATCTGTGTCCTTGAATGTTTCTCATGTTTATATTTGGACTGTGTATGTGTGTATTAATTTCCTGTATCACCAATCACAATGAATGGGACCCATTTCTTTATTACTGCACTGAAATGTCATCAATGCATTTTAACTAATAAGTTTAATTAGAAGCAACATTGTGGTGCAGCAGACCATAGTGTTTACTGTGCTACAACGATACAATGGGTTATGTGTACTTCCAGTGATTATTAGATTTTCTTTAAATGTGAAATACACTAATGGACTTTAGGCTATGTATGATTTTACTGTGCAAAAGTAATTCCTAATAATTTTATCCTTTTAAACAGCATCCTTTGTATTGCTGCTGTCCCTGTTACTGCAGTGTATCTTCAAGCTTTGCTAGACACGCTGTTTATCTGTCATCACTGATTCATTATTTATTTACATGCACCGGATCAGTGCTAAACTTTTTATGTGTCCATGATCTGTATGTACTGTATGTCTGATCTATCTAAGGTCATATGTAATAAAGAAAAATGCTGAATTAAAAACAACATTGGATTCTGTGTCTTATTTTATTTGGGTTTTATGTATGTGAATAATTTAAAATGTCCTCTGGAAATAGGTCATCAGATCGTTTACAATTGATTAACTCCTGTTTGGTGCAAAAGGTAATTGAAACTACACTTTTAGCAGGTTTGCTTTGAGTCACGTGGTATGGTATGATTTAAAACACAATTAAATACCCTGTTTTTATAAAGGATGGAAGTCAGAGTTTGAGTATGAAGACTGAAGGAGTTGTCCAGGTGCCTGCAACAGGCTTCAGCAATGTGCCTGTGCCATTCAGACTCCCTGGAGAGAACTGGCTTAATGTACTATACAACAGCATTTATATTACCTAGAAGACCAGGATGAAGAACCCCAACAATGGTAGTATCCAACAGAACCTTTGTAGGGAGAATAAAGCAGCTGCAGGTATATTTTTCAAATGACAAAGATAGAGTCAGAGGGACACTAGTTAGAGAACCAATGGCAAACTGTGATCACAACATGGTTAGCTTTGTGGCATTCATCAAAAAACAAGGACCGATCCTAAAACAATGGTCTACAATTTTAGAATGTAAGAAGGTATTTTAATTTTTGAATTTATTTAATTTTGAATTTTAGAAGGTATGAGGCGGCACTTAGAAGAGGTAGACTGGAGCACACTGGATACAGTCAGTTGAAAATGGGTGGTTATAATTTAAGAATATACTACATTGGCCAAAATGGCCGCCGGGCCTGCAGGGGGCGGTGTGACGGTATCCTGTCGCGCTGGAAGGCCGGGACGCGCTTGTCCCAGCAGGAAGTACTTGGCTTTCAAATCAATTTGCCGGGAAAAATAGAAAGGTGACTCGGCTGTGGTCATTGTATTGTTAGTAATTCGTGTTAAAATTAAAGAACTTTATCAGAAAGATATAAAGACATGGTTCAAGAATTTCAGGTTCTCCGGTGTTTTTCGTGCAAAACCTTCCAGGTCCAGCAGGTAAATACATTTTTTATAAAATACCTGATATGGAAACCACACTATTGCATGTGTTTATTAAATGGTCAACTACAAATATAATCAAACCGGTTCCTGATGCATAACATTTATTAAATTCGTTACTGTTGTGTATTAATTGCCTATACATTTCCTCCCTAATTATTAACCTGTATACTTGAAAACAAACCTTCCTACCACTGAGTGCTTAAGTTATATATTGTATTGATTTATCGTTTATTTCTGACAGGGTCTTAATCGAAACCGTTGACAACCGCGAAACGGATATTTTCTTTGCAAAGATATTTACCTACTTGGAAATTAAGACTGAAACGTTTTTAGTTTTGTTTGCTTTTTGGTCAATAGGTAAAAAAGAGTAAGAAATGGAACTGCAAAATGTGTGGAGAAAAGCAGACTCTAATGAAGGTAAGGGAAACGATTTATATAAAAGTTCAATTCCTTGTCGTAGCCCGCAGGATTTTGTGTGCAACTGTACTGTCAATTAATTAAAGTCTGACGTAATCCCAAAGTAAAACTCTTAAAATAATAGCAAACTGATAAACCGACAGTATTGTGCAGTGACGCTGTGTCAGCTCTTCGGGCAGGGCTCCGGCGCTCACTGCAGGCGCCATGTGCAGAAACTCAATTCGCTGCGGGGGCACATCATGCAAGCAGCAGAAGAAAGTGCATGGTAAGTTTTCTGTGATCTTTCTCTTGCTTACATATAAATCCAGGTGCTGCAGAAAATAATAATGGCAGTGATCTTGCCATCTAAACGTTTTGTGTAGTTGTCTGCTTCCTGGAGCATTTCCAAGAGACATGAAGCGTGTCAGGCTGGTTTGCTGCAGCACTGCAAGCTTAATGCCTGATGTACTGCAGGATCTATTTTAATTCAAATTGATTACCTATTATTGTATATTGCTATTTAAATGATAGTACATTTTTTTAATTTAGTTACAACTATAGAGCATGTTTGTAACCTGGGCAACTTTGTTTGGGTGAAGTGGGTTTTGCACTGTATTATGAATATAAATGTGAATTTAACCTAATTATCTGTATGTTTGTATGTACAGGGTGCAAGAGAGTGTTACTGAAGACGCTCATTCACAAGACACAATTTTGCATTCTGTTGATCAACAGGTAACTGTCTACTCTCATTTTTTCCCTTTATGGTTTTATTGAATGGGTATTTTCATTCTGCAGACATAGTATATCAATATTAATATATGTATATTTGCTTTTTAATTTTTGGGTAATCAATATTACCTTAAATTGTGTTACTGTTACAGAACAAGGAAGCTGGAAAAGAAGCCAGTCGCTGGAGTAAATACCTTCAGAAAAGCCCTGAGGAGCTGACAGAGGAGACTGAGCTGGACAATGAGGACGTCTACACTGACCGAGACTGTTTATATGCATCGAGAGCCGCCAGCAAGGTGAATTCCAGGTAATGTTTTTATTCTTCCTGTTCGAAATACAACTTTAGTTGTTTTGAGAGAGGACTGTCTCTGGTTTTAATGTTTATTTGCCAAAACAACTTTTTTTTGTTGTTGTTGTTGCATTGTAAATAATGTACTAATGAAGTTGGTTTTGTGGCTTTTATTCTTTTTTGGAAATGTAGGAGTTTAATTGTGCTTAAAAACACTTTATTGTTAAGTTAACATTATAAATGCTTTCTTGCATCATTGCTTTTAAACCATAGGAAACGTAAAAGAGGCCGCGTGACTTCTGCATCACCACCAGATGAGTCTGCTGATCCTGTCGGATATGAGTTTGAAGGCAACTGGAAAAAAGCCAAGGAGGTGGAGGTAATAGCCGCTCCTTTACAGAAACTGTGGGCGTCCACATATGAGTCTGAGTTTTGCTTCTATAGGCATATAAACCCCAGATCAGCACAAATCGGGTCACTGAATTATAAATGTATGTTTTTCTACTGGTCAATATGGATGTGGTTTGTGTTGTTTTTCCAGTTAGATATAACATTTTTAGTAACATTAATATGTTGCCTTTTATTGTTTGATTCCAGAATGGGGAGACACTATTGACGAATAGAAATTCAAGAACCTTGGGATCGTCACTCATACCTACCGCAGCTCCAAATACCAGCCAAGCTTTTCCTGCTGCCAAAGCTTCATCGCATTCCAGATTCGGTGCACAGAACCCTGGGCTGAAGGCTTCCAAATGGGACAAGTTTCTTTCTGTATCCTCAAAGGAGGAGGAAGAACCAGAAGGAACTGGGTTTCAGCAGCAGAATGGAAAGCAGAATATTAACACCCAGGATGAGGTACCGGATTCATTGTATGTTTTTAATTCTATTGTTCAAGACCAAGAGCCCAGCTTTGCAAACAAGGTCTGTAAAACCGCATCTGTGCCAGGCAAACCAGGTTCCCTAAGAAAACGTACTGAAACTGCAATTAGAAATATATCATCCCTTGCTTTTTGTAAAGGAATACATGGTTGTGATGAGCTAGAAAGCACTGCTGATGGCGCAGAAGTGAAATCGGAAGCCTCTGGGTCTCCAGTTTGCCAGCAGCCTCGGCCTTCATTTGCATGCCCCAATATTCATATTAAGACACCTGCGCCGAAGATGCCACAGCCTTCTCTTTTCTCTTTGTTTCAGATAGATGAGGATTTTGATGATACTTTTTAGCTTTTGATAGAATTGGGGATTTGTTGTCCTTTATTGATAGATTTAAGTTGATGTACTTGACACTGAATAAAGTTATTGGCCAACAAAAAGGGCCTTGTTTATCTAAACATTTCTCAGCTGCATATATAGTTAAGTGTACTCTTAAAATGATTTCACAAGAGGCAACTTTATGCTTAGAGTTCTTGGTTGTGTAAGTATATAGTGGGGATTTAAAATATGAATTGCCTGTTATTTTTATACACGCACTTGCAAATAACTCAAATGACAACAGAAACACTTTGCATAAGCATTTTATTTGTAGACAAGGCAGAAAAAAGAAATTCAGAGTGAACTGGTTATGCTGTAGTATCAGACCCTTCACCTGATATAAAGACTCACACCAAAGATAAAACTCAATTGAACAGAACTGGCAATCATAGTTGACCGTTCTTTTTCATCAGTGTTTCACTGGGCAGATTTAAAATACATTTTTGGTATAGACTATCCTTTTTAATTGACTTGTAGCCCTAGTCTACCTCCCTTTCATCAATTAAAAACTTGAGTACACAGGGTTTGTTTTTCTAGTTTCAGTTACAATGTTGGGCTATATTCTTATTGAGTCAGTATTATACACTTTAGTAAATGTAAAATCTGGAAACCAGTTTTCAAAGTGCAAAAAACCATTAAGTAGATTATCAAGTAATGACAATTTGTTTAGTTTCTATTTTCAGGAAATAATTTCTACAGTGTGTGTTATTTGCCAAGTTAATGATAGGTCACTGAAAGGCAGGAATGACAGTTGCACTGCTGGCACAGGAACCAGGACGTCCTATTTCTTGTGTGAAGCTGGAGGTTTGGAGTATTGGATGGTGTCCAATGCCGAACCAATGTCATAATTTTTGGCGTGGAGGAGACGGGTCAGCCAGCCACCTTCATCAGTGAAGCCCATCGACAACATCTGAGCCAGGGACTCCACCAAGCGCGGGTCTGCGTCTGCAATGAAACAGGATGGTCAAGACAGTATTCATCATATCCTGGAATCCCAGGCCATTAAAGAAGGTCTCACTTCAAGGTAGACTCTGTATGGAATGGTTGTCCACTTTTTACTCAGTTTTGGAATTGGTATGCATACATTTATATCCAAGTTCAAGAGATTTAGGCAATTTAGATGTGAACCTAAAGTTGCATAAAAAATTCAAACTGTACTCAATGAAAAATCTGCAATGCAGTTCTACTCTACATCCAATAATAGAACAGGGTGTAGCAAGTTTCAGCGGTCTTAGTTTTGGCTCCAGCAGGTCTTCAAAGTGAATGATCACTTCCAGATCGCATACCTTGTGGAAGGTGTGGGTAGAGTGCCGCCTCCCTCAGACCGCTGGGGCCGCTCGGTGGAGAGGCATCGAGAGACACTGGCACTTCATGCCCGTCCTCCATCTGCAGCGATTGCAGCTCCCCCGTCGAAGGGTCCACTTCTTTTGGGGACAGGTGGGTCCACTCTTCTTCAATGTTAGGCTCCCTTTGCACCTGTAGATAAGAAAACTAAAATCAGTACAGTCTTACAAACTGGTTTGAAAGTAATTACATAACTTTAAATGTGTAATTTGAACAGTCTCAGTACCTTTGCACCAGCGTTTTCAGTTTGCATGCCACTCGGCCCAGCTGTGCCCGGGTCACTTTCCATTGGTTCCTCTCCAGACTGTCTTTCCTTGCTCGTGCTTCCAGACTTGCCAGCAGGAGGTCCTCCAGAGGCAGGCTGGGCGGTGTTCACTTTGGTCCGCATTCCTCCATGCTCCACGTCAATGTCCACATCGATGCCTACAGAGAAAATGCAATTTAGTCAACTATAGATGGGTAGTTCTGCTTTTTAATAAGGTTATTACACTATATATAATATTTTAAGATAAGTAATAGGATCAGCATTTACCCAGAGGACTCAGCATGGCTGCCACCCCCTCTCCAATGTTTTTCAGGTAATCCACATTGGCCTGGTTATCAGGAGATTCGGCTGCAAACAGCATACAGAGCATGTAAGTAAAACAAACTTAAACATTTTACCCAGCCTCCCCCTCTCCACCAGCAGAGAACATCCAGTCCTTTATCCGTCATTGTATGGCAAATTGGACCAAAGGTCAAAACGCAGAAATGCATTCGTGCTCACCTGGCCCTCCCTCAGGATGCCCTGCAGCAGCGGGCTTGGGTTCGGCCTGCCAGGGCTGGGCCTGGCTCTGTGCTCCAGCCCACATGCAGTGGGGCATGGTGTGCCTCATCTTACGCAGCCACTTCCCACGGGGGAACCACTGGAAATACACAAACGGCAAAACTTGAAGCAGACAGACCACAGATCGGCAAAGTAGTTACTTCAGCACCACGGCACTTCTATAATTAAGAAGTCATTTAGGATGTAAAATATTTACATATTTCAATTTAGTCAGAGAGGTTGAGATCTGCACAGTGCTAAATCAATCATTCGCATCATACATTGTCTAGCTTTTAAAAACTTTTCATTAAACTTATTCGGCCAAAAGACTGCATGCATAGAAGACTCCTTTAAGTTACAGGACGAACACCCCAGAGCCTAATATCAAGTAGGACTAGAAGTGCAGTGAAAAGTTTCTGAATAAACGGTAATGTACAAAATATAATTTGTTGTGAATATGGCACCATTCTGTCCCTTACCTCAAACATATTTTGAAAGGGAGCCCAGATGGGGAGCAGAGCGTGCTCCTTGTGCAGCCCCTTGGCCTGGCAGGTGGAGCACAGGTCATAGTCGGGGCAGACGGTGCACTTGAAGCGCGTTCCAGCCACCTGGCCTTCACAGCCGTCGCATGTCACGTGAGGGTGCACCATGTTGGGAGGGATGTGGGGAGGGGGAGGCGGAGGGAAGTGGACGGGGCCATGGCGATCAGGGCCCTGGAATCCTTGGGGAAAGAAGTCACGCTTGCACTCCCTCTTCTCTGGAAAACAAAATAGAACTTAAGTTCAAACTATATGGACAGGAAGTGAAGATATTTAGTTTAGACATCAAACACTTCATTTGATGCCACTTTTCTTGGGTTTAACAGCTTATTTGTAGATTTAAATGGTATGAAAGTCTATGCTTGGTTGGCATTTTTACACCTTAAATAATTACCATTATTGATTTAATGTTTTGTACATTAGCAGTGCAGATTTAAAAAAAGTTCTCATTCTTTAACCGAATGTGGTTTTCCAGCAGGTATGCTTCACACCCAGGGAACCGCACTCATTCTGGCACATTGCCTAGAAATGCACACTTACCTTTAATAAAGATACGGAAAGTATCATCCTTCACACAAGCAAGGCCCATCATCAGCTCATCATCAGAGCCAAAGGCAATCATGTCACCATCCTCATCTATAGAAAAACAAAATACAATAAAATGTTTTGGGATTTGCAAGGTCTTTGAGAACATTAGACTGAGGAAAAGAGCAGTAGATATCAAATTGTCAAAACCAGCTGATGTTCAGTGTATGGACATGGGAATGCTTAGTTGGTTAATTAAAAGTAAGAAGTTACCAATCTGCAATGTCAATGTAATGGGAAGGGCTGTTTTAATTGAAATGAGAAGTGACGCTTCTAGTGCGAGTGTTTTGAGGATCATCAGTGATGACGCAGACTGTCTACAGGTCTGTATACGCATGCGCATTTAACCGAGGAATGACGGGCAGGTGAAATCGGAACCAGCGAGTTCGGTACAGAACAAGTTTAAGCGCAGAGTACAAAGGCCTGGACCACATTATATATAAATATAAATACACACACATTCAGTAATCGCGGCACACAGATCACGGTTTAATGCATTAGAAGCCACTAGATCTACATTTGTGTTAGTGACGAAATCAGTTATTACTGGACAGGTTAAAGTTCAGTGCAATCGCAGGGATAAACAAAGTGTACAAACTCGAAGATGCATAGTTTCTCATTTGATTTCATATTTTTGAAAATTGATGAAAAAAATAAACATTACAATGGTCACAATTGGGTTTTTACAAGACGTGCTACAATTGGCGATTTACACATGTACAGCCAAAGCTACAGTTTAAGGTTGAAGAAATATGATGGTATCCGATAACACGGCAACAGGCCTTTAACACTTTATACACAATTGATCGTGCCCTTATAGAAAAAAATTGCAATTTATATAAAAATCTAAATGAACTGAAAGGATTCAAATAGATCACCACTGAATAACACATCGCATTAGATGGCTTAGCTGGCTCTCACCCTTGTAGTGCATCTGGAAGTTGGCGCTCCGGAGGCTCTGGAAGACCTCGGCCACTTTGCGCGACAGGTACTCGAAACTGGTGGACACGTCCTGGTCCACCGTGAACCTGCGGATCTCCCGGTGGATGTCCTCCTTGCCCAGGAGATAGGCTTTGACTGTCATCGACATGGTGGCCTCTTACGGGGTCTCAGTCTGCGCTGATCCGCTGAAAATCCTCGCCTTGTTGCGCAGCAGAAAATGCTCTGAGCAGCGCTTCCTGTTTACGTCCTGCAGATGCCGGGCTGTTGTGGGGCTGCGTCTGCCTACCTGCTGCCATTTATACGGGTCGGCAGCCAATCAAAGATGCCTTGCAAGGGTGTGCATGCAAAGAAAAAAAATGGAAAAGTTTATGGAGAAAACTATGCGGGAAATCCCCTGATCACTCTCTGTGTTATTGTCCGCGGACAGCAGCCCTTCCTAAGTAAACACAGGACAGCCCTCTCTAGGGGGTTTTTTGAAGGTCGATGAATGACGAAGCATTTTAAGAAGTGTTCACTGTTATAATATTAGTATTGTATTTGTAATAATACGTATTTGTAGTACTTTTAATATTTAAATACACAGGAAATGTTAATACACGTTCATGTGTTATAACTTATACCAAACACCACCCCCCTCTAATTAACAGTCCATGAAGTCAGTGCATCTTGCAGGCCAGGGTTGTCTTGCTGTTTAAAATAACTTGATTTGATTAATTTGATCGATTGACTCATTGATATACATGGCGAGTTAATGAATTGCCCTCCTTTATTGCTTTTATCATTCCAGTACTTTATTGTTATGCAGAGTTGTTTAGGTGTCAGTTCAAACTATACACCCATAGCTTATAACATGAGTGGAGTCCTGCGCCCATAGAAGTTTTAAGAACTGCACTACCTGTTTAATATTATTATTATTACTACTACTACAGTAATAAGACACAGTAACCAGCACCACTGTGTGTCATTTGTATGTGTATCTGGTTAGTGAGATTTATGGAGAAGGGACACTTCAATCAGGCATTCAGAACTGAATTTGCTCCTATCAGGTCTACAGATCTGGAGTCACTGGCACCTGTCAAATAGGCCCTGGTTTGGCCTCTGGGGTATTAAACCTCTATACAACCGGCAGCTCTTGTTTTATAAGTGCTGTACACTGGAGAGTCCTCATCTTTCTGAATTAAGATTATACCGAAGAGTGTTATAGACAGACAGACAGACAGACACACACTAACAGTAAGCAATGTCGATTGACTCGCAAAAGTTTTTGATCAATTCACGCCTATAATTTGCTGTGTCACTGTTATGTTAGTTGTGTATCTGAATAATGAAATCAAGCCTGTAATGTGCTGAGTCACGCTTGTCTCAGGCCTGTGTTGGACCTTTTACCCGCATGTGAGGCAACGACACGCAAGACAAGCCAGGAGTCCGACGCCTGTCGAAGTCCCCCCGTCCCCCCCTGCGTGCCCGCCGGCGCGTCAGCTGACCGTGACTCATGCGCACAGGAGCGGGCGCTGACGTCACCGCCCAGCGTGTCACTTAGGACGCTTCAAACCGCTTCAAGAAAGATCCAGAAACTGCTCGCATTTTCAGAGCAAATAGTGTGCTGTTACATAAACCACTCACCTTGCATTAGGTAATGCGTTGTCACCAGAACTACATTATTACAATAATGAAATACTGGACCTGCGCCTTTCGATAGAATGCAATGTTACATATGTTGCGCTTTATAACCCAAAAAGTTATTGAATGTGTCATAAATCCGATTTTAAATGTTTGTCATGTTTTAATTGGTGTGCGATTGGCCGCTCCTTTCTGCGGTTATACGGTAATGGAATCTGCCCTTGATATTACATTTATTTAGCACAAGGTGGCGATGTCCGTCCATAGAATCCAGTCTATCGCTTCTTAAGGCAGGCAGCATTGCAAGTCAAACTTGTAACTCTCATCAGTCGACGTGTTTTCCAATGGTACGGTTAAAAACAACAGCATTGGAATTTATTTTAAAATTGTAATACATTACATAAAAAGAGTGAATGTAAATTTAGATAAAGCTGACAGATGAGTCATTTCTATTACTGTGCCTAAGGTCCAATTACAGCGCATCGTTATGCTATTTTCTTTTTGGAAAGGCAATGATCACAGACTATTAAAAACACAGAACAGCTATAGAGCAGTCCTTTACCTACAGAATGTACTTGATTTAAAACTCCTTTAAAAGCATATTTCTATTGTGAAGGACCAGCTTTTATAAAAACTCATTAATCTATTATTGGTTAATTTTTTCCTTACTTTTTGTTTCTATTTTATTGGGCATTATATAGGACTCTTTGCTGGAGTTGTTTAATGGCAAACAGTTGATCTGTCCAAAGTAGAACTACCACCAGAGTCCACAAATCCACAACTGCCACCATCTGTAGACACCATGTTTCATTTAGGATTGCAATGAGGGTGCTGACATGGGAGTTAGGATTAGGATCATGTGCACATGGACGTTACAGGAGGAAAGGATATCTACCACAAACGTGTAGATGCACACAGTTAGGTGAGGTAAATCGGGGCGTCCTGTCCACCGCAGCCTTGTCACTTAGTCAAGAATGAAGTACTTTTGCAATGTGACCCTTTTTAAGAACTTCACTGATCATCCCCTACTTTACTGTGTGAGACCTTGGAAGGTCAAAGCTTGAGATATAATGAAGCAGCCTTATCAGTTCCCCACATGCGACTCCTGATACACACACTGATTCACAACCTAAATAATGAGAGCCCGCCACACAGAGAGCGAGCCCCATGTACATCATTTACAGTCTTCCTCGCAAAATGTGACAGTCCCCCATTATTCAGAGAGAGTGGTTGCAATTGATTAACACAGAACAAAGAATCTGGGGAATAAGATCACATTAATCACAGCCATCTCCTGCACAGTTGGAATAAAGGTAGACACTCTTCAGTTTGGGTCTCACACTTGCTTTTATTCAAATCCAGAGAAGCCTTTGTTCCTGCGGGCCATAAAATGTTACTAATTCTTTATTCAATGTCTGTTAAGTAAAAATAAGTCAAATGATTAATTACACAAAAGTAAAAGCATCAATATCACAGTTTTGGTAATGTGAGACTGGCACTATACTAAAGAAACAATTCTCCAGGGAGGACATTTTGGAAGGGTGGATGTGTACATGCTTAAGTGTCCTGCTGTTAAGCAAGTAATGACATGGAAAACACACTGACCATAATTTGTCCAGTTGTTTTCTTTTACTTTTAAGGCAAGCACTGATTGTTTCACATAGGTACTTTGAGATTGTATACAAGTGTTGTGACAAAAAACAACTGTTGCCTCCAAATATAAACATTAAAACCATATAATAATTTGGAAAACAAAAACAATTATATATATATATATATATATATATATATATATATATATATATATATATATATACACACCGATCAGCCATAACATTATGACCACTGACAGGTGAAGTGAATGACACTGATAATCTCGTTATCATGGAACCTGTCAGTGGGTGGGATATATTAGACAAAGGGCACGTGAGCATCAGAACTGGACCACAGAGCAATGGAAGAAGGTGGCCTGGTCTGATGAATCATGAGTTCAAGGTGTTGACTTGGCCTCCAAATTCCCCAGATCTCAATCCAATCGAGCATCTGTGGGATGTGCTGGACAAACAAGTCCGATCCATGGAGGCCCCACCTCGCAACTTACAGGACTTGCAGGATCTGCTGCTAACGTCTTGGTGCCAGATACCACAGCACACCTTCAGACGTCTAGTGGAGTCCATGCCTCGACGGGTCAGGGCTGTTTTGGTGGCAAAAGGGGGATCTACACCATATTAGGCAGGTGGTCATAATGTTATGGCTGATCGGTATATATATACACACCAAGGTTTTTATATAAAAATTGGCTTGGATTTGTCAGGTTTTTGTAGGTAAAAAAATAAAGATTTTCAATGAAAAGTTTACAAAATGGTATTTCATGAAGACCTTGAAATGCCTTAACATGTGAAATTCTGTTATTCAAGTGAAATAAAAGACTCTTTGTTGGTCAGCCCCATGTCCTGTGACCATTTCTGACAGGGTCACATTACACTGTGTTAACTCCACCTCCTACTTGTTCCTGCTTTCTGTGTGTACTTATTTATATCTTTTTATGCAAAAGGAACAAATCATGACATCTAACAAAATCAAAACACTTAAATGTAGAAAAATTGAGGAATAATACAAGAGCGTATAATCCAATCATAACTATTGATGTGTTTATTTGATCATTCTCTCTCTCTCTGATCTATATATATGAGACCTCCCTGAGGAGCTCATGAGGCTCAGCGCAGCACTGGTCTCTGGCCCAGGCACTTGGCCAGCTGGCACCGCAGGTAAGCGATGAACCTCGGCTCCTGGTGGGACATCAGTTCCCAGGCTGCTTCCACGTCCTCCCTAGAGGTGGAGCTGCACTTCACACACAGCTCGCCACAACAGCATAGTAACGCTCACCAACAGTGCAGTGCCACACTGACATAGCTCACTACAACAGCCCACTATCATTGACACACTTGGTAATGTAGCGATCTGCACTGTGCTGTGGAGGGACTGCAGTGTGTGTTGTGTGTTTTTCTGTCAGTCGGTTTGTGTGTGGGGGGCCGGGGCAATTCATTTCAGGGATCTGATTGTTGAGAGGAATGGTTTAAAAAGCAGTTGTAAAATAAAGTTGTTGCATTGAAACCGAATCGCCTCTCTTACGATCGGTTGTTTGGGTCAGTGGGGAAACCAGTAGCCAAAAGCCTGAACCGCTACTTTGGTGTCAGTTTAGTGGATCGAATTCATGCCGCTGTGCTACAAATCAAAAATAAATACCTGGATTTGCCATCCTCAACAAGACAAGAGGGGCCACAGGGCTAAAAGAACCATTGCTCTCTGTCTCTTTCTCTCTCTCCTCTCTCTCTCTCTCTCTCTCTCTCTCACCCACCAGTGGGGTGGCTCTGTAGTCCAGCAGTTTGCTGATCACAGGGTGGGGTCCTGCAGTGTGCTTGTCATAGTCACACTGGTCTATGTTTTCCCCAGACAGGAACCAGCCACACAGCAGGTTGCAGTCCTGCTTGATGAGAGAGAGAGAGAGAGTGTGAGTGTGTGTGTGTGTTCATACAGTACAGTCCAGAGACACACAGTCCAGTCCAGATGCACACAGTCAACAACAGATTACTGGCCCCCAACTTCCAGCAGGTATCTGACCATGTCCACCAGGCCCCGCTTGCAAGCCTTGTGCAGGGCTGTGGTCCGGTCATAATCACCCTCATTCCCTACCTGAGAGAGAGAGATTCATCCATATATCCATATCCACCTACAGAGAGGGAGGGTTAATAGAGTACAATATGGACAGACTGGACATTACAGTACCCTCTTTCATCAGTCAGTCCATCTCTCCAGAGGAAATTATAATATTTGACTTTTAAATATGAATTATAAAAACAATCCAAGCATACTGCGTGTTGAGGGTGGCAAACTGTAAATCAATTCATAATAATAATTACTAAGCATATTTTAAATGCACATTTGAAAACTACTTGTGAATCAACCTACAAACTATTATCATTTGCCTGCCTGTGCATCACGTATCTCCCCTGATGACCAATTTATAACAATGCAATTAGTGCTATTTTTCCAAGACTGGAGGCTGGAGGATCATATTTCCATGACGGTAAACACTTCTGTTATTTGCCAAGTATATTTTTTGCAGTTAACTACAGGAACCTTTTAAAATACACAGACATACGTATTTCCATTCAGTTTCAAATGAGTTAGCAACTGAATACTGACAATACCAATCTAATACATGCTGCTACAAATCAGAAGTATCTGACTTTTATTAATATGCAAGAGATTTAATGAAAATTGGACCACACACATTTGAATGAATAGTAAATTATTGACCCACCATCCATTATGGGCCATCCTTTGAACAATATTAGGTGATACAGCTGCAAAAACACAACACTCATTGCAGGGAAACGTAATGAACAGATTTGGGCTGGTTCCTTTCCATTTACACTGGTAGCTGTGGGTATTTTAAAGATAGAGTTTACATTATAATAGAAAACTGGGACTTTAGTTACATTAAAATGGGGGGGTAGTCACAGCAGTGGCTGTGCTGTACTGGGTTGTATATGTGTACATCTGGTCAAATATAAAACCATTGGATACAATAGGTTACAAATGACAGAGGGGCATTCTGGCAATCTTACGGGTTTGGTCTTTAGATTCCACAATTTCATTTAGCTTTGTCTTGAAAGACTCAACATCAGCTAGATGACAACTTTATGCAATTAGTTCCACACTCCTACAATTCTTTGTGTAAAGAAGTGCCTTGCTATTTAACATAGATGGCTTTCTTCCTGTATTAAATGTATCTACAAATAAATAATTGCATGATTTGTTAATGTGAGAGGTTGCATGGTCTCATAACATCATTGTACATTTGTCACTACCAGGGTGTAGTATCAAAAACATCTATATGCATTTAATTTGTAATTGAAGTTATCTATTTGGGTGCTTCATTCTTCAAATTCGAGTTCACAAACAAATCCTACAATCACCTTTTTTTTTTGTTCCCCCTATTTCATGTACGCTAATGCAACTCATTACAACCATTAGGGGCCTGTGATTTCCAAAAAAGTGAATATTCATCTTTTTTATTTATCTGCCTACGCTTGGGCTTTTCAATTCAACACAAATTCTCCACAGCACCTCCCATCAAAAAGGTGTCGACTGGCCTCTGGGCTGAGCCGAGACTGAGCTCGATATTCAAATCGCAGTGCATTGACGGCTTTCTCTTTAAGGAGCTCCGCTGGCCGTGGCAAACCCTCCCCCCTTTCCCGACTCTCCTCCCCGAGTCCGGCTGCGCTAGCGCCGCCTGTGGATGTGCATGATCTCCGCGGAATAACAGCCCGTCTGCCCGCTCCCGGAGCCGAGTCCTCAGTGGAGCGCAACCGGACGCAGCCGCCCGCTCACCCGCCTTCGCTTCGGACATGATCCCGGTGATCCGGAGATGAGGCTCCGAAATGGCACCTTCCTAACTGTCTTCTTCTTCGGGCTGTGCGGCTTCATCTCGCTTTCTTGGTACACCGCATACAGCAACCCAAAAGGTAACGTGTCTGAGCATCGCCGTGTTTCTACTGCCTTTTGGAAAGCGTTGGAGATTGCATTTCTCCCCCGTTTGCCCAGCTGTCATTTTGTTCCAGTGTGCGCTCTGTCGGTCCACGGTAGCCCGTGCTTTGTGTGTGTAGGGACATGCATCACATCTCCTCACCTCATCTCTGGGAAGAAGCGCTTGAGCAACACCATGTTCAGTGCTAGTTCAGATACCTTTGTTGGATACTTTATGCGCGCCTGCCCTCCGGAACCAGGACGGGTTCTAGAGCGCTAATGTGAAGCGATTACATAAACGCTGCTCTAGAACCCGGTGTGCACAGATCGGTGATCGGTGAAGGGGTGCATTTCCACCTGCACCACATGAACGGGCGCCAGGTCACCCCGCAAAAGCTGCTTTTTTTCTTTTCTTTTTTTTGGTCTCGGTGCTGTCACACATTTCTCATCTGTAGGGTTTCCCAGGTGTTTACGGGGCCTCGGTGGTCTGATGATTCCCCAGCAGTGTTTTAAGATGGTGATGGTTGGATGTGATTGTGACACTTCATCGGCAGGATCGATGCACTCTGGATCAAACGGTGCATGTAATTATGAATATTGAAGTGAGACAGGATTGACAGCGGGAGCTTGGCTGGCCTGGGTCAGACACGTTGTTGTGAAATTAGATCAATCTAGGTGTTTTTGTGGAATTTCCCATTGCTTCTTTTAAACAGCTGGACAGATATTTCTATGCCGACTTCTCTCAGCGTGCTTTTTGCATGTGTTGTTTTCAACTTCACGCCCATATTTAACAATGGCAAGAACTGATTGCATTTATTTATTATGTGTTTGTCAATATGGGAAATAGAGTAGCTTCAATGCAATGGGAAACAATATTAGTGTCGCGATCAGCTCAAAAGTTTAGCTATTGAAACCTAAACTACAGCCGTCTCTTTTACACGATATGTTCCGTTTGCGACAAATATTCATGTTCCTGTTATTGGGTAGAGTGCGACAGTTTTTAATTATGACGTCACGCTAAGCTACACTATCCAATACACAAACATCGATAGCGACGCGTGGTGGATGACAACCCCTGCATCTAACTTTGCAGTTTTTAAGTTTGGGGTTTCACTAATATTACTCATAGCAAGTGATATTTTGTGCCAAACAATGCTTGCTTGATTGTCTGAAGACAGTGGGTTTTAAAAGATGTTGCACATAAATGTAAAACAAAAAAAACCACTAATTACAAGAATACTAAAAGAGCCATATTATAAAAACACAGTGGCCATTTATTCCTCCTTTAATGAAGCATAGTCATAATAATAAGTACACTAGAACGTTTACATTGAAGTTTTTGGAAAGCATACCAAATCATTACAAATTCTTATAGAATTTATAAGGGTGGAATAGCTCTGGCAGATTGAAAACCTTATCTTAACCCAGCTGTTATATATGTTCCTGACGGTGTTAATGTGAAATCTTAACCAAGAGAGTATAATTAATCTTTGCATCCCTGTACTGCTGATTGGGATCCAGTTAGCAGGAGAATGCAAAGCAGCTTCACTTCCCAGGCACGGAACAGACCCAACACACAGATTGTGTTGCACGGAGGCGCACTGGACTGAGTCCTGGCCATCTCAGTTTTCCTGTAACTAGATCGAGTGGAGTTAGTGTCATGTTATATTGGATATGCATATGATCGAAACGCTTTTACGTCTGATAATTCCATCCAATTAAAACATGCCACCTGTCAGTGAATGTAGAATAAAGTTGTAATTGTTTCCACTTCTCTCGAGCCAGTCTTTCCGCATTCTTTACAGCAGAGGAAAAAAATCGTAAGAAATGTACATCCTTTGTGATTCATTGTGACTTCAAATACACTTGCATATCCCGTTAAATATGTTTCCCTGCTGTCTGTCCTTAGGATGCTCTGTTGCAGCAATATCTACTTCTGCGTAATGCCTGTCAGAGATTAAATGAAATGAGATAGGACTCCTAGAACCAGATCAGCGCTACATAGATGTAAGGGTGTAGTGCTTCAAACAAAGGATTTTGTGCACAGAGAGACACTCCTTTGACAAGTTTGCTCAGTGGCAAATAGTGGAACGATTGCTCGGCTAAGGAATTCTACTACAGGAAGCACAAACCACAATGGTGAGCCACCGAGCATGTTTTTTGGACTCGAGCATCATCATAATTCCTGCAGGTTGTTGAGGATTTTTGAAAAACATTGGGTAGCAGGATTAAGGGTAGAGTAAATTCCCAGGTATTTGATGTAATATTGAGAAGTGTTTTTTTTAAATATAAGTGGAAGGTAAAGATAAACAACAATTATGTGGTAAGGCAAACCGTGTTTGTGCAAGTTTTTAAGGCTTCAGGTTTAACATAACATCTGTATTACCTAAAGAAAGTGGTTATATAGTTATGAAGTCTGGAAGGGGAATGAAAATCGATGAAATAGATTCTTATGCTTACACTGAATCTTTATCTTTCCAGACAGCTTCTCAGTGAGACATATGCTGATGGCATGCACATGCAGTGTGAGCACGGTCCAACTCCATGCATCATCATCATATGCAAGGCATCATCGTTAATTTATAACATTCTTCCTGAATATGAATACTGTAGGTGGTATAAATTAAATCTGTTTGATGTATGTAGATATTCTCTGAATTGCTCATGTAGTTTACAAACATTTTCTATTGTATAGATCTTTATGCAGAGATTAGGCTAATTTATGGGTGGTTTATCTGGAACAAGTGACGCAGCAGTATCTAATCATAATGTAAAGAGTAATGGCTCATTAGGTGTTCAAGGTAATGCCATTTCGGGGCATGTGGTATGTGCAGGTTGTGTATTAGATTGTGTTATTCTGAATGCATGGGTCAACGGACACCGCTATGGACGCTGTTGTAGGAAAATGAAGGCTGATCGGTTTCTTAGTTCCTCTAAGACAACAGGAGTCGCTTGCTAGTCAGTTGATTGTATTCCCTGCAGCAGCCTAATTTGAAGGAAATAATTTGATCATAGTATGTTCACAACCAAAGTGGTTTGTTATCCCTGATCGTAATGCACAGGAGGCTACAGCTCACAGTTTTCTGTAGGCCAAGTTCCTGAGATGCTACACACATTATACACATACCATTATATTGATCGAATGTCAACGCATATTGGGAAAATATCTGGAAATATCATGCATTTGTAGTAGTTAAGTATAAAAAGGCTTTTGACAAAGATTTCAGTGTGTTGGCTGATAGGGGCATTGTTTTCCTATTTTGGTTTCTAATTTTATATATTCTTTTTTTTTTCCATCTCTGGTGTCGTCTTGAAGAAACTGATGTCAAAGGACAATGCAGCTTGAGCTCATTTTTCTGGTAATTTCCTGCCCTTTGGTCAGAGATGGTGCAGTATCATGTTGTCTGCTTCAAACTAAACAGGTCAATAGATGACACAGATATTCCCTTTCTGAGTTGAGATTGTCTCAAGAGCGGAGTGGATGACGTTCAGATAATGGAAATGGGACCCCCATATGTATTCAGAACAGTTCACCAGTGGTTTTTTGAAAGAAAATGTAATTTGAGGTGAACAAATTCTTGGACTGGCTTGGGCAATTGGATATCTCATAGAAATGTTGAAAAGGGGGGAGAACATCTTTATGTTGTACTAATGTAGTATTGCAGATTGTACCTATACAAACCATTTGGTATTGTTTGAACAAGATAACCTGATCTATTTTTAAGCATGTCAGACCACTCTTTCCATTCACAAGCCAGGCATTGTAGTTCGAAATGCAAGCTTCAATGCATAGTAATATCTGAACATCACTTTGCACTATTGTCACCCTTTGATAATGTTCAGGGGCCAGAGATAAATGTCTCAGGTTTGGATTGGCTACTGTTAAAATTTATCATAGTGTTGTATTTGTGTTAAAAATAAAATAAAAAGTGAAATTTGCAACTGCGCATCTGGGGAATGTAATTGTGAATAACATTAAAATAAAATTCTCTTGTGCACAAGATAACTAGCATGCCTCCAGGGCACTTAATTTAAAACGTCAGAGCTATGCCAGCTTCATAAAGAGAGACAACATTTGAGATATTGTAAGGTCAAGCTGGCTAATGAGTAGAATACGATTCTGTTACTCGCACATAGATGGGAAAATAACTGCTTGGATCACACATTTACATTCGGTGTACTTTGATTTATGAAATAAGTCTGTCCGTCACATTTAAACGAACCAGCATTCTAGTTTGTCCTGTTACTTGTCAGTTGCAATGTAATGGAGACTATGTTGACCATCTCGATTTCTTTCAACAGTACAAAACTCCATTGAAAGAAACACCTGTAAAATTGGCAGAGACAATGCACAAATGTGTCGTTGACCTGTCACATGGTTTGGCATTCTCTTTATTTTTCTCAAAGCTGTATAAATGGGATACAGTTTCATGAGAAACGTAATGTGATTTCCCTCTTCCCCCAAACTAATAAAGATGAGCTGCGATTTAGTCAAGATATTTCGGAGCTCTGGAACAAGACACATAACTGGACTCTGAAATGAATAACAAAAGTGGATTAAGTTGTGTGTGTGTGTGTGTTATATATAGGTAACAGCTTTAACTGTCGCTGACATGCACCTTTTCTTTTTTCCTTTGTGAGACAGTCATGTGTGAGGATGTATTATTTCTCAGTGTTGCTATGAAAAGTTTGCATCATTCTATTCAGACTCTCCTGAAGGTCTCACTTTTATAAACCATCTGAATATGTGCCACAGTGCGGTAATGACTTGTGAGATTTACTTTTCATCCTTGATCCTGCAGCTCTTGTGTGTTGCCATGGTGCTGGTTACAAATAAACCTCTAGATGATTCTTACCCGGTCTGTGTCTGCTGGGCTTTGTTGTTAACCAGGATCTCCTGGATTCATGGCAACTCACTTAAACGGGCTTAAACAGTCCTCGGAAAGGTTGTTGTCTTCCCTGGGCAAGGTCACAGAGACGTCTTTGCATTGCTTTGCTTTGCTTTGCTTTGCTTTGCTTTACTTTAAGTGAATATCACACGGAAATGTAAAGTGGTAGGACAGTACCTCCAGTTTGACCTGTGCTTCTGGCTGTGTGCTGCTACTACTTACCGAACAAACTGTAAATGTAGCAAACAAGCACAAGCACTTGTTAAAGAATGCATTGTTCCCCCCAACAAAAGCAGAGCGAGTTTGTGTAGGAATCCAGGTGGTTGCTGTTCATTATTAATGAGACTTCTGCATTACCTCTTGATTTCAATATGTGAGACACGTGTGAATGAACACCTGTGCTCAATTCCTAGGATGCATTGCATTTACTGCCCCTATTTAAGCTGCCCAAGCAACTGTTCTCAGTAAGTAATTATCTTCCACAGAGTACTTTTTAAGACTCATTGTTTCCTGAATTTCTTTTGAAAAGTCCCCATGAATACCCTTCTGTCCCATCGTAGGGATGGACAAACACATGAAACGTGCAGGTGGAGGTTTTTCAAGAAGCGAATGAGAGCAAATGTGTAGGAACTTTTTTTTCTTTCTTTCTTTCTTTTGAAAAGCTTTGCGAAGCCCCCGGAGGAATACAATTGGCATTTCCTGTGACAGAGATGGGGAAACCTTGGCATTTACACTCGGCTTCACCACAAGGAATTTGTTTCTGCCCAACTTATGATTTAATTGGACTTGAGCTATATGAATAAAACCATTTACTACCTGGTAAGAATAGAGCCTAGCTATTAAAAAAGGAAGATAAAGAGAGGAAGAATCCTTGGCCTAACAAGGCAGTACTGGGTCACTGAATGTGGCCTAGTGGTTTGTATCTTTTGCATTGTTCTGTGCTGGCCCAAATACATATTCACATTCTGATCTATTGCTATTCCACTCTGCTGTTGTTGCTGCCGCTTTGATTTCTGTAGTGTCCTCTTCACCACAGCATTCCCTTTTATTCCATGCTGCACAAAATGTCTTCATTGTATTACACCAGATGTAATAATCTATTTCCACAAAGCTGACAAGGTTCACGAGTGAATAAAAATAACACACACACAATGTACACCTATTTAAAGAGTTGTAATTGTCAACAAGATGTGCTTACGGCATTGTTTTGGAACACAATATACAAAAACATGTCTGATGAGTCAGATGACACTTGGCATGATATTGGCTATGAGCAAATGTTTCAGTTAGTAGGAAAGAGGGTCATTTTGAGGTTTGGAAACAACTTCAGTTTGAGGTTATTGAGAGCTGGGAAGAGGTAAATGGGAGTTCACCTCTTGTACTTTTGTGTTTTTTCCATCATAAAAGCATGTTCTTTTTTCAGTAGAAAGCTGATCTTGGCTTAATGTAAGTATGTATGTATGTAAGTTTGGCTGACACGTGACAGAGCATTTTAAATGAAATCTGTGTTCAAAGAAATGTAAAGAAATGGCAAATGACAATGAGGTTGCACTTACTGTTTTGTTTAAATAGGAAACTAAAATGCTGCAATGGATGTTCTCCTTAACTTTGGCCTTGTGAAAAAGCAAAGCACTTCAGGCAATGGCTGCAAGTTGGTTGTCTGCAGAGGACTTGTAAGAAACCTTTATTTTTCTGACTGGCGTGTAGCCCAAGGACAAAATACCAACAGACCCTTGTCAGAATCTTAAATCTGGACACTTCTAAGGAGAATCCCCTCGGATAATGTGGCCTATGTTTGCCCCGTCACAAGCCCTCCATTCACACTGCATCAAGAACGGAATTCATCCCTTTCTCCTTGCCTTTCTGCTGGTGAAGCAAGCACAACACCGTGGGGTAGACCAAGCGGCTCTGAGGAAACATGTTACCACGGGTAGGCAGTCAGAAAGGACACAGGGAGCAGACAAACCCAATCTTTCTGACATGACCTTACAGGTTTATCTTGATGTTGATTTTTATGTTTATGTACTGTATGAGGCAAAAGGGAAAAGTGTGTTTGGGAAAAACTGGCCACAGTGCAGTGCTTCAAGTCATCATCGCTTGAATCTGCTTTCCTCTGTCTTAGTAATGGTGTTTTAAAATCCGATAGCTGTACCCTTGGGTTTGTGCTCTGTTGGAGTCAGTGCTGCTTCACCTGTCTTTCTTGGCTGTTTTGGATTTTGTGGAGTGCCCAAACTTCACACTTTAATTCTGCCTTTTAAAAGGTGATTGATGATGATCTTGATCATATGGGGAGAAGATTGTCAGTTTGAAAAGGGACACATCACTTGCACCTTGTTGATGTTGTAATTCCGCCCATAATTTTCTGAAGGTATATTTAAATTGTATACACGCAAACATAGGATACTTATGTTCAGCAAACCACTGTTCATCTTCTGCTTCTATAAAATGCAAATGCACGAAGTCAGTTACCAGTTAAATTGATGAGCTGCTCACACAGCATGCAATAATCATATAATTGCCATTGAAAACACTGCCTCAAATTAATTTATTTTACACAGTGTGATGAATTCTGCCTACAGCCAATTCTTCCAGCCCTGATAAGCAGCCTGACTCTCTAGGTTTGGTTGTAGAGAGTATTGGAGTCCAGCAAACTGGAGTCCTGGCTCACGTGCCCCCTGTGAGATGCATCTTCATTACAAGAGTCATTTTTTCCTGTCTGCAGTTGTTTTTCCTCTCTCAAGAATATTAGGTTACACTAGTAAATCATCATACAGGGCTCATTCAGTCAATGCTATGATAAAAATATTAAAAGAGCTTCCAGTAATGCCCTTGTTATTCAAGTACTAAAGTTCAAAAGACTGTTTTCTTCCTTAAGTTTATTTCACAGCACAATTCTATTGTTGTATTCAATACAATGAAGGAAGTGGCTGAGCTGTGAACTTTAAATCTAATATTTGTATATAACGTGTTAAAGATATGAGAGGGGGGGAAAAGATGCAGGTCAATTTAATCTCAGCTGTTCCTGAAATAACTTGATCTTGTATTTCCAGTAATCAGATGAAGAGGAAATAATAATTATAAACTGTATTTTTAAAATCTGCAGATAGAATGAACAGGTTTGAATAGCTCAGCATGTGGTACAGGGCTTTCTTGAACGTCTCTAAACAAGCTGAGTGGGAACCGAGGTCATCGGCTTGGTCTTGTTAAAGGGGATTACAATTTAAACTCACTTGGCCTCTATTTTGCCATTTGCCAAAATGTTACTTTATTAACAGAATGCACATTTGGGTTTTATTTCTGTCTCTATTGCTTTGACCTTAAAAATATAGTCTAATTATTTTTATTGTGCCAAAATAGTTTATTTAAATGTTAATTTACTTTATTTTAGATCACTTAAACTGTTAAAGGTCTATTTTTATTTTACTTTATTGTATTTATATATTATTTTATTCTACTGTACATCTGTTTTATGTTTACCACTGTAAAGCGCTCTGTGGCCACCTTGCGAAGGGCACTATACAAATAAAATTGATTGATTTTATAAGGATTTGGTGATTTATAAGGATTATAAGGTTTGGAGATCATCTTGCTTTGGTGCCAAAACTCAAGTCAACTGTTTGCCTGCATCTTCATCTCTGAGTTCATGTTCAATCAGCCGTTGTTTCCATCTGCAGCAGATTGGCTGTGATTTAAACCAGTGTAGCCAACAGGTCATGGATTGAGTATGGACTGTAGAAGAAGCTGTGGTATCCTTCTGTCCAGTGGGATGCCATGTATCTAGATTACAGGTTTGCATCTAAACAAGCAACCATCTGTTCCTGGACAAGGCCTGTTTTTAGTTTATTTGTGAATTTGTGTTAAATATCCAAAACACCAGAGTGCAGTGAGAAGTATGGCGTGCGCATGCCAATGGGCTTAAAGCCCAGAATGCATTTACTCCAGATTTAAGATCGCATCACAAGAGAAGTCTTTAGACTCATACTTGAGTATTTGCATACTGATGTTTAAATGGCTTACCGAGATATTGACCATGAGTGTATAAAGTGGCCATTGTAAAAGGACCTAGATGGAAACTCTGTGATTGTATTGTATGGGCCAATATACTTCCCTTAAGTTGCTTAGCCCACCAATTTAAACCAGTGCATAACAGCTTATTTGGATAAGATAAGTCTAATGCCTTACCCTTTAGTGTTGTATTAATTTCACCTTGCTTATGATAGCATTGGTACTCTTATCTCCTGGCCCTGTTTCTCTAAGAAGCTACACCATTGATTGCTGTGCTGTTGAGATCATGCTTGTTTACCTTCCGGCTACTCTGTGCATTGTTGCCAAGGTGTCATGTTATCTGTCAGTGGACAACAAAGCAATGTGGTTAGGATGGACAAAGAAAAAAGTGTTGGGTAACAAACCCCAGGCAGATTTGAGTATTAAATTACTTAAATGAAATGGAGTTACAGATTTAAAAACATAATCTAGGCATGTTAAACATAATTTAAAGGAATACGTATGTTCAACTTGCTATAATTTGAGTTTCTTCTCATACGTTAATGTGTTAAGTCAGACAATAGTGCTAACACAACACAATGTTTCTCCACGGCATGATATGCAACAAGGCATCTATACATTTGCAATTGTATAAAATAAAGACTGCAAACTAAAGTTAAATGTTACATTCGTAAATACAATTTCAGTTATAAAGGGATATATTGCAAATGCAACATAATTGCCTTTGTATGAATTCTATACATTCAAAATATTATCCAGGCTTTTCAAGAGAGGAGCACTCAAAAGATTGTACATCCCCTGTCTTGACAACAAGACAAGACACACACACGCATGCATAGTGAAAAAAGACGTGCAAAACAAGTGCAGGCCGTTAATGTGAAAACATGAAAATCAGGAGAAGCTTCTCAAATAGAAACGTACTCATTTATATTTACTTTCACTTTCAAGCATATATCAGTTTCAAGCATATGACTTTGTTCTCTCAATAACTGTTGGTTCTTGTGTATGCCCAGATTATGTCAAAACTGTGAACACTATCAAGTCTTGCTACAACACTGTGAGAACTTGGAACTAGAACTTTCAATTTACATGTGGGTCTATTATTATTTTTTTTTTTGCTGTGATCTGGTCTGCATTTGAATATTTGGTTTCTTTTTGCAGATATCATATCTGCATCTCTTGCTTTCTTTATCAGACACAATCCCCTAAGAGGGGTTGTCAGCTCTTTTACTGCCATGCCTTCAGCACAGAGAATTTGCAATGTAACTCTCTTAAGGAAATGTGTAAGAGGGAGATGTGTAAAGAAAACAATAACTTTAAGCAGTGAGGGTAATGGTATTATTCCAAATGACACTTAGAACAGGGGATGTGCCAACTGACTGGAAGACGGCAAATGTCATACCAATCCACAAGAAAGGGGCAAAACTGAGCCATGAAATTACAGACCAAACAGTCTCACCTGCATCACCTGTAAAATGTTGGAAAAAATTATTAGACAGAAAGTAGAGGAGCATCTAGAGTTTTTTGAACATTCAACTGCAGCTGTAGATCATGTGAAAGCATATGATATGATATACTTAGATTTTCAAAAAGCTTTTGATAAGGTTCCACACCAAAGACTGATCCTCAAATTGGAAGCTGTAGGCATTCAGGGTAATGTAAGTAGATGGATTATGAACTGGTTGATGTACAGGAAACAGAGAGTGTCAATTAGAGGAGTTGCTTCTAACTGGAGTGAGGTTGTTAGTGGAGTTCCACAGGGATCAGTATTAGGGCCTTTGCTTTTTCTAATCTATATTAATGATCTGGACTCTGGGATAGTTAGCAAACTTGTCAAATTTGCAGATGATACTGAAATAGGTGGCTCAGCAGATACAATCTCGGCAGCACAGGCTATTCAAAGGGACTTAGATAATATTCAGTTATTGGACGACACCTGGCACTATGGGAGGAATAAAACTAGATGAAGTAACGCATGAGAGACCTAGGAGTCTACGTGGACTCCTCACTTTCTCCATTCACACAGAGAGTCGTCACAATCTGAAACAAACTCCCCAGCGATGTGGTTGAAGATGAAAATTTGGGAACATTTAAAAATAGACTGGATGGGATCCTTGGATCACTTACTTATTAATGGACACCAAACGAGCACGATGGGTCGAATGGCCTCCTCTCCTTTGTAAACTTTCTTATGTTCGTATGTACTCTATTCTATTCTTACTACAGTTAAACATATATTAATTAAAACTTATCCTAAGGATTAGCCTAGGACAGGATATTATGCCTTACCCTAGTCTCTCTTTATTACACAATGCCCATCTGTGACCTAACTATTCAGCATTTCCAAAAATGTCTACAGTTAAGGCAGGCAGAACATCATCCTGGTTTATCAAGTGAAAACATTCACAGCAGCATTGTTTACATTATTAAATGCTATCCCTGGGTAGGGTGAGATTGCGTCACTGTAACTCCTCTAAATGGGTTAATGGGATCAATTTCTGGTCTTGTGGGACAACATTCCAATCATGTGGAACTGAAAACGCAAACACTGCCTCCTGTTCCCTTTGTTTCCTGGCCCTGGCACATCAACAATTCAGACTGATCAAAGATACGGCCTTCTGTCATTTTTAATGAAATACATTTGTTTTCTGGAAAAAATAAATTAAACACTTAGAATCTGTAAACTAACTGGCTGTTTCCCAGTGTTTTTTTTTTTTTTTTAATAACAGTACAATATGATGAAACCAGAGTTTTCTAGCTTCCTGCATTACTGTGTGGGACTTTATTATAATACCTCTTTGTGAAGGAATGTGTTTAAGTACCTGTGTGATTTCCTCCCTTACTTTTGGTGTGCGTATGTGTGTGTGTGGCATTTGATGTCTTGTAATCTTGTGAAGTGGGAAGTAGTGATTGTGTCACTGTATCATGTTACAGAATCTAATACAATTTTGAGAAGCATGTTGCGTTTTGTTATCGGAGAATGTTACTCTAACGTAAGCAGAACAGTTACTCTTTTTTCCCTTCTTTTTTATTTAAATGTTAGCAAAGTTAATGACAGATATACATCAAGATTAAAGGACATTAAAAAAACAAAAACATTTTTCCTAATATGAATATAATCAGAACAGCCAGGGGTATGAAATGCAAATGTAAGTAAATTATCTGAGACAACAACATTAAATATTTCCTGGCATAGTTTTCCTTGTACATAAAATACTCAAATAACTATCTCATTACAAGCATCATAACTTTATCAACAACGTCACCGAAAAATAGGTTTCTTTCACTAGATGCTGAATCAAACAAACAATTTGCTTTCTTCCCTTAAACATGAACTTGCTCCTGGAAAGAGAACTGCAGGGAATCCCTAGGTAATTTCCTCTCTTTCTGCTCTTGAGAAAGCAGCCTTGACCTTAATTGGCATTTCAGAATGCATCATTTTTTATTTAAACAGTTGTACAGATTGTCACAATTGTGTGCATTCCAATGACTGCTGGGATAAATGCACTTAATTGGCAGCATTTTGCTTTCCCAGAGGTATTGTGCCTTAAATGACCTCCAGGCTAAATGCCTCTATGGCTTTACAGTTAAGGGGTCTTCACACAGACCTTCTCAGTTGAATCCCAATTCTGTTGCTGTCTACCTGAGGCCTGTAATTTGGGGACTGAGCTGAATGCTAAGCCTCTTGCTAGTTTTTATTTTTCCTTATTTGTAATTTCTCTCCTGCATTTAACTTTTTTGATTAACTTTATTACGGGCTGTGGCATGCCCTGGTTCCATATTTTGTAAGATGTACATTCATTTAGTGGCCTTTATTCACAAAAATACCATTAACAAGTTGTGGTGGAGCAGGTTCATGAATGTGTATTTAGCAGTACGTTTTTGAATGTGCTTTTTCACATCTCTGAAAAGATCTTACAGGTGGCATCATCAGTGACTGATCTGTGTGCTCCGTGCATTTACAACTGAAGGCCAGCTGTGCGATTTGTTTGTTTTAATCATCACCTTGTGGAAAGGGATGAAGGAAGTGTCTTTGCCTTCCAAGACTGAAAGGAATTTTGTTGCTTCCGATGTGACTAGATTTGTATTTTAAAGAAGCAGGGCTGCACTTTGTGAGAGAACCTGCAGATTTGTGTGCTCTCTACCCTCTCCCACTGGGGACGATTCTCTTCTTGGAAATAATGTTTTCTGAATGCTTTGATCACAGTCTTGCAATTGCCCATTCATATTTCATTCTTTATTTCGCATAGAAGATCAACAATATCTTTTTTTTAACAGTTCTGGATATTTCTACAACTCTGTCGTCCCCAACAATTTGCACATCCTGTATTTAATATGCACTTCAGATTAAATTAGTTTTCACAATGATCAGGTCTGCAAAATAATAGAATACAGCTTTCATATTTGCACACACTACCATTGGCTGCTATTTTGTCTTCTTCGCTAAATTGAATGCAATATCTGTTTTTTTTGGATTGAAATAACTCTTTTATCTTCTTTGTCATTGGTAACTTTTTACCTGACGTAGTGCTTTTGAAACACTACAGTGCATCGTCAAATCCTCGGCTATGTTCACACACTGCAATTGGTCCCTTTGGGACATTAATTTATAGTGGCTGCTACCCTGCTTGTCATAAGCCTTTGGCCTTTCCACCTTGGCAGACACATAATGAAAACTCAACCCCTTAATTGGACAGCAGTCTTTGACACATAGTTTTGTAGCGACCTGATCTTTTTCTATATACTGTGACATATGATGGCCTGTTGAAGATTATATATGGTAGACAGTTCAGTTCAGTTCAGTTACATCAAAACAATGCATGGAGTCTTGTGATGGGCTGTTTTGTTCAAATGTTTGGAGGTAGTGTAGGGTGAAACCTGCATTTGCACTGTTTATTGCACTGACTGTCCTATAATAAGCCTAATTTAAATTCTAAGTTATTTGATTATGATTTGGTCTGTCATTTTGATTATACTTGCTTATTATGATATCACATTGAGTTTAAGCCATTCGTTGTGAATGGATATGTTTTGAATTCAACACTCAGGCTTCTAAAAGCACACTTTATTTTCTCCTGCAGAGTCCTTGTTGACTTTAATTGTGTAAATGTCTTGACAACTTTAACATATGAATCCAAAGCGCCCTGCCGAGTGTTTTTTGGCCTCTTCGCTCAAGTGAGGTAGTCTAACACTGTGATGCGATGACAGCAGATTCAAGCCCATTCTGCAGCCAGACCTTTTAATGGTGAAATCGAAGACCGATTTCGGCTATTTTCTCCTAGTGCATGGAGCGGGTGAAATGAGCACACTGTTTTACATTTCCAGGACTGTGGTATATTTGTGTCTCATCTCCTAACAGGATATTTCACTCTGAGATTCTACTGCTCGGCTTCCTCACTGGAGGCTCGGAGCTAATGGTCCCCCAGTGCTGCAAACAGGCAATTACTGTGCCTTGTGGGAGTTTCTCACTCCACCTGTTTATTTTGATAAGAGAAGGCCAGGCATTGCTCCAAATGTCGGGAGAAAAAGAGATCTCAGGAAATCAGCCTACAGGCAAGACTCCTACATTGCTAAAGGGAGGTGGCACAGCCCTAATGGACACTACAGTGCCTACAGATGTGTGCCGATTCAGTGGAAAAACCCATTCACCTCTGTATGTTCGTTAGTTGGCTTTTGAAATCATAATGTCTAAAACTGAAAATCTTGCAAGCTAATTGAATTGCATACAGTAATGTGTAAGCATTCATTATTTTTGTATACTAGGTAGAGTCACCATACTGTTATTATCATAAAAGCATCAGTAATATTTTGTATTTTTCATGGGGGAAACCGGATTGGGCCTAACCTTCAGTTCTGAATTAGATGCATGTGCAGTGAGATGATTGTGAAAGAATTAGGTTAATAAGTGATCCCTGAAGTAAATTTAATGTTTTCTTTCTAGTGTACGGAGTTCAGTATCTGACAATTCTTGAGTTGTTTTTATAAACTTGCGCCCTATGGAACCTCAGCATAAGAAAGCTGTTCTCCGGCACATTCGGTTTTAATTGCCTTCTACTCACAGCACAGCTTCAGTGGCTCTGGATGAAAGCACATTTGAGTGCGATGATACTGAAAACCTAGGAGCTGAAAGAAGATTGAGAATAATATGCCTTTACTCCATTAAAATAAAAACAAAGGCAGTCTCTGAGTTTTATAGTTTTTAAACTTATCTGTGTTATGCTATAAATATCCTTCCCTTAGAATTAGAATTTGAGATTCATCAAGTGCTTACATGTTTCTGAGAATTTCTTCACAGAAATACATAACCAATGATTATAGTTGTATTTTTTAAATATGCATTTGCAAAGCAGGTCTTATAGTAAATTGTTTTATCTAGGAGGTTCCATGATGTTGTGATTGCCATAGCATTCTTTGAGACGAGAAAAAAAAACTGGCCATACACAAGAACTCAGTATCAAGACATTTTACGGCAAAACAAACACAAATGGAAAACGCACAATATGAATGTGTGTGCCTCCCATTCTAATGAGTACTCTAAGTTTGGATATCTACCTGGATTATCTGACTGCAGATGCTGTTTTTTGTTAAAACTGTGTGACAGATTGATACAGGCCTCTGGGAAAAGCACATCGTTCAGGATGCAGTCGACTACAGACCCGAGGCCAACTTCAGATTTATCATTCAAAGACTTGGTGTGTTAAGGCTTCCAGATGGATTGAGTAGTAGATTGCAAAGGCACCATGGGAAGTTGACTATTGAAAATGACTTTTTGCTGTGAAAGTGAAAATCAAACTGTAATCATGTTTTTGTGTAGTGCAAGTAACTTCCTTATCCTCATCACTTCTCAAAAGCCTTTTTTTGCAATTAATTTTACTACATAAAACTATTTATTGCATATAAAAGCTTTGCTAACTAGCTGACTGCTTTTTAACTGTGCAATGTTGCCAAATGCTCTAAGAAAAAAAAAACCTCATTTACAGCATTGCCTGTTTTTCCTCACTCCTCTTCAGAATTTCCACTTTGCATTCTTTACTTGTAATAACAGCACCCTGCAACTCCTGTCAATATATCACTTTGAGCAATGCAGAATAAACGACTCTGATCAGACTGATTGAGTAGCTGCCACTCTGTAGAGCTCTTCATGTTAATTGTGAATTCTGAGGGACAGCAAAAGCTGTCTCTCTTGACCTACCTACCTATTTACCTTGAGGTATTTAAGTATTCCCTATATGTGTGTGCATGTGTGCATACAGTGGGGGAAAAAAGTATTTGATCCCCTGCTGATTTTGTACGTTTGCCCACTGACAAAGAAATGATCAGTCTATAATTTTAATGATAGGTGTATTTTAACAATGAGAGACCAAAAAAATCCAGAAAAACACATTTCAAAAAAGTTAAAGGATTATTAGGAACACCTGTTCAATTTCTCATTAATGCAATTATCTAACCAACCAATCACATGGCAGTTGCTTCAATGCATTTAGGGGTGTGGTCCTGGTCAAGACAATCTCCTGAACTCCAAACTGAATGTCTGAATGGGAAAGAAAGGTGATTTAAGCAATTTTGAGCGTGGCATGGTTGTTGGTGCCAGACGGGCCGGTCTGAGTATTTCACAATCTGCTCAGTTACTGGGATTTTCACGCACAACCATTTCTAGGGTTTACAAAGAATGGTGTGAAAAGGGAAAAACATCCAGTATGCGGCAGTCCTGTGGGCGAAAATGCCTTGTTGATGCTAGAGGTCAGAGGAGAATGGGCCGACTGATTCAAGCTGATAGAAGAGCAACTTTGACTGAAATAACCACTCGTTACAACCGAGGTATGCAGCAAAGCATTTGTGAAGCCACAACACGTACAACCTTGAGGCGGATGGGCTACAACAGCAGAAGACCCCACCGGGTACCACTCATCTCCACTACAAATAGGAAAAAGAGGCTACAATTTGCACAAGCTCACCAAAATTGGACAGTTGAAGACTGGAAAAATGTTGCCTGGTCTGATGAGTCTCGATTTCTGTTGAGACATTCAGATGGTAGAGTCAGAATTTGGCGTAAACAGAATGAGAACATGGATCCATCATGCCTTGTTACCACTGTGCAGGCTGGTGGTGGTGGTGTAATGGTGTGGGGGATGTTTTCTTGGCACACTTTAGGCCCCTTAGTGCCAATTGGGCATCGTTTAAATGCCACGGCCTACCTGAGCATTGTTTCTGACCATGTCCATCCCTTTATGACCACCATGTACCCATCCTCTGATGGCTACTTCCAGCAGGATAATGCACCATGTCACAAAGGTCCAATCATTTCAAATTGGTTTCTTGAACATGACAATGAGTTCACTGTACTAAACTGGCCCCCACAGTCACCAGATCTCAAGCCAATAGAGCATCTTTGGGATGTGGTGGAACGGGAGCTTCGTGCCCTGGATGTGCATCCCACAAATCTCCATCAACTGCAAGATGCTATCCTATCAATATGGGCCAACATTTCTAAAGAATGCTTTCAGCACCTTGTTGAATCAATGCCACGTAGAATTAAGGCAGTTCTGAAGGCGAAAGGGGGTCAAACACAGTATTAGTATGGTGTTCCTAATAATCCTTTAGGTGAGTGTACATTGATTTGCATGTTAATGAGGGAAATAAGTATTTGATCCCCTATCAATCATCAAGATTTCTGGCTCCCAGGTATCTTTTATACAGGTAATGAACTGAGATTAGGAGCACTCTCTTAAAGGGATTGCTCCTAATCTCAGCTCGTTACCTGTATAAAAGACACCTGTCCACAGAAGCAATCAATCAATCAGATTCCAAACTCTCCACCATGGCCAAGACCAAAGAGCTGTCCAAGGATGTCAGGGACAAGATTGTAGACCTACACAAGGCTGGAATGGGCTACAAGACCATCGCCAAGCAGCTTGATGAGAAGGTGACAACAGTTGGTGCGATTATTCGCAAATGGAAGAAACACAAAATAACTGTCAGTCTCCCTCGGTCTGGGGCTCCATGCAAGATCTCACCTCGTGGAGTTTCAATGATCATGAGAACGGTGAGGAATCAGCCCAGAACTACACGGGAGGATCTTGTTAATGATCTCAAGGCAGCTAGGACCATAGTCACCAAGAAAACAATTGGTTACACACTACGCCGTGAAGGACTGAAATCCTGCAGCGCCCGCAAGGTCCCCCTGCTCAAGAAAGCACATGTACAGGCCCGTCTGAAGTTTGCCAATGAACATCTGAATGATTCAGAGGAGAACTGGGTGAAAGTGTTGTGGTCAGATGAGACCAAAATCGAGCTCTTTGGCATCAACTCAACTCGCCGTGTTTGGAGGAGGAGGAATGACCCCAAGAACACCATCCCCACCGTCAAACATGGAGGTGGAAACATTATGCTTTGGGGGTGTTTTTCTGCTAAGGGGACAGGACAACTGCACCGCATCAAAGGGACGATGGACGGGGCCATGTACCGTCAAATCTTGGGTGAGAACCTCCTTCCCTCAGCCAGGGCATTAAAAATGGGTCGTGGATGGGTATTCCAGCATGACAATGACCCAAAACACACAGCCAAGGCAACAAAGGAGTGGCTCAAGAAGAAGCACATTAAGGTCCTGGAGTGGCCAAGCCAGTCTCCAGACCTTAATCCCATAGAAAATCTGTGGAGGGAGCTGAAGGTTCGAGTTGCCAAACGTCAGCCTCGAAACCTTAATGACTTGGAGAGGATCTGCAAAGAGGAGTGGGACAAAATCCCTCCTGAGATGTGTGCAAACCTGGTGGCCAACTACAAGAAACGTCTGACCTCTGTGATTACCAACAAGGGTTTTGCCACCAAGTACTAAGTCGAAGGGGTCAAATACTTATTTCCCTCATTAACATGCAAATCAATTTATAACTTTTTTTAAATGCGTTTTTCTGGATTTTTTTGTTGTTATTCTGTCTCTCACTGTTAAAATACACCTACCATTAAAATTATAGACTGATCATTTCTTTGTCAGTGGGCAAACGTACAAAATCAGCAGGGGATCAAATACTTTTTTCCCCCACTGTATATATTATTCCATTCCCCCAGAACACTGTGAATAGATTACTGTAATGTGTAAAATAGTATTTTTTTGTCCACAGAAATCAGCCTGATGACACAAATGTTTATAAAGAATCTGATAGTCATTGTAGTTGGTTTATGTTTTCCCCACTATAAACCATTAGGGAGATTGAAGGGGATTTGACAACATATTTGTTTCTAATGTTGAATTCCTTGCACATGAACGCACAATCGGTGACTTCAATCTAGAGAGTTCCAGCTTTTTTTTTTTCTTTTCCATGGACACAGTGAAGGACTGAGCCTTGCACTGTACGCTTTAGCAATGTTTGGCAAAACAGCACATTAGGTAATTTCACATTTATGCATAAAGGAAGACCTCACTCCAAGAGGGAACTGTTGTCCCTCAATAAACCCAAACTCTGAGCACATTGCCAACAGAGTATTGTATTGGTACTGTAGTTGTTTATCTACAGCAGTGAGGCTTGTGAAGCAGTTTAAAATGGCAGAAATGAAGTTTCCAAAAAGCAAGAGCTGTTGGGTAATAATGATATCACTGCTGGGATTTTGTTTTGTAATATATATGTGTTACTGTAATGTACAACTACAGCTATTCAGTGGCATTTGGAATTAATATTATTTTCATGTAAATGGTTTGATTGCAGTACTTTGCATTAACCTCAATGTGACCAAGTCAGAAAGTGCCTGACTAGTTCTTGGCAAAAGTAAATTAAGGAAATAATCAAAAACAAACGCAGTCAGGTGCATGACATGCAAAACACGAACGTCTGATTTATATACGCCCAAAGAACGAATGGCCTAGGCACTTGTCATATATGTCCTTGTAAGTAATCTCCACTATAGTTTTTAATATTTAAACAAACCCACTTTTTGCAAGATGTCAGAGCTGAAGGGACTTAACAATGGAAATAATCTCCTGAAACACTGACACTTTGCCAGTTTTCAAGGACATTGATTGCACAGTCATTTGCTTCGGCTGCTAGCTCTTTCTACTTGGTATGAGCAGGAGGATTTAATTGACCGTTAATGACATCTTTGCCAAAGGATTCATATTGGAGCTTGCATGTTGAATCTTGAGCAAAAACAACCGCAAAAACACCCGCTCAAATAAATATAGATTATTTATTGAAAGGTTTTATGCATATCCATGTCAGAATCAAGCACACAGGTGTCGTACATTGATACAAATATTTTACTGTAAAATGCATGATAAAAGTGTAGAAGTCCCTTCCTCTCTCGCAGACTGAACTTGTGTAATAGTGTAATACACCCCCTTTGGAATACCCAATTTTGGTTAAACCGTACTGCGCCAACTTCAAGGTGATTTGAAGGAGTACAGACAGATTAATTAAAGGCCACGAAGCAATGAAAAGTGTCACATGATTTGATTTGCTTTCAAGTCGTTTCCCCTCAAGTGATCAGAATTCTATGGTAAACCTGTCTTGAGGAGCGGATTTGACATGGACTCCTCAGACCACATTTCCCACTCTCCTCTTGATCTGTCTACGGGCTGTCTGGGACATTGTGGAGAATGAATATAAATTGTTCCAGCTGCAAAGCCTTTTCTCTGCATGAGTAATAAATCGATTCCATGTTTTTTGGTTTTTTTTTGTCCTAAAAAGAACCATTTATTTCCTTTCCTTTTGATTGTATAAATCTGTTACTAAAATACACAGGATGTATGAACACACAGCAGGCTCCATATATGTTCAAATCCTCAATAATATATTAAACATTTTTCTTTTTAAGAAAATGCAGTTTTTTTTCTGCAAATAAATCAGAAAGTAAATGTATGACCATCAATATTGTGTGCATCAATGGCATATCTCTCAGAAATACTTGATATTCAAAATGTATTCATACCCATTTTGCAAATGTGCTTTGGAATTGGAAACCTCTTCTCTGTGGCGGTACTCAACCTCTCCTCCATGCAGAACCTCCTCAGCTCTTCTTACTCTTTTGGACTGTTGTTTTCCAGTTCATACCACTCATTTTCTGTTGGATTGAAGTCTTGTGATGGCCAATCAAGTTTGTAGATTTTTGTGCTCCCTTTAACCATTTGGTCGTAGACTTGGATGTCTTCTGAAACTCCATCTGTGTCCACGTGAGCTTCTTGACAGGGGGCACAATGTTTATTGGCTAAAATATTCGGTTATATATTAGAATCCATCTGGCTGGAGGATGCAAATCAGCCCCAAATTAAAACTGACCCACCTCCATTTTACCACACCCTATTGACAGTCGTCTTGACATAAGCTTATTTTTTATATGCCAAATATCCCTGGTCTAGAATTGGAACTGGGTATGAATTAACTTATGGTAATACTTCATCGTAGGACTGAATACAATTTGAGGCTACTGTATTGTGTGTAAAATGCAGGAAAACACATTTAACAATTGTTTAATGAAATTGAACAGCTTTTCATGTAAATCAATATTTGTTTCTGTCCTTTCTGGTTTTAATTGTATTTAGATGACTCCACCAGCAGTTTAAATAATGATGTGCACATGGTCAAAGCACTGAGAGAGGCTTAATTGGATGGTGCAATGAAAGTAAGACTGGGTTGAGGAGATCATATTATCAGCAATATTACCATCTTCATAAAGTCCCTTTCTCTATTGAACAACAAATTAGTTGATATGATGCATATCCTGTCTCAGAGGACAGCATCATTTCAAAGCATGATCACATGAAACACAGAGGGATCTAGAGCAACTTTGAAATTTAAATGACGATGCCTTTTGAAAGAAATTAATAAATATGCCGTGTGAACTGAAGTATATTTTCTGTCAGAGTTGTGTGTGGTTTAAGGCTATAAGGTTAACAAAGAGAACTAAATGGAGACAGTGGAAGGAAGTGGATCAGCCCAAGCCACCCAGACTACTATTGAGATAGTTGCAAATGATGTTGGTTTCACCCTTCATGATTAATTTAGTTCAGTTACACTCCTTTCCCCTTCTCTTTTAAGAGGCTTAAAGGGATCTTTCCAAACTAATAACCTAAACAAAGGGGGTGGGGGCAAGGCTATGTGTCATTTATGATTTGCACGTCGTCAAAGATTTGGTCTACCCCTTAGTTAAATTATTACATAATATATTCAAATAAATACATACATTAGGCATAATTGGATCTTGCGTGCAGCAGTGTGCAGAGAGTGGTGCATTGTCAGGTGTCAAGTCACAGGATAACGACATTACAGTTGTGTTCATTTTTGGACTGGACCGCATACGAAAATTGACCTCCTTACGAACCGCAAAGTACAAACCTGTACTCTATTATGGCTAAATGTATTGTCGGAAGACATCCTTTCTGCTACTTATAAATCAAAACATAGTTTGGTCCTACTCTGACATTTTCTTCTGGAAAAAAAAAATTAAGCCAATTAACTAATGTTCCTTTTTTGCCAGTAGATAAATATACGAATCTCCCGAGAAAGCTTTCAGCCCAAAAACTGCTTTAAACTATATACAGTATTCAGTCGGTTGTACATGGGATTATCACTCCCTACCAGACTAATTCTAATCCTCCACTCCAGTGCAGTCCCTGATACCAGTATTTCGCTATGTACACCCTCTTAACCTGCTCCAACTTAAAAGCCCTCACCACATATGGTGTCACTATGATAAGGTTTATTTCTTTTTGATTTCTCTACCTTTTATGTGAAAACAGTGATATTTCAAACTGGTGCTCTGCAATGTTCCCTCTAGACATGTTATGAATGAACATTTTAAGTCATTATAGTTTTCATAGGAATGATTTAGTATGAATTACACTGTATTACATTCGATTTCCTCCCCCACACACATTTTTATTACCAAGGTAGGGAAGTCGAGGAATTGCTGTCACACCGAAAATGTGATGCTGAATAGTGTTCGGTTTAGTTTAGCTATGAGGATTTTATTTATTGCCTGTAATTAAATTGAATGTGTGATGGATGGCAATATAATGATATATCATCGTAGCATAATATATGCTCTCTGTGTGTGTATATGAAACCTAGCCTTGCTTTAATTTGTCAGAGCATGCAGCATGCTGTGCTGATATTTTGCATGCAGTACCTGTATTACCACACAAGAATGAAATTTAGTTTCCCTTTCCACATCTATTTTTGTAGTAGAAACACTGCCTGAGTTTCCACTGTCCATATATTTTTCAGTTTGGCAATCTCCAGTATCATGTGGATTTCTCTCACTTCAATTTGGAGATTCTGGACAAAATAACATCTACCTGTCCTACACTGACCAGTGTGTCGATTCCCATAACATTACGCTCTGTCATTTTGCAAGTGGTTACTTAGATTGAATCAAGGCGTACATAACATTTAATGCAGGGATTGAACATGATATAATTCATTAATTTGAAAGTGGAATTGGGGAAAATAAAGGTTCTCCATTCAGCTTTAAAACTGTGGGACGTGGCTCCTGCACTGTAAATAGTGATGTGAAACCACTGCGACATATGTTTAAAAATGTTTTTGTTAATACATAATGAAACCCATCTTGATTGTTGGGTGAGCAACTTCTTTCTGAGATGGAAAAGTACATTGCTTTTAATGAAATGAAACCCACACACATTTTCCCTATAACTTCATCATGCCTGCAAAGTGTTTACTGAAGTAGCACAGTATCTGAGAAAAGTCCTCCTGTAAGAGTATCAGAGGAGGAAGTGTCTGTCTTCTGACCCTCGGGTTCCTGCTGAGTAAGTGGGTACAGGAATTTAAGAAAACAAATAATCTGGCTGAGCAGATTGAAGAGAAAAACAGTGTGAAGCGGAGCACTACCAAATCTTTCAGGAAGACTGGCCAGTTTCTTTAGACAAGAGTTGTTCTGCTGTGAGAGACAGAGGGAGTAGAACCTAAAATGACCAATTAGGTTTAAAATAAATAAATAAATAAGCGTGTAAAATCTTGTATTCAGATTTTAATCTGACATTTGAGATGCAAGGAAAGCAAGAGTCAGACAAGGTGCCGTTTCTATGACAACCGAGCCTGCTCTTTTTATCTTTCTTTAGGACTTCGGAGCGCCTGGTGTATTAAAGAATGTGATACCCTGGGCTGTCCAGGGACGTATTGTGTTCAAATACTGCAAAGGAGGGAAACGATAGCGATCGATCGTTCTTTAAAATTAAAAATAAATAATTAAAAATGCACGCACACGCACACACACAGATGTTGTAATGGGTTTTATTCCTTTCTGCTCTTGACTGGGAGATGCATCTTTTTGTAAGACAGATGCTTCGTAGTTCCATGTTTTTTCTGCTGATGCTCCCAATGAGTTCCAGGTTGCTTGAAATCCCAGGAGTGGAGGGCTTTCGTAACCAAGTGTAAATGAGGAGAATCTTTTCACACTCGCAAAAGGGACCTCCATCTGTGGTTTCACCATACTGAAGAGTTGCTGTGACAGTCTGCAGTGGTGCACCGCTGTGGAACAGTACATTGCATGCTATGGAAACTCAATCCTTTATTGGGTGTTTGTTGGTTTGAGTACCAGCCAGGCCAGATTCAAATTTTGACTTCTTGTCAACAAGAAGTGCCATATTGGCTTGCATGGGTTTGAGCTGCGATTGGTGGATTCCCCGTGTCGCTGCCTCCAGCACTTAGCAGGCGCTTGGCATGGCAGGCATGGAGCAGTCAGCGTGTGTCTTTCCCTCCTGATCCCCATAACTCTGTAATATGTGTTTCTGTCGTTCCTCTGTTGAGAACAGGAGATATCTGAGGAGTGAGGATAGTGTAATTATTGTTCTTTATATAGTTTTAATTATTTTTCTTGCTATGTAATACCGCTTGTTTTACCAAGAAGAATGAGGAAAGTTCTGTACAGGTGTGGAAGTGAAAGGTTTGGGAAATAGAATTTAGAAGTGTGTTTAGAATGAAATTAAGGTATATTTTAATCAAATCATTGTATGACTGGGCGTCCTTGACATTGTTTGCTGCACTGGGATAATACATTACAAGCAATCTGGCTCTATCTCCATAATATGGGCCGCATTTTCCACAATCCGAGGGCATATTGTGTACGAATTCCACTTTAGCCACAGCTTGCCTTTTGCTGCTGTTTCATGGACACATTTCGCCTGTTGTAATCATCAAAATATGCCCCTTCATGCCCTTGGCAATAAGCTTGTTAAGGTTGTCTCAGCATTATGATCTCTGCTGCGAACAGTGAATAGTGGACCCACACCCAAAAAGTTTGCATTGATATGCAAACATTTAACTTTTTTAAATTTGAAGTACAGTTAACCAAATTAGCTGTCAATTTGCCAAATAATAGCAGTTGTTTAAGTATAAAGCCATTGAGAATAACATGTTTATATGCTTGATGACTGAAAAGGTGGCACAAGCTGATTTATAAAGATTGAAAGATTTAATGAGCAAGTAGCAGGGCTCTGGAAAATGTTTATTTTTTCCATAGTTAACAGTGGTAATGGCTCCTTTCAGACATTGCATGAAGAGGGAGGGACATGGCTTGCCCTATAGTTTGAACTTTGACTCAATTTGTGCACCATTTATATCGCCCAAACACTTTGTGTAAGCATTTCTCCAGAGCAGACTTTTAAGGTTTTAAATACAAATGAATATTTGAATATGATGCTACAAATTCTTAGTCTCCAGTAAATTTTACATTTAAAATGTATTTGTTGTTTTTTCCTTAATTTACTGTGTTCAACCTGTTCTTGGTGAATGTGGTTGACACAGTTAAGGTTGAGACAGACTGTCAGCCAAGTAAAACCAATTCCCTTCTAAATTCTGTTCTAATCGGGGGAGAATTAATGTAATAATCTTGTTATAATCTTACAATCCCCTTAGAGCTTTAAGGTGTATTTAATGGTACTCAGTAATGGGATGAAGTGTGACACTATCAACTCCTCTCCAGTCTGCTGGATTTAAAGCTCCCTTCACAGACTGTGCACACAGGTACTGTTGACAAGCAGCATAGCTGCATTGATTTTTAAAGTCAAATTCCCACTTTGTATTTGAATACAAGATGACATTTCAAAAAGGTTTACAAATTTACATATATTTACATAACAATTACACTAATTAAGTCATAAAATCAAATAAAGGGTAACAAGCACACATCAGAAAATAGACTTCAGTATGTCTTACAGTTGACAGAATCCGGTACATTGGAAAGCTTGTCCAAAATAATAGATTTATATTGCATCTTGATTTCAATGAAATATCCAGGTGTTTGATTACAGTTTCTGGAAAAAAATGGTGGCTTTCGAGTTCAAAGTAGTATCATGCCACTGCTGAATAGAAATGACAGATAAAGCTTCAGAACTACAAAGCAAAACACTGCAGTGCTTGTATTGCTTTGTCTGTGAGATTTTTTTAAATGGGAACGCAACTTCTCAAGAACTAAAAAAATAAATAAAAAAAATGTGAAGATGAGAAAGGTATCCTATAGAAGGGAGTCATATCTGGGATTAGATCTCGTGCCATTGTTTTTATCTCTACTGTGCTGCTTAAGGTGTCTGTCTTGTCTTCAGCTAAATGGTCTCCTCAGTCAGTCAGTAGGCTGCGGCCAGCAGTGTTTCAGTGCATCAATCACACTCTGCAGCTATAAGCTCCTCTTGCATGTCCGGGGCTGCCGGGATGCACTTGGCAGTTAATCTGATTAGATGTTCCTCTCCTATTACGCTGCCCACCAGGACCATAACATCACTTCCAGTGCAGGCTTAAAATCGGGCTTTTAAATGAGTTTCAGATTTCAGTCATAGACTCCGTAGACTTCTGTACCCCCACACGTTTGTATAAATTTAGTATAGAAAAATAAAAACAGAAAAAGAAGAACCTTTTTAATAAAGATCTATCTGTCTACATTTTGCCATTCACTTTGTATTAATATTTCTTATTTCTTATATATGCATACGTTATGTATTTGTTTGTTTGTTTTGGCATGTTTTATTTCTGCTCTGTGGGTTACTTTGTTTGCGAATTTGGACAGAAGAAGGATCAAGATCTTGTATTAGTTCAACTAAATGAACCTTAATCTTAACCTAAACAAATACAAGTATGTATAACTCAATTTAGTATGCATTAGTTCTGAATATTTTGTTTCTGCCAAATGTTCTGCTGCCAGACTGACCTGTCATATTTCTAAACTCCCAAAAGATAATTACCTCCTGTTCCTCCTCAGTACTTTGACAAGTACATAAAGAAATGCCGCAGAAAAGGACTGTAGATGTGAGATGACATATTTCTGCATCAGTTGGAAAGGCATTGTGAGAATTAATAAACTCTTAAATTGGCTTTGGTGTGTGATGCTTTATCTCTTGAATGTGGCCGAAAGAATGGAACTGATTTTATTGTATTATTGAGGAGAGCAGAAACATGCTAGTACATGCGACTCAATATCCTCCATACACTAGTGTAGCTGTTGTCTTCGTGCAGAATGGTGGCCCCTTTGGAGGTCATAATGTTGTTTTTGCTGTACAAGAGTGGGAAGGAAATTACACCACAATTTAAACAGATTTTCTAGTGACAACTATTGGGCAACTCACCACAACATGGTACAACACATCAGTAGCTGTGAGGCACATAAATAGCTCACATATTTTTGGCATGTGAATTTCGAGACCTATCGTGCTTCAGAAGAACTCGCCTCATAAAAAGCTCTAAACCTGATTCAGCTAATTACTCTTGTGGTTTGAATGGGTTGTCAAGATAATTATTAAACATTAGCTGTCTTGCAAACAGCCAGGAGTGTTCACACAACGGCATACAAATCATCTTAATCATGACCTTCCTAGGCTAGTCTAGGCACCCTGCCGGAAAAACAATCACATCTGTAATTTTCCTCATAAAAAAACCCCAAAAAACACAGTGTTAAAAGAGTTTTACTAACATCAGACATCTGTGTAGAAATGCAGCCAATGAAATTTGCAAATTGATTGTGGAATTATGATATTGTGCTTTAAATATGTTACTTTATTATTAAGAAGAAAGAGCATATTTATTGGCAATGGCAGTGCCACAGTTAAAATGCTACTAGTTATATTTTGGGACACATTTCAGAGGAGGATATTTTTTCTCATGCTTCATGAGGCATTATCGTAAGTCTTCGGTGTATAGTTTTATTGCATTTCATGGGTTGAATACATGATGCATCACTTATCCAATCTGCATCAACTGAGCCAGGGAGTTTAAGGGAGAATGCCATGGATTTATCTGCTTAGGAGTTTGCCTGTATAATACTGCTGATGACTGACTAAAGCATTTTATTCCACAAGCTCTGGTAGAAGGAGTGGTTTCTTGCAACATTGCTAGGCATCTGATGGGTTGGATCAGCATCAAAAATATGTAAACTTAGATCTGTAGGGTTCTCGGTTCTCATCTTTAATTTCAAATGGCACTCCAATTAACTAAGATTTCAATATATTATAGTCTGTTAAAGATAATGCATAATGGGATATTATACCATCAATGTGATAATATGAATATCAGCCATTATCATTTTCTGCTTTAAGTCTCATAAGAGCTCTTCGATTGCTTTCATAATTACATATGACGTCTGTTTCATTTGGTCTCGTGAAGTAGGCCTTTTGGGA
Organism: Amia ocellicauda; assembly: GCF_036373705.1. NCBI lineage: Eukaryota > Metazoa > Chordata > Actinopteri > Amiiformes > Amiidae > Amia > Amia ocellicauda. The sequence continues at coordinate 16,371,217 of NC_089860.1, forward strand.
AGACGGCGACATGTCTCAGGGTTTTTCATTCAGAGAAAATCTTTTTGCCTAAAGTGATGTCCCCTAGCCTTGTAATCCCTAGGTGTCCCAGTTTTAAACCGAATATCCTGACTTTCCAGGAACTTGTTTTGAGGACACCCAGGGTTCATTATGATTAAGAGAAACAAGATCACATCATTAAGTAATGGACACTCTGGGCACTGTGAAATAACCATGAGGACAAAGGCCATCCTTCTGTGAAGAGTAAATGCAAAAGTTATGCATTAACACCCTTAACTGCCTGGGAATGTCATTCAGAAAACAGGAGGACCTGTGTATCACTCACCAACTCCTATAAGCTGGACCTGTCTCTTCTCACAGCTCCGAAGGGGATGGTGAGATTCTGTTTCCTGACTTTCTCACCTTCACTGCGATGCCCTTTTTGCCGTTCATCCTGCCTAGATTATTAATAGACTTCAGCTGGCCCTATATGAAGCTAGAAAAATGTCACCAAGCAATCTGAGGACATCACTTTAACCCTGTCATGCTGGTCACACTGGCGTCCAGCCCAGTTCTGGCCCACCTTCAAGTGTCTTCTGATCTTGAAATCCTGGTGGGATCTTAGGTCACTCCTAGTGGTCTTGCAGTGCATTCATTCGTCTTGTTTCTTCGTCACTAAACACAAACCCTGGCTTTTATCTGAATGAGCTGTGGAGTCTGCATTTAGTTGTCTACAGACTGTTTTGTATACTAGGCCCGGGGTCATTTGTTTTGTTTTAGATTATATGACATGATGGTTGTATGTGTCTCTGAAAGCTGAGCTCCGACTGGCTCTGCTCCCGGATCAAGACTTTGCAGTGAGGGTAAAGGGAGCTGTGTAATCTGGAGCAAAGATTTGCAGAGGAGCTTTTCCTAGACATGTGCAAACAGGATCTTTGCTCTTTAGAAATGATCATTATTAAAGAATGTGAAGATGTTAGTCAGGGTGTTTAGGACAGCCGCTGTTGTGTTGCTATAGAGAAGATAAAACTGCATTTCTCTGGATTCCTTTTATATATTATTGTGTTATAGTTTATACATACATACACACACACATGGGTTAGGTAAAATAATATTTTGTGTTGTTAATGGACTATACTCATCTTCTCTATGTAACATCATATTATATTCACTCAAAAATAAAGCTTTAGAGTGGCATCCATACATGCAACATCTAAAGCCCTTGGGCGTACCGTAGGAATTTTAAGTGCTTTAATTTAATCACACACGACGTGCAATGGTGCTAATAGACTGCTTGATGGAAATGCTTTTGATGGAACATCGATAATAATGCCTGTCCTGTCTCACTTCAAACTCATATTGAACCTTGGTGTCAAGTCTTCGAACCATCACTAACTACCAAAATACTGTTGGCTTCACCTTCATAACGCACTTTATATAAAATAATAATAGGAATAATAATACTGATAATTTAAGAACAGCCTGTGCTATGCCTGCTCAAAATATTATTCTGCTGCTCTTGATGAGCGATATTATATAATATGAGGTTTATTCAAAGCTGTAACTACTTCCCTGTATGAAAAAGAGTAGGAGTACAATGAAAATATGTTATGGTCAGGGTTAGATAATGATGAGATTTTTATATGATGGCTAAGTGTTTTTTTTTGCCTTTTCAAGATGTTTTCGAGAATTAACATCTGATGAATAATTTGGCCTGATGCATATTCAGATGCTGTGTATACATTGCAGTTAATGTTTCACAACAGGTTTTTGTAGCTGCATTTATGTATAATTTCATGAGAGTAAAAGGCGGCTTTGCAATCCTGTATGAGTGATTTCGAACAGGCTTTGTTTAGTCGGCGAGTGCAGCAAAGTTTGATAGTGACCTCACCTGCTGACGCTGGATGATCTCCTTGCTTTATTTTCATCGTAAACATGAAGGGAGAGCGAGTGAATGGGAGCACGAATACACGTGTCTGTGAGAGCGGGTGAAAACGAGTAGCCTGCCAGCAGAGTGAACACTTCAAAATGGAAAATCCTCCCCAGTGGATCAGTTTACCAGGTCGAACAGTGTTGTTGCAGCTGTAGGTCACAGCCTATTAGAGCAATTTTGCAAAAAAACAAAATAGCTGTGGTTTTCAACAGCAGTGTCAGTCACACTGTACTACTATTTTAGGACCTGACGGCCTTATTCAAGGGAACTTGACCCTGTTTTGGGTGTTCTTTAAACAAACTGCAATAATGACGGAAATAGAAAAGGCAGCTTTCCTCTTTTTCTTTTTAAAATGCAGAGCGCTCCTGTGCCTCTGGTGTGAGAGCATTTAAAGCGGTGATGTAGCCTTCCCGAGGGTCTTTCCACAGCTCTTACCATATTTGTCTCTCCTTCTACTTTGAAATCGTGCTTTGGCCTTGTGAAGCAATTATATATCCGTCTGGTAACCTATTTCAGCAACCTGAAACTCCTTAATATATCACATGGGAAGCTTTCCAAAAGCCTACACTTACATAACAAAAAGGAGGAAACAAATGACATAACGCATTATGCGTTAGTAAAGGGGCTTTGGAATCTCAGATGGTAAACCTTGGTAAAAATATTGAATGGATTTTGTATTTAATTTTTGTTATGGAGCCTCCATTTAAACGTGTTACAGGGCGGAGGAATAAATAACAGAATCACTGTACAGTATCAGCACTGACATTAGCAGTACCATAAAGGCAAGGATGGCTGTAGTAAAAAACAAAGCTGTCTGTCATGACTATAAATCGAGCATGTACAAAATAAGGCCAGCCCTGCTGCATAGCTTGTCAAATAAGAAAGCCGTTAGCACAGATTTATGATAAATATTCGGACTGCCACTGTCACAAGTGGATCTCAACAATTGGCACGGCTTAGAGTCTGTTTACCTTGGTACAGTACACCGCTTGCAAGCTATAATTCTTCATTCTGGACCAAGTTCATTTCAGACTGAAGTTGATTGTTTGTGATCTATTTATTTATATTTTGCAGGAGCCCAGTAAAAGACCGTCAGGCATAAATTGTGCTGGGTACACACCGGTCCAGTGAGCAGACCTTGTGTGTTTCTGTTGGTGAAGCTAGTGTACATATCAACCATTATTACTCACGATTTCTGGAACCGAGCCCTCAGATCTGTAGAGAATAACAAATGCAGAATTTAGACTTGGCATATATGCAGTTATTTTTGCACAAACCGTCACCTCCATAAAGACTAGTTCTAATCAAAAAGCTGAATTATACAGGAATTCATAACAAAAATGCTGCTGGACAGTATGCAAGATGCAATGCAATCTGAACACCTAGGCGATGAAAGGTTGACTTATGAGCATTGAAACTGTTGAGCCTGAAGCACATTCTCATTTTCTTTGCTGGTTCTTCCTTCAGGCAAGAGATCTGACAAGGTCTTAAATTACAGATTACATGTTTAGATGTTTTGAATGTTCTCTGTTAAGGTGAACAATGTAGCTTGACTGCAGAAAGGTAAATGTGTGATCCCTCACACTGCATGGGAATTATTCTGTGATGGGCAATGCATTTTGCTTGACTCTGTATTGGGAGATGGATGCGTTTTTGTTTTTATTTAGAAAAGTTGGCGTCCTGCATTTTTCTGCTGTTTGATGTCGGCATGTATGATCTTATTAACAAAAGGTTTGGTCGGCTGTTCATACAGTCAACCCACAGTAGAAATACAAGGAACCTACTGGAAATATAGTCAACATTTGTAGCCAGATAAATGTAGTGCTTTTCCCCATATTGGCCTCACAATCACGTGCTGCATGTGTAATTTTGTTACTAAACACACAGGTTTGAGTTTGTCCTGACCTGCGCTTGAAGTCCTGCCTGTGACCCACTGAGCAAGCATAATAATGAACCGTCTGCTCTTTTGTTGGTGAATCATTTACTGCCTTTGATGAGAATCGCAGTGATCTAAAGGATATTCTTTTAATTGGTTAGATTATGCAATAGCCACTTTTATCCCCTCATTTGTATGCCACGTCATGCTGCGGCCTATTCCGTCAAAAATTATAGAAAAAGGGGAAAAGGGAGCTTAACCTCTTTGTGATTTAGACCTGAAAGGCAAATTTAGATCTGCAACCCTTGGGTCTTTATTGCCTTCTATTACTGTCTTAACCACTGAATGAAGATCTAAATGTAACGTAATCACACGTGAGTCTAAAGAGGTGGGTGTCCCGGGTGTTGTCGTCCTTGATTTACAGTTTAGTTCCTTGTGCTTAAATCTACACACACATCTTGAAAATAAATTGCCTGTGTTTTCTTCTTTTATAACTACTTTGCTGATCACTACTTTCGACCCATTGCTGTTTCTCTCCAACGAGGTTGTCATAAAAACAATTTACAAATTAGACAACTACTACAAATCCCTCCTGTGCTGAGAGTTACTTTTTACAGTCCAGTAGCTTTTTTTCCTCCCGTCTCAATATTGACTTAATTGGAAGACCAAATTCATTTTTTATCATTCTTTTCCATTGACAAGGCCTTAGAAGTATCCTGCCATTTATCTCTGACAAATGTTTTTTGTTGTTTTTCTCCCCTTTGAAACAGCTGGAGGTATCTTGTCATTCTTTTGGGGAAAAAAAAACAAAAAAAAACTTTCATCTTTTTTTTTTTTTAAAGGGAATTTATAATGTGCACATCCATTTCCATTTGCTAAATCAAACCTTCATACGCTTCACAATGCACTGCAATAGACTTACCTGTCTTTTTAAATGAAAAGTACTGGCTTCAACTTCTGGTAGTTTGAGCTGTCACTTCTCACCCATCAACAATCATGCTGCTTGTGAGCTGTCAGAGTATTTACAGTGTTGGAAATTGTATAATGTACTACAAATATTGTGGGCTTCTTAATTGTATTTATTTATTTATAAATATTTAATATATGGAAAAGGAATGGGCATAGATGGCAATAGTAAGGGCCTGCAGACTGCTGTTGGCAGTGCTGAATAGTGGATAAGAGGATAACAAATTTAAAAGCAAATTATTACACATTACAGCACACTTGGAAAGGCACAATGTGCGATGGACATTAAAAATGAAACCACAATTACAAATACACACATATAAGAACCCTTTCGGCAGTACATTACTTTGTTCGGCTATTAATCCTCAACCCAGCACTCTGTAACTCAACTTGTCTGGAAATGTGATGGCGTAATGTCCATATCAGAACAAACCCCACAAAACTATCAGACGAATGAGCAGGAGAGAAAATGTATTTCTGTTTGTTTTTTGGCCTGAAGAATTATGCAGAGAGATTTTACCTTTATTCTTTCTTATTTTCACACCACATTAACATCTTGTCACTGCAACCTTTGAGGAGCTATTAGCAAATGCCTCCTTTTATTTGTCCCACTTCGCTGAGGAATATGCTTGGTGATAACTCGTTTTGACTGTACACATTGACTTCTAGACATGCATGCACTGGGCACAAAATAAATAACTACTCATGGAAAGCACCTTTCAACTAACAACAACACTAATAGTAATGCAAGTATGAAGCTTGTTTCCCCTCACTGTCCATTATCTACATGTATTTTGAATGCAGTTATATGTATATGCTCAAACGGACATAATCCGGCACACTTGAGTGGGTGAGCGTCTCTTAAAGAGGTTGTAATATGGCCAGGAACATAAAAGGTATCTAAAGTTGTAATTCACATCTGCTTTGAAGGTATTACATCATTACACAGAGCAGATACTATCGTTCTGGTGCCTAAAGAAACCTGACCAGTGTTTCTGACCTGACCTGGCTGAAGACCCCCATCACTGCTCAGCCACCAATTTCATGGGCTTTCAGACAGGCTGCCAGTTGGGATGAGGCGTTTTGTTGAGAGTAGTCAACACCTTTCCTCCTTAAAAACCCACACAAACGTCGTCAAAGTGCATTTTTCATTACATGGACCCTGACTTCTGCTCCTTCAGGACTGCAGGAATGGATTCTTCGGGCCAGTAGATGTTTTATTATGTATGTGATTTTAAGGGCATGTCCCTGAAATGTTCAGATTATTTGTTTTTATGTATTTTGACTTCTTCAGAGACCCAGAAGGGTTTTGCGCCAAGACGTTTAATGTGGGGACATGTATTCATACCCTTGATTTGACACTGTGTTACTCAGCGATTCATTTCTTTTAATGAACATTCTTAATTAGTCTTAACATATTTTTGAATAATGGTCTCTTTTCAGAGTGTGTTGAAGCCCGATGCTGCCTGGAGGACTCGATAAAGATGCCAATTGATTGAACTGAGTTGAGACGGGCAGTGTGTAAACCTTTGATTGCCACTGCATTGATTTCTACTCAGTCAAATTGACTGGAACCTTTACAGTTCTCTCCAACTGAATCAGCATTGGAAACTCGGAAAAGAGAACATTGATACATAAGTACAGTTTAAACTAACAATGTTTATTCAACTAAATAAATCACCAAAAACTTTTTTCCAGATGCAGGGTGTGAATACTTGCTTTCAACTACAGCTGTTGTTTTTTTTTTTAAACCAGATAATGTTTTAGACTGAATTACTTGTGTTCAGATTCCTAGAGAAAACGCCTCAGTGTCACTGTCCGCTCGTTTTTGTTCCAGCTGGGACCTCAATGATTAATTGGACTAATTATTTGCTTAACTGTTAGAAGTTTAACATCATTTCCAAGTCTCTAATCACTGGCTTTTTAAGACCTGTAGTACTTTTGCTCTCCAGGGCAAGGGTTGCAGAGCACTGCATTATATGTTACTGTTTTAAATAATTTTCATTTTACTTAATGGTATAAAAAAAACGAAATGCTGGTTCCCTGGTTTTATTGTGTCAACGAAAGGGAAAATGAACTTGTGAACTGACGGTGGAAACAGAACTTGTGACCTAGAAAAGACCAAACAAATGCTTGTCTTGCCTTCATATATATGTATTGTTTTCAGAAAAATTATGAACTGCAGTGATATGTTAGTGTTAATGTGACACAGAGGCAGACGGTGATCGTTCCGCTCCTGACTCGTCTGGCAAACTCGGTTTGGAAACTGCCTTCTTAAATGTGTGTGTGTTTTAGAAGACAATTATTCCGTTATTCTCCAACTGTTACTCATTTCCAGGACAGGACGGTGTTGCTGGAGTTTTTAAAAGGGTAATTTCTTAAAAAAGCAAGATGTGGAATTGGTTTCCAGGATTTCCTGAGATTCTCCCAGATGTTGAAACCAGTTCAGAATTTGCAAAGATTAAACCAGCTTTATGGATGGAAATGTAGTGTATTGCTGAAAGAATGAATTGAACAGTCTAGTGTGTTTGGGGGAGTTTTAGGGTTTAAGTCCCTCATGGACCATTGACTGTTTGGACACTTTCACTGGCACATAATGATAATCTTCAGTGTGTGAAAGGACTTGCTAAGGTGGTTTGTTTGGACATATAAAGGATCTCTTAGCTGTCTCATAAACAGTACACCTACTTACCTTATACAGACTTTGATTATCAGTCAATGTACATCAGAATTAAAATGTAAAGTTAATATTTAGTTCTGTATATTACCCTACACACAGTCTGTTCTCAGTAAGTATGTAATTTTGGGGGGAACGAGTGAATTGGAACCCATCATAGTTAACAAGGCAATGTTTCACGGCCAAAAGAAGTCTGTTTAGAATAATCAAAAAGTCAAATGATGTTATGGTACTCATGAGATTTATGTGGGGGGGCATAAAAGTAAATCTTTGAAGCCATTCTCTTTATCTGAATGTAATAATCCCCTGAATTACTATTATACTGAGAGACTTCTTTTGCGAGGATAAATGAAAACGTAATGACTCCGCAAACAGGGGGAGTCATTAATGACTTCACTTACCCTGCAAATGCATTAAGTTGTAAATTCAATATCTGTATGTTATTATCGTTGGCAAACCTAATTAAAAAGAGAAAAATGCTCGTGGCAAGGAAAGGCCTGCAGGAATCTTTCCTAACTGAAACCGGTAGCCTACTGCCAAGTTCGATCCAACTGGTGGCATTTATGTCTCACTTAATGGCATGGTTTTACTGCAGATTTTTTATAGCGTAGCTTTAACAGTAACAATAAATGAACTGTGAGACCAAAAATATAATTCTACACATCAGATTTTGTGAAATTCGCATTTTAAATTGGAAGATTGTTTTTTTTTTTTTTTTTTAGGAAATTATCAGTACCAGACAAAATATTAATTCCTTTCTGTTTCCCCAGTGGATATGACTAATGGTTTGTGGTGTGTATTTTCAATTCTGCTTCTTTGAATCACTAGTTTTAATCTGTTTTTTGAACTAATACAAGAACACACCTCTAGTGTATTTCCCAGAACACACCCACACATAGTTGTCTTTGGTCAAGCAGATCACAGGTCGTTTCCTAAATAATCAAGCCTGTTGCTAGGGGTTTGCATCATAGACTCCCAATGAGTTATTGCCTTTGTGTTAATTAATTACAATTAGCTTCAAGTACAGTATTGTGTGAGCTGCTGACAATATAACACAGATATGTTATCAGCACTGCTGTATGAAAATCTACCCAATTTATTGGAGAGGAATCTCAATGCATTCCTCTATAGATTGCTTGTGGCTCCTGCGTTCTCCCCATATATTAGATGACTTATATCTCACCTCTTTCGTTACACTTGCCAGGGATGGCTGTTAATGAGATTCAGTTACTGAAAACAGACTAAATTTGTCAAGGATTTCTGATAAAAGCTCTCTGATCACAGCGATGCCAAGTGACATGCTTTTTGCTGACACTCAAACTTAGTCAGCCTAGATTTTTAGTAGAGATTATGGTGATGCCATCCATAATCTGTATAATAAATGCAGCTACTTTAGAATTGAGTGCCAATAAAATACATTAAAAAAACAGGACCATGATGACCATAGGAAATCATAAGACTCCCATCCCAATCTAACTCCCAACAACCGTCAACCCACATGAGGTGATTCTTCTTCACTGTATTGGTTTCAAGTGCCAGTCATCAGACTGGTGAAACAGACTGCGTAGACAACGCTACTTAACTTAACGGATTCCAGACTTTATTTAGACTGACAACCCTGCAGTGCATCCATGGGTACGGAGATTCACAGGATATATATCTATATATCCGAAGCCCAAAGCTATGAAACAAAAAATACATTCAGCAAAAGATTTTCAATTATGACAAATGTTAAGGCTGAACAGAATCGGAAGTAGTATGGGTTGTAGTATATTTATTCAGCTGTGCTGATGCTAAGTGACATTAACTGACAGCGAGAGCCAGAATCACAGGTACTGAAAATCTAGCGGTAGCGGTCTTGGCACTGATCTCCAGCACTACGGCTGTGTGCAACAGGACTCGGCTGCGATGGGAGTCTGCTGGGGCTGGGTCTGTACGCACCGAGCCAGCACGCCCATCTGGAACTCTGGGCAGCAGGTTGATTTGTGAGGTTTGTCCCAGGGATAATGTTTCCAACAATAAATTGCAGCTAATAACTTCAAATTACGGGCACTAATTCATCAGACCTTGAGAATACCATATTGTAATAGCACATGAGTTTTACCAATGGAATAAGGAAACTGGACTGGACTGAACTGGAATGATTGCCATGAACAGATTTCCCTCCTATAAATCAACCGAAACACTAAGACAACTCCCCCACAACACGCACACGCGCACATACACACACACACACACACACACCCCTCCCCCCAGCCTTCTCCAGGAGACTTTTAAAGTGCTTCCATTTTCTTTAAATCATACTGTGTTAATACAAGCTCACACCAAGTTTACCCAAAATGAGATTTCCTTTATTTTACAAAAAATGTCATTGTGTCTTGTTACTATCACTGCTGTAATTTCAGCCACCTCTAGCAAGTTACAACCCCTGAGGGTCCGCTGTTTGTTTATTTTATTCCAAGCGGTACATTTCCATACTTTAGTTTCTAGATTGAAGTGTAAAAGCCTCTGACTCAGGGTTTCATTGTTCTCCCGATTCAAACCATAATGATTCCCGCAGGCCACTGCTATCCCTGATACCAACACTCCTCCTCTTTCGTTAATGAAATACAACTTAGACAGATGAAATAATAATGATAATATTCCTGGATAAGCTGGATAAATTGCGCTAATACCATGCATGTCAAAGGAGGCAAATGTATGTTTTTAATTTGTAAAACAGCTAGCAGTGTATTGCTCATATAACTCAATCAAATGTGATAAGAATTTATTTCCCTGAAATGCTCCAACTGACAGCCCACAATTCGTGGAAGTGAAGAATTCCTCAAAAATGCTAAATTAATTTCGATTTGAGAAATACCAATCCTCTGTGGGAGTCAGAAGGCCGGCTATCCGAATCTGTGTAAACCTGCTCAAGCTTCAAGCATATCTGAGAGACATGCCGTTACATATTTATCAGTCCGCTAGAACTGAATTCGTAAAAGTCACAACAACAGCTACTTTAAGGTAGTTGGAGTGGTGGGCACTTTTATATAGCTCGGTTTGATATCACTGGATGGAAGGGATGCACTTCACTCACTGGCTTCATACATCCTAAAACATATACATTTTTGCAACCTTCTTATAATGTTGATGGCAGCTGATTTGATCCCCAAGTTTCATCAAGCTGTTTCTCAGAAAACCTTTGTGAAATAATCTTCAGTATATGGAATCATGTGACTTCCCCTATTTGGGGTTATCTCAGTTTGGGTGGTAAGATTTGTTCAAATCAGATTTCCTGTGAAAGGTTTGTTCTGTTTGCCTTTTTATCAAATAATGTATCCTTCCAATCAGTCCAGATCCCTGAATGGCTCTAAACTAGGGCAGCTCTGTCCCTGGGCACACTAAAACTGTTCCGTGATCTCCATCCAGGATGAAATGAAGCACTTAGGCTGATAGAGGGGGAGCAATCAGGAGGTGCACCCACAAGAATAGTCCTTTGCTTCATAATTTGTAGAAACAGCAGTTTGATTACTCGAGAGCAGGACCTCTGGTGGCCTAATCAGGCCCCAGTGGTCCTAATTACAGCGGCTCTTAGATCTGTGCCGTTCTCTGGCATCAGTCAGAGCAGATGCGGAGGCCGCGTGCCCCAACGGTTACAGACCAGCACTTGGAAGACAAGTCTGACTAACAGTTAATGAGTACTGGATGAAAAGCAAGACCTACTGGCTTATGCGAACACCTAATAAGCCAGGCTTGCCTACCATTATTTTATTGTCAGAGGCACTGCATTGTGAATCTGAATTGCTCCATTTGAAATCTGTGAAAGCAGTATTGCCATTAGAGGAGAGCTTTTTCATGGCTAAAATGTGATGCTATTGATGGTACTCTGCACACCACAGGTTTTCAAACTGGTTAGTAGTGCTCTCTGAGCTGGAAAGGTAGTTGTAATTACTGTATACAGTACAGTATACATTGATTTCTACAGTACTGTACCATTAGCCAACTTCTGCTTTGCTCTTATTAACTATTTAAAATCAACCCTTATTTACATGATATATTCATGTTAATGTTAATTGCTGAATATGAAAAGAGACTATAGCCATTCTTCAAAATGAGTTCCATCGCATTGAAACAGGATGAAGGAGATAGTTTAGCCTAATTGGCAGAGCTGAAAAGGGGTAGACAGATTAACCTAAACAGTGGAAATGTGTAAAGTGATCCGATCGCCCTTTTTCCATGGTGCACTGTAATATAATTCAGAAAGCAAATGAGTGAACAGTTTCTAGAAAGTAAATCTACAGCTTCACTCGACCAGACTGTAAGAAGAGATTAAAGAAGGCTCAATTAAAGTTTTGTGCTTCACAGTTCCACCTTACTTTATTTTTGATTTTTTGTATCCTTTTTCCTGGCAAAGCAGATCATGACGACTCGTTTCCTTGCTCATTTAATGTTTTGTTAAAACAGAAAAATGAGGTTTCCACAGCCTGTACTGTTTCATCCCACAACCAGGCACAAGACTGCTGAAAAATGTCAGTCTCGGCAGCTGCTTGGGCCAGAAGGAAAATGTCCCCCACTACAGACAATAGCCAGAGCATTAAACCACAAGCCTATGTCAACCCTGTTAAAAACTCTAAAACATAAACTGACTTTCAGTGAGAATCGTGAATTATCCCGATGTAAAAAGTTGTCTAATTCTGGTTGGAATTGAACATTTTCTGTTGTGTACCTTTCCCAGAACACCTAAAATGAGAAGATTTGACAATAATTTGTTTTAATTAGGTCCAGGTAACCTACTGATATAATACACAAGAGCATAGTGTAATATCTGTCCTTTCAACACCTATGCAGTATCATGGTTAAGAATACAAATTCTGAATATCATTTAGATTAGGTTAATCAATTGCCATATCCATTAACTGAAGATTTGGATGTTTAAGAAAAATGTCACAAAAAAAAAAAAAAAAAAAAAGTGAGAATCTGCAATTTGTAAATTTGCCCAAACTAAGCCTACATTGGTATTCAGGTTGTGGTTAGGGTCTAAAGTGGCACACAGTTAACTTTTTTGGGAGGCACACCCATTCTTTAAAACTTCTGTGGAACCTTTTACAACTTGAGTATTCAATACCTGTTCATGCCTGAATGTACACCAGTGTGTCAATAAACACTGCCATAGGCCTTAAAAGTACTCTTGGCAATTTCAGACTTGATGTGAGATTTTGCATTACAAGCACAATACAGATTTTGCATTAGTGGGATAATCTAGTAAATTACTTTTCTTGATTTCCTCTTCATTTTCTGCTGTGCAGATTGGAAATAAACCTAAGAATAAAAAAAAAAAGGTTCAATTCTGATTGAGATTCTATTCATAATGCCATGCTAGTAAATACGTGAAGCAGTTGAAACCAAGACCTGAGAAACACAGATGTTATTAGCAGAACTCATCGTGTCATGATTTGATTTTCAAGGTATTGAATTTCCTGAAGCTAAAAGTCTTATCTATTCAGCTGTCAATTCTTCTTATGAAGATTCTACATATTATTTATTATAATGTCATTATGCATTACTGACCTTTAATTTTCCATGTCAACTGCCCTGATTTATATTATTTGTAATGGTTTCCTAATAATTCTTTATATGCATTTGTTTCCCATTCTAATTGATGAAGTTCCAGAATGAATCACAGTGGTATTGTTTTGGTTTGATAAATTGTAAGTGATTCATTCATAAATCCTTTTCTGCCCATATTCTGTTGGGAATGAATGTTGTCACTTAATTCCACTGTGTTTTAAGTTATGTACAGACATCCGCATTCACAAGATTGAAAATCGTGCTATTCTACAAAAACGTGAACCCCTTGCCCAAATAAAATTATCACTATTGTAACTTATCTTCTATAGTCAATTTGAACTTACTGCCCTTATCCCTTTAGGCATAAAACATATTTATAACACAAACTCACCTGTACATTTGTAATGCTGCTGTATGTCTTTGTCAATAAACTCAGATCTTTCCCTATCAGGCTTAGAAACCCTGGGATCCAAGGCTCAGATCCACAAGTAACATGAATCTGGTCATCTCTTATTACCTGTGATTGTTTTCTAGTCCTTATCAGCCATTCCCCACGCAATCCTGAAAAGCAGTTGGGAGATTAATGGAAATGACCTTCTAATAGGACAGTAACTGTATCTGAGAACTTAAGTGATTCCTGAGCAACATGGGTAAAATGAACTGTAGTTTCTAAAGCTGTCAGTCTTAATGTTTTAATGAATGCTAAGTAAGACTGTAAGGTAAGGGAGGCAAAAACACTGATCTGCCCTTGAAAAGAGGAAGGTCACGTGACATTGTAAAGAACTGATTTAAAACGTGCTGACTTAATACATTCTCCTGTGTCCTAATGCCATTCAATTGAATGTTGTGTAGTTTAATTTCAGCTTTGATCAAATTCATTTATATCCTCTATTTTGACATGTTTTATTTTGTTTGGTTTTTAAAATGCGACACGTCAATTATTTATGTTCTCTCTTGACACGCGCAGTAAAAGGACAATAAAATGGTTGGCCATGCAAGTGCTGTGTGGGCTGGATGTGTGTGTATTTGTTTGCCAGTCCTTTAGTTGATTACTAAGTAGGGATTAGACTTCGTGCCTTTTTTCCCTTCTGAGCTCTGAGTCGTGAATTACTTTCTGGCACAATCCGGAAACTATAGCTTTGGGGTGCTAATCTACAAGTCAGGCCTGGCGAGACCACTCTACATTTGATCGTATTATTGTAATGGGTCAGGGACTATAATAACATGAAATCCAGTCTCGGGACTCATGAATCAGTTGAAGATTTCAGCAAGCCATAACTTTTGTTATATTGTGAAGTCAATATGTACTTGCATTGTGGATACCCTCCTTGAAAAGCATATTAGATGCAGGCACTTTTTGATCCAGCAATCACTGCTCTTTCTTCCCTTGGATGTTTCTTTTCCCCCTTTCTTGCACAATAAATAAGGGTTCCAGTCCAGTTATGAATCACAAAAAGCCATTAAAATCAGTACTTACTTTGAATCTCTGCCTTGCGAGAGTTTGGGTGCATTTCCAACAAGCTATCACTCCCTGAAGTTATGTACTAAAGAAATACAATACAAATAAAATAAAAAGACGTTGTCATGTATCGCACAATAAGAAGAATGTCAGTGAAACGTTGAAATTACCAGAGATTGGCCTGGTTGTGGCTTTGTTGTTTCAGAACCAGACTTCTTTCCAGATTCTCTAAAGATCTAGTATTGTAGACCGTTTAAGTTTGTATTTATTGAGGATTGGTTGGGAGTTCCCTAAAGGATTTGTTCTCTTACAGTGCAATAGGGCAAATGTCTATTTTAAGGATTTTAAGGAAGGTTTGTGTTTCAGACCGCCTTTGTCAGGTTGAGCTGAGATGACATGCTCATTGACGGACACAGGGCTTTGTGTTTGCACTGTCCGATGCTTATTTTGATTTGGATGCTGTTTGTGCCACACCTATTGTGGATCAGCGGAGGATTAACTGAAGACCAGGACACTCCTTTGCCCTTAATCCAACATTTTAGCCGAGCACAAAGGGAAATTCTGGAGCCGGTTCTACACAGCTTGAATGTCTTTGTTTATAGTATAAATTGTCGACCGTTTTCCAGATTGAAACTTTAGAAAGATGTATTCGTCTCCAATTGGCACTGAATCAAAGTACCTTTACGCTGCCTGGAGTATAATCAAATCCTGGCAAAATTTCAAAACTGGATTCCGGCAGGTCCCCTTTCAGACATTTTTGAGAGGGGAAACGTGAGCCGTAGGTGTCTGGTGCCAGCAGATTCCTAGAGACCGATCTTCTCTGAGCACACGGAGAATCAAATTGTACTGTTTTCACTGGCAGTCGGATATGGTGTGTCTTACAAGTGTGCGTGTTTGCAAAAAACAATAATAATAGTACAATTCTACACCCTGCCCAAGTTAAAAATAGAATAAGACACTGATCTTCAGGTTAACATTAATGAATTCCGTTATATGTCAATTGATTATTAAATTTTTTTAGACGTCTGGTGCTCAATAGAAAGGACTCGGAGTGCATGGTTATGCAGTGACCTACAAAATAATAAAAATAATATAATCTGGATCACTGCTGCTTTAACCTACATTATGTTTCCCAGTCGTTAAGGTGAATATATAAAATCCATAGCTGAGGATGAAAGTTATTTTTGCTAAACATGCTGTAAAACCCTGGTTGTTTTCAAAAGGCATTTTTAGTTGCAGTAGTTTGTTGGCCCTCCCAGAATCACTAATGTTTTTGTGGTTGTTGATTTTTAAAGGACACTTTGTAATCAAATCCCAAGGCAAGCCGTTGACTCAAGAAGCACATTAGTGTCTTAACACCTCAATGAAACAACGGAGCGGGGAGCTGAAGTCACAGGTTCACCTTGACAGGTTCCCTTGGCTGCTTATTTTCAAAATGGGATGGCGACCAATCTCCGTAGTAATGCAGGGAGGGTTAAAGCCCGAATTGGATTGCGTTTGTCTGCTCAGCTAAAGCTTTTAGGACCTGGTATGTATTTATTTTTTCTCCTCAGACAGGCTTAGGTGTCGGCAGAAATAAAAGGGTTAAGCACATTGTCAGCAGGAAAACAAGGCACTGGCTCCCGCAGTTGTGCGCAGGCTGACGTTGATCTTCTGGAGCCAGATGGGATATTTATATGTGAAAGGAGAATGCATTACCAGATATCTTTATCTAGAAAGTGTCCCCGGCAGAGCGCCAGTGTCCTGATCCATTGCGGCAGATGTCAGATTGGATAGGACGTGTGATTAACGGGCAGTGTGAGAAGATTGTGATTTACGGTTGAGGTGTTGCTCCTAACGCCAAGGGCCTCAACTGCTGCTTTGCTTGCCTCCGCTTTTGTATGAGTGATTTTACTATTTGCATCCATATGGAGGTCTTTCAATTGACTGCTTCTTAGCAAAGCACAGGGGAGGTAGATTGGACAAAAATAAATGTTTTTTTTTTTTTATCTCATTCTCCAGAGATTGTTTCCCTGTGGCATTTTAAATGTGTTGCATATATTTATTTTTGTCTCCACTGAATAACTGTATATGGGATGGGTTTAAAACAATCAGGCGCGCTGTCAGTTTTCATTCAGTGGCAACTTTTTGCGGGCAATAATTATTTAAGACAGTCTTTGGGTTTTGTTACTGAACCTGTGCTATGGGTCAGGATTTTCAACAAAGAACAGATTCTTACTGGTCTAGTTGGTTAAACCTGGACAGCATAGTGAAGATATTTGTCTTTTTTTTTTTTTTTTTTGGTGTGATTGATTCACACCCGAACGTACTCATGTAGGTCACCAAATATAATGAAGGTGAAAAACTTATCTGGATGCTCATCCTTCATAATCTTAATTTCTAAGTGTATTGTAGGGGTCATAATTCTACAAGGTACTGGAGTCACTCCCCTGACGTGCTTTGTGTTAGATTGGATGCTTAAGTTAATGTTTTAGCTGCATACCTGTCCCTGAACTGTAACGAAAAGCCTCCCATCACCCGTGATTATTCAGATTCGGTAGCAAAAGCGAGAGACCGAAAAAAAGCAGTGGGTGGGAAGAGTAACTGTAGTTTTCTCAAGATCTTCAGATTGTTAGAATCCTGTTTAAATGCTGTAAGCACTTTTCTATATAAAAACAAAGAATAGAATAGAGAATTGAAACTGGGGAGTTTGTTACCATGCTGAAGACGAAGATTGCATTATTTTTTATAAGAAATTGACAGCATTTTAAAGCCGCAGTATTCAAAATGAGAGCAAGTGATTTGAAGCAGTGATTGCCACAAACTTACTAACACCATGTTTTGAAAGAGCAGTAGGTGTGAGAGAGGTATATTTAGTCACATGCACATTAGCCCACCTTTATCACCAAGGACACGGTTGACATGATACCAATTATCTTTATTGCCTGCTGCTGCCAGCATGTGAAAAAGACTTGCAATGGCCAAGACTGCATGGGTCACACACCGAACACTTTAATTGATTCTCGGAGGTCTTTCATGTGTCTGTGTCCGGGTTTGATGTCTAAAGGCGTGTTCCTGCTGTCTCCTGCTGCTTTTCAAATGAACTGGGCAAGCAGGAATGTGGGCAAAATTGTTTCTGCACAAGATGAATCGCTTGCTCGTGTGAATTTGACCTCCACCAGGGAATGAGGCATTATACTGATGGTGATTCCCTTCATGAAATATGCCTCTCCCATTCATTGATTGGGGCTGATTGCTTTGTAACATATGGGAGAGAGAAGGTACAGAGTGAAATGACAAGGCTTGTAAACTGGTTCCAGGTCCACCTTGACGCTCCGAATACACGGCCAGGCCACTGTTGGTTGGTCTTTTTCACTCTGTCTGAAACCCAATAAGAAAGAGGACAGCTGTGGGTAATAAATCTCTTGGGGAGGATTTAATTTGCTGTGTGCTTGTTAAAGGTACTGTAGAGAGATTTTTGCAGGGATTAGTCATGGGATTTGGGGTCAAATTGCATTAAAGAATCACAAACTCCGCTGGCTGTCTGTGGAGACTCCGCCTCGTTTTCCCCAGGAGGTCTGAGCTGACGTCTCGTCTCTACTGTATAACCGGCAAATGGGTGCATCGGTCTGCAGGAGAGCCTGGATGGAGGATAATCTCATGCACATAAATCCCTAGTGATGTTTTTCCTTGATTGTGTGTGGGTTTATGTGTGTGTTGGTTTGATAGAGATCAGGAGGGAGAAGAGAGGGACAGTAGTAGGGGGAAAACTCTGTGGACCTGGTGACCATCAATTCCTGCCTTGGAAGTAGATGCATCGCTTTCGGGGTCAGTGTTCAGGCGTGTCTGTGTAATTTCCATTTCAGAATAGTTGTCCATCAAGCTATTCTCTAAATTACTGGCAGACACATTTGTGATTAAATAGATTTTAAGTTACTTTACCCAGGACTACTAAATCCATCTAAATCCTAGTGCATCAACCCAGCCGATCGCAGGAGCTCATAATTCTGTATTAACTGTTAACTGCAGTAGTATCCGTCGGGGTATCACTTCCCTACAGCTTAAGATTTAACCTTTGCATTCTGCTTCAATAGAACCTATTGAACAGTGCGGGTATTAAACCAACCATGATTAGACACTGGCTCTTATTTACATCTGTGTGTTTCTGGAAGCTTGAGCAGACTTGAAACTCAAGTACCTCACTTCTGTGTATGGAAGTGTATGTGTATGGGAGTTCACCCGACCTGTCCCACTCTCTCTGTGCCCCAGGTGATGTGGTGGACATCTACCAGCGAGAGTTCTTGGCACTGAGGGACCGGCTTCACTCGGCTGAACAGGAGAACCTCAAGCGATCAAAGGAGCTCAACCTGGTCCTGGACGAAATCAAGAGGGCTATCGCTGAGAAGCAGGCCCTGAGGGACATCAATCACACCTGGAGCAGCCTCTCAGGTATTGTTTGCCCTTTTAGGAACCTGCTGATTGAGTTACCTGTGAGGCTGCCCTATTACAGGTTGTAATGTCCTTTATGAGGAAGTTGGCATTGTTTTTGTTCAAACAAAGGCCACCTCTAAATAAATTTTTCCCCCGGACTCTAGGTGTTCAACTCCATACAAATTTGGAAAGTTCAATTGCCACATGTGGTTGCTCAGTGAGCAAGTTACACATTAATTCAAATTAGCCTTTATTTTCCTGCAGCTATGTGTAGGACATTGTGCCATTGCAATCTTGCTCATTATGCAACCAGTGCCGTCCTTGACCAGTCAGGATTGCTCTCCCTCTCATTGGTTACAAAGCATCTTTGATTTGGCCACTGTGCATATTTGTTTTATTTAAATGTTTTGCAGTGACCTTTGCCCAGCCTTATAGGGGGAGCATGCTTTTAATTTTGATTATCTAAACTTTGTAAAGTTTTCTATGTCTTTCTCCACCTTCCAGCTATGCAACATTATTTATTCGTATATTACATGATTTTTTGTAATCAGTATAAGTTATTTCACTTACATATACAATGTTTAAACATGGCTAAATGGTACAGTGATCTATAAACTGATCGTTTTAATACTGTAGATGCATTTTTGACTGAACAGCATTGCTAAATAGTGTACAATGCATACACACACTTTGTAAGGTGCACTGATCGTCCTGCAGTTGCAATCCATGCAGTTCCAGACTTTCATAGAAAAAGGCAAAAAAACAATTAGACATTTTGGAAAGGCTGTCATTTTTCCAGTACTTTAACATTGAAATGAACTAATAGGTGATTCTGTCTGCTTCTCTGAGCTCAGACTGCACTTTGGTGAAATACAGAATGATATTTTGCTGATGGCAGCTTGGTTTCAATACGAAGGGGGAAATGCCTGGGGATTAGAGTATGCACATATTCTTTTAATCAGGAAATTATTTTTCATATGCATCACTGCATGATACTGTCATTAATGGATGATAGCAGGGAAATTTGCCCTCATTCCCCAAGGGCTTCTGCAGATTGAGAGACCTCAATGCACTGGGATTACTTCTAGTGATGTTCTAATTGATGCATGGAAACAAGCCACAGCCATACGTAGTTGGTGTTTTGGATCATCTTTAAGCCTGGTGAAGTCTTGCTAGGAATCTCAGCTGCAGCCACAAAGGACATCCTGACGTTTTGTATCAGCCATCAGATTTCAGATTTTAATTTCCATAGCAGTTAATCCTGTGATAAAAGGAACAGAAATTTTCTTTCCATTCTATTGCAGTGGGATTATAAGGATAAGATATGGGGTCTGTAAAGTTTTGAAGGCCACACCACTGATTTCTATTTAATAAGCAATATTTATCAAGTACATTTAATCCCAGAGTAACATTATTTTAAATTAAATGTGCAACAGTATATCTGTATGTGAGTGTGGAGTAAGCATAAGTATAAGCATAGACATACTCCTACAGAATGCAATAGTTGTATTTAATTATAAGGTTACTGTAATTTTATCCTACACAAAGGCAGATCAATATCCTGCCTAATCACCTATGTACGGCCATGAATCAAAGTATATGTACAGGCAGGTACAGGCAGAAACAGACCATTTTTAATCACCCTTGTAGCCTTTAACAATTGTATCTAATACCTCTGATGAGACTGCAAAATCAAGCGTTCACTCCTTCTGGAAGCCATTGCAGACCTTTTGAGTTGAAAGTGTTGAATTTGCCCTGGAATTTGTCCACCCCCCGGCTTTGATGTGTTTTCCACTGCCTGCAAAGCTTAACAGCCTGATGGTTTGTTCCAGATGAAACCAAGCTGAAACTCTGGAATGTCACCAGTAAGAATGTGCTTCAGCTGCCCAGCATCTTCCACCACCTCCCTCACCTGCTGGCCAAGGAGAACAGCCTGCAGCCCGCCGTGCACGTGGGCCAGGGCCGGACGGGCGGTGAGTCTGCGGTCCGGACACCTCAAACACCTCACAACCCACGCAACTCATCCGGTCAAGGGTGGCCAAGCCTGTGGCAGTTTCTTGCTTTCAGCAGATTATTTTAAGATGCATCACAAGAAGGCAAAGCTTTACTGCTGAAAGTTTGTAACACATCTGTGTGTCACAAATGAATTACCAAGAAACTCCATTAAGATTGGGATATTAGTTTTTTGATGAGATGGAGAACTTAATGGAGAGCTGTTAAATCAATTTAAACTAGTTTTCTGAATAGAAGCTCCACAATTAAGCCTGTTTATGAGTGCCTTACTCTGAATCTGTTTGCTTTCAGTGTATCAGCATATTTATTATGAAAAATATGAGATTTGAATTGTTTTGAGGCATTCAAGCACAGAGTTCACATCTGAAACATTGCAGGCAGACTGAAGGACACAGAGGGCAAATCTCATACAGTTACCATGTGTTACTGCACAGATATACATATGGTCGCTTCATACATTATATAGATATTAATCAAATCATTTTTGTAATAGCACTTAATTTGTAATTGTTATTATTCTTGTTCATTAGTCTTGTCTGGAAGTTGCTGAAGTCAGACACTTTTACGTTATCTATAGCTTCTGTAATGATTTGATAGTCCTGTGGATTTATCGATGTTGTTCTGGTCTCTTTTCCATCATTTTCATTCCACTCCACAAAAACATGCTTTCCCTGATACAAGTGCATCAGATTTAACCTGCCCCTTGGGTTCTGCCATTTAAAGGATGCAACTGCCTGGGGAAACTTGAATGTTACTGAGCATTATCATGGAACACATAACTACCCCATTGAGATATTTTGTAACTAGATTTATGTGGGAATTGAGCCTCTCTACATGTATTTATTTATTTATTTGTTTATTTATTTATTTGTTTATTTATTTTTAACTGTATAGTTTATTACGGATTGTTTAAAAAACATTACAATTGCAGTTTCCAAGTTTTCTTTTGGTCAGTAGTTATGTTGAGAAGGGTTTCTGTTTAAGAGTTTTATCTGTGGAATTTATCATGTAAATTTCAAATCCACAGCTGCAATTTCACATAGAGATTAAGGCTGGTTATACGACTCTCTTTCCTTAGGAAACAGGTTTTTAAAACAGTTACGACTGACACAGAAGAATAGCTGCATTCCCAAACCTGCAGAATAATAATACCTTGTAAGGATCATTTTTTTACAGTTCTTGGCAGTGTTGATGTGCTTTTAAGAGGACTGGGTAAACATTTGTGGAACAGCCACATAAATAATTTGACAAGCGTTTTTCAAGAAAACTGATGGAAACCAGTGTTTAAGATGTTTCCTGACTAGCTTTGGTGTATTTTCCCTGTGAGGAACGGCAGTCTTCGTTGCTGTCAGTTGCACTTTTTAAACTTGGTAACTGAGAGAAAAAGAACCAGTTCAAATGTAAAGAAAAACGCAATCCTGCTTTTCATCACATGGCACCTAGATTGATTTTGCAGGTTACAGGTGACCAGCCCTTTAAAATGTGGCGTTTTTTCTCTCCCTCTCTGTGGTGCTGTGTTGTGTTGGCAGTGTCGATCGTGATGGGCATCCCCAGTGTGAAGAGAGAAGTGCATTCTTACCTCACCGACACCCTCAACTCTCTGATGTCTGAACTCAGCAGTGCCGAGAGGGAGGACTGTGTCATCGTGGTTTTCATCGCTGAGGTAAGCCAATCACAGCCATAGGTGGCACTTTCCCATGATTCCACACTGTGTTTACTGAGGATTGGACTGTGCAGGTGCTGAAACCCTCTGGGTAAATGAAGAGCTTGCATTATATTTTGTCCTTACAGGAAAAGCATAGATACAGGTATCTATGTTGGGAAATGTCAAGTCCCCCCCCCACTTGAGCTGTTATTTACACACAGCTGAAGTTAATTATTTTGAATATAAAGCTCTGTCTTTAAATTCTGTACTTGACAGTGAGGGTCTATAGATTCTCTGAACCCTCCAGTCTCGATATTAGACATTTCCGTTTAGAAAAGGTCAGCTCTGTTAGAAAGGGTTTCCTTTAATGACAATCCCTTGGAGCTGAGCCGGAACAACAGGCATTAAGAAATCATTAGACGGCTTTCATAATGCCCTTACAATTGACTGATTGTGACAAAATTGTTCGCATCCCTCCACCTCCCTTCAAACCCTCCCCCCCGCCCTCTTCCTCCCCTTTATTCAGCAATTAATTAATGAGAAACGGGATAGCCTCACAGAAATATGAAATTACTGGCCTTAATCGCCATTCTGCTAAATATAGTCTGTTCTCCTTAAAAACAGTCTGGTAGGAAATGGGTCTGGGAGTTTCACAGTAATGAGGATGTGGAGCACCGTGTGGTCTGGGAAAGTAGTAAATAGCAGTTTGTCAAGTAGGTGGGAGGTGAGGAGTATTAATTGAAGAAAAGTAGGATTTACCTCCTTTATTTATTGATTTAAGATTGAAATGGGTTTGTGTGTGTAAGTCCACAAACGTTCTTTGTTGCTCCGTCTCTCACTCTATCTGATGATTTTTTTTACTGTTGGAAAAGGACAAGCTTTTCTTGACGGCGACATTTTCAGAGTCGCCATGATTACAAAAGCATACATTAGAAAATAGGCCTCTATCTGGCTTCAGTCACATAAATAAAGACAAAGCAAGGAAAAGGCAAGACACCGATTCACAGGGCTATACATCCAGAGTAACACATCCACTTAAATAATGTACTTGATTCAAGAGCCATGTTAGTTTGGTAAACGAACTGTATGATGTTATGAAAGATTACTTCAAACATGTTTTCCCTGGAGTGAAGGTCCCCAAGATGGTTGTTCGTCTTAAAGCACGCTCAGTGGATGCTATGTTTCAGTTTTATTAGTAGCCTATTTTAAAAGCTCATTGCAGGCAAAATCCTGAAAAGACACAACTAAACGTAAAATGAGATGGGAACTGAACTACAGTACTGAAAATATAGGGGAATATTTAAAAAATGAAGGGTTCAAAGAAGAGGGGGTATAAATCACGATAGAGATAAGAAATAAAAGGAAAGGAAAGACGGGAAACTCAGTGTGATGGGAAATGAGCTAAGAGGAGGTCAACCCTGATTTGGGATTCCATTCTTCATGCGCGCTTCCTTAAGTATTCCAGTAGTGTGTTTGGTTATTTTGTAACTCCTTTCTTATCCTCTAGATAGCAACATTTTGTTTTATTTTAATTTATTCTGAGCCATTCCCAGTGGATTTGCTATTCTTTTTACTTGTATCATTTATTTCATGATAGAAATGCTAAAAGGCACATTATGATTGTATTATGTATCCCAGGCTTAATATTGGGTTTCTTTCCATTCTGCCTTTCAATATTACACATTATCTGTAAATAATACCTAATAATAAAAAAGACTTCATGACTAGCCTGCAAGATGTGTACTAGCACATTCAGCTTTCTCACCAGGCTGGAAAAAGCAGCTTCAGAAATACCAGTTGTTGGAGTGTAGTGGGATCGCCGAGCACCACTCCAGAATTTAATTAATTAGGGGTTCGTCCTGTGCAGGGCTCTCAAATTGCTGCGAATTCAATATGCTCCAGTTCCAGCCCAGGTTACAGTTACAAAACATGAATGTCCAGCAAAACAAGCAGTACAAATCAAAGTGTCAGAGGTGAGTATTGATTGGCTGTCTGCTGATTAGCTGGATTCCAGTAACAGGGCTGGGCTGATGGCAGACCTGAAGAAAGTGCTTCCTGTTTTTTCATTAGATGGATTAAGATTTGTCTTCCAAACGACAGGAGAGTCCCAGAACAATATGCCCTTTCCCTGTTTATTACCTATGTTAAACACAGAGGGGGAAAAGAGGACTAGTGTCACAGCGACGTCAATTCTGAACAAAGGTTGTTTCAGTTTTACATCATATTTCTGTCTAAAGTAATGCTTGTCACCATTGATAGAAATACTAATTTGTCCATTATGTCAATTGTTAGTATGTACACTTTTTCCATTGCCGCTGAGTTGGAGATATTTAATTAAATGTGGTTATGAGCAGTCAGTGTTTCAACCACACAACGTATATTTTTCATTTGAAGCATTTTGTTTCAAAAACAAAAATGAGTGTGACAGAACACAGATGTCTTTAGGAGAAATATATCAGGTTATTTTTACATTCAATTTAATCTTGAATTGAATTTGAACTGGACAAGATGTTTCCAGCTAAAGAAGAGAGATTTATTTCTTGGTGAATTGGCTTGTGAGACGGATGTAAAAAGACCAGCTAATGTATTTTTGCTAGTGGTCAGCCTGCTAATTGCTGGAAATGGTTTGTGAAACTGATCCCAGGTGCTTCCTGTGAAGGTTTCCAGTATGTCCTGTTTTATTTCCATGTATTATGCTTTGTGTGTGTTTTGAGAGCAGGCCTGAATGAAGCAGGAGACTTGATTAAACCTAAATGTAACTGACAGGGACGTGAAGAAAGAGAACAGTCAACACATGCTTTGGGAATAGTTAGCATGCAAAGGAGCTAGTGTTTGGAAAGTGTGCGGTATACTGCTTCAAATGCATTCTGCAGTGTATTTCATCTTGCCAGAAGTTGAGATATTTTGTATTTATATACAGGACATCTCCAGCTGTCATAGTTTTGCTTTTTCAGTGCTAGCGTTCTTTCTGTTACGTTTTCATAGCACACATTCAGTAAAACAATTAAATAAAATACTCATCAAACTGAAAATAATTAAACTACTACTAATAGTAATATTAACAGTAGTAGTAATTGGAATAGATAATTATATCTGAAACCATAAAGGACAAAAAAAAAATCTGTTTTATGTTAAGATAGCACAGAGTTAATGCTCTCAAGTTTGTGTGAACAAAGGGTTAAACAAACAGCGATTCTGCTGACTTGGTATCTCGTGCTGCTGGGAGATTAGGAGTCTTCTCCTGGAATTAGTGGTTTACTGTGCTGCATCCCCTGGAGATGCTTCCCTTCAAGCTAACGCCCTAACTTTCAAAGGAAAAGATATCCCACCATAGTGTTAAGAGCAAACAGTTTGTTAGTAAGATAAAAAGGCTGACCTGAGAGTGCAAACATCACAATATTGCCAGTTTACCAATGTCAAGTTTCGTTCCCACATTGTTTGTGATTTGTGTTTATTCCAGTGATAATGTTTCAAAAAGGAGGATCATCTGACCCTGTGTGTGCTTGTGGCTCTTTCGTAGGATTGAAATGTTGCATTGATATCACAGTAACTCTTTGTGCAACCCACACACCCTCGAAAAAAGAATAACTTGAAATATCACTGTGTTCTCAATTACTAAGCTTGTTTCTGTACTAGTCAGCTGAACTGATTCAATGACGATGGCTTTTTTCTTATTTTTAATTAGCGCTGCATTATTTATTTATGTTGTCAACATGACATTTATGACTAGTTCAGTAAAACCATAAGACTGATAGTTTAATAAGAATATAGATATGTTTTTGTTTTTGCTGTTAGCTTTCATTAAATGGTCCGTTTACAATTTGATTAGATGTACATTGCCTGCTAAAGTAAATGACTGTTCAGTTCAATCCACCAGCCAGTTCTTTAGGGTTTCGTCGAGTGTTCAAGCTCATTCCTTTGTCTTGCTTTTGCAGGCGGATCAACAATATGCCAACAGTGTGGCCGAGAACTTGAAGCGCCTGTGAGTATCCTCTTCTTCAGTTTCCATAGTGATCGAATGCAGACAGCACTATTCATTCAGTCTCCGTTCCTCTCCTCTTCCCACCACAGTGTGCGTTTCACCTTGAGAATTGAGTGTAACAAGCCAAGGCAGCAAATTGTTCCATAGAAAAGCATTGAAAACAGTAAAGAATGGAAGCAGAACAGGAAAAAAATATCCTGTATTTGAAGGCTATAAACATAACTTTTCAAATCTCATTACTATTATTATTTTTCCAACACTATCTTGTTTAGGTCCAAAGACTCCATATTCTTATAGGATATTGTTCAGGAGTCAGAAATCAATCTGCGCGTTACCATATGATATAGGATTGATTCTCTTGCTTTTCCTATTGCATTTGTTTGTTTCTTCCTATGTTTTTGCTTTTGGCCATGAATTTGACTCGCTTTTGTCTACTGACACTTTAAAGACCGCTGTTTACTAGGTATTGAATAGGATATATGCCAAACTTTAACCTTAAATACTACTGCAGTCTTCATAGACTGCAGGCTGTTCTTCCCACAACATAGTTTCTAGGTCAGTGAGAGGAGTTGGTATTTTTAATCTGCCATTACAGTTCATCCCAGTGTCTGCAGAACCTGCTCAAACCAGATTAATACCCATCTTTTATACAAGGCAAATAAACAAAATACAATTTGACTAATCTTACGAATTGCTAAGGACATCATGAAATGCAATATGCTGTGACTGCAAGTGATCAGGTGGTGGGGGAGGCATGTTTATGACACAGGTACATTTGTTACATTCTTTCGGCTTCAACTCCTTTCCTTCCTTTAAGGAGGAATAGAAACAAAGTATTATTTCCGCCCTCTAGGAAAATCTTGGCAGAGCTGCACTTTACCTTGGACTATAGACAACATCTGGAGTTGTAAGGTTCGCACACAATTGCTGCATGATGTTTAAACTAGGGCTGTGTTAGACCGGGATCAACCTAAATCTCTTACAGATACGGTGCTAATTATACTGAAGATCTAAGGGGGGGAAAAAATAAGATTTACACAGCCGCCTTAATTTGCCTCCAAAGAAACAAGAACAGCTTGGAATGGAATATGAAAACAGCTCATCTTTGACACATGTGGTAGCATTCGTGGATATTAAGAATTTGGACAAAGACCGCAACAGTTACCCACAAGAAACTAGTTTTTTATTATAACTGCCAGCCTCACTTTCAGATGGTTAATATTGTGTTATTATTTAAATGAACTGTTGTCAGTACAGATAACAGGGATTATCTGTCCACATATCTGAGGGCTGCTTCACAGAATTCTCGGCATATTCCCTGTGTGTTGTTCTCCAGCTTTCTTCTCTTCTATTTTTTAATCATTATTTACCTGGACTTCTCCGTTTTGACAGAAGCAGCGATCTCAGAAATGTCATTTTTCAGATGGATATAATTACGCAGTGCAACTCCAGCAATAGCAAACCACCACTGCTATAAAAATGAAGCCAGGGAATGTCTCCTGAGATTTCCATGTCCTCGGAATGTTTGTGATGGCCTAATTTAAGGACAATTTTATATTTTGTTCCCAAATCACCCCAAACATTCATCTTGTTGTCGTTGACGATGGAAAGAAGACCTGGATGGTGTTTGTGAATGCAATCTGGTCACACGCACACACGCAAATGCACACATGCAAACACAGACACACGCACACACACACACATACACACACACACATATATATTTATATTTGAGAGCAAAAATATATATTCCCAAAAACATGATAAAAAAAATTAAAAAAAAAACATGTGCTCATATGTGTGCGTGTTTCTGTATGTGCATATATGTGTGTACAAGTCTGACCACAAAATAATGTGACCACTTCCTAGTAATCCAGATATGAATTTGAGCCTCTTCTTATGTATGCAGATAAACTGTATAAGTTATGTCGATTATCAAAACTGAGTGAACACCTGCATTTTCCGGCTAAGTCAATTTTTGCACTTCATCTAGAGTCGGAATACATTATGGTTATAAATATATTTCCATTTTAATTGAAACAACATGCATTCACAATGATCACAGTAGCATGACTGCCCTATTCTTCAATACCAGTCACACACAGCAATGTTCACGCAGGCAACTCAGAGATCATAGAGGTGGGACGGGATAATTGAAGTTCTCCTGTCAATGTCTTTCAGCTGCCAGGCAGATTTCTGTGTTTCCGTCATAGTGACAGGATCCCCAACTGCTGTTGACAGAGTGATTGTTCACACAGATGAACAGTGATATCATCTGGACAAGAAGGAACAGAGTTGTTGGGTTTTATTCTCATTATTTGGGAATTGGCTATTCTCTGAGCTGCCATAATTTACCTGCTGTTGCCGAAATGTGATTGAACCATTCAGGCTGCTTCTGAAGGCTGCCTTTTGTCATTTGTTTGAATTGTTCTGTCGGCATTTGTATGATGACAGACAGGGAATTACCTAGAACCAAGCTGAGGATTCCAGTTATCCCCCCTTACCCACGGAAGAGTTGACAAGACTTTGTATCAGTGACATTGGGCAGGTACTGCAGTTTATGAATTCTCGTTGTCGTTGTGGAGTGAGGAGTTAAACTACGTGTCGTGTTTACTCAAGGAAGATTAAAAAGTTGGCCCATAAACCTGGCCATGCAAAATGTATGTATTTATGTATATAATCACATCCCTTTTGTAAATTGAAATGTGCTTCCTCCTGTTAGGTTTCCAAATGAAATACAGTCTGGCCTGCTAGAAATCATCTCTCCATCCATCAACTTCTACCCTGATTTTTCTCGGCTGAAGGAATCTTTTGGGGATCCCAAGGAAAGGGTCAGGTAGGGTCAATCCTTCAGTTTTTAGCTTTTCATGTTTGTGGTATTCAACTGTAACCTCTGTAAAATCTGTAAAGTAAAGTCTGTCATTCATTCCAGCCTGAGAGGACCTTTATAAAACTTTTGATCATATTGTGGTAAATGTGCTGTAGAAAAGGTGTTGGTTTTGATGGTACTTGGGGAGCCAAGAAGATAATATAGCAAAGAAGATAATTTGTGCAGTTGACGGGCGGTTGTCTGTACGGTTATGAACGCTTGGACTGAGCCGGTCTCCCACAGTGGGAAATCAAGCTCTTTTCCTTGAGTAGCTTGTTTATGACATGTAAAAACATTCCATGTAATTTATTTATTCACTGACTTGAGTTCTGATTTTGTAATATCCGCAATTACAATGTATAATTGGACAGCTCGTAGAATTGCAACAGCACTTGTGTCCCTGCAGAGCGGTTGGGGGGCAACATGAGCATTGTCTTACACTATACTGCCTTGGTAGCGTATCAGAATACAAAATTCTTTCAGCATCAGTGTTAAAAATTTATCACAATAGCGGTGTCACTTCAAACGTTTCGTTAAAATCTTTGATGGGAAATTTCAGCTCAAAACTCAGCCTTTGAAGATAAAGCCCTTGACTGTTTCCTTAAACATGGATGTTTACCCTGTTTGGTGTATCCTGAGTACGTCTGACATATGCCACCTTTGGAAGTCAAAATACCAAGTATTTGTTGAAAACTCTTCAGTTTAATTATGTCAAACACAAATTCTATGAGGATTAATGACATTTTGAGGACATAGTTAAGACACCACTTGGTATTCATATGTATAATTTGTCATGTAAATAATGAGTGTATTGTGCTACAAGCACTTGATATCAACAGCATACTGAGTGTAATACAGAACTGATTTAATCAAAGTTTAATCAAACTACTGCTGCTATCTGTCTGAGACCTGTGCACTGCTTTCTCCAAAAGGAAAACTAAGAAATAAAACCAACATCCTTCTAATCCACAAAGTATTCAATCAGTTTGACAGGTTGAAGGTTCTTTATCTGATGAGTAAAAAAATAATCCTTGTATGTGTTCAGCATTGGCAACCAACTTTATAGCTTGGTAGCAGTTCAAAGGACACAGACTTACAGCACCCTGGAAAAGAAAGACAAGAGCTTATAACCACTTTGAAGCTATATTTCCTGCAGGAAGGTCTCGGCACTGTGTCTTAATACATCCTGACAAGCCGAGAGCTTGACTTTGCTTACTGATGACTTGTGTAGGTACTGAGCAGGGGCTCACAGTGTAGAACACCTTCGGTGGCTTAATTAGTGGAATACATTAGTGCGTTTGAGCGTGCTCTTTCTCTGTGTGCTGGTTTGTGGCCATGAATTTTACATTGCTCTCCATTTTCTGAAGGCAAATCATCACGATTTTTACCGTACCTCTGAACTGCCACTGCTTTTGCTTTGTTAGATGCATTTAATATGTAATCGATCAAAGCCAACATTTATGCTAATGCATTTCAAAGCATTTCCCATATGATGGTATGCATTTAGGCAGGCGGACCAGAAAGTCATGCGACCTTTGACTGTCTAGCTGAAGATGCTGTATAGTGACAGAATTAATGCTGGTCGGCTGCCCTGCTAACGATTCTGTTATGCTGGTTAAATGATGCGAGAAACTGGAGGTAAAAATGAAACGAGGAAGCTAGCTAGTGCGAACCGTGTGGACATGTGCGAGTGTGTGGGGGCTTATTTGCACAATATGTGCGTTCGTTTTCGGCATTAGAAGATGACATAATTCAGTGTAAATCTCCGGAGGCATAATTTTAAGAATCTGGTTAGTTTTATGTTGTTTTTGTTTTCATTTTGTGCTCTTGCAAGCTGCAAGTTACCTAATTTGTGCCAATTGTAATGTGGAATATCCTTTTAGGGATATGGCCCACTGCTAACTATGTGCAATGTCTGAGGTGTGAGAGAGAGTTGGGAAGGGATTGTTTGTGAGTTTGCCTGCCTGTGTGTGTATGTGTCCACACATGTGCGTGCATAAATACACGAGTTAATTTGTGTACGTGCAAAGTGCTCAAGCACCTGCTCACAGGTGTGTTTGTCACAGCTTCTGTTTGTGCCTTTAAATTTCACTTGGGCTGCTCTGGATGCTAATTTTAGCAACAGTGTGCCTGGCTGGGCTCCGTGATTTATGGCTGCGTTTAATAAGATGGGAAGCCGAAGTAAATAATTCCCAGGTCTGTTCTGCAGAAGGCCATGTTTAATTCATGAGGGCTGTTTAAGGCAGAATATTATTTTATGGAGAGATATATCTTGGCGAAAGTGCCTCCTTTACGGCCAACTGTCAGCATTCAGCTTCAATGAAATCATTCCCTGTGCAGGTTAGCTAGGAGGGCAGCCTGCGAGACAAAGAAAGGGGTTATCAAGATCGCATCACCCGGAGCGATGCCACCACTCTCCTCACTGGTAGCAGTGTGTATGACTGAGAAGGGGTGGGCCGGATACTGGAAGTGAGAGGATTTTGTTTAACTCTCTTTCTTAGATCATTTACAGACTGTACGCCCAGTTGAGTTCACCTCCTTCCTCATGGGAAAGGCCAAGGAAACCTGGAGCTGTGATGTCTGTCTGTTGCTGTCGGGGGTGGGGGGAAGAGCAGCACCAGTTGTTTTTATTTGATTGCAGAGTTTTTGTTGTTAATTGCTTGTTAAGATTACAGTCAAATTGTTGTTAGCATTAGAGTGATAGTTTGGCTATTGTATGTACATTTGTAGGTTAGAAAGCATTCAGATGAATGTTAGGGTTAGAGTTCCCTTCAGACCAGTGTGAATGTTAGGGTTACTTTTTAACTGGGTTAAAGGTCTCTCCTTCTGCACTCCAATGCAGTGCAATATAAAGATTTTAAAGGTTATTTAGGTGTTCGGCTTATTCAAGGCCATTTCTGTGTGAAATTAAGAATTGGATTTTTAAGAAGTCGCGGTATAAAAATAAGATGGAATATCTAAAAATCTGAAACCCTGATCAATTGAAGTATAATTTAGTGATTACAGATTACACTAGGAGTGTTCTAATGGGTACATTTAGGTTGCTGAGAAAGTATTACTTTCAGTAATGTAGCAAAATCATGCACTACATTTCATTTTTTGATTTATCTTGGCATTATATTTTCCTCTGGGCTATGGTTAGGGTTGGATTACCCAGTGAATTTAGGCTTTTGTTAAGGTTAGAGTTGCTTTACTCATGATTTAACACAAGTATGGGAGGATTGGTATAGGCCTATCTTGAAATATTGGCGTTGGCTAGGATTGGGATTCAGGCTGTTGCTAGGGCCTAAAATTAGATTTCTGCTCATGTAATATGATTTATACATAATACATAATGTTATACAAAATTGTACATAAGGATTAGGATACACCTAGTATCTATTTGTCAGTCTGTCTTTCTATATTTGTATTTTAACAGAAATTATTTCCCTGGCAAAACCCAAATGAAGTTGTTAGTAACATGCAATTTCACCTCTGTGATCATTTAATCGGTTATTCTTGTTTTTTTGCCGATGAAATGTGTTTGTTTGTGGAATCCTGGATGAGAGAGATTTATTGTGTGCAGTCTCTTTTTGAATGCATGAACCAAGCGGCGTAATGTTACTGCATTATGGATAAAAGTGATTAATGTGCAGTATGAAAACATTATCTGATGGCATTTCAAGCAAAACAATCATCCATCATCAACGATTAGTTTATCTTATTAAACGGGCACACAGTCACCTGCGCTGATATGATTCAGCACGCTCTTATTTGGTTGTCATTGAGCAGTGAGCAGAAATATCATTATCATTCTTCATTTAATGTGGGTTGTGGTTGTGTTGCTTGCGAAGACGTCTGGCTGTTATGTTATTATACAAGTTGACAATTATTCAAGAAACCGAAAGTGACAACTGAATTTCGACCTGTGAGGACATTTATAATGAACTTTGAACAAAACTGCATACATCAGTAGGTGGGAAAATTACAGGAATGTGGGAGAAACATCTGATAAGGTATTCTTTGTCCAGATTCAAATGTAGGACGTATTTGCACAAAAAATACATTTATAAGATAAGATGGGAGATTTACCCTTGGTTTGCTCTTATATGATATCATATACAGACCATACATTAATATTACTTGTAGTAGTAGATTATTATTAGTAGTAGTTAATAGTAGTAGTAGAAAATATTTAACTACTAATATATACAGATGTTGTTGTTTTGTACTCCACTGTTGTTTTGTTTCATAATTTTGGATTTTTTTCAAAGCAAGATCTATTCCTGCCCGTTTTTGTTTTCTGTGTTCTGGCAGGTCACCCTTTGATTAAGTGCAGTTTTATAAGACATGAAGTTGAAACCACAGGCATTTCTAGATGCTGGTATGGCATCAAGGAAAAGGCCGCAGTAGAAGAGAGAACAATGTCCTGAGAGCAGCTGTTCGTGGAAATGATATAAGCTGCTTTGTTCTGAACCAAGCTTAGCCAGCACTGACCTGTTTGCTCAAGAGATCAAACACTGATGTTGGAAAACAGAATCGAAGAGCTGAGTAAAATAACCGAAGCTTCTTCTGCTCTCTAGTGTACGATATTCGGTCGGTTACCTGACCAAATATCAAGGTTGTTTATGTGTCTTTACATTACCAATGGAGCCCGGTTGCATTTGCTCTGTGGAGAACATTCACCCTTCCAGATGTATGTTTCAAAATAAGGGTCACTGCCTTCCACCAAGAACTGACATACAATCAAATATCTTCCCAATTTTGATTTACAGCTGTGCCAGACCCCTCACACTTAGGACAGCATGATGATATAATAATTTTCAAACATGTCAGCTTCATAATAGAACTTGCTCTGAAAGTGAAAATATTCTGTTACTCTTTATATTTGAGAATATACCAAGTGAATATACCAAGAAGGGAGACTGAGTCATCCCCTGCCCCCCCCCCCCGCCATGTACAGTGAGGGAAAAAAGTATTTGATCCCCTGCTGATTTTGTACATTTGCCCACTGACAAAGAAATGATCAGTCTATAATTTTAATGGTAGGTGTATTTTAACAGTGAGAGACAGAATAACAAACAAATCCAGAAAAACGCATTTCAAAAAAGTTATAAATTGATTTGCATGTTAATGAGGGAAATAAGTATTTGATCCCCTATCAATCAGCAAGATTTCTTGCTCCCAGGTGTCTTTTATACAGGTAACGAGCTGAGATTAGGAGCACTCTCTTAAAGGGAGTGATCCTAATCTCAGCTCGTTACCTGTATAAAAGACACCTGTCCACAGAAGCAATCAATCAATCAGATTCCAAACTCTCCACCATGGCCAAGAACAAAGAGCTGTCCAAGGATGTCAGGGACAAGATTGTAGACCTACACAAGGCTGGAATGGGCTACAAGACCATCGCCAAGCAGCTTGGTGAGAAGGTGACAACAGTTGGTGCGATTATTCTCAAATGGAAGAAACACAAAATAACTGTCAGTCTCCCTCGGTCTGGGGCTCCATGCAAGATCTCACCTCGTGGAGTTTCAATGATCATGAGAACGGTGAGGAATCAGCCCAGAACTACACGGGAGGATCTTGTTAATGATCTCAAGGCAGCTGGGACCATAGTCACCAAGAAAACAATTGGTAACACACTACGCCGTGAAGGACTGAAATCCTGCAACGCCCGCAAGGTCCCCCTGCTCAAGAAAGCACATGTACAGGCCCGTCTGAAGTTTGCCAATGAACATCTGAATGATTCAGAGGAGAACTGGGTGAAAGTGTTGTGGTCAGATGAGACCAAAATCGAGCTCTTTGGCATCAACTCAACTCGCCGTGTTTGGAGATGGAGGAATGACCCCAAGAACACCATCCCCACCGTCAAACATGGAGGTGGAAACATTATGATTTGGGGGTGTTTTTCTGCTAAGGGGACAGGACAACTGCACCGCATCAAAGGGACAATGGACGGGGCCATGTACCGTCAAATCTTGGGTGAGAACATTGAAAATGGGTCGTGGATGGGTATTCCAGCATGACAATGACCCAAAACATACAGCCAAGGCAACAAAGGAGTGGCTCAAGAAGAAGCACATTAAGGTCCTGGAGTGGCCTAGCCAGTCTCCAGACCTTAATCCCATAGAAAATCTGTGGAGGGAGCTGAAGGTTCAAGTTGCCAAATCTCAGCCTCGAAACCTTAATGACTTGGAGAGGATCTGCAAAGAGGAGTGGGACAAAGTCCCTCCTGAGATGTGTGCAAATCTGGTGGCCAACTACAAGAAACGTCTGACCTCTGTGATTGCCAACAAGGGTTTTGCCACCAAGTACTAAGTCGAAGGGGTCAAATAATTATTTCCCTCATTAACATGCAAATCAATTTATAACTTTTTTGAAATGTGTTTTTCTGGATTTGTTTGTTGTTATTCGGTCTCTCACTGTTAAAATAAACCTACCATTAAAATTATAGACTGATCATTTCTTTGTCAGTGGGCAAACATACAAAATCAGCAGGGGATCAAATACTTTTTCCCCCCACTGTATATAAGCCTGGATTAAATGAAAACATCACCCCGCCCAGAGATAACAAATCCCAACACAGCACTTGTGGCCAGCTTGCTGTTTGCAAGTCGCGTCTGCCATCTAATTAATGCAAAGTCAGCATCAAATATTGGTATTGGAGTTTGTGATTGGTAGGTAGATGGTTACTTCAGGGTTACTTTTTAACTGGTGTATTAGAAACTGTTCAGCTACTGCTTTAGTTAAACCTCAAACATTTCTG
This sequence comes from Amia ocellicauda, assembly GCF_036373705.1. Taxonomy (NCBI): domain Eukaryota; kingdom Metazoa; phylum Chordata; class Actinopteri; order Amiiformes; family Amiidae; genus Amia; species Amia ocellicauda. The sequence continues at coordinate 16,407,321 of NC_089860.1, forward strand.
GAGTTGTGTTGGGTTATAGTTTGTTGTTTAGTGCAATCATGGTGTGTGGTTAGAGTTGCTTAAAGCATTGTATACCAACCGTTTAAACTTCAAAAAGATATTTAGAACCGTTTTAATTAGGAGCAGATAACCTACTAATTTTTAGTAATTTACAATTTTATGTCAAGTCCACTCAAGGATATTTTCCTTTTGTTCCCTAGCCACTCCAGTATCTTTGGCTGTGTACTTGGGGTCATTGACATGCTAATCTTCCATGTCAGTTTCAGCGTTCTTGCAGAGGGCAGCAGCTTTTCCTCAAGGACTTTTCTCCATTCATTGTCCCTTCTATCTTGACAAGAACTCTGCCAATGAGAAACATCCCCATAACATGATGCTGCCACCACGTTGCTTCACAGTAGGGATGGTGTTCTTTGGGTGTCGGGTTTTGTGCCTAACATAACACTCTGCGTATATACCAAAGTGTTCCATTTTAGTTTTGTCAGACCACAAAACTTTTTCTCAAATCGTTCTCACATACACACTTTGACCAGTCTTGGCAATTAAAGTCTGTAGCTCTTGCAAAGCTGCCATTTTTCTCTTGGTAGCCTCTCTGATCAGTCTCCTTCTTGCGCGGTCATCCAGTTTGGAGGGACGGCCTGATCTAGGCAGGGTCTTGGTGGTGACATACACCTTCACTTCTTAATCATCTTGACTGGCTCCAAGGAACATTCAAGGCCTGTGATATGTTTTTATACCCATCCCCTGATCTGGGCCTTTCAACAACTTTGTCCTTGAGTTCTTTTGAAAGCTCCTTGGTGCTCATGGTTGAGACTTTGCTTTGAAATGCACTAGGGAACCTACAGGAACTGCTGAATTAATCCTGAAATCAGGTGAATCACTACAATTTAACACAGGTGGAGACCACTTAACATGGTGTGTGATTTTTAAAGTGATTGGTCTCACCTGAGCTAATTTAAGATTGTGATTACAAGGATGGTGGACATTTATCCAACTAAGCTATTTCAATTTTTCTTTTTAATTAATTTTCTTTTTTTATTCTTGGAAGTTGTAGGGTATGATAAACGAAACAATAACTATTTGAATGCATTTTTGTTTCAATTCAGGCAATAAGGCAAAAAAGGTGAATAATTTGAAATGGGATATAGACTTGTAGGCATTGTGTATGTTTGAGTGTATGTATATTTACACTTACTGTATACATGGATGCAGCTTTTCTGACAGGCTTTTATTAGAATCTTACAGAGGGCTCTTTATCCTTTGACCTGAGGCTGTTTTGTGTTCAATCAAAACATTTCCTTCCAGTGCCAGGTCAGCTCCTGTCACTTCTGATGGCCCCCCAGGGGCTCCACCCACACAGGGAATAGTGTCTAAAAAGGAAATGCAGGCTCTAATGCAGACAAGGTTAATAAACCACAGCTGATTAAATATTAAGACAAAGATATAAATGCAAGCGTGTTTAAGCACAGCTTTTAAGGACTTCCTTGGGATAAGCCGGAGATGGGGCTGCAGGTTGTTCTCCGATTTAAATGTATTCCTGTTTTCTTAGGCTTGTATTTATTTTCTCCCAATAATGCATTAGATACAAGTCTAGTACACTCTGTTTCAAGATATCAGCTTGCATTCGAGCAGCGGTGATTTAAAAGGCTATAAGGATATTTAGCATTAGAATGTGTACATCACTAACGAGTCCAAATGCTTGTGTTTGAGCAAATTTACAGTGCAGTGCAGTGATTACCCTGTCAGCTGAGTATCCCAGCAAGTGATGGCACCAATTATAAGCACTTGGAGAAAATGATTTATGCTTGTTCGCAAGACTATTATGATTCAGACAAACATCTCATTTAGCTGGTAAATCAAAGGACAGATAGATCGATAAAAGTCTAGGCAGATAGATCTTATTTACCCGTAACCTCTTACCTCGTGTCATCAGTCGCTCCTAGTTTTGAAAGAGTGATGTTTGCTATGGATTACGTTACCAGTGGCTGACTAAATCGGGAAGGAGCAATGTCTGAAGTATGTTTGTGTCTCAGTCTTTAACAGCACAGTTCGAAGTGTCTGACTGTGTCTCAGACTCTGTGCCTCTTGTCATCTTTTGTTAAGGTCTGAATTGGAGTGTTCTTCTCCTCCTGTGCCTGTGCAATGGAGAGTATTTTATTCTCCCTCTCTTTCTCTCTGGATTTTTGCCTATTGGAAAAGTCCTTGTCTGGACATGTTAAACACTGGAGGAGACTAAATCTCTGTTTTCTCCTTATGAAAAGTCTACCTTCTCTAGCATTTGGAAACTATTACAAAACATTTAATTATTATTATTTTTTTTTAATCCAACTTATAATAATGAGCAAGATAACCCCCTGTAGTGTGAAAATATTTTTTAAATAGGCCTATGTTTTTTGAAGGTCCGCATTGCTTATAAAATGCAGTGTGTTATCTGAGCAGAGCAATATATTTTTATGTGTATCAGTTACCATAAACTCTAAAATGAATAAGTAAAGCAGCTTTAAAAAGTAAAATAATAAGCTAACTGCTGTTAAATAAAATAAAATGATCATGAAGACCAGTCTGGCCACTGACTGCACAATCTGTATGCATTTTGGCCAAATACTGAGAAAAACAAGTGTTTTCTTATGTGTTCGGAACATATGGTGCATTTTCTGTTTTGAGTGTGGGGGTATTTTTTCTTTTTCTTTCACACTTCTTATGTTTGAAAGAAAACTGAAATTGCGTGACTCGCCAGATGTTGGAGGGAAAACAGATACAAGAGGACAACAGCTGTATATAGGCAGAGTTCGTGTTGACATCTGGCTGTGGAGAGAGAAATGATGAATGAAGGTAACATCAGGCCGTGAGGGTCTGGATCCTGTTCAGAGTTTGGTCTTTTATTGTTTCTGAACTGGTTGCAGGTTACTTTGTAATGAGGTTTGGCTTTTAAATGTACTCTAATAAGCTTATATCCGAGTTTCAAGACGTTTATTTTTCTTTGTACTTGTCTTTGAATGGTGCGGTTCAGTCTTTATATTTCTGAAACCGAGTCACAGCGTCAATTCCAAATTGAGGCAAGAAAAGGAGGACAATTGTTAATATAAAATAAAAGCCAAACTCTATATAGTAAACCAGGCACGTGGGAAACATAGACAAGTGCATGATGAGGCTGCCTTCCAGGCCTTTGTCTCAGTCTGATCATCTCTTTGCTGTACTACTCCCTGTAATCACTTCTATAGACTTTTTATTGACTCATAAAACAGTTTTTTCATCAAAAGATGCTTTAGGAGATATTATTAATGATTACACTGACAAGACTCTTATAAAGTATTGTTTATTTACACTCATGCTTCTTAGGCAGACAGCCACACATAAAATAAAGCGACTAAAATAACTTGTCTTAATCGAAATTGTGGGACAGGGTGGCCCTTAGTAGAAGCAGACAGGAGCCATATCATAAAGATCAGGGTGCGGGTGGGCACAGACGGAGCTGTGGCACCAAAAGAGTCTGTCTTGACCCGAATGGCTTTCTCCACCCATTCCCTAGGACTGTCTTAGGAAGTTACCCTAGACAAAAATGCAAGATTAGAAGACTGTAAGTGTCGTGTTGATGTGTTCCACGGTATTTCATTCCTGGGATTCATTACCAAGAGCTCAGATGCCTTCAGATTTCTCCCCGCAGCTATGTCTTGAATTGTCGTGGTTGAAGCCGTAGTCTTTGTTTGCTGTGTCGTTGCCAATTCTCCCACGCTCTCTTTTTAGTTTTCTCTTCACAAGAATGTAGCCCGCTGCAAAACAAATATAAATCAGCACAGCGTTTGCACTGGCTGGTTTATTTTTAAGGCAACGTTTTGTGCGGGTCTCTATTGGGATGTGCATTTAATTTTTCTAACAAAGAGGTAACTGTAACTCACTTGTCTTAAAGCGTCTATTCCGGTTTAAGCGCAGCATTTATGTCGGTGGTGTTTTGTGAGATAAAAATACAACGCTGCTGAATTTGAATTTTGACTGGGAGATTCTTTTTTACTTCTATATTTTGTTATTTTTATGCGATCGATGGGAATGAAGCTATGCGGTGGCATAAGCTGTGGGAATTGTTCTCAGAGTTCTTAGGGAAGCAATACATATAATATAGACAGTATTTTCTCTAAGAAGAACATTGAAATAAACTAGAATCAAAGGTCATGATTGATTTAAATGTATTATAAAGAATGTATACCTTAAATATGACCCTTCATGTGAAGGCGAAGTACAAATAGGTTATTTTAAAGTTACTACATTTTGGAGATTTTTCATTTATCTCAATTATCCAGTTAAAAACAAATAGGTCAGTTCTTTTAACTGTTATGGATCTTTACTGGATCTATAATTTGTTTATGTCCATTAGGAAACTGCAGTTCAAGAACATTGTTAATACAGCATTTATTCAAGCTATTAATGAGGAAACCGGTGAAACATGTGAGGACATTCAGAAACAGAAGGAACGTTGGAAATCCACATCAGTTAAAGCTAATTAGGAAATAGATTTAGTTTGATTACATAATTTACATACAGTACATACATTTAATTCTAGAACTTGAATTGTGCAGCAGTCACCTTCATTGCATAGGTTTGTGTTGCTTATTTTGTATGGCCTGAACCATAGGAGTATTGGGGGAAGACCAACAATAAAGCATTCACTCACATTCACACTGCATCTTTTCTCTTTTATCATTATTGTTATTTTGGCCATCTGAGTTATTCCTTATTATGCTTTTTTTGCAGAGAGAATGCTAACATCTGTGCTCTACCAGGGCTGCATCTTGATAGTCTAAATTGTCATTAGTGAATGCCTGATGTCAAGCTGGCGTCCTTGTATTATTATTTATGGCTGGATAAGGTGACATAAAACGGCTGGCCCATTAATGAAGCATGTAAGGGAAGCAGTTTGCTTAAATTAACAATAGAAGGTCAGTCACTTCCACGGCAGTAAAAGACAGCAGAGGCACAAGAGCCGGCACTTCTGCGCATCCAGCTGTTTGAACCGACAGCGTGGGCATATGTAATAAACCAGGTACATTAAGGGGATCAACGTGTGGGGACCGGGGTTTAATTTAGCATCAAAGCAAATGGCACTGCGCACTGGGATGGCAGATTGCCTTCTTAATGCTTTATGATACCAGCGAGATTTGTGAAGTCGTGCTTTCAAGATTATAATCACTGCTGGTAAATAACGCTGTAGTACAATTGTTTATTAAACAGCTTGCACGACTCCATCCTGCATAAACGTAATTCATGGAGAATTATTGTCCTATTGTTCATCGAGTGAAGGACAATGTGTTTTCCACAGCTTGCCCCCGTACCGCGGAGAAGAAGTTCACTTCAAGATCAAGGCCTCTAATTCTCTGCACCTTCCTGACAGTGTAACCTCTCCGGCCATAAACGCTTGATTTACACTTTCCTACCCTGCGAAATCTGGTGCTGCCAATTGCCAGAGAGTGTTTCAAGAGTAATGTCGCAATTAAGGAATGTGAATTACTTAGCCTTTCTGCTCTGGAGTACAATCCATAACAGTCCTGGTTTTTAGTTTGATTGTGTGTGTTGTTTATATGTTTTATTAAATCATTGTCAAATAAAGTGTTCCAAGAAATAGAAGGGTTTGACGTAAGATGCAATATTTGCACAAAACTAGATTATGATGTTGTCCGAAGCCCCTAGGTACTCAAGGTATGTAATTTCACTAGGTTATAATATTCTATATGCCATATCTTAAGGATTGTACTAAGCCCACTAAATGCATCTTGTAATTGTGCTGTCTCAACAGTAGCAAATATCCTTTGTTAATGGAAGCAATTTCCTGTGGCTCAGCCATCCAAAAACTCCTTCCCCCTACATTTTGCATTCTTTTTTAGTTTAGTTTTGTTTTGTATAACAATCTGAATGATTAAAAGTATAAATATTCAATGTTATCTGAGATCATCCTCACCTATTTCTCCATTTGAATATGAAAGCTTTTTCAGTTAACTTTTTTTGGCAAAGGAATACATATCAGCAAAGTGCCATTATAAACTCAATGCCTTTGTTGTGTACAGTAACCCTCTCTTAAATGTCATGTTGATATTTGAGAATGGAGACTGGGTTGCCAAGTTGTATGGGACTGTGCCGTAAATCAGCTTTCCCAGAGTTTCTGGTCTGAATCAAGTCAAGGGGGAATTTGTTTGCAGCTCTTCATGGAGAAAGAAAAAAGCTAGTGTTCTTCAGTTGCATAGTGTTTTGGGCTTTGGTTTGCCACTTTTGTGGATTTAAGCTGTTGTATAGCTTAGCCTGTGCATACATCAAACCCCCCTCATTGTAAACAGACCTGTATTTGGTTGAACTAAACGTAGGTGCCCCCTTTCGACTTGTTTTTTCATGGCACAGGAAAAGGACGTGACAAGTAGAGGCGACCAGCTTGTGGCACGGTTATTTCTAATTAGTGAGAGAGGCTTCCTGTGACTGCGCTGGGAAGAAATCTATGAAGTGCAACAAATTGGCTGGAACACACCACTCCACTGCAAACTCTTAATTGATTTCAAGTGAGATAAAAGAGATTCTTAATTAATTTCTTAATTAGAACAAAAGTAAACTGTTGTTTGGAACTGCTCCTTTCCTACTTTGAGAGGGATGGAGAAGCTCTGTCTGTCTGTGTGTGTGTGTGCGTGTGTGTGCGTGTGCACGCGTTTGTGCGCGTGTGCGAATTAAATCAGGGTATTGAGCTCTCGATGTAAACGGGTCACAAATGCTGAAAACTTTTTGAAGGGAACTTCATCTAAATGTCTTATTTTGCAGATGGCGGACAAAACAAAATCTGGACTACTGCTTTCTGATGATGTATGCTCAGTCCAAGGGAACATACTATGTGCAGGTATGTAGAACATTATATGTGTTGAATTGTTTGTGTAAGATTGCCTTTTGAAATCCTGAATCGCAGTGTTTTGGCAAGACCTACTTGCATACATTTTTATTTAAATGACTGTGTGAGGCTGATACAGTGAGGGGAAAAAGTATTTGATCCCCTGCTGATTTTGTGCATTTGCCCACTGACAAAGAAATGATCAGTCTATAATTTTAATGGTAGGTGTATTTTAAGTGAGAGACAGAATAACAACAAAAAAATCCAGAAAAACGCATTTCAAAAAAGTTATAAATTGATTTGCATGTTAATGAGGGAAATAAGTATTTGACCCCTTCGACTTAGTACTTGGTGGCAAAACCCTTGTTGGCAATCACAGAGGTCAGACGTTTCTTGTAGTTGGCCACCAGGTTTGCACACATCTCAGGAGGGATTTTGTCCCACTCCTCTTTGTAGATCCTCTCCAAATCATTAAGGTTTCGATGCTGACGTTTGGCAACTCGAACCTTCAGCTCCCTCCACAGATTTTCTATGGGATTAAGGTCTGGAGACTGGCTAGGCCACTCCAGGACCTTAATGTGCTTCTTCTTGAGCCACTCCTTTGTTGCCTTGGCTGTGTGTTTTGGGTCATTGTCATGCTGGAATACCCATCCACGACCCATTTTCAATGCCCTGGCTGAGGGAAGGAGGTTCTCACCCAAGATTTGATGGTACATGGCCCCGTCCATCGTCCCTTTGATGCGGTGCAGTTGTCCTGTCCCCTTAGCAGAAAAACACCCCCAAAGCATAATGTTTCCACCTCCATGTTTGACGGTGGGGATGGTGTTCTTGGGGTCATTCCTCCTCCTCCAAACACGGCGAGTTGAGTTGATGCCAAAGAGCTCGATTTTGGTCTCATCTGACCACAACACTTTCACCCAGTTCTCCTCTGAATCATTCAGATGTTCATTGGCAAACTTCAGACGGGCCTGTACATGTGCTTTCTTGCGCAGGGGGACCTTGCGGGCGCTGCAGGATTTCAGTCCTTCACGGCGTAGTTTGTTACCAATTGTTTTCTTGGTGACTATGGTCCCAGCTGCCTTGAGATCATTAACAAGATCCTCCCGTGTAGTTCTGGGCTGATTCCTCACCGTTCTCATGATCATTGAAACTCCACGAGGTGAGATCGTGCATGGAGCCCCAGACCGAGGGAGACTGACAGTTATTTTGTGTTTCTTCCATTTGCGAATAATCGCACCAACTGTTGTCACCTTCTCACCAAGCTGCTTGGCGATGTTCTTGTAGCCCATTCCAGCCTTGTGTAGGTCTACAATCTTGTCCCTGACATCCTTGGACAGCTCTTTGGTCTTGGCCATGGTGAAGAGTTTGGAATCTGATTGATTGATTGCTTCTGTGGACAGGTGTCTTTTATACAGGTAACGAGCTGAGATTAGGAGCAATCCCTTTAAGAGAGTGCTCCTAATCTCAGCTCGTTACCTGTATAAAAGACACCTGGGAGCAAGAAATCATGCTGATTGATAGGGGATCAAATACTTATTTCCCTCATTAACATGCAAATCAATGTATAACTTTTTTGAAATGCGTTTTTCTGGATTTTTTTGTTGTTATTCTGTCTCTTACTGTTAAAATACACCTACCATTAAAATTATAGACTGATCATTTCTTTGTCAGTGGGCAAACGTACAAAATCAGCAGGGGATCAAATACTTTTTCCCTCACTGTATATTGTGTATGAGAGTCCAGTTGTTGACACTTCGCTGAACATACATCTATACAAAACAATACCCTCTAAATGGGTTCCTATTCAAAATAATGTTCCCTAATGCAACGACTGCCCGGTTCAAAAGGCAAACATTATTCCTGTGTCGCTTCTTAAAATTTCAAATTCCTGAGGGTTGCACTTGAGATGCAGATTCTTGTTTTGACATATAAATTCCAATGCTGCTATATTTGGATTGTTCTGGCTGTGCGTTAGAATGCCTTCCCTATGATAAGCACACAAATTATTTCCACTTTGTCAGATCATGGGGTGAAAAAAGCGAAACCTATCAGTCTGCTGCCGATGACAACAGTTGAGCGAGCTTTTCTTTCTTTTCTTCTTTGTGCAAATCTGTATTTTAGTAGTGTGTTTATAAGATGATAATAGGCCTGGAATCCCTAACTAATGAGAGTCTGGCTGAAGCCTGCGTCTGTGTTCTCCTGCTGCCTCGGCTTTGTTGAAAAAAAGCGGTTTCATCCTGCTTACAGTAACAGGAATTAATTCCTTCAGATATTGCAGGATTCCGACTGATGAGAGAGCATCCACACTGTGTGTAGACATTAATTGGAAATCACCTGAAAATGTTATTAAAGTACAGCTTAGATTAATTATGGGTTGGCAAGCGAGTCTCGATATAGTGCTTGTGGGCTTAGGGTCATTGTCAAGTAAAAAAAAAAAAAAAAAAAAATCTTTCACCTGCTTGTTACTTTCCTATGAGTATTCCACGATATTCAGAATACCAGTGGAACCGCCAGTGTTGTATTTTATGAAATGTAAATGATTTTCATAAGTATGTGTATACATATTTATGCTGTATATTTTTGCCTTGTAAGTTTCCCAGTTTTTTCACACGCCTGTCAACCATCTTGACAGCTTTCCCTCCACACGCTGCGCCGACTGTCAGAATATGTGACATTTTAGACACACTTGTACATAAGTAGATTTCACACTTGGGCAAATTGTAGCGGTAATGGATTTGTTTTTTCCTGTAGAGTGCATAACTAATTTAAGAAGGGTTCAACTCCGAGGCCTGGGCCTTCAATCACTGGGTTTGTACGTTTCTTGTCCTCGGAGTGGCCTTTAACTGAAACACGGAGCAGACGTAATCGCCTGGTGAGAAAAAGCGGCCAGCGAGGTGGAGAGGCGAGACGCTATTCCCCAGCCATTGACTTTCTCTGCCGTTACAGATTCATTATAAATCAATTAGGTGTGGAAAGGGGTTTTGGTTCCTTTCATCTGTTTCTTATACCCAATTAAGTGTCTAGCAGCGCAACTGCAAGGTGTTACGCTGATGTCAACGCATTCACAATCTTCTGTGTATTCCAACTCAACAGGGCATGAGGTGACACTTCCTTGTGATGGGGGTGTGGGGGGAAAATATACACAGATTTTGTATCCACTATACCGCAGTGTGCTTTTTCTGTTGCCTTGCTTAATGTTATTAGAACTTCCATGACAGAACAATAAAATCAAACAAATCAAACAAATCTCTCTCTCTGTTCCCTTAGCTGGAAGATGACATCGTTGCTCGGCCCAACTACTTCACCACCATGAAAAACTTTGCCCTCCAGCAGCCCTCAGAGGAGTGGATGATCTTGGAGTTCTCCCAGCTTGGCTTCATAGGTGAGAAGGGCAAGATCAGGGTCTGGGGAGCCAGGCTACAGTCCAATCCTTACTACTTCATTAAATCATGTTTGTCTTGATGTCAAAAGATATGGAGTATAACAGCAACTAGGAATGATTTTCTTTTCCAAACTCAATACTAGATTTACTAAATCCATTCATCGACTATATCCCCACTCAACGTGGACATTTATTTATGTATTTTTAAATATTCAGCATTGACACATGGCACTCCAGTAGTAATTAATTGAAGGTGCTCATTCTAAAAGCACCCCAACACTGTATGTCTGGGAAAGGAAAATATACAGAAAGGCATATATTCTGCTGCTCAACATTTACCGATGGTAGTGATAACAGTTTGATCTATTATTTTGTGGTTTTGCCTTATGAACAATCTAAGGGGAAGGGAATTTATGGGAGTGTCATATTTCTTTGGTGGTTGTTAAGTTTATTGCCCTCAGTTTTTGCTTTGTAGGGTGTCATCATGTAGAATCAGTACCTTTCTCAAAATGTATCTTTTGTCAGTGAGGGTTAAAGGTCAATTATTCTCTAAAGTTTGAAAGCACATCTCCTTTTTTCAGATGAAGTCTGCAGGTTGTTCAAGTTCAACCTAAATTAATCAAAATCTAAGATTATTTTAAAGCAAGACTGATAGCCTGTAGGATACAACAATATTCTCCAACCATTTGAAGCTTAATTTGGCAAACTATATAGAGAGACTTTTCCTTTAAATACTGTCTGTGTTCAGTTTTGTATAGTGGCTCCAATAGATCCATATTTTATCTATCTGTAACGTTTTGTTTTTTGCTCAGTTTATACTGTCAAACAAATGGCAGTCATTCTTTTTTCTACCTCTTTTCAGGCTGATCTGGTCTTGACACCAATATGATTGTAACCACCAAACTAATTTCCAATGTCCCAAGCACAGCAGGAATGCAAATACATGCTTCTTAGATTTGCAGGCAGTTGCAGTTTCTCAGCACAAAACGATAAACTCAACAAAACATGATTAGGAGATGTAGCCACATGGTAATATGCTTGACTTGGACAAACTACATTCACACAGAATCTTCTCATTGCGTAGTTTCCATTCAGCCTGTGTGTTTAGTGAAATGCTTTTGGTTTTCTCAGCTGTTCTCCTGTAGAAAGTAGTCAATGTCATTGCAAGCTGTGGCTCTGAGAAATTGGCTCTGGACCAGTTAATATTAACAAGATGGACATGGAGACAAAGCTAAGACAGGTCGTATTCAGTGCCTGAAAAAAGAGGTTTGTTGTTTAAGAGATTAAAAACGGAAAATTGAAACTGCACCGCTATTGAAGAAGATGTTTCAGACTGGAAGCTGTCTTTCCTTGGCAGGTCGCCTCAGAGCTACTCACACAACTTTCTGAAGGTCAGCCAGGCTAAATATAATACTTTAAATCTGCATTAGTAGGACCAGGAGTCTTAGTCCAAATAAGATATCTGACATTGACAATTTCCTTTTCTATAAAGCTGTGGAAAACAATTGGTGGAAGTCAGTGAGTCATTTGGTTTGAAGCTTTTCTGTTCTGATATGCAATTGAAAGTCTGACAAACGAGCAATAATCAAGATTGGAAAGGACTATTTTGTACTTTGTGGTTTATTATAGAAACTGTTGTTTTTATTTTTTCATGAATAAGTATGTATTTTTTATCTTTTTAATTTGCTGCCGGCGTTTTGTTTTTTTGTTTGAGGTTTTCAAGGAAAAACCTCCTCGAACTCCCCCCGATGTTTAGCAGTGAGGTAATAATGTCCTGACTAATTACTCATTAAAGGGAAGGCGGCAGAGTGCAACCTAAGTAAAGATCCACTCACCAGCTACGACGACACGTTTCTCTCTCCTCCAGCGGTGATGTCAAAAGCCACAGAAACAAACACTAATCTGTCATCACTGCTATCGCTAAGCCTTGGCAGGAGAAGATGGATGTTAAAGCTTTTGAAAGCAAAACTGTAATAATGCATTTATTCTGACCCCAAAGTACTTAACTTGCTTGTCATCTGGAAGACAACCTAGCCATTATGAGTTTCGTGAAGACAGGGAAACGGATGTTTTTATAATGTATTGCAAAAGGTTTTCCCACTCATTGTATTTTCTTAATACAGTCCCTAACATATGGAGAGAGGAGGAAAGCTCTGGAAGCCACAAGGTCAATTGCTTTCTGTAACTTCTTTCAAGCAAAAAATAACACCTTGTGTCCAAAAACATAACATAAATAAATTGTTTGGTTTCTTGTTGGAATTGGCATGTTTTCTTTTGCTCTAAAATTTGGGAATGATGCAGTCGAAAGCTATGTTTTATTTGCCCCTCCTTTTGCTTTTGGTAATTTCACATAACTGATAAATGCATTTGTAAATTAGTTATATAAATTGTTTAGTTTCTACATTACATCTACATCCACATTAGTAATATATGTCAAGAAACTGGCCTTCATTGATATTTTATGTGAGATTTTTAAAATTCACATATACTCATATATATCCCAATGTATGTTAATTATACTTCATTATGCATAATGAAAAACCAACAAACAAAACATGTTGCCTAAAACATAAATGACCTAAAACACAAATGCACAGAAATGGGTGTTTTATCTATAGGCTGGCTCAGTCAGAATATAATCAATATAATATAATCGCAACAGGCAATCTTGTCAGCTCAGAGCAATTTGCTTCTGATACTGACAGGCCATGTGATTGCTTAATACTGCAGCTCCATTGGAAAGGGATTTTCACCCTCTCAAAGCGAATCGTTTGAATTATTAAACTAGTTTTCAGGGAAGCGCTGTTTTTCTTTTTTTGTCTGTCTAATGTCAAGTCTCAGGGACGGTTTCCCCGCCCATCGCTACGGTTCCTCAGCTGCCCAGAGCCGTGAGATACTTTGCTACAGTCAAGTATAATAGGTCCCAAAGTGCAAAGTGCTGGAGGCGTGTTGAACTCTCCAGGGCTCTGGCCCGTAGTATTACCCCATTCAGTCGTTGCTAATTGTTATCCGCCTTATATATGTAACATCCTCAGCAAATTCCTGAAATTGTAATAGTGCATTAAGACATTCAATGTCACAGGTTTTCCAGTGTTGTAAGCCTCTGTAACGGTTTCACTGTTAACTGATTACAATCACTCCTGAAAACCGGTGTGTTTGAATTGAGAAGATAAAGGACAATGTGCTTTTTGCTTTGGTTTAGTCAGTTACTTTAATGAGAACAACTTTCAAGAGAGAAGTCACCTAATGTTTCCTTTGCCTTTTGAAATGAGAAGCGTGAAAATGAACCTTGAGAAAGTGCTTCTGTGTGCTGCCCCACTTCCCCAAACTGAGAACTGTGGGAGGCCAGAAGCTCTCAGTTTAAGTTCATCAACCCTTACAAAGCTCCCGTATGATTTTGAGTTTGTTGTCATTCATTTTTTTGGTCAGTTTTAGATTTTTCATGTGTCAAGCTGAAAAAATGCAAGCAATTGAATTATGTGAGCTGTTTGTGAGACGTCCGCCATGCAGAGAAACAGTGCCATCTATTTCGGTTTAGAGAAGGAAATGAATGCTCCGTAAATCAGCTTATGCTTGCTGAATCTGACTGCATCATTAACAGGTCGTTTCACATAGTAATTAAAATGACTGCATCAGTAATGATTTGTTTATACCACTGTGGAAAGTAAAGAGAATTCCTGCCCTTTTAACTGATCCCTAAAGATAAAGTTGCTCCAGGATCAAAATTATATATTTTTGTATTATTATTACATTTAAATTGCTCAGTGATGTACATTGATTAACAATAGATATTGTATTAAAAGGTTATGTCTCATATACTGCAAAACCTTTATTTTAATTTCCAAGTATAGTAATTATCAACATAATGCTAATTACATGCTGTAAATGACCCCAAAGCTTCGTACAGATCTGAGAAAGGACTCTGAATTACTTTGCATCAAGAACCCTCACTTCATTCAGGTTTTGAGAAACATTTTTCTCTGCTTCAATGCACCACAATATTATTTGAATCCAGTGTTTAATAGTGGGAACAAAGAAAACAATAATGGAAAAAAGGTAATTTAAAAATCCTAATACTTCTTTGTTGAGTTTAGGCAATCGATTTATTTAGTACAGGCATGAGAAATAATTAATTTTGTCAGGTTATGTATTTGTTTGGTTTCTCTATGGTGCAAAGCATTCTGCTTAGGAGCAGTATGTACCCATTAAAACATCCCAGAGGATATTTTTATTTTTTCAAGCCCACATAGATATGTTAATACCTGTTTTCTCAGATAGGTATGAAACGTATGCATCTAACATTCGTATAATTCTTGGACACTTTCCAGCAGTTCAAGTTTAAACTGTCCTAGCCCTAACTGAACTGATATTAATCAAACATTATAAATTATGTAATTTTATTAAATATCCCCCCACCCCCAGTCCTGGCTATTTAACAATGCAATTTATGTAATTGGGGCATTTTTACCTGAAGACACTGATTTCACAAACATCTAGGACTGTATCGGGGTACAGTTACACATGCAGGCATTTCAGCACAGTTGCAACGAATATCCCAGATCCTTGTGAGTTAAATTAATCACTAAGTGTAATTCAGCACAGTTCTGTTATATTTCATCATCATCCTTATGCTCCTTAAACCAGCTTCCACAAGCATGAGTGCCACTATTCATACTTTTCTATGGCCGCAAAATACGGTGTATTCCTCACTGTTCTTCATATTGATGATGCCCGACTCGTTACTGTATCAGACTGTGGGAAGGAACACCATGTATTGTGTATTTCACATGTCACCACACTGCAAGGTGCATAATCCCCCCTTGGTTTGTGTGTTTGTCAACTCTGTGTGACCCAGTGGAATTTAATTTGAAGGTTTACCTTCTCAAAAGTAAAAACCCTCTGATTAAGACCTTTTCCGGCTTTTAGATGAGGGGTATTAGACGGGGGGGGGGGGGGGGGTCGTCTCTGGAGCAAATCGTGGAGGCGCCTTTGAGTCTGTGGTTAGATCCTGAACACTCCAGAGCAGATGTCATTTGAAATCTGTGAAGTGTGAATGCAATGGATGTTGAATCCAAATGAAACTATTAAAATGGCAAAGCTGGCTGTGCCCTGTCTCAGACGTGGTTCTTTTAAGCCAAACAAAATCTTTCCCCACTCATCGTTAATTCAGGAAAATTCATGCAGTAAACAGTAATGGTGTGTTATTTTTTCTCTGCTATATTATTTATTTTTAAAGCTGTCTGAACATGAAGAAGATGACTTAAAGCTAGTGAATGAAAAGCTGATGGGGGGAAAGTGAAAGTACAATTTTTACTTTTCAATTGAGAAACTCTTGAGTATATAAACATTTAATTCCGAAGACAGGTTATATCACTTGTTGTGCAGAAATTATCCATGGGGAAAGTCGGCAGATATATATAAGCTAGCTGAGCTGAGTGGGTCTCTGTGTAACTTTCCTCAATTCAGTGATTTTCATTGACCATCTGGATGTCTCCAGAGTGCTCCTAGAATGGCATTCTTCTCAGAAAAGCGTCCAGTTCTGCTTTCTATATGCAATAGATTCGATATAGAGTACCAAATAACAGATGAAGAATTTGAGAGAATGCACTTGCTTGCATTTCATTGCATACAGCACTTTGAATTTACATGACATCCTCATGTTATTTAAGGCAGCCATAGCAGCCACATCAAGATACCAATTTCCAGTAAAAAAAAAACAATCCTGTGCAACGCATTTGTGTGGCTGAGGCCATGCAGACAACAGATCAACAATGTTTGTTTCCAATCTCCCCTCTGTGGAAAGCAGCAAGAAACTCCCCAGGGTAGACAATAAGGGGGGCCATTGCCGTCGAAAGATTTCTGCCCGTGGCCGAGATGAAAGGAGAAGGGGAGCAGCCGGCATCTCTATCAAAGGAATAGCAGGTTTGCCTGGGCAGTGTGCGTGAAATTGATTCAGTTTTGCCATGGAAATGGCATCTTATCATTAGAAAGCGTTTTTCTCCTCTGGATTAACAGGCTGACCTGAAAAATAAAAGACAAACAGCCTTTTAAAAACAATTGTGATGAAAAGACCCATCCGCAGAAAAACAAACACTTGCTTTCATTTTGCTAGAAAGTCTGCTGGTTGCAACCTCCTTCAAATATGTTATGTCTTGGTTTGCAGTCTTTCCATTGTTTGATTCTGTTTCAGAGGATTTTTCCAAACCATGTTTGTGATCTACAGTGGATAGAGCCCCTTTCTGAAATGGCATTTCCCGTAAGTGGGGAAAAAAAGGGTGATGCTTCCCAAAAACAGATCATTTCCATCCCTCCTGCTCTTTAGGCATTCACTAGCCATCTGTCTTGACCAAACATGTCTGAGTGACAGTCAACACTAGCGTTTCAATTATGAGCCTACAGACACCACTAGACTCTGAAACGTTGCAGTAGATGTTGTTCATAAACATTTTACAGTCTGCATGAATTACAATAAGGAGAAAGTGGATTCAATCAAGCTTGTGAAAGTGGTGATAAAAGGGGTCAGATATATATATTTTACTACAGTCTTGATATCTTGGCAAGGATTTTGATGATTCCAGATTATGTGTCTCAGGCAATCCTTTAAGCAGTCCTGCTCAAATTTATTTTCATCTGTGTGATTTTATATCTTGTTTTAGGTCGACATTTGGATGAGGCCCACAGGATTAAGCATGGCCTGTCTGTACTTTTAAGAAAACACTGTTACTTCATCTTTCATAAACTAAGCTGAAGGCTCTTAACGTGTAACCTTGAATATCAGAGGCCAAGGTCTTGTTTCAATGTCTAGGGATAATTTGATATTCCATAAATTATGACAGGATTTATCTTGAGTGGCTGTTTCTTTGCCATACCTGCCAGCCCCAGAAAGCTTAGATAAAGACTGAAGCACTGTTTCCACTCACACAGAGCTACAGCTAGTCCACTTCACACTTCTGCATTTGGTGTAATGTCAGAGACCTGTCAGGAGGCAATGGGGAGAGAAATGAAAGACTGAAGAGGCACGTGATTTTTGTATGCAACTTTAGAAGGTGCCTTTTCAAATGGAGAGTTAGAGAGAGGATAATAGATCATGAATTATTATATGAGCTCTACCAACAAGGCGCAAGTGTGAGAGGGGTCCTGTTGTATTTATTGAACTGTGCGTTCAGATAGGATGTGATGAAACAGGAAGGCATTATAGACCAGAGCCCATAATGTGTTTATGAGTCTGCATCATACATGTTGCTTTGTTGCATCCTGTTTATCGGTCTTCGGTTTAAAATGTTGTTCTTGTCTTCTGGTTAACCGTTCATGCAAACCATATTTGTTAAGCTAATGGGACAATGTGGTGTGTTTTAGTCCAGTGTCCAAATGTCATACCAAGACAACATTATCTCCCTGAGGTTTGATTTTCTTCAAGAACCTCTGTCAGAGGAAAACTATTAGTTTTATTAGTTTTACTCTCTGGTTTGGGGGAATGTGAGCACACCACAGATTAGGTTTAAGTGAAAAGGACATTTGTTGTTTTGTGGTTCTAAAAAGCTGCTTCGTTCTTGGTTTAACAAGTCCTAATATGGCTGTTGCTGTAATAGGGCCTTGAATGGTTTCAGATAAACAGTTCAGAGAATGATGGAAATGAACAGCTAGGCGAGAGGCTCGACTTTGCCTTTGGCAGCTGAGGAGAGCTCTGTGTTTTCTGCTACCTCGGGCAGTCCCATTGTGTCTGTTTGATGGTCATAATAAAACAGCATTGCTTGTCTGCTGTGTTTTTGGATTTCTTGGATAATCCTGCCAGTGGTAAAATGGCTTGTGTGCTAATAAGAGCCTTTTGTTGTCATGTTTGTCACGGTGAAAACAAACTAGAACAGAAACTCATTCTGCATATATATATATATATATATATATATATATATATATATATATATATATATATATATATATATATATATCTGTATATATATATGAGTGACAATCAGTGTTGTGCTAAAATGTATGTAGGGACTAAAAAGCTTAAGGAAACCCAGTTAGTGCCCTCTGACAGAATACCGTAGCTCCTTGTAAGCACTAAATAAAAAAAGCCAAATAAAAACAAAAAACACAAACGGATTAACACTGAATAACATATTTAAGATTATTATTTATACTATACCATATTGATATTTGTCTTTTGTTTTTACTGCCAGGTAATTTAACTTCTCATTTGTCTGGGAAAACTGTGTTATTGCTATTGCTGCTCGTTAATTGGGTTGGAAGTTGATTGATTCCAGGTGTAGGCAGTAGGGAAGAAGATAAATGGGTCCTGTAGAGAAGCCATTTGTAACTAAAAGTCACTGAACCGTAGTAGTATGAAGACCCCAGTGCTGGAGCTAGGACTTTTTGTGAGTAGGTTTGTTAATGTGAACAGGGATTGGAGTCTCTTCAATTCTATGTAGCCAGTTGTGAGGGGAAAAAAAAAAGTATTCAAAATCAGTTAAAACTAATGGCTCTGTGATATAAACCTGGTAGCTCAGTTATGTCATTTCATAGCACTGCATCTGCACATGGACCTCCAGTTGAGCCACTTTAGATCAGCCCTGTGGCTCCTTGCTACATTCCCTAGAATCTAAACCACTACCAGATGTTTTCATCAAAAGATACGAGAATCACGTTTCAATCATGCTAGGAGGTTACACACTGCATAGACGAGGAAATTAAGCAGGCCTATGTTCTGGCTACCTTAAGAAGTAAAAAAAAAACTAAAAACAGCAGCTGTCTTGCTTTTTTCTTGTTTTATCTACACATAGTGGCACACCTTTATACTTCTGTGATTTCAGGCAAGATGTTCAAATCCTTGGACTTGTCTCTGATTGTGGAGTTCATGCTGATGTTCTACAAGGACAAGCCCATCGACTGGCTTCTGGACCACATCCTGTGGGTGAAAGTGTGCAACCCCGAGAAGGATGCGGTAAGACCCGAAGACGCCACGCTCTTTTTACGTAACAAGCAGTGGCAATGTCACGGTGTGCGTCACTCAGACACCGTATTTTGTACATGTAAGGTAACCAAATTAAATCTATCTCAATCAATACTTTATTTGTGCAGTTACATGTTATTCACTGATTTTATTCAATTAACTTAGATATAAAGCAATATAAAATGATGCAGAAATGGCATGACAATCTTGAGTGATTATTATCCTTATTATGACCCAACTATTACAGTTATTACACTGCAGTAAAACAGAAATTATGACTTTGTCCTGTGCAATCTCCATAGAAGCAAGAAGGTTCTTCTGTCACACAGCTAATTTCTCTGAGAGACGTTTGACAGGAGTTGACCTTTTCTGGCAGTAGCTAAAGAAAGTGGTGGGAAGTCCCACAAAGCCATTTCCAGACAGTGAAACTATTGAACAACAAAGCCAAATCTGAGGATTTGATGAGATTTACAAATGTCATGTGTCTACTTTCTTGTACAGCAGAATTAGAAAGTAAGGAATGCCTACATGCTTGCTTACACAAGGTGGCAGTTTTTTTTTTTTTTTTTTTTAAATAAGTCCTTTTTTCTCTCGGGCTGCCTTAGAAACACTGCGACAGACAGAAGGCAAACCTGAGGATACGGTTTAAGCCCTCTCTTTTCCAACATGTGGGCACTCATTCCTCGCTGGCTGGGAAGATCCAGAAGCTGAAGGTTGGTGTTCAGAAGAGATAGTCGGGTCAGACGGCGGGACGCAGGGGAGAAAGTGTTCGACTCCCTTACTGATACAGCACGCCCCAAGTGTGAGAGTTAATGAATGTGAAACCCCCTGAAACGTGACAGTATGTAAATTAAAGCTTTGATTCATAGTCTGCATTTTTCCATTTAGTTCATTCCCCACTATTTGCACAGCATATGTTATGTCAGGGTGATTCTGTGCCTTTCTCTCTGTTAATATTTGTATTTGCCAGTCTGGCTTAGTTCAGTGACACAGCATTTCAAAACATTCAGGTGGATAGTCATTAACTACTCCTTTAACTCATTTTAAAGTGTCTGCTTCATATTTTAGTTTTTTTCTAGAATGTTTGATTGAAATGGTATTTTTTAAAAGTAAGATTTTTTTGTTTGTTTATCCTGGTCAATGATCAATCTGTTATTGATCATTCCATCTCAAGTTATTATTTTACATTTTATTTACAATTTCAATAGCTAGACCTTCGCTCCCTTTCCACTTAGTGTCCTGTGTAATTGATGGCTCTTCCTTTGCTGCAGGACAAGGACTTTGGGAAGCAAACCCTCCACAAGGGTCATGCCAACCCACCGGCTGAAGTGACCACTAGCCTGAAGACCTACCAGCACTTCACCCTAGAGAAGGCCTACTTGGGGGAGGACTTCTTCTGGGCTTTCACCCCTGTGGCTGGAGACTTCATCCGCATCCGTTTCTTCACCCCAGTGCGCATTGAGAAGTGAGTCCTTCATCGTCTCCTATTTTAGTCGAGATCTGCACTGCCTTGGGAGCATCTACACAGTGTTGAAATGTCCTACACCAAAAACATATCCTTTAAATCCCACGTTCATGAAGGCAGCATCTATCCTACAGTTTTCAGCACTGCCTGGTCCTGAAGAAATCAGCGTCTTCAGTGGATATCTGTCTATTCCCTCACAATAACCTGAAATGTCAGTTGTTTTGCTTGGGGTCGAACACAAGCCATATCGTTCTTCCTCACTGACTGCATGCTTTTGTTCCTCAGGTACTTCTTCCGCAGTGGAAACATCGAGCACCCGGGGGACAAGCTCTTTAACACCACTGTTGAGGTCCTGCCATTCGATGTGAGTTTACAAGCTAAAAATGACGTGGTGACTGAAATACCTCCCACTTTCAGGGCCAGTCACTTGACTCGAGTCACTTGACTGGATTCCCAATGTTCAAGCCGAATTAAAGCCCCCTGTTAGACCCGCCATGTGCTGCTGTAAGTCAGAGGTCAATCAGTGCATCAATAACATTATAGTCTTGTATTATTTTGCACAACTTGTTGTGAGGTTGAAATAAGCAAGTCAAATTGGTTTCCTTCAGTTTGTCATAAAGTGATCAACTGTCTGAAAGAGTTAGTCACGTTTTCTTGTCAATTACATTTTTAAATTCAAATGACATGAGGATCTATACCAAGCCCACCAGAAAGCAAACCATACTATAATACTATAATAATAATAATAATAATAATAATAATAATAATAATAATAATAATAATAATTTAATATAGCTTAAACACTTAAGTAATGATCAAATTCTCTGTTCCTTCGCTTCAGTGTATGTATGATAAGAGCAGGTTCCAGTTTGCAGTGGGTGCAGACTTACTTTATTCATTCTCTGAAGTGAAACCTTCTTTTAGTTTACTGCTCAAAACTGTGGGTCACTTTGTCCTGAAAGATTAATTGCAGGATTCAGAAAGTGGTTAGCACTATTTGTTCCAGTTTTTCCTGTATTTGTTCCTGACAATTGAAGATCTTATCACTATAATCCAGAAATGTGAACCCTTTAAACTGATTTCTTCTTCTTTTTGGTGTGTGAGGGGGGGTTGTTGTTTTCAAAATTGTTGTAACTCTAGGTGAGAGCAGAAAGGGAATTTGGTATTTTTTTTCAGAGATGAAAAAAGTACATTTTGTCATGAAGAGAGGTAATTCACATTCTCTCAAATGGACCGTGTACCTTTTTGAATATAAAAATTAAAACTACGATGAGGATTTAAAGCGACTGTATGAAAAGTATTCACTGTACTTAAACAGTATGCCAGAATTTATATTATATGAAGTATTGTGTCCTGTTATGTTAGAAAAGAAAAATCTGTATATTATTCACCCGTTCTTATAAATATTTAGCTGTTTTAAAGTGATTATGAACTTCTTCTGGTATTATGCAAGCCAGATTGAAAAATCTGAAATTTAGCCAGGATCCAGGGGTTACTATTTCTGCTCTTAAAATCTTGGGATGATACTTATTCCCCAATGATAGTCAAGGCCTCAGCTTAACATCTCATACACAACATGCACTACTTTTATCAGAGGAAACAGCGCCGCCTACTGCTTTGCAAATGTCATTTGAAGTGTCTGGATCTGAGTTCAGGCTTCGGGTTGTTGTATTTGCTGGCTGTTTATTGCATTGTATTGGGTAATTTGTTATGCACATAAGCATGAATACTACAGATATTTACCACATCTGCCATCTTTTAGTAACTGCAAAATTGAAATATTCAGCATTTTTACAATACTCAATACTCAATTTTGAGATGACTTTGTGAAAACCAAACTCTTGGACAACATATTGAAAGTAGTCATTAATGTCCAACATTCCTCTAAATATCTTCTGGCACCGCCTAGAGCATGGTGTGTGTCAGCCTTTTTACTTAAGAGTTGTGACTTTAAAAAATACATGGATCATGTTGCTCGTTTACATCAAAAAAGCCAATTTTACCTCACAAGTAAGCAAACATGGGAGATTGATATATGCTCTGCAAAGCATGTTTGTTTGTTTAAGTAGTTTGTACTCCTCTTTGCAGAATGTACAGTCCGAGAAGGAGGCTCTGAAAGACGGGAGAGAGAAAACTCCAAAGTACCACAGAACAGAAGATGGGTTCATCAGAATTGGTATGTATTCCTAAAGAAAATGTACAGAGCGAATTCCTAGCCCCTTCCTACCTGAAACCAAATGTCAAATTTTCATGATTTTGTTTACCTACAAAAGTAAGATACCTCCCTTGGGACCTCTGGTAAAAGTGCTCAGAGTGAGCTATGAGCTGAACCTTGGCACAATTGGCGATTCTTAAACTTAAGGAGGAGAAAACACCAAAAATAAATGTCGATTCCTGATAAAAAAATAAGATAAATAAATCTTCAGCTTTTAAAATGTTAAAGAAAGACAAAGCTGGTCTTGTACAGGTATTAGTGCCATTTACAGTACGTCTGACTTAGTATATACTTAGATTGTCGTGATAAATCTGTGCTACAGCAGATGTTTGTATAAATCTGTTACTGCAGGATGCATTTTCAGGTTATCACTGTCTTGGAGAGAATTGTGCCGCGTCGACAGATTAACACTGACATATCTCCGGCTATGTACAGCGTTTATGTCTCAAACAATTATAGAAGTTGTTATGGCTATCCTTTACCTGAGAAGCTATTTTGAAAAATAGCTGGTTAAGCTCAGACATTATACCTGCCATGAATGATTTATCGTCGTAAATACTGTGAGAATAAAAGGCAGAAAGTTCTGGACGGCAAAGAGGCGTTCAGCAAACCTGCTGTTTGTGTTTGTGTTGTTTGACAATATCCTGAATTATCTGAATAATTGTTATCATCCCCCAGGCAATTAACATCAGTTCTGCAAAATGAAAGGGATTACCTTGTAACAGGAATTATTGACTTTGAAACTGCAGTTTGCTGAGGTTTTCTTCTAAATCTGTACAGTAGATATTTGCTTACAGGGAGTTCAAATCATCAGTCTTGAACACAAATATTCAGTAGTTTATTGGAATACAAATTAGAAATGGTCAAGGTTTCATAGCAGGTTCCTTTCAGTGTTTTTTCGGTGAGGTTGGGCATCGGGCACAGCCGCGTACTTCTCCTTGTCCCATAGTGTGCGAGGTAAATGCTCAGTGGAGTGTCTTTATGAGAGAGACCTCTTTCTCTCTCTCTCTCCCTCCCAGGCTCGCTGCAGTCTAGTCTCTCTGCAGGGGTGAAAGAGACAAGTGCTGTCAGATGCTCACAGATCCCTGGGGCAGCCCATATTGCTGGCTGGCTTGGATTTATTTCTGCTATTATAGGCATGGTTGACATGTGAACAGACATGTATGTTGACTGTATATTGCCCCTGAATGAGTGACTCACCATTTGGCCTACTCTGGAAGTGTCACAGCCTATTACAATAGAGGAAAAAAAAGCCCAAGCACTTAAGTATTGTCTTAAAGGGCGAATGAACACTACATACAAATAAGGCGTAATCCTACCTTTGAAATTAGTTTGCTTTGATTGTGTTTTATCATTATACATTAATAGAAGTCTCCAAAACAGTTTTCTAATGCCACAATACCAATATATCAAGTCAGAATGTGGGTACTCAGTGTGTCTTATTGTGTCTTAGATGTGAATGTGAATAAACCTGTCCATTCTCAAGAAGCAGGATGCATAATTGGTATGAGTTCACATCTGGGCAATGTCAATAGTAAAACTGTACCAATAATGATTGCAAAGCTTAATTTATTTCCTTTTCTCATTTCCTAGGCTGCATATATTCACATTTGCCGGAGCCCTTGATTTCACATTCTTGAGTTCTGATTTGTGGCCGTCTGTTTTCAATGCAATTGGTCTTGGCATATAAATAGTAACACTTCCCACTTTATCTTACCTTTTAAAAGGCATTTTCATGCAGCTTTAGTCTCTCTCCCCTCCAACTTCAAGTTTTCAAGGACACATTTTAATCTGGAAGACAGTGTGACCATGCCTTTACCTGATTTTCCCGTCTGTGGGCCCATAACAGTATTAACTGCTTATCAGGACTCGCGACATCTATCAATATAATTTATCAGGGACTGTACACGGACTGATACCGAATGAAAATTGAAATGCAGCTTATTTTACTCCATTAACAGTTTGTGAAATCAGTTATCTCTGTTTGCGAATAGACAGATTATGGAACCTCTGCATCACCCATTTTATATTGCATGAGGTCTTGTCTGTTTTTATTCTGATAATAAATTGCTCAGACATTATGCCACCAATATTTGTCAGGATTGTAAAATAAAGCGATGGGATAATTATGAGATGGCCATTATATCTGTGCACATAATTCTGTGCTCTGTGAAGGTCTTACCAATCTGACTTGAGGGCACCACAGAGTTGTTTATTAATGTCTGGTCTTGTGATGGTTGTGACTCAAAATTGCAAATATGTGGTGTTCCTCATTAATGCTTTTATTAAGAAAACAGGGTCAAGTTCACAGTCGCTAATGTACCTAAACTACACATTTAATGAGGATACGCAGAATGGCTGTGACATTGTAGAAGAGCAAGGCCCTCCGCTACATAAACAACTAGTATGTGATTTTGTCTGAGAAAGACCTTCTGACCTGGCCAAGCAACCCAGCTCTCACCCACTGAGCACCAAGAGAGGAAGGACCACATCTTATTTATTCTGCCACTCAGTCATGATGTGGAGAACAGTAGGTCACCCTGGTTAATTGCAGTCTGTGTCTCGCAGGCACGTTCCTGAACGGCATCGCTGAGGGCGAAGTGGACACCACCTTTGGACCCTTGGAGGCCATCCGTCTGTCGGTGCTGACAGACTCGCCTGTCTGGGTCATCCTCAGCGAAGTACGTCTCTGTGTCTCGTCCATCCGTCTCTTCTGTCTCTGTCAGGGAAGTAGCAGTAGTTATCGATCATCGTAGAGGAATCAGACTAGATCCGTGAATACAATCTCAGAGGCTGGGGACTGAATTTTAGATGTAAGACGCTGCTGCTGCTGTGTTTGACTTTTCTGCGTCGCTCACTGTAATGGGGTTTACTCGCAGGCTTGTGTCTGGAATCTGGACTGACTTGCGATTATTTATTAACGGGATGGGGCCAGTTGGCTCATTTTCGGGTAGGATTCTATTTTAAGAATAATTTATATCCATGAGAAATGTGAATGCACGCCATTCTGGTTACTGATTGAATAGCTTTGGCAGGAAATGATATTACTCTAACAGTCATATTTACAGTTTGAGATGAGCCTCACACGATTGGAGAATTTCTTACTTTTGGAATTCCGAAAACAGTCTTGTGACTGGATTTTATCACCCCGTGCCTTTTTCTTCTTGCAGATATTCATTAAAAAAGCCGAGTGACACCAGCCGCAATACCTCCAGCGTTCTCTGACCGATCCATGGAGTTCGGGAGCCTTAGCAGGTGCTCGAGTCGAGTCTTCAGTCCGTAGTATCTCAAGTGTGATGTGAGTGCTCCCCCCGCTGGCCAAAAGCTGACGCAGCAGGGTAAGTTGGGACTGCCAGCGAAATCCACGAGGACCTGCCAGACTTGTGAACGAAGACACAAGAAAGAAGAAACTGTATTTTATCAACTGTAATTATATGTATATAGGTTTATGTTCAGATTAATTGTAATTACACTGGTTATACTGATGGGCTTGCTGGATTGTCTTGCCCATTAAAAAGAATAAATAAATAAAATGCTGCTTCAGACTATTACGATATACAGTGTAACCACGGTTACCCACTGACTAAGAATTGATTGCATCAGCTTTAGAAAATAGACTTTTAATCGTTAAATTATGTCAAATCATTTAAGAAGAAAGTGCTGTTGCATTTTTTGTTTGTTTGTTTTGCCAAATTATAGTTTATTTATAAGATTTTCTACAAAAAAAAACACAAAAAAAAATAAACCTTTAAAGATTTTTAACCTAAACTCCCTCACTGCCAGATAACATGTAGACAAATTGAGCCCTTTTAAGGAGTTTTGTTCTCCAATCAGCAGCCTTTCACATATGATGAGTTAAAAAGCCCTTTTGGAAGACCGTTGTTAACTATGCTACTCGTCTGTTGCCTCACAGAGGGTTTCATTGGTTATGAAAACATTGTGAATGCTGTCTTCTATCTGTTAGGAATTTGCCTTAATATGACATGAACTCAGAGCTGCATGAACTAGTGTAGACCATCCCACGATGACATGGCTCCAGACAGATTATGAAACATCTCTAATTTCCACTGAGATCTTTGTTTACAGCAAAAGCCACGGATATCCTTGATGACTTTAGAGGTTTAGAGCTTCTATGAGCCGTTGCTTCAATCTGAAAACAGACAGTGCTTTCTACACTGATTGCATGTGAGGGACCACTGGAAAATGTATGGCATCAAAGGCAGAAGTACTAGAATGTACTTTACTCTGAGTGTCATAAAAAGGGCTTAATCGATAATCCCATTATGACTCTTTACAATGTGCAAGTCAGAAGTGAGGAGACGCGTCATATCTGGTGAATAACACTGAAGGCTAAGATGGACAGTCTGCATTTTATGGCAAAATAAAATGGACTGTATAGAAAGTCAATTGATTAATTTGTGGATTATCATTTAAACGCTGATGTGTGACACTCAAAATTAAGCATTAATGAAACTTTTTTTAAATCTCATTTATGATATGATTTGACTCTTCACAGTCATTGCAATTTTTTATGACATCAAAGATTTACATCAGCACCTGAACATCTCTCATCACTCTGCTATCCTTCTTTATATATATCTGTAGATCGAGATGGTCCCCACAGATATTAAAATGCTAATAAACTGAAATAAAATGCCTTGGTGGTTGAAAGCTGTTCCTAACTGAGATTAAATGAGATAAAAACTTCAGTTTTGTTTTAATCTTGTTGTGTGTGGCAGGAGCCATGGAGTTTGAGATTTGGGTACAAGTTAAGCAACCTATAACAAACTACTTTCAGTCTGATTTAAGCATTCAAGTTCACAGGCATGGCAAGAAATGATTTTCCCCCAGCAGGAGAATTATTTACGTAAATATTATGTTTTTACACCAAAGTTTGTTTGGTTCGCTGAATAAGTAATCAGACAAGGATATCTGATAGATTATATGTTGCGATTGAATAATCTTGGGTAGGTCAATTATTAGGCTTAACAGTATACTTCAGGTCTAGAGAATCTCCAGATAGAAACAAATAATATGACATAAAACCCAAAAGCACTGGCATTTTAATAATAAAAGAGGGTTTTCAACCAATATTTTTACAATATTTGATGAAAAAACAAACAAGCTCTCCAAAAGGTGATCTGTCTGATTTACTGCTTCAGCTTTTGTTCAACACAAAGTATACAAACCACATTTGTTATCATCACACCAACTACATTGGTAGTTTCATAAACTGTTGAGTTTCCTATGTTGTTCATGCTGTACGACATTTATATATCAGGTTTATTTTTTCAACTAAAGGCAAGAAACCGTACAACCATGTCTCTTTGAATGTAATACTGGAAAAGGCATTGCACATAAAGTTTTTAAATAAAAAGTCTCCACACACTGGATAGATGTAACAGATTATCGGTGAGCGACAGAAGACAAAACATGACCCAGATGTCACAAAACTATTATTAAAACATGAAAAACAAGAATAAAATGGTATAGAATTCTTGTTTCACAGCCCCTCACAGTCACTTATTTCTGCCTTTATTCCAGTGAAACACGCTTCATTCCATTTGCCTTTATAAAAAATGGGGTCAATGTTTTTTTCTATTCATTGAGCTTTACGGTCGCGTTTGTTGCATCCCATCCAGAGTGTAGAGACTATCTCTTGTCTTTTCCTCTTTTTTTATTTTTAAGAGAGAGAATTAATTATTCTGACCGCTGAACTTCACAAATATAAGGGGATGCCTGACTTCTGGCATTAGGACATTGAACCCAAACAAATGCATACACACTGAACCTTAATCAGAAGAGAATAGTAAAATCAAGATGGACAGTCTGCTCTGTAACAATAAATTAGGTCACCACAATGGACATTTTTCTATGGAACTAAATGTATATGTAAATGTTTAACTGCATTTTATTTTTACTAGATTTATTATTATTTTTCATTATGATGTAATTTATTATTTTCAATTATTATTAATTGATATTAAACTATAGGAACGTTAATCACTAAAGGTTTTGACCTCATGAACTTGAAGCCAAAAGGCTACTTTTTAAATGGATTATTGTTTAAAAAAAAAAAAAAAAAATCTCTTCATAACTTTCATTTTCCAATCCACTCATTTTATCAGTGTGAATGAATGCTTTTTTGGTTTTAAAAAGTTATGAAAATGTTTGTTTGGTACTTGAAAATGCAGATGGTCCATCCTTTCAGAAATCCAATTAGAACAATAACAACGGATCTTGTTCATTAATATGTCCTAGAATTCCAGTTGGGCTATCTTGATTTTTGTTTGATTTCAGTTTCGGTCTGTGAACTCTCTCCTGACCAGTGCACAGTTTGATTTGACTTGCCACCTATCTGGCGTTTCTGCATTGCTCAGTTTTAAAGGCCCTAAATTAAACCAATATTATTGCATATAGAGTAAATATATAGTAATATATATATATATATATATATATATATATATATATACATATATGTTTTTAAGCCGGATTTCCTTCAAATGTTACTATATATCTTTTTTTTTTCTTCCAGTTTATTAAACTCAGTTCCTATAATAAATCTTGTTAGTTTTCCCTTCAAATAATATTTTGCACTGGTGCTCAATTTAATGTCCTTGAAGGCCTTAAGTCTGAGTGATCCGCATGAGAGAAAATGAAGATTGGTATGGGCAGGGGAATCAAGGTGTGCATTTTATTTCCCACAACCTCTTTATCTGAGATGCACTGGAATGCATTGCTATTATATTGTGTGTTGTATTTTGTATCATTTAGATAATCTATATTTCATGTTATCTTCTATCAAATTTGTGAATTGTAATAAAAACAAATTGAAATCATTGATAGAGTACTTCTGCTGTTTTGCACATTTCTGGGGGTCGAACAATTACAAAGAGTGGGTTTCTTAATCATGCAAGCCACCTCAACATGTTATTTGCTGGTTTACCTAAAATGTGAAAGGAAAGCTTATTCTCCATCGCTGTAGATCATTAAAATTGCTCACCAACTGAACTCTATGCATGACTTGGAAGGCGTGTACTGGCAGACCATTGCTGTGTTTCAAATTTCCCCTTCATGCTCTTTATTTGCAGTCCCTTGCCTCTCCCTGTTTTCTCCATTTTCACCTCTACGTGGACTCTTGTCAGAGTAGCGTCTATTTTCTCTGTGGTCGCCCTGAATTGCATCTCAGAGAGAGAACTGTTCAGGCATCGCTGACCACAGCAGCAATACTCCCTCTGCTCTTGCCATAGTTTTAGTATAACCCCAGGCCATTATTGACATACTGGTGACACATTATTACAGAGCTAGTTTTATTTTCATAGATGGTTCATTGGGATCCTGGAGGAGAGAGATTAGGCATAAAGGGCCGGCTGTATTGTCTGGCTATATAAAACAAATTCACTTAATGCCTACATCAGATCGGTGTAATTATTTCCATATTAGACATAGCCTGGGAAGACCTCTAACCATTAATCTAATGTTAAACATTTGTTTTGTCACTTTAAAAATAATGCAAAACATAGAGTAGGAACGCCATTCAACTACATTTAATTGTATTACAGAGTGTTTAGGCCTGATGTTAAACCTGACTTGCTTTTTGAGAAGAAACAAAAATCATTTATTTAAATCAAATGGTATTTTTGGAATATATGAAAGCTGTTATTGTGGTTACATTGCTTCATGTAGTATTACTGAAAGGGGAGAAAGTGTGGTGGACCATGCATCTATTTAGTGTTTATTTGTGAATCCTGGTTAACCATTGCTCGACTGATTCACTTTGCATTCAGTGTCAGACCCTTTCAAGAAAGACAGGTCTGATCTCACGTGACTGTGAGGTGATGGAGGTCATTTGGTTTAATGGCTGCTTGTATGGGCCTTGCTCTCAAATGTTAGATTAGCATCTACAAAAAATAGCAACCCTTGAGATGCAGCTAGGCCATTCTAATTGAATGTGAAACACTGGTTTCATCGTCTTTCTTCATGCAATTCACAACCAATACCTGGAAACAAGCTTGTACATCTTACATACAGGCAGATAAAAGGCACATTGTAATGATCAGGAAATGGCATGTGAATTTTAATACCTTCAGAGCTATGTCATGTATTGTGATATAGCTTTGGACGGTTAGGCTACAAACGGATATCAATCTGTCTTGAAAAAGGGCAGTGAAATAAATGTAGAAAGTACGTGTAAATCAAAGAGCAAATGAGTATTCATAGTGAAATCACTTTGATTAGCAGCGTTTTCTTTCTGAAATGTAATGGGACCAGTTCGTCGCTCCGCATGACAACCTGTTACCACGATACAAATCCGTCTCTTCCCCCTACTTCCTGTTTCTAATTGCGCCACAAGCAGCGGCAGGGCCTATCAGCGCTCACTTCCTCCTGCGCGCTGGCCAATCACAGCCGTCCACGAAGCTGCAGGTCGGAGGCGTAGGCCGTCCTCTGAGATCGACAGTTCCGTCAATCTATCACAGGCCACGACGCTACGGAAGGCGGGGACAGTTTCAGCAGCGCGCCCAATCAGGGAAGGCCGGGGGCGGGGCCACGGTGTCAGAGTTCTTGGTCGCTGCTCACACGTGATCGGGCTGTAGTTCCAGGTGGATACATCTCAGCGCTGGAGGTGAGTAACGCAGCGAATAGCGACGTTCATCCCGAAAAAGACGTGTAAACGGGTGCTTTTATTCTCCAGTAATACAATTACAGGCAAAAAAATGAGCTTAAAAGGACACGCAGGACGCGAAGTGTCGCCGAGTTTGGACTGTGCTGTCGGTCCTGCGCGCACTAGCAGCCCTTGTCATTTCGTGTCGGATTATTCGTCCCCTTTATGAGCACAAACGCACGTTATTGCGCTAATATAGATTAGGATTGACTGCGGGGACTGGGCATCGTGTTTGGCGTGCATAGGTATTATTTCATAATCGATATCTTATGTCTGTATTTTACAGGGGTCGACCATGATATAGCTGATTTCAAAATACCATTGAAACGATTGTGTCCGTTTTTATAAGAAATCTAATAGGCCTAACAGATACAGTAAATCGAAACTGGTGTGTGTGTGTATATATATATATATATATATATATACACACACTGCACACACGCAGTTTGGGATTAAATCGAAACGTGCATATGTGGATAATTTCTATTTTAAGGCCCAATGTATGAAACCGAAAGGCTAATCTTTGACAGCCTATTTTTTTTTATCAACCAATACTTGTTCTTTCCTGCTGTGAGATTTTAGTGTCCAGTGCAACACCGAACGGTCTTTTAATTAAAAAGATGCTTTGTATATATTGTTTAATATACGTTTTTATGTTCTTATTGAGCCAGGGGGCGTGGGGTGGGTAGACAGAAACCCTGTAGTGTCAGATCCGCGCACTTAGGCCCATTGTGATCACATGGACTGGGTTTCAGACATGGAAGTCACTGCACCATTTGCATGTGGAGATATTTCATGGCAGGGGGCTGTGCATTGCAGGATGGATATGCGATGATGTGTAGATCGCTATTCTGCCCATGTTTGTTACACACGGTCAGGTTAAGTTTAGCCTGTTCATCTGAAATGTGATCTTTGCTGTATGTAATATATACACATCTGCATATATAGCTGTACAATATAAACGTTGGTTATTATCCGATGCGACTCGACCTGCCTGTCTTACCAGTAAGTCAGACCAGTTTTTCCACTCCAGTGCTGCAGTACTAGTTAGGGAAGGGACACATTGCCGAGATCATTGTAAGAAATGTTTTACCAGTTGAGCAGCATGTTTAAAAGAGCTTTCTATTTATTAACTTTCTTTTTCAGTCAGTCTTGCATATAAGCTACATTTAAAATGCAGCTGTGCTTGGAATGTGGGTTAAATAAATCCAATAAAACAGGATTGATGGCAATTAAGTGACCAAGATTATGATGCACGATTTCACAAAATTTGCATCATAGAAATATTTAATTGGCATTAACACTTCAAGGCATTGTAAGAGAGTAGAGAATGTATTTGCATATTAAGATCTGAAAATGGGGATAATAACAGTAATTTTGAGGAAGTGTCATTTTAGATATTGATGGATATGACTTCAATTTACACAACCATCATTTTCCTTTCTATAATAAAAAATGTTTTTCCTTTGAACTCTTTTTATTGCATGTGTGGGCTGAGTTGACAATTATAGTCTGCACTTTGGTTGTGTTTTGTGTTCCTCAGGTTCTGTGGCAAGATAATATTAGGACTCTGGTATAGTAGATTTTGTCAAAGTGGGTGGCATCTGCCTCAATACTCTTCCCACACATTGATTTTGAGACTCTTTTTTTTTTTTTTTTTTTTTTTGCCGTGTTCATACATGCCACTTAGGTACCCTGAATGTCGTTTCTTCAGGGAAAACCACAATTTCTCAAGTGGGCCACTCGCCACTTTTATGCAGCACAAAAAATACTCCATAAACCTCAAACCATCTGTGTTTTAAGATAGAAAGAAACAGCATATGTTGGAGGACAATCATACTGATGGCTACAGACACTCACCCCTTTCTGGTCATCCACTGCTGCTGAAATTTGCATGGTAAGCTGTGACTAGAGACCAGGGCCTTGATTATTTGGGTAAATGGAAGAGGCCCACCTGCAGCTGTCAGCTTTATAACCAGGCCTGTGCATTATTATTCTGCAGTTGTGTGTCCTCGGGTGGCTTTCTTGTCTGTGTCACATCATTGAGATGGTGATAGGAAGTGCTCAACAACAACTGTAGAATGATGGGAACAAAATAATAAATAATTAAAGCACAGCATCTCCAACTGGTTATGGTGTTCATTGTTCATTTGCGGCTGCGTGTGGAAAAAAAGTTTCCCAGTTGCCTTCTTTCCTTTGGCTCAGTAGCCCGTGGCTGTTTGTTTTCAAAATGTGGTGTAGTAAAATTGCCAAAATCATTCTGTAATCCCACTCTGGGGATTTCATTTTAGCATAATTAATAGCTAGCAGGCTGTAAACTGAAGCAAACACCTGCCACTGGGGAACACGTTGCTTTGTCAGTAATGGGAAATACTCACCTCGCTGTCATTGAGCTGAACTCTTTTGCCTCTGTATATGTTTTGTTTTTAATCAATTGCACTTTTACTACAAGCACTGAAAAGTATTTGAAGTATTTGTTTGTGCTTCAGTGCTTTGTCTAAAAAATGATTTCCTTCTACAGAACTTCTCTTTAGTTAAGAGTCCTGTTCTTGGCTATCAGGGTGTGGTCCCAGAGGATAGTGGCCTTATCTGTTATGGAAAATTGTACATCTGCAAAACAGTTGCAGCCTGGAGCTGGCCCTTGAATACAGTTATTGTTTGGATTCATTCTGGATGTTCTTGAGCAGAATTAGAATTTGGGATTCTGTGTAGGAAGAGAAGATCCACTGACCACAGATATTATCAGCTATGTTTAAACTGAAGGGATATGGGTTTCGTCAAGTAAATATAACGCCAGTCCATTAATGTAGCCGTGTGTCCACAAACAATGCCTGGCATGATTTTTTTCTGAGTAAGAGACCCATTAAAGATGCATGCAATATGCCGTAATGACAGATATTATAAAATATGTACATGGCTGCAGTACCTTCTGCTGCTATACCTTCAGGGCCTGAAATTACCTCTGATTAATTTAAACATGAAAGCTTTTTATTTTTCTACTGTGTTTCTGAAAACCTTCCTCTTTGGAGATGCTTTATCATCTGATGGGCTGTATCTTTTTCGTTTATGGGGAGTGTGTGCACAAAGGGTACTAGGTCTGTTTAATAAGTATTGATTGATACTGTCCCCAAGCAAATAGGAATGGCTCGGAAAATAACACTTAAAAATCCGCTGCCTGAAGATTGAAGGAAACCCCAAAAGCAATTTTTGCACATTACAAGTGATTAAACTTTCTTCGCTAGGAGTTTAATTGAGTTTTTCAAATCTTAATTTGTAAAAAGTCAATGAAACGTGGTTTATAACGTTACACTGTTTATTTCACCCGAATGCTTGTCTACATCATTATCTCTTGTTTAGTGTAAACCTGCAGCTAAAGCCAGGCAGTGCTTAAACATCTGTGTAGTATAACAGGCCTGCTGTTATCTGTTGCCTCGTTCCTTGAGGTTCCTTGTATACACCCGGCCTGGCTGGCGTAATTAGGGAGGGAGGTGAGGCCAGTGTGTTTAGATGGTAATCTCGTTGGGCTTTAATCTCATTAGGGAAACGGGCTGAGCCTGCAGATCCCAGGGACTCTGTTACCATGGAGACCAGAGCTCGTGGGGGCCAGAGATAATAACATTGTCTGTTTATCAAGAACGCCAAATTGTGCTCCAGCTTGTCAGGGGTGGAGGGTTTGTCAATATTGTGCTGCTGCACTGGCCCAGAGGAGGAGTTTGGGTTTGGGTTTGGGTGCTGCTCCCCAAATAGACAGGTTTGGTCAGAAGCCAAGAGTTCTCAATGGTTTTGATTCAGTATCTGCTGTGAGGTGAGGCAGAAGCGGGGCAGGGTGCTCCATTTCTCTCTCTGTGCTGAGCTGCTCCTCCTCTCTCCTGTCTTCTCATAGCTCTCCCCTCCTTTCCCCCCAGACTATGGAGCTCAAATGGAGGATGTGTGTGTTGCTGCTGGCCCTGGGCTGCGCGGTGGCCCTGGCCCAAGATGATGTCGACGTCGAGGATGCGGACATCGAGTTGGAGGATGATATTAACGAGGCTGTAGAGGGAGAGGAGGCGGCCCCGAGCACCCCTCCAGTTCCCAAGGTGAGTCACTCAGGAGCGGTGGGTGGGGGGTCTTCAGGGATGACCATTGAGGAAGTAAGAAAAGATGGTGACTTAAGTTGCGGTTTGTGATCAGGGAAGTTGTGTCCTTGAGACTGTGCAGCAGTGATTGCATTCATCGCTTGATTTTATGGGTCAGAGTTAGAAAAGCATCATGATAAAAATGCAAAACGCAGCTAAACAGGATATGTTTCTGTTCATGTATCAATGTTTATTCATGGCTCATCAAAAAATTGAACTGATGGTGCTGAGCCAGCTTTGACACGATTGTAAGTTGCCTTTCCTCCCATTAAAAAAAAAGTGTAAATGATGTCTAAAGCATTTCAAGATGCAGGTTGCACCACTTAAAGCCTTGTCTTGGGCTGAAAAGCAGTTACACTGAAAATTATTGATCCCAAACAGTTAAGGCCTTGGGCATCTTACTGAATTCCACAATGAACAGAATAAGTGAGCAGGAACTCAAAAGGTTCAGCAGTTTCCCTTTTTCTACTCAATAATTTCTCTTAAGCTTTTAATTTTCTTTCTGGTCCCTTGATTGTAGTTCATATTATACATCAGTGTATACTGTGACGCAAAGTTTTAGGGTTATATTTCAATGTTGTTTTTAAGGAAATGTTGTGCTCTCGCTATTCTTGAAGTATAGGTAGAGTACATTAAAAACTCAAGATATTCTGCTATTATTAATATTGGCCTAGTAACAGAGCAAGACTGTCATTGCTATACTTGGATGATAGATAACATTGTGCCTTGTTTTCTGGTAACTTCTCTGAAGGGAAGATTATGAATGATGTTTATCATCATAATTGTTCATCTCCTCTTCTAGGTGACCTACCAACCTCCTATTCCATCGGGTGATTTTTACTTTGCCGACTCCTTTGATGAAGGAACACTCGATGGGTGAGTTGTTTCATCTGGTCAGGAGCTAAGATTTAAATCACGTTGAAATATCTTAACATACCTTAAAATAATGGTTTATATTTAGTTCAGCATTGGTGTGTTAGGTTGGGGTATTTCAGTCTTTATTCGTATGCTTTTGTTAAGTAAACTTGCTCATTATTTCAGGTGGGTTCTGTCAAAAGCAAAGAAGGAAGGCATTGATGAAGAGATTGCCAAGTATGATGGTAAGCCTCACTTTTGGATTAACATCTGTATATTTTACTTTTTGTTCATAAGAAAAGGTGGGTGTATGTGAATGAACCTCTAGCTTAAATTCAGATTTTGTTTGCATTGGGTGAAAACCCAAGAAGGGAGATCACCAAATTCACACACTTTTGCTGTAAGTATTTCCTTTGTTTTCCAAGAATTATGTGGCCTGATCTGAGGAAAATGTTGGGTATAATCATTTTTTACAAAACCAGTGTTTGCCTCCATCCTTTTGACTGGAGTTTGGTACCAGCCTTCTTTATTTTTATTTATGTATTTATTGAGATGTACTTTGGATAAAGGAGAATTCTGTTTTTCAAAGGGCAATGGGAGGTGGAAGAAATGCAAGATACGAAACTCCTGGGAGATAAAGGTCTGGTTCTGAAGTCTCGCGCCAAACACCACGCCATCTCTGCCAAACTCCGGAAAACTTTTGTTTTTGACACCAAGCCCCTCATTGTTCAGTAAGTGTCCGCTGCAAATTAACTTCTAGATGACAGGGCTTGCAAAACATTGTCAACACAATACTATCAAAGCTTGGTGTACATAGTGAGTTTGCCTGTCTGCTGTAGAGCACAGCTGCTGTCCTGAGGAAGTGTAGTCATTGCTCACATGAGGAAAACGCTACCTTATCCTTTGTCTGACTTCTGGAACTGCTGCTTTGTCTGTTTTTATAGGAAGTTCTGTTTGAAATATTCTAGACTAAAGGGCCACCGAGTGAATTTGAGTATTTGCTCAGATTTGTGATTAGTATTGCTTTGCATGTATGTATTTTCCCTGCAGCTTTTGTTGGTTTTGATAGGTGGTAACTAAGGGGTTGGTGACAGATGTATTGCTGCACTTTTGTAATGATTGTGTATCCTGTAGGTTGCCCTGGAAAAGGGCGTCTGCCAAGAAATAAATGATCATGTCTCTTCTCTCGTCTGTTGCTAGGTACGAGGTGAATTTCCAGACTGGAATCGACTGTGGGGGGGCCTATGTGAAGCTCCTCTCCCAAACACCTGATCTGAACTTGGTCAGTCTTTGTTCAGTAAACATTTGGTTCTTGTCTTTCTACTATTATGAAGATTTAAAAACGCTTTGTTTTCTCATGACATAATTTGAATTTAATTCTACATTTTTTTTAAAGAAATAATACCAGAGTTGTATCTCCAGCGACTTAATCAAATCCCATTTCAAAAACCAGCCAGCATTTTGAGAATTTAAGATCTGGCATGTTTATCTATATTAGAAAACATTCCCCTAACTAATCAGTGCTCTTGGTGTATTAATGCTTAGTCTTGAATGACCGTACTTTTAAACTAATCTGTCATGGATTGCTGTGTAGTCTGCGACTTTTAATGTTCAAGTGCTTCTTTAAAATGTTTGCCCAAGTACATTAATAGCTGAGTTTGTGGGATTTGTGCATGCGAAGTGGACAATTGTTTTGGTCAGTCCGAGAAAGAAGCACGCCTTCCTGGTGCATTTGTTAAATAATTAGGATTGATTTCACTCTTGTTAATCTGTTTTGGTACATCTGCTTTTTTAATCAGACAGACAGTTGGCACAACAAGCCGCTAATTAATGTCTTTCAGTAAATGGGATCATGCCACAGTCGACGGGTTGTGATTTAGAGAGAAGCGAAAGCTGAATGCTCTAATGGAAATCTTAGCACCTGCCATTTAGTTCGTTATTGCTGAAATAGGGTAGACTTGAGAAGCTGGACTGGATTTCCACTAGTCCTGCTGATGGATCCTGCACAGTATAATTGGACTGAAGGACTGAATATGTGGTTCATGGGGATTCAAGACCCGTGCTTTGCTTTTCATTGCTTCAGCAATAAATGTAGTAATTCAGTGATGGTAAAAAAAAAAAAAAACACAGTTTAGGGAATGATGTCAGGGCAGGAACTCAAAGCATGAACTTTCCTTTTTCTGCTGTTAATTTGCTGTGTGCAGGATGAGTTTGTGGATAAGACCCCATACACGATCATGTTTGGGCCAGACAAATGCGGGGAGGATTACAAGCTGCACTTCATCTTCCGTCATAAAAACCCCAAAACCGGAGAGTACGAAGAGAAACACGCCAAGAAGCCTGATGCCGACCTCCGCACTTACTACACCGACAAGAAGACCCACCTCTACACCTTGGGTAAGGCCTGTTTAAACTCCTGTTATGGCCATGAACGAAAGGGCGCTTACAAACCAGGTCACTCGACCCGTCACGCGTGTTTGTTAGCCAATTTATTTTGCTTATATTTTGCATACATTCTCGCTGTCTGTGTTGATTTAATACATTTTCACACAGCAGAAACGCATTGGACGGTGCGGTGGTTAGCACTGCTGCCTCACTGATCCTGGGACTCGACCGTGGGTGTCTGCCTGTATGGAGTTTGCGTGTCCTACTCGTGCCTGCATGGGTTTTCTCCTGGTTTCTTTCAGTGTCCCAAAGCCGTGCTGCTAAGGTTGACTGGCTACTCTACGTTGCCCTGTGGTCGTGTGTGTCTGTGCTGTTGCGATGGCCTGGGGTCCAGTCCAGGGTGTAGGCTACCCTGCCTTAATTTTGTTACTGAAGCCACAGCTGCATACAGTGAGGGGAAAAAAGTATTTGATCCCCTGCTGATTTTGTACGTTTGCCCACTGACAAAGAAATGATCAGTCTATAATTTTAATTGTAGGTGTATTTTAACAGTGAGAGACCGAATAACAACAAACAAATCCAGAAAAACACATTTCAAAAAAGTTATAAATTGATTTGCATGTTAATGAGGGAAATAAGTATTTGACCCCTTCGACTTAGTACTTGGTGGCAAAACCCTTGTTGGCAATCACAGAGGTCAGACGTTTCTTGTAGTTGGCCACCAGGTTTGCACACATCTCAGGAGGGATTTTGTCCCACTCCTCTTTGCAGATCCTCTCCAAGTCATTAAGGTTTCGAGGCTGACGTTTGGCAACTCGAACCTTCAGCTCCCTCCACAGATTTTCTATGGGATTAAGGTCTGGAGACTGGCTAGGCCACTCCAGGACCTTAATGTGCTTCTTCTTGAGCCACTCCTTTGTTGCCTTGGCTGTGTGTTTTGGGTCATTGTCATGCTGGAATACCCATCCACGACCCATTTTCAATGCCCTGGCTGAGGGAAGGAGGTTCTCACCCAAGATTTGACGGTACATGGCCCCGTCCATCGTCCCTTTGATGCGGTGCAGTTGTCCTGTCCCCTTAGCAGAAAAACACCCCCAAAGCATAATGTTTCCACCTCCATGTTTGACGGTGGGGATGGTGTTCTTGGGGTCATTCCTCCTCCTCCAAACACAGCGAGTTGAGTTGATGCCAAAGAGCTCGATTTTGGTCTCATCTGACCACAACACTTTCACCCAGTTCTCCTCTGAATCATTCAGATGTTCATTGGCAAACTTCAGACGGGCCTGTACATGTGCTTTCTTGAGCAGGGGGACCTTGCGGGCGCTGCAGGATTTCAGTCCTTCACAGCGTAGTGTGCTACCAATTGTTTTCTTGGTGACTATGGTCCCAGCTGCCTTGAGATCATTAACAAGATCCTCCCGTGTTTTTCT
Source organism: Amia ocellicauda (assembly GCF_036373705.1). Classification (NCBI taxonomy): domain Eukaryota; kingdom Metazoa; phylum Chordata; class Actinopteri; order Amiiformes; family Amiidae; genus Amia; species Amia ocellicauda. The sequence continues at coordinate 16,447,630 of NC_089860.1, forward strand.
GGGCTGATTCCTCACCGTTATCATGATCATTGAAACTCCACGAGGTGAGATCTTGCATGGAGCCCCAGACCGAGGGAGACTGACAGTTATCTTGGGTTTCTTCCATTTGCGAATAATCGCAACGACTGTTGTCACCTTCTCACCAAGCTGCTTGGTGATGGTCTTGTAGCCCATTCCAGCCTTGTGTAGGTCTACAATCTTGTCCCTGACATCCTTGGACAGCTCTTTGGTCTTGGCCATGGTGGAGAGTTTGGAATCTGATTGATTGATTGCTTCTGTGGACAGGTGTCTTTTATACAGGTAACGAGCTGAGATTAGGAGCACTCCCTTTAAGAGAGTTGTGAGAGTTTCAATTGTGACTTCTAACTTTACAAGGTCGTGGGTTTTTTTTTTTTGGAAGGGTTCAATTGCACGGATAAATGTTAAAATGTTTCAGTTCTGAATGTGCCTCTGGCATCAGGGTGATAATGTTGGTGAACTATTAAAAGGTATTAAGTAACTGTCATTTTAATTTAAAATAAATGCTTCTCTCTGTGAAACTCTGGTTTTTTTTGGTGACTGTGAATTTCTTTTTAAACATTACGTGAAATTTCTGGGGCCCTTCTGATAACTTGGCGATCCAAGAATTGCACCCTTGAGTACAGTTACAAATCGCAGAACTGGTTGGTAGCATCTGTAACATTCAAACACCTTCTGAGACACTGTCACACAGGAGGTGAGGAGAGGACATACCGTTTACTGTTGTCCTCATATAATTAACTTATTCTCTACCCCTCCCACCCCGCTTTGTCCAGTGCTAAACCCGGACAACAGCTTTGAGATCCTGATCGACCAGACCGTTATCAACAGTGGGAACCTCCTGACTGACATGAGCCCTGCCGTCAACCCCGCCGCTGAGATCGAGGACCCTGATGACCAGAAGCCTGAAGACTGGGACGAGAGGCCCAAGATTCAAGACCCCGATGCAGTCAAACCTGAGGACTGGTGAGTGTCTCGGCCCAACGCTAGGATGTCGAGGGAGCACCGTTCCTGTCAGCCTTCCTAACTATAATTTCTGCCTCAGGCCTCAGTATATGCATTTTCTACTGACCCCAGTTTGCAGTGTAAATGTGACTGTGTTTTTTGGTTTGTTTTAATTGTCCGCTCTGTTTGGCCCTCGATAGGGATGAAGATGCCCCTGCCAAGATCGCTGATGAGGAGGCAGTGAAACCAGAGGGATGGTTGGATGACGAACCGGAGTACACCTCAGACCCCGACGCCATTAAGCCTGAGGACTGGTAACCGATTTCCTATCCTATCTGTAAACTTCTCTTTCTTAAGATGAGTGTTTTTAATTAAGTATGTTTACCACTGCCTTGTCAAATGTTTTAGTTTTATTCTTTGTTCAATTTAGTTAAACTTACTCTTTTTGTAAATGTAATGCACGTGGGGATTGAGGTATAACATTGTTAAAGCACAGGATTCTGACTCCTCCATTGTCCTGTAGGGATGAGGATATGGATGGTGAGTGGGAAGCTCCTCAGATCCCCAACGCTAAGTGTGAGACCGCCCCTGGCTGTGGGCCGTGGCAGCGTCCAATGATTGACAATCCGAACTACAAGGGCAAATGGAAGCCGCCCATGATTGACAACCCTAACTACCAGGTAACAACCTGCACACTACAACCTACGTCTATTTTTCTATTACAGTAAATTAATCAGAGGAGGAATGATCTACTGTAAGTGCAGAGCATGTTCTAATGCAGCGTTCCCACATTTAATATGAGGCTTTTAATATTAAATTCTACCCTGATATAATGCGAATTTGGATATAATGCAAAAGCAAAAATGGTTTTGAAAGTTGAAACGCAACACCAAGCATATTTACAGCATCTTTCACTCCGATCTTCATTGCATAAACAGTAGTCTTGTCTGCAAGTTTTAGTTATATCGTTGACGGTCTAAATGTGTTTACTTTTTAGCTTCATATTAACCTTTTCTATAAGTAAAACATAGTTAACAGTTCATATTACTTCAGTCTTTGTATAACATAGTTGAGAAAGTGACCCAACAATTTGTAAGGATTTGTAATTAAGTGTTTTCTAATATTGTATGTGAATTTTGCATTTTCCTAAGCATTACACGCAGACCAAACGATTGATGAAACCGAGCCCACATGGTTGCATTTAGCAGTGTTTAGTATCTGTTAATACACTGTATGTTTTAAATAAGCTTATAAAATAAGTGTTTTAAAAACAAAAGGAGATTGTAATACATTGTAGTACATATTTATTTACCGCAGTTAGTTAGTTCCAAGAAAATATTATTGGTGTTTGTTCATACTGGAAATGCTAAAAGCCAAAGCAGGTTTGATATAATGCAGTTTCACCTGTAATACGGTAAGAGTTTTTGTCTCCTGATGACCACGTTATATCGAAGTAGCGGTGTATGTATCGATTGACTAATTATTATTTATATAGTGTTTGAAATCATTTATCTAATTCTCTTATTTGCTCCTTATCCTTCCCTGCAGGGAGTGTGGAAACCGAGGAAAATCCCCAACCCCGATTTCTTTGAAGATCTGCACCCCTTCCGTATGACTGCCATCAGCGCTGTGGGGCTGGAGCTGTGGTCCATGTCCTCGGACATCTTCTTTGATAACTTCATGGTCTGCTCGGAGCGCACGGTGGCGGAGCAGTGGGCCAAGGATGGCTGGGGGCTGAAGAAGGCTGCGGAGGGAGCTGCAGAGGTGAGCGCTCTCAGACCTGTTCTTTACTACTGCATAAAGTATTTAAAACTTATTTAAAGTCTCCTCTGATGGAAGAAATCTGCATATCCTGCCCCTCAAAGTTTAACTTCATTAGTATGGAATGTTTGAGACATTCTATGCTGTGTATTCCGCAGTCTAGGTTACATTTATAGTTTATAGTAGTGTTAAGTGTTAAGGTTATTGAAGTATATCTGATAACAGTCCATACCTGATAGTGTGCAAATACAAAACAGAAAGTTGGCCTAAATGCATACTGGAAGTGTAACTAGCATTTGCTAATCTGTTATCAATTAGTAAGTTTAACATTTCTTCTTCCAAGTTAGAATAAAATTTGGCATTTGTTAAAAAACATATTTGTAAAAGTACCATGAAGCTTCTCCCAACAGCATGTGCATGTTGGTAAGTGAAAGCAGGTCTGAAAAGCTGAAACCAATTAACATCATGTGTAGCATGTGACTGGAATGTGACACTGAAAAGGCTTGGTCTAGTTTACACTAAACTTCAGAATACATAACTGACCCCTCAGAAGCCGAGCACCGTTAGGTTGCCATTAGTGACGGCTGCAGTAGAGGCGAGGCAGCCCTGGAGGTGCCTGCTATAATTTTAAACTGCTCCTCTCTTGTTAAGCAAGGCACCCTGCTCTCCATTAGAGTGCTTTCAAGCAAAGATTAATTTAGTGGCAGTAGCTGCTTTATTGGACAGCCCTGTATATTGCAAGGGATTAGTGGTGCTTTGGCTGCCTTTCATCAAATTCCTACAACACAAATGCCTTTTACCTCAAGGTGAATTCCTCAAATGTTTTGCATTCTTTGCTTAAAGGCCCAACATCTGTTTTTCTCAATCCATTGCCAGAATAAGTGCCCCTTTCTGTGGCTTATGATTTCTCGGGGAAAGCTGCAGTCTTTGCTTATATATTATGATTTAACAAATCATTTAATATTCCTAGTTTTCTGTTTAAGAGTTTCTTAGAGAATAAATCACTTCCAGTGTGTATTCCTCAATCAGACTAGAGTTAATGAGTCTGGATTTGAAAGGGTTTAAACAGACAACTACACTAATAATGCAATGCCACGGGCTATTCAGTTACCTAGGCAGTTTGACAAATGTTTTTGCCGTGCATCGTGTCTTGAGTGGTAGAATTGCCTTGTCGTGGAGAGATTTAAATAACTCCAAATGAGCACAGAGCTGCTGAAAGAAAAGACCGATTGGGTCAATGGATTGTTCACACTCAAGGTCACTGCATCAGCTCCTGTCAGTAAACTTAATGAATGACTTGCATTTAACTGACACGCCATGCAGCCGCACTTCTGACACCACCTGATGTACGTTAAACAAGTCTCGTCCACAAGTGAAGAATGGGCTGCAGCTGTTCGCTAACCTTTTCTTTGACCATGGCCATTGATACTACATTGGTGAAGACCCAAATTGACCGGGTTCTGCTGCTTTTCTTCCCACAGCCTGGTCTCGTTACTCAGATGATGTCGGCGGCGGAGGAGCGGCCCTGGCTCTGGGTGGTGTACATCCTGACCGTGGCCCTGCCCGTATTCCTGCTCTTCGTCTTCTGCTGCTCTGGGAAGGTGAGAGGCTTTGTAATGTTGTCTTCTACGGGTTCCTGAGGGTTTCCTCCTGTATTCTGGATCCTGGAATCCATTTTTCTTTTTGCTTCTGGTTTCCTACACCAGCGCAATCTCAAATTGCCATATTTTCCAAACCAGGATCTGAGGATTTATATGAACCTTGAAAAATATGTCCAACCTTTCATCGAATGGGAAATGGTAGTTAAAACCAGGGTCTGACTGCTGCTTCTTCCCCCCCCCATAATAGAAAAAGACGTCGGATGCACAGTATAAAAAGACCGATGAACCTCAGCCTGATGTGACTGAGGAGGAGAAGGAGGAAGAAGACAAGGAAAATGGAGAGGAGGAAGATGACAAGGAGGAAGAGGAGAAACAAGGTAAGATGAGATATTTCAATGGCCAGCTCAGCACAAGTATATTGTGTCCTTCAAAGGATAAAATAAGTCATTTTGGCACTGGGAGGGGGAAGAAGAGGTATTTCTCCACATCTGTGCACTTTCTTGAGAGCGGAAGTAGTAATCATCGAGAATATCAAATTAACCTTTGAATTTATAGTTTCCTAAGCCTGGTTGGATTCATAGAAGTGAGCTTTAATGTTAGGTAGGATGGGCAGGAGTAAAAATAATGGTGTTTGGCTTCCAGTCAGGAGTATCATTGTATGAATGTCTTACCTGACAGGAGAGGAGAAGAAAGGCGATGGAGAGGAGAGCCAAGAAGAAGAGGTGGCTGAAGAAGAAAAGGAGGAAGATGGGGATAAAAGTGATGAGGTGGGGAACATTCTAATAACGAGACTGATATACATGTGTATATTTTAACAAAATAAGCAGAATGATATTTAAAGGTCAGCTTATCTGAGGGATGGGGCGCTCTGGGAGTCTGATCTTTGGTCTTTTGTTAGTTTAATCATTTGACTATTCAAAGTCCGCTTGGAGCCGATGAGGAGAGACGTTGTTGATGTTTTGCTCAATGAACATGTCTGAGCTTGATGGGTTTCTGTGCCTCTTTCCCCCAGAAGAAAGATGACGATATTCTGAGAAGGTCCCCCAGAAGCAGAAAGCCAAGGAAGGACTGATGGGCGCCCCGGTTCTCACAGCCCCCGGGATGTCTTCTCCGACCACATCTCTGGACTGTCTCACAGCGACGACAAACACAAACCACATGTTTTCAAGATCGAACCAATCATGACCATGAACTGTGGCAATGATGATTATACATAGAATAGAGACTGGCTTTACAAACAATATTACCATTCCTTATAACGCAGCAGACACTAGCCTCGGGTCCCGCCACCGATTTGCACCCTACCCATAGCTTTAACAACAAACCGACAGTATTGCGTCACATTTATTATTCAAGAAGCACTACAGCTAAATACAAAATTTCTTTGTAATACACTGTATGAGAGATGAGCCAGCTGGCGACTGTTAGTACCAGTGTTTCATTGAAACTTTTTTACCTGTTTGAGACTTAACATCATGCTGTGCTGAGCCACTAGATCGGATTCAGATGCGCAAATACTGAATATACGGAACATAGGAGGGTTTCGTGATGAATGTCTCTTGTGTGTTGGTTCAAGCTTGTCAGCCCGCTTGAGAGCCTATAAAACTTCTGTTCTTGGTTCATTTTATAGTCAATACTGTCCTTAATCACTCTTCTTACTAACTGTACTTTGGCAAGTGTGCGGTTCTGCTTTCGATGATCTGTGGGCCGTGCTGAAGGTCCTGGGGGCCCATAGGTTAGAAAATGCTGCCTTAATGTTTAAGAATGCCAGGGTTGCTGAATGGATTCCTGAATGTAATGTGAGTGTTTGTTTTTGTTTTCATTGTTTTTTAACATCGGTTCCATCATTTTTACTATAAAACATTTTTTGGTTAGATGTAATGGAAGGGGGAGAAGTATAGCATTCCTGGGACAAAAAGACAGTGACGAAAAAAGGTTATGTTCTATACAACGATTAAAGTGTTTTCAATTGGAGCGGACCCACCTAAAATCTGAGCAACAGTGTTACTGACTCACTGTAGGAACTTCCACGTTTGCCCATCTGCGTCTGTCGAGTGTGTCATCGGCTGCAGTCTATTTCTAGGTGAGTCATTGGTGCACATCCTGTGACATCATTTCCTGCCTGTGAAACGGTCTCCTCACAGGCTTGAGTGCATGTGCTTTCGGAACGGTTTAACACCGTTTCAAGTGAAACAACCTTCGAGTTTGTCCCAGTATAGGAGCAGTTATAAGGCGTTTAAATTACAATGTGATGAACCAGGTTCTCCTTTGTTGAGTTCACCAGATTGCGCTACCCCTGAGATCTGCCGATTCTGACAGCACTCCATATTATTAATGCTATCCCAATTTGTGTGTGTGTGTGCTTTGACACTGAAAATTACAGTGTAGTTGATTTAAATAAGCATTTGAATTTGTTTTGACAATTTAGTAATCGAAAATCTGAAATAAAAACCTTCCAACACTTGCTGTCAACTTGTTTATGGAATGCTAAACTTTTATTTGTATTTTTTTTTTTTTTTCCATCAAATGTAAATGTCTACAATTGTGAATGGAAAAGGATTAAATGTTCAGTTGGAACACATTACCTGTAAGGGAAAGGTATGGTTGGTTCTCTTTGATGTGGATGTTTCGTGAGAAATGATCGCTGCTGTCCAACAAAGCAAATTTGAATCCTGTTACCTACAAGTGAAATAAACTTAATTTGACGTGAATAGATTTAGGGGTGGACGAATGTCTCTTGATACTGCTATCTGGCATTCTTATCAGACGGCCGACTTGCAGTTTGGAGAGGCATGGGCGAGATGGTAGCACTGAGGTTGCACATTTATGCTGCCATTTTTTTTCCACAAAAGAGCAAACCTATTTAGTGAACTCCCTCTAGTCCATATGTGACCTTTTATTGCTTCCATTTCTTAATTTATTGAATTTTTTTTTTTTTTTTTTTTTAAACAACCAAGTAGGACTTTTTTTTTTGTAGCCTTAACCTTGTTTTACAATCTCTAGGTAAGTCAGCGTGCGTACATTTCCCTTGTTCAAAGTCATGTAAGCGTTTATAATTATCGATCCTGACAAAGGCTAGGATGCAGTTAAGCCAGTTCTGGTTCTGCCTTTACAGAAACCGTACAGGTGCAAGGGAAAGGTTGGGGAGCAGTACAATATTTAAAAGCATTATAAATGTATATCTGGATTGGCGAAAGTGGACATTATTGGTAGTTTTAATCGCTTGTACCTCATTTAGTGGTACCAAGGCCAACTTAGACCAAGGTGGGGTAGTTTTTTTTTCTTTTTTCTGTGCTCTGCAATTTAGGGGACTGAGCAAGGATTTTAAATCTGTCTCTTCTAACGGCCAACAAGATTCCCACTTGGACTCTTCCAGACATACCAGGCTTTTCAAAGATGCATGCTGCTCCCCATTGCGTTTCTGTGGATTGGTGTCTTATTTCTTCCTCTCCAGATATTAGTGGGATACCAATTTACTAACACTGATCATGTACAATATAGAATAATAGATGCTATTTTATTATAAAATGCTGTATAATAATTTTGAGTTTTGGTATTACCTGTTGAGGATTTGTTTTTCATGTTACACCGTAAATTGTAAAATTAATTTTCTTTAAGAGTGGAAGTCTAATATTTTGATTTAGGAGCAACGTTGTGTTTAAAATCATAACTTGGAGACAGTTGTGGATTTTAAATGCAGTTATTTATAAGTGGATCCATAAAATTTCTTGCTGAGAAATAAAATACTGATAAACACTGTTTGCTTCATTTGTGTATGGAAGATGCAGTTCTCATTATAGCTCTCGGTTTACATCTCTTTTGGATACCTTGTCCTGAGAAATCCATGATTTTCACTATAAAGATAATTCTATTTCATTAAATTTGCTTACATACTTCAGATCCTTACCTTATGAGAAACTGTTTAACCTAGACATGCTTTGTTCATTTTAGGGTGCATTTCTGAAGATCTGTATTTCTTAAGAGCAAAAGCTGATTAGGGGCAGACCTATTACTGTACTGTCTAGAAACAAGGAGAGGTTGAGTATTAGCATTCATCATTGATGATAAACGATGAAGAAATGTATAAATTATGATGCACATATATGGTGAGGATGACAACAAAGATTATTTCTTAAATTATTAAATGTATATTTTATTATTAATTGTCACAGATAGCTAAAGAACAAAATATTTGATGGTGTCGATTTGCCAAACCCCATTAACTCTGCTTTGGTGCTGTGGTGGATAGTACTGATGATAACTATTTCTAGTTAATATTAATTTCTGGTCTTCTCTTGTTAACTCTCTTCTGAAATAACAGTATAAACTGTTGCAACAAGGTGATCTCTAAGAATTTGGTGAAATATATAATTGGAATTCTACCCAAATTAAGCAAAACCTTTTTTAATTCTAAATTGATGGTAAATAACTACTAAAGTGATAATTGTATTGAGTAACAGAAGCTCAATTTGCTAACTGCCTTGTGAAGTGAACTATTCCGAGCTGTTAGATTTGATTTACATAATGAATTTTAATGTCAGTTCACATGAGGGCATCCCTAAAATAAGCAGAGTCGGTGAGTCAAGTTACTGCTTTATTTGTTGGTAGTGTTTTCCCAGATTGACTGAAGCTGGATGCATGTAAAAGGAGGGCATTGTGACTCTAATGTTGTTGCGGTCACATGACATTTAAAAATGCCAAGCTGCTGTGTCATTGTTGTCATGTTTTTTATTAAGTAAATATAACTGTAGTGTATTAATGTATTTTTGAAAATGTCATATATAAGTACATATGTATGTCTATTTAAGTATAGGGTATTATGTTTAATAAGCATTAGTAAGTTGTACATTTACATTTAAATATTGACCCATTGCCACCCTGTGAACATACTGAGTGAGCACCCAGCTCTGCCTGTCTCCTTATGAACATGTTCAAGTAAAATTCTTCACATTTGGACTAATGCAAAGTTCATTATTTTATTCTTAGTCACTTTGGCTACATAACTAAATAAAGCCTATTTTACTGTTTAAAAAGTTATGGACCACTTGAAAGTCTGTGCTTTAGTACACAACAAATGCAAAATCCAGATTGAACACAAAGCTTAACAAAATACAAGTAGGCCAACTGCCCTTTCTCTTGCTGTTTGTACTGATGCTTATGAGAAATGCCTCAAAGAAAATGTAGGCACACTAACTTACATGTACATATGTATACATGATTCATTACTGACTCAGCAACAATGCATGCAAAACGCAGTGTTGTTCAGCTAGTGCAACTCAGTATAATTAAAAGCGTGGCTTTTGCTGTCAAATGCAGTTCCACAGAAATCATGATTTATTGCGTTAGTCTCTGTACAATAACAAAGAGCTCAGTTCCTCTCTGCTACACACGTTTTGCTGAAACGCACGTAAGGCTGCTGGTAACCTATACGAGGGGAAAAATCCGACCCTTTCCCACTGAAAACATGTCTTCCAATGCTTTGCTCCTGGGCCCAGGTTTGTACTGATTTTCCGCCCTGGCGCGGCTGGGGATTGCGTGGGGCGGCTGTCAATCACGGAGGCGGGGCGGGGCGGGGCTACGTCATGCGTGACGCCGGCCGATGCGAAGGGAAAAAAACAAGAAAAAAGAAAAGAAAAAAGAAAAAACTTGCTTCAAGATGGCGTCGCAGAGCTGCAAGTCCATTGGAAAACAATAGAGACAGCGAAGGGAGGAAGAGCGGGGCTGGCGTTCAGTCTCACCCTCGAAAAGCCGCTCTCAGACGGACCGGGTCGGGCTCGCCACGCCGGCGGGGCCAGGTTTGACCGTGTGGCGTGTTTGGCGTGTGTAATCACCGCGGCGGAGGCGCACGCTGAGGGGTTGTGTGTACATCCGTCGCAGCCTGCACTTCTGCGGCAAAACAACCAAAACTCACAATAAGTTGGGGGGGGGACTTACTTTTGTGTGTCTGGGACATGTTTTCGACTCGGGAAGTGGGTTTGATGCGGTTCTTGGGCTGAGACTCGGCCGAGCCCGGCTGTCGTGCGGGCGGGATAGCGGGCGGCAGTGCGCGGATCTGGTGTTTTTGTTGCTCCAGAGCCTTTTCAAGTTGTGGCCGATTTGCTCAAAAGGCAACTTTATCGCCGTGTGCTGGTTACAGTGTGGCCGCCGGCCCGTGGAGCCCGCTGCGCTCCTCACGCAGGGCGACGTCGCTTCTGGCAAGTTTTGTTCTCCAGTTCCCAGTTTAAGTGAAGCGCTGTTTCCAGATTTGTTGGTGAGATCTGTACCTGTGTGTGCATTGCTGTAGCTGCGTGTGTAGGATTGACACTGTTGATGTATTGTTTCATCTTGGCCGGATTGGGAGCTGGGAGGCTTTCCTGTCTTCTCGACAGCCCCGTACTTGTTGTAATGGTTTAAAATGTACTTTCCCCCCCACGATCACTACTTCAGTTAGTGGGCACCTTTATTAGCGCAAGTCGTGAGGTTTTTTCCCAATGTAGCCCAGGCATATCGCGACACTCACACCTCGTACCAGGCTTGCTCGTCTCCGGATCATAACTTTCCTCCTATGGGGCACCGCGGCCGGGTCATGCTCACGATAGCGCCCTGAACTGCGGTGTCCATTGTTGTGATAGCGGGGGAGCCGGGGCAGGAACATGGGCAGAGCCAAGCAGCGGCGCTGATGTCCGTGTGAGGGAAAGGGGGCACACACCCACGCAGAGAAGGCGCACCTTGGGCTTTTTTTTTTAATTTTATCACCCTCTACCCCCCACAACCGCTGAATCCGACACCCCGAACCGAGCTGATCATTTACATGCCCGTTGAGGATGGCGGATTTCGTAGTGCCGCGACACAGCGCCGTGATGGAGCGGCTCCGGCGGCGGATCGAGCTCTTCCGGCGGCATCACAGCAGCTGCGAGAACCGCTACGACAACACGGCCATGGAGAGGCTGGAGCTGGAGCGCCAGCACACCTTCGCCCTGCACCAGCGCTGCCTGCAGACCAAGGCCAAGCGGGCTAGCAAGCACCGGCAGCCGCAGCCGGCGTCCGAGCAGGCGGGACTGCGGGGGACCGGCTCCGGGGGCGGCGGCACCGACCTGCCGGACAGCGGGACTGCGGAGCCGAGCAGGAACAGCACCCTGATTGCGGTAAGCGCTCTGATTCTCGTTTTATGTGGTTTTCTTGGGATGCACAGTCTACTGCCGTGCATGAATAACTTTGTGTTGTATCGGTGGAGAAGATCAGTTTTGCTTCATCTCCTAGGAATGCCATAGCGGGGGCATCAGTGCCAAATGAGGGTGACCTCTTGTGACCCCCGCTGTTTAAAACGTGTGCCGGTTACGATCAATGCATTCAACTAGAATTGGGCTGAATATGCTTTCCGTCGCATGCATCGTTTAAACACGTTATATGGGCGTTATTAACCATTCAAGTCTTGAACCTCACTCGAGTGTCCCAGAGCTTCATTTGTGTTGGGGGGGGAGGGTGAGACTCAAGTCAGATGTAGAGCTGTGGTCCTTCTCTGCAGAGTTGGATGCAACTGTCATGACTTCTTTTTTTCTAATATATCTAGTCATTCACTGAGTTCAAGCAGTACCTTGTTGTTTGCACGGCAGGGTTAATTAAAATAGTCCCCCATCCCACCTCAGGGTACTTGTGTAGTGGGGGAAAGCAGTCATAGCGTGTCTTGCTATTAAATCTGTGTTGGGTGGCGGGCAGTCACATGATCTGTAGTGTTCACAGTTGTTTGGAGGACAGCGTGGGAAAGCTTTCTTCCTATCAGCAACCAGAGTGTGGCAATCAGGTGACATTATTCTCTTAGTCAGATTGACCAACTGTACTAGAAATAAGTGATGCCTGAGTGCTATTCAAGACGAGAAGTGTTTTCTTTGCCCGAGTTTGCACTTGTAGCCACTGTCCTTGTATTTAGTTTTAGGGCCTGTAATGACATGGACCCCCAGCATCGGTATCTCTTGGTCTGGATGACCTGTTCCTTTCCGGTTGTAGTTTAGTTAACCGTATCTATGCTTCCTTGGCTATCTGTGTGTATAGCCAGTCATATTTAAAAGTTCATGTTGACTTTGGGAGTGCTGTAGTTGTCACTTGTTGACTTTCCTGTTCGAGCCCAGCAGTAAGATGAACCGAGCTGCCATACTGCTTAGCCATGTCTAGGAAGAAAGTTGTTACTCAATAAGTCTGTGAAGCTCCGGTGATAGTGCAGTTTAAAATGGGCTCATCCAGAAACTGTCCATGATGACAAACGCATGTAGTGGCATTTTGCAAAACTAAACCATTCTGTGCATTTTAATTTGCACGGTGAAAGTGTTAAGAATGTACTCCCAGGAAGGATGGGTGTGGAGACCCAAATTCCTTCTGAAATGGACGAAGAGGAGCCCAGACGGTGTGGATCAGTGTCAAGAGCTGTCTGTGTGTCTGGGTTTGCCAGATGCTTCACATGTCAAGTGCTGGTTTACAGGAGCTTTTGGTTACACTGAAATTCCCTGTTTATTACATACAAACAAACGCAGAGAATTCTTGACAATGTATATTTGGCTGATACCATTTTGCAATACTGTAAAAGGTGCAAATGTAGAAAAACAAGATGGGCAAGGGAATGTTGCAATGCGCTGGAGTAGAAAAATTACAATACAGGTTTAATTTCACAAGCTCAGTCCAATCTTATTAATTCTGGTGAAGACTATTCAATGTATTGCATTTTTGTTCCTACTATTTTTAAGTACCATTTTGTTTAAATTGAATTTGACAGATCCTGTCTAGTGTTAAGTACATGAAGCTGAACCATGCAGTGAAGAGTGGATAAGTGTTTGAACTTATTTACCTGGAATGGTGTGAATGAAATGTATGCACTGTAATGCTGACTCAGTATTACGTTGACTATAGTTTCTCCTTCATACCCACCCACCCACCCCCCCTCCAACCACACACACACACACACACACACACACACACACACACACACACACCCAAGCTACCAAGAGGTTCACACTAAGAAGCCAGTTACTTAAAGACAACAGTTTTTTTTATTTGTGCTCAACAAGTCTATGCACATAACAAGGACAGAAATGGTAATTGATGTAAATAAGATTACTCATCCTGGCAGTTGGATTGTCCATTGCTAAGAAGACATTACTTTTTTTTGTTCTTACTTTTCTAGATTAAGGCCAGTATATGTCTCAAAGTCCATCCATTGGTGTTATACAAGACCCATGTGGATTCCTTGTTGGTCATTCGTACCACATTTCATTGCTCTTCTGATAACCATAAGGAAGAATGATTATGTTCTGTAGAACATTGCTCACTTCGGATGCTACGGGGTTAAACATCCAGTTAAATCTCTCAAACCCCTGAAAGCTTTGTTCCAACTCTGCAGACAAAGTGAAACACATTGTGGTGCCGTGGCTTCAAAAGGAGGCAGTCTTTTGGTGTATTAGAGGAGGAATTCGGCACGCTTACTCGCTTCATTGAAGCTTCTGCTTAGTTTTTTTTTGTTGTTGTCAGCTCCCATCTATACACATGGTAATTTGTTTCATGTGGCTTAGGTCTCGGGAGATGGGGGGGCTAATGAAAGTGAATGTGCTGAAGCAGACCAGTTTTTCAGGTTCGGGGGCTGTTGTCGAAGTTGGTGTGCTAGCTGAGGTAGTCACAGTGAGTCACTGCGTTGCACTTCTGTGCGAATGTAAAGATCAAAAGCTCAGTCCCTTACAGATTACTGAATGCTTGAAGGGTGTGCTCTGTATTGGGATATTGTATTACACAGGCAGGCGCACAGTCCAGTATTGTAAAGCGTCATTGTGTAATCTTCAGCTGGGGAATTTGGTTTTGAAATTGGCTCGGCCTCGGCTCCCATCTTCGCCATTACTTAGCTGGCATAATGCAGGCTTTAGAGAGCAGACAGAATAAAGCCCCATCCGAAATGAAATAAGTTGCTGGTGAGACTAGAACACTTTTCTCTGCTGACGCCCGTTTCAAGACAACATTCGAAGAAGAAACGGGTTTACAGTCTCCTCTCAATGAATCCGTTAATGCAGCCTGGGTTAGGTAGTGTATTGCAACAGAACTCGAAACCACAGCTGACATCAGAGTTTTTTCACTTCCAGCATTTCATCTGAATTTGTTTTTTAGTTCTACAATTACAATTTTAGTTTCCTTTTTTCCAAATCTCATTTTAGTCAGTATTTCAGTTTTGTTTTATTGAATTCAGAGGACGGGTTAACTTTGTTGTTTTCAGAATGCTTCTAGGACGATTTAAAGTATTTTGGATGGAATGGTTGCTTTAGAACAGGATCCCCCCACCCCCTCACATTGTAAAAATTCTTCCTTGTGCACACATTGCAAGTGAGTTTTAAAGTCAGTTGAGTACTTTTTCCAGACACCCCACAGCTTCCCACTGTTCTGTCTCCCCTGGTTATTGTAGCTTTTGATTATACTTTTAATAACAATCCCTTGGACAGTGAGATCCCCTATGTTGTCCAGATCAGATTTGTTGTTTTCTGTGAAGTGTAGCTCAATTGCTTTTGTTGGGTTGAACAGACAGGGACTGCAATAGTGGGAACCTATGATATTGTAGAGAAAATAAACAGAACAAAAAGGGTAACCATTTCTTTCTGTTCTGGAAATGTATAGATTGTCTGCTTGTTTGGCCTGTGTTGTAAGTATTTCAAGCACCATATTATACATTCTCAACTTTACCAGACCAGTAGTAAGATAGAGGCCCAGTGGTTAAGGTTCCCTGTAATTAAAATCTGTGAACTGTAGATGTGACTTCAAGGTTTAATTCTTTCCTCCTTTTGTGTATCTCTTTCCCCCCCCCCCACATCTCCCTTCTCATAAATCTGACACCAGCTGGGATTCAAGCTTCTTGAGATCATGAATTTGACCACCAGCCAATTTGCATTTGTGTGTGAAAGGAAAAACAGGAATTGTTTTCCAAAAGCCTTATTTTTTATTTTTTTTATAACGTACTCTAAAACTTTTTTTTTTTTTTTAATCCTGCTATTCTAGACAGTGAAAATGGCACATAGTTCCCATTCCGAAAGATTATGCTGCTAGACAGGTTTGCTTGTTGGCAGTACTCATCTCCATGCACCTTATAGGTACTTTTGGTTTATTAGTTTGTAGGATATTCCATGTTACTGTGTTTCTCTTTAGGATTTTTTATTTTTTTTTCCCCTCAAGCTGTCCCAACATTGCCATACTTTACAATTTGAATTACTAGGATCTGGTGTACTTGCGTTCTAAAAGTGCTTGTGACAACTGGTTGCGATACTGAAATTGCTAATCTTTGGCAAGAAAGTTTGTCTTTTTGTTCATTTGTTTCTTGGGAAAATGGTTTATGCTTGAGGTATGGTATGAGTCAATTAACATTCAAAGGCGCTGACTATCTTCTCTTTAGAGTTTTACTGTTAGAGAAAAATGGAAGCTTTAGTTTTTTGTCCAATAATCCAATATAAATATGGCTTAAACATTTTAAAGGTCATCATAACCAACCACTTTAGTATTTCACTGTTTTCTGTCATTCTTGTGCAGTTGCTGCTGATTTTAACTTGCAATCTTTTGTTTCTCACAGCTCCATGAAACAGTGAAGCGAAAACTAGAGAACGCTACTTCTCCACTTAATGGGGACCAGGCCAATGGTTTTGGAGAGGGGTACTCCAAGAAAAGATGTATGGAGAATCCCCTGGGTGTAATGCCCAACGGTGTGCCTCCAGTCTCCCCCTTGCACTCCCTGGAAACTAAGCACAGTGTTGGTGCAGACAAACAGCTGGCCAATGGCCAGGATAAAAATGGCGGAGGCCTCCCTGAATCCTTCCGGCACAAAGAGTTCAAGCAGGAGCCAGTGGATGATGACCTACCGTGCATGCTTCCCTCTGGCAATTCCATGTCCAACAACCTTTTCCCTGACCTGAACCTGAATGAGCAGGAGTGGAAGGAGCTCATGGAAGAGTTCAATAGGTCAGTAGCATATGAGGATATGCAGGACATCTTCAATGAAGGTTTTGAAGACCGAAAAGACCCTGAACTTGTTCCCTCAACCACCCAGGTGTCCTTGCAACAGGACCCAGTCAACATCAAGGCAGAGTTCTCCCCTGTCTCTGTGGCTTTTGAGCAGGAGCCTCAGACAGGCTCTCCCCTGGTTAGACCGACGTCTTCTGGGCCACCTGTGCACACAACGTCCCCAGCCACCACAACCAGAACCGCCTCCTCACCAGCGATGCCTACGTCCCAGCCACCTAGCCAGCCCCAAAGGCAGCTTCCCCAAAATGTCATGCTTCCAGGACCTCCATCCAAAGACTTGTCCCCAGCTCAGCAGCTCCAACAGCTGGCAGCACGAGAGCAGCAGAGAGCCCAGCTGATGCAGAACCAGCAGCAGCACCAGCAGGTGCAGAAACAGCAACAGCAACAAGCAGCTCAGAAATTCCACCAACCAAACCACCAGCCTGCATGGCCCCAAGCTGCATCATCACAAAGCCCACTAGGGGGAACATATGGCCTGGACAAGCCAACCAGCCCCTCCATCTACCAGCAGGAGTTCCCCAACCCCAAACAACTGATGGGGCCCAACTTGCCAAACAAGAGTTCTTCCAAAGTTGCAGGTGGCAGCTACCTTCCAGGTGGTGGGCACCAGAACATGCTGACCCACCCGCCCAACAGCTTGAGCCAAAACCCCGTCAGTAGCCAGTCTGCATTACTGGACTACAATAACACTAAGCCCTTATCCCACTATGAGGTTGACCAAGGTCAGAGGAGGACCCCGCATGTGCAGAACAAAGTGGCCATCCTGTCTCTCCTACAGCAGCAAAGACAGCAGATGCCTCATCTGACTGAGGAACAGAAACGTATGCTAAAGCAGCAGAAAGCTGGGTTGCCCTTCCAGCGTCCACATGTGTCACATGCTCAGGTAGGCTTTTATTTTTGTCACCCTTGATTTTTGTAATTTAATTGTAAGTTCAAAAGCTTTTCTTGGCAAGCTTACATGATCTTTTAGTAATGTATTTCGGTGCAGATGCCCTTATCCAGGCCAGCTTAGTTGTTTTAAAGTATTTTCCAAAAAATTCTAACCTAAGATCTACTCTAGATATTGCTAATTGCAGTCCTGATGGTGTTCATTGCCTCAACTACATTTTATATTTATTAGCTACTAAACTATTAACCTTCTGACACTAGAACATTTTGAATTTCAAATGTGAGGCCAGTTATGAAGAACTAGAGAAGAATAGAGATTTTCTGGCGCATCTATAAATCTTGCTGTAATGATTGACTCATAAGTTAAAAAAATAAATAAAAAGACGGCACTGTAATAAGCTTTGTACTAAGATTGAGTGTTGTTGGCTTTAGCCTGCAGACTAATTTGGAATATTAATACAAAGAACAGATCCTTGATGATGAATGCCTCCACACGTCAGTAAAACATGAATACAAATGGTTTTGTTGGACGGTTTTATGTCTTTGCACGTCGCACCAGGGAGTTCTGTAAGCTGTTTTCTCCTGTCAAAGCTGTTCTGTGATGCAGCATGTTCTTGAAAAGCCATGCCTTACTGTGTAGAATTTACCTAAGCATTTAGAAAATCTTATTTGCCTCCCCTGGGATAACTTTCAAATGCTGTCCTACCTTTAATTCAAGATTAGGATGTGATTTGGAAAGCTTACTTTTATGTAAAGCTGTAGAAAGTATTCACACCCCTTCATTTGAAGCAGTTTGTGGTGATTTTAGTTTTTTAATTATAGGTTATCTATCAGGTGTATTTTGGGGCACCAATCAAGCCTAGAATAAACCATTCCAGTTTATTAAATGATTTGATTTAGATGCTGTGTAAATGTCTTCCTTCCACTTTTCAGAAATTAGTTAATTCTTTAAAGTTAGACTAAGATTTTTGTTGTAGCTTTTTAGTGTTAGCAAGCAGTTAATAGTGATAATTTGTTTTCCTGTAAAAGAGTGAAAAGATGTAATGTTTTGCTTGTTGTTGCTCTAGCAGGCCATGATGTAGAACAATAACAATGTGTGTGTCTGGGTCAAGCCGCTGGTTGCCAGGCAGCCACCCATCCCTGTGTGGACAGTGCAAGCCTCTGGCCTGTGATTGGTCGGGACGCTATGAAAGCCTGCTTTGTTTTGGACTTGTACTGTCTCCCCATCAGAGTATTTTAAGATTCCTTCTCACTGCCAGTTCTCAGAGTTTAAAAATAGTAACTGTAACCCACTTGTTTTTCTCGCGAGATGGATTTTATTTAATTCCCCCCCCCCCCCCCCCCGGACTAAAAGACCAATATACAATTTGTTTGGCAACTGCATTACTTAATGTCCAAATATTTTTCATTAGCATTCCTGCTAGCATAAGGCATTGTTTGTTCTAGAGCAACAGCAAGATCATCGTGGAATATAAGCAAGGAAACCTTAAATGTTGTTTACTATTGTTTTGGGCCTTCACAACATAATGGTGTATGATTCACTAGAATGATCAGATTTGGTTCAGATATTAACTGTGTGATTACCAAAATTATAGTTTAAAAATCCATGTTAACATTGCAGGAACGAATAACAGATTTGAAATGTTTAAAAGCTGGCTACTGAATATGATTTACAGATTATAAAAGTTGACGTTTTCGTTTTTTTGGCAGTGAATATTGGAAAATGTTTGAAATAGTTTGAAAAATCTCAGTTTAGTTTCAATACATTTTCCTGGAGAATAAAACTCATTTTCTTCCCATGCTACTGAAGAAAACTTAGGATTTATTAGAGAATTACATGTTCAGCATATTTAACTGGATTTTTTCATTTGTTGTTTTATGCGAACTTGTACACTAACTCTAAGTAGGCAGCTGTATTTTTGTATTCCTACAAGTGGTATCTACAGTCTGTTTTTTAGTGGGGGTGTAGTTGGTACTTATATGAAGGACTTATTTATAGACCTAGCTCTCTGATACTATGGTAGTGGTAGATGGAGCGCAAATGGCAATAAACTCATATTTTCTAGATCTGAAAAAACATTTCTGTGACTGAGAAAAACAGAAAAAATTGTGGTTATATGCAACATGAGTTTTGAGATTTGTGATGCCCTTCCCCTCCTCCAGGAATCGAGCTCTGGTCAAGCTGTGTCACACGTCCCCGGCTCTGTCCCCTCTGCTGGCATGGGGGCCCAGCCGGCTGCCCCCTCCATGGCAGGCAACCATGGAAATGCAACCTATCTCAGCAACCAGGCTGCCGTCATGAAGCAGCAGCAGCAGCAGTTGCAGTTATTGGAGCAGCAAAAGTTCTTATTTGGGCAGCGGCAACAGCAGTTACTGGCAGAACAGGTAACTGCATTTTTAATATTTTCTTTATTTTGAATCGGAATGGCCAATAATGTTGATTTGCACCTTACGTTGTTTGGGATCTAACTGGTGTACTTATCAGTGACGCTAGGTGGAGCCACTCTTCCACATAATGTCCTCAAAAGTATGATTTCTATATTGAGAGAATATTGACTCTGCTGTAGGGGTTCATAACATGAAATACTCCTTAAACTGCATTAGGTGGAATGTCATGGAATTTGAATCCAAAGATATCGGAACAAACTCGAACTCGTATCTTCGGTGAGCTTGTACTCAAACTGTCCAGAGGACATGCAGTTTTGGTCTCATCTTCTTGCCAATGCGGTATTGGATGCTTTCTGCTCTATATCCCATCTCAGAGTTGTGCTCGGCTCTGAATGCAGATAAGGACTGATTGTGGGGACTGTGGACTAGCTCAGATGGCTGGTTGTTTCAGATATGTGGCTTTGGTTCTAATTTTAATTTCTGGAAAGGGCTTGTATCTCTCTCTCCTTTCTCTTATGTCATTGCTAACAATACTTGACCTAAATATTTCTTGCTCCACCACACAGGGTGACCAGTACAGTTACTGATTCGTTTGTGGTTTGGATCATTGGAGACAATAGCATTGTATTGCTAGGGCCTTGGTGCATCCATCTGAGAGTGTATGAAATGGAGACTTCTGTATCTGTCTGTCCATCAGATCAGTTTGATTCAGTGGGATATTTTTATTGTAACTCTACCTCATTAGTTCAGTATGTATCTGGCCAAATAATACTGCAACTCCTGTATTATCATTAGTTAGCGGCTTCAAATTACTCCCCTTTTCTTCATTAAATCAGCCTGCTGACATTATCTGTGTCTGCTCCTGAAGATAAGCCACATTAATATTTGTGGACAACAATACTCAAGGTTGCTGTCTTTATCTTTTCCCTGCACACGTTGAAATTCAAAGTGCTACATGTAAAATTGTGCTGTGATGTTAGAAAAGAACATGCAGGAAACTGAACTGAAAAGAAAAAGTGGACAATCAGGAAATGGAGAATGTATTTTGTTTTAAGGAAATAGATAGTAAAGATATAGAGGTGGGTTCAGAGACTCTGTTTAGCATTAGTCTTGGACTTCCTGATGTTATTTCAGGATAGTCTAATATTTGTGCTAATCAAGATCTGTGACACCAGCTAACCATCGTTACAATAAAACTAGATAGTTATGGTGAAATGCATGTCTGTGTACTTGTAGATTAGACTCAAATAAGTGAAGGAATTAAATCCTATATAAGATTGGTTCCAATGTGTTGATTGTTCTGCTTAGGTATAAAATGGAAAATATATTCCCTTCCTGCATTCTTCAGATGCAGAGTGATGCTTTTATGAACCATTTTGTAATGATTGTATTTGTAGGTATGTGACTACTTTGTTTGTGTTCCAGGAGAAGCAGAGGCAGCAACAGGAACAGCAGCTCCAAAGACACTTAACCAGACCCCCCCCTCAGTACCAGGACCAGCAGAACCCCTTTCAACAGCAGCAGGTCAACCAGTTTCAAGGTATTGATCTCTATCTGAACACCTGCTTATTTAAATCCTGATGCCAGTGCTGTTCATCAGAGCTCTGCAGTATCGGTTTTATTTGTGACTTAATATTTTCCTTTTGTTGGTTTTACATTTTTACTTCCTTGTTGGAATGTACCACAAGGGGTCAGGGTTTTCTCTTCTTTTGAGAGGGATTATGTTCTCTTCCTCCAGCAATATTTCATGATGTCACTGTATTTTGTAAATGATTGTACGACATTTATTCAAACTGTGTCCATGCATTTGAATAATTTCACAATAGATCTCTCTCTCGGGGCAGAGTATGGTTTAGTAATATGCAAAATTGTGTGTACAACTTTCCAGTAGGTTGTGTAGTGGCTTTGTTACAGTGTGTATTGTCTGTTAAAAGGTAACTGAATGTGGGTAACATTCTGGTCTCAGTGAAGAAACAGACCCCTTTGCATTCATCTTTATTTTTTGTGCATCTTGGGAACCCCAGAAAATTACCCTTAATAAATCAAGCTGTTCTGCAAGTTCAATTTTAGTGTTCAAAATGTTAATAATTCTTTTTCCCATATAGTTATTTTATTTAGTCATTTTATAATCGCATCCTAAGTACAAAGCTTACCATTTCATTTTTTTCCGCTCCGTTTCCCGCAGGGTCGTCTGGCGTGAGTAACCTGGGAGGGCCGAGCAACGGCAGCCAGCAGATGTTCCCCCCGACTCCAGGAATGATGCCCATGGGTGTGAGACAGGCGGGTGGCCCCTCCGCTGCCCCACCAGCTGCTGGCCAGCCTGAGATGGGCATGTCCGCCTGCAGCGGCCTGGACAGTGTCCAACCAGTGATGTACAATAACATGGGCTCCGGCCTAAATCAGATGCACCCTCACACCCCTCAGCAGAACTCTGTAAACAATGCCCAGTTACAGCGGCAGACGGTGGCAATGGCTCAAAGTGGTAACTTGCCTGGGGCATACAGGCAGACCCTCATGGCCAGCTCTGGGATAGCCACCCAACAGCACCACAAGGGCCCTGCCAATACAGCCTTAATGAAGCAGCAAATGGCAAGGATGCCCAATGCCATGGGTCCTTCTCAGTCCTGGCAGCACCAGGGCATGCAGGGCATGAATAACCAAACCCCAGGAGGGAATGGTGCACTAGGAGCCTTTAACAACCCAGGATTTCACATGCAGCCACGCCACCCTAAAATGCCCGCCCCGCAGTTCGCCCAGGCAGGCCTGGGAAGCAGCCGCCCCATGGCTGCCATGACCGCTTCCGTTGCAGGTCAGATGATGCCGACTCTGTCGCAGCAAAGGACGAATCCGCCTCAGCCTCAGCAGCCGCATCCACAGCCACCGGCGCCGCAGCAGCAGACGCAGCCTGTTGTACCTGGCTTGAGCCAGCCTGTGCCAGAGTTGACCAACTTTGGACAAGCTCAGAATCCTCAAGTGGCCAATCGAGCCACTCTTCACTGTAACCAGGGCTACCAGGTCAACAGAACAGCCAATCAGGAGCTGCCGTTTGGTTACAGCTCTCAGACGGGCAGTTTACCGAGTTTCCCCGGGGACAGTGACCTGGACACGCTGCTGAAAAGTCGGACAACACAGGAGTGGATGGATGATTTGGATGAGTTATTGGCAACTCACCACTGAGGAGAGCAGGACTTCAATACTTTACTTTTTTTTTTTTTTTTTTTTTTTTTTTAATAGAAAAACAGAACGTATGCAGGACCAAAAACCTGTGGTATTCCCAGGACTGGAAATAAATGTTGAATATTTTACTACTGATCCTGTGGGTCAGTATTAAACCACTGATTCCATGAACTATGCAGGGATGAACAAATCACGCCCCCCAATATTCATATACCTTCTCTACAGCTTCACCTGTAATACAAAAATAATCAGTTTTGAACCATAGACCAAGTGAATAGCTGACGGGCCAGCAGGAGAATTCATTGTTCAGCAGATAGTTAATCCCTATACTGCAAGCTTCATGACAAGACCGGTGTAAAGGTTTGCACTTGCACAGTTATTCTGAAATGAGAAGACAAGAGGGCACATTCCAGAATAGCTTTTGTAGTGTAAACTTGCCTACCTAGAATTTATTTACACTTTGATCATTTCCATCTGTATGGCCTTACTCTTTTCTGAGTTTTATAATAAAGCATTTTGCTTGTTATCCATTTGAAACAGTCTGACATAATCATTTATAGTTTGATAGTGTAATCTACCAGCATCTACATTACACTCATGATACAGGCTTTATTAGTAGCGCTGACTTCCCAGAAAATATTCCACTGAATTGACTCGTATTGCTTTTTGACATGTTCTACGTGTTCGTTTAAATCCATGTGGCACTCGCCCAGGATGTGACCTCACACTAGAAAAGCATGTCCACCTACTTGATCTCTGTGTGGCACTGCATCCGAAACTGATCAGACTCGGATCCCCAGTCTGCCGTTTCACATAAGTGTTAGTGTGCTGTTCCGGTACAGATGGGTTTGAAATAGTTTTGGAAAGATTCCAAATTGTGGAAATGCACCTTAAATGTATAGGGGATCTTTCAGTTCCCTAAATCTCTGCGTCCCTCAGACAGATAGACTGAAACGGATTTAAAAATATCCTGTATGTAGGAGTAGATAGTAACATTTTAAAAATATCCTTTTTAATTTTCAATTAAATGTAGAGAGAGAACATTTCCACTGCAAGAGGGTATTTAAGTTGAACGCAACAATTATTTCTCTTCTTGCAAGCGTCTGAGTAACTTCCGCATTGCTAGTGTGTTCGGGTGGAAGCTGCTTGCTGTAGTCTGTAGCTGTCTTTAATGTTATACTGCGAACAGCATCCATAGTGTTTGTTTTCCTCTCCTTTTGAATTTAAAATAAATTACCTCTATTTATTAGTCTATAATTTGAACAAGTCTGCCTGTCTGAAAGAAATTGCACATGAAGGCTTCAGATGCTTGCCTTGCTTTTATCCTGGGAAAAAGGGTAATTTACACATATGTCCAATTGAGCCTCCTTGTGAACTCATTCACTCGATTAGTGGATCAAAGACCTTGTGCTACATTTGCGAACCAGATAAGAAAATCACCTCTATAAAATCTAACTTTAGTTATCTAATTGAAGTTAGTTTATAAACATACTTTTAACAGTTTTCAAATAACCCATGTGTCCTCCCTATTTAGCAAAAGGGAGAGGTCAATGGTCAACTAAATGTTGAAGGGGATATGCACAAATTAAGAACACTATCACTGAAGTTGAAAGTTCTGCACTGTATAAAAAATATACTATAATTCAAAAAATAAATCTATTCTTAAGGAATTGTATTTTTAAAAACATTGTATCCCAAATTTGAGTCCTTGCGTTGTAGCCCTATCAGAATATAAAACTAGCTCAGATAATCATGTACTGAAAGAAATTAACATTCAGTAATACGTAATCATAAGCGTGTTTTTGTTGCACGTTTCTCTGTGGACAGGGTGAGAGACTTGTCTGCTCCAGTTAGAAGATGGGTTTTAGTTTTTGTTTTGGAGGAGGGGCCTGATTTAGGGTCTAAGATTTGTTCATCCTTGTATATGTCAGGGCTCCAAATATGTATGTGTGTGTGTATTTTTTGTATGTATGTATGCATACCCTGATGGTCATGAGAAAATAGAACTTATTTTTATATGTAAATTGTTCAGATTTTTTTTGTAAGAATTTTATACTTTTATTAACTAGAGGTCTCTGTAAAACAGAAGTATTGTGTAAAATACAGTAATCTAGAAATTGTCAGTGCTTGTCTTTTGTTGTTTGTCCCCAATTTCACAACTTACACACACACAGCAAAACAAATATTTGCAAGTGGGATTTCTTAGTAAAGCCACTTCCTACAGCAGTGAATCACATGATTTGCATTCGATCTGTTAAGTGAGTTTCTAGTGTTGGCGTAAAGTCAAATAACTGAGCAGATTTTCTCTGTGTTTGAAGGCACCTTCTGTATGTGTGCAAAATAATACCTATAAATGACTGACTTGGTTTCTTTAAAGGTTTTATGTTTAGTTGTATTTCTTGAAGTGCAAACCTTGTAAGATGTGTACTATTTTTAAATTCAGCTTTAGAAGTCTTCAGCTGATTTGCAACATTTTCTGTAGCTAATTGTAATGTTATATAATTGTTACCTTGAAGGCAAGCTTAGCCAAATCTTAAAATGGGAAAAATGCTTTCCATAATCAGTTTATCATTGGTCTTGTGCAGAGGGTGGGTTATGGATGTTTAAGGAAATGTAAATCCACAAATTTTGCTTCAGTTTCTCCTGTTGGATTGTTTCAGTTTCCAAACAATACTTTTATAGGGATCACCTTGCATATACATGTTGTTCACAGCTTTTGTTAAGATGTGTTCCTCAATTTAGCCGAGCTCAATGTACAGAACCTGTTTTCTTTTCAAAAGGAATTTTAAATAGTCTTTACCTTACTGCTTAAGTATTTCATCCATATGGAAAGAGCTGATCAGGCAAAGTAGATTTCGTGCTTTAGTGCTAAAAGTGTAGATCTTATTTCAAAGTAATCTCTGGTCCTCGTACTTATCTATTAATTTGACTTTTGTGGCAATCCAAAAATAACTATCTGTACAGTTCAGTTTTACACTTGCATCACCGAGGTCAGGTTCTGCTTTGTTGGAGAGATTTTTCCTTTTTTTTTTTAATAATCCTGAATCATGTCTGCTGTAGTTTCACTAAGCTTTTCTTTATTTTTCCTGTACAGAATAGCAGGTAAGTCTAAAGCAATACATTTCGTGAAAAGTTGCGTATTTGTTGATTTTTGGTTCATTATCCCACAGCTCCCCTGGCCAAATGCAAAGTTGTTAAATATCTTTTTAATATATAGTATATTGTTTTGATGATCATGTTTTTTGATGATGCTAGTACTGCCACAACAAGGCTTTAAGAAAATGGTTTATACTCCACCACATCCCAATGATTTTGCAGTGGAACATGAGTCCTAGATTTAACTTTTCCCAGTTTAATGTAAAAGGTTCAGATAACAGGGATGAAAACAATTTTGATTATGCTATTATCAGTCTTTCTTGATGTCAATGATTGACTTTGGATAAAGCAGGAATGTCTGCTTCAGAGGGTGCATAAAAACTTCACACTGCTTTGACATAAGTATGCTCCAAATTTAAGGAACTTTTGGGCAAAAGGTCCCTCCTTAAAGGATATCCTTTCCCAAATGGCAGTCTAGCCAAACCATAACAATCTGTAACAATATATCCAAACAGCACAGAATGTTTATTTTGATTTCCCGTGTTTCTATGGAGTGGTGTGATATTAAGTAAATACTGGGGGTTGACTAATGACTGTTTACATGTCTCTATTGTAAAAAAAAAAAAAAGCAAACATTATATTGCAGATTTAATTAACTAGTTATTTTAACCTTAAGTAGCCTTTGTTATAAAACTACCATATTACAATGAGACCTCAAAACAGGTGAAATTGATTTTTTTTTTTAACACAGGCACCCCTGGAGTTATCAGATGTTTCAGTGTTGGCTTTGTCTTCTGTTCGTCACATACATGTCTGTCAAAGCTGGAATATTGCCCCTTTGCATGGTGGCTTTTGTCCACACACACACACAGCATCCTGAAATTTGAACTGTTCGTATGATTTGAATCAGCCCTTTTGTACCCCCCTTTCAGCCCTTTGTTTAAGACTTCTAGTGTTACTTTTTTGTGTTCATTTGTAATCGCTTCAATACACAGGCAACAATCCTAACACACTAGACCTTAAACTGAATTCATACGCCGAGTTTGGACCACTATTTTGTGCCATCACCCTAGAGAGGACACCGCAAGGTACTGTTTTTGATTTATCTCTTCTATATGTATAATACCATGGAGAAAACCATTCCTTCGGCTTCTGGTAGATCCCTGCCGAAGGTTAAGTTGGTTGAATGGACCTTGATGAGATGGGCACAACTGCTTACTTTTTGGAAAATGCAAGAGCAGTAGTGTATTTCAGGAGCTATAAAGCAGAACCAAAACTATCTGTACTGGATTTCAGCTTTTTCTGTTTTCAGAATGTCCTAAATGGCAGACTTTGGGTGTTAGACGGTTTAAAGCAATGCAACATTTTCCTCGTAAAGCTCAAAGGTGTTAAAGATCTGCATATATTAACAAGCATGTAAAAAAAAATGATTGAGCACAGGATGTCGTCTTACTCCTGATCTGTTTGTAGAAGTATGTCAATTACCAATTGACAGAAAATGGTCCCTTAATGTATTTACCTACTTTTAATGTATTATTAATACTTGTTGGCGGGAAGTATAACTATTTACGAAGGTGAATATCCGCGGTGCATTGTTAACGTCTGCCATTGGTATCCGCTCTTGCGGAGGTGTGCTCCCTGCGCCATCTACCGTTTCCCGTGCCGAGCAGCTGCGTGTTAAAGGCGCGGCGCGGAGCTGTGGCCGCAGTTCAGATCTGCCAGCCGCTGCCCGGGTGCCATGCAGGACCAGATGGTGTACGTGGCCGCAGTGACAGTGTTGGGGGTTTTGGAGCAAGGTAGGCAACGGGGCAGTTACTTTTAACACGTGTGTGTGGGGCAATGCAACATGGATAGCTTTTTCTGGATAGTTTTAACATTTCTTGTCATTTCACAATATTGTGAAAGCAAACTGACCGTTTGGACCAAGCAAGTTTTCTCATTTAGGATTGTATTGTCGTTGATATTGTAGAGTGTGTGTGTGTGTGTGGTTTTGTGATTTGTTGTGCATCAGTCTCGTCCAAACCTTAATGAACTTATTTAAAAGTAAGCCTAGAGTGCAGTTTTAAACCTGTGAATCAGTAATACCAATGACCTACCGATCTTGTGACTGAACACAGTCGGGTGGTATTTGATTTGGCCTGTGCTGGGGTGATGGTGGTTTGAAATGAATTGCTCCGTTTGGTGTGCAGTGATGGCACACTGTTCAAAGTGGGCTCATCATTGTAACAATATGGTGTCCGGTTTGCACAGGCTCTTATAAGCTCACAATGAGTTGGACTTGGACCATCAATCCCATCCATCCATCCACGACTGAAACCGCGCTTTCCGAGGGAACGGGTTTGTTGCTAGAAAGTCCGTCCCGGTCCCGTGTTTTCCTGCAATTGTTTGCGGAGGTCTGCAGGTTATCACTGCGGACACGTCCTACTATTTGGAGCCGCACTTTTCAATTCACACACTTGTACGGGAAATGTAGGATGTAGGAACGGATTGAAAACTATCCATCCCTGCGGAGCATAATGCCATTATTTATTTGCGGGTGCAGTTTTGGCTTTGTTGATGCATTGACCCCAGTGTGCGTCTCTGCAGGCTATTTCTCCCTGCAGGTGATCTACGCCAGGAGGAAATACTCGGTGTCCCCGCCGAGCATCACCGGCCCGCCGGAGTTTGAGCGAGTTTTCCGGGCGCAGTAAGTCACTACCCCGCTGCGACTCTAGATCCGGCCTATGCATGTACTTACTTATACATCTGATATCTGTTGAATATACATTTGTGGAGACCATCTGATTATTGGTATCCGTATGAATGCCACCCCAGTTCATACTCTGAATCGCTTTGACTCAAAGCCTACGCGCCCCCAGACACAGTCATAATGGGTTATGAGCGATACAAAAATCAAAAAAAGCCAGCTCCACCTAAAATAAAATAAAAAAAAGCAGTAACCGTAATATTCATGCGTTTGAAAACGTCAGCTTGCTGGAGAGTAGGGTGTTGGCCAGGAAAATGATGATTACTAGTGACTGCATAAAATGTAATGTATGGGGTGCTCTCTGCATCTATATACAGCTCTGGGGAAAAAATTAAGAGACCAATGCGAAATTATCAGTTTCTCTGCTTTTACTATTTATAGGTATGTGTTTCGGTAAAATTAACTTTGTTTTATTCTATAAACTACTGACAACATTTCTCCCAAATTCCAAATACACGTATGAATGAGTGGAATGGCTGCCACACATGTAGAGATGCTGATTTTAAGAAAAAAAAAAAAAAAACAGTGGTCTCAATTATTTCCAGAGCTGTATTTATTAATATACAGTTAGGTTCAAAAATATTTGGACGATGACACAATTGTCATTTTGGCTCTGTATGCCACCACAATGGATTTGAAAGGAAATAATCAAGATTTAAGTGTTCATTTTAATTTAATTAAGGATAGTTACATACAAATTGGGTGAACGGTGTAGGAATTACACCCATTTTTATATGTGGTCCCTCCAATTTTAGGGTCTGAGAAGTATTTGTAC
The DNA here is from genome assembly GCF_036373705.1 of Amia ocellicauda. Lineage (NCBI taxonomy): Eukaryota > Metazoa > Chordata > Actinopteri > Amiiformes > Amiidae > Amia > Amia ocellicauda. The sequence continues at coordinate 16,477,037 of NC_089860.1, forward strand.
AAACTGACATAATCATGAATTAAATTGTGAGTTTCAATACTTGGTTGCAAATCCTTTGCAGTCAATGACTGCCTGAAGTCTGGAACCCATAGACATCAGCAGATGCTGGGTTTCTTCCCTGGTGATGCTCTGCCAGGCCTGCACTGCAGCTGTCTTTAGTTCCTGCTTGTTCTTGGGGCATTGTGCCTTCAGTTTTGCCAAATCAACTATTTGGTATCTTTTTAAAAAGAAAGAACACACTGGTGAGCTCAGGAACACCAAAAGGCCCAAAAGACCACGGAAAACAACTGTGAAGAAAAACCCCTTCACAACAGCTGGTCAGATCAAGATCACCCCCCAGGAGGTAGGCATATCTGTGTCAAAGTCAACAATCAAGAGAAGACTTCACCAGAGTAAATACAGAGGGTTTACCACAAGATGTAAACAGGAAACAGGAAGACCAGATTAGAGTTTGCCAAAAAACATCTAAAGAACCCTGTACGGTTCTGGAACAACATCCTATGGACAGATGAGACAAAGATCAACTTGTCCCAGCATGATGGGAAGAGATGAGTATGGAGAAGGGAAGGAACTGCTCATGATGTGAAGCCTACCACCTCATTTGTGAAGCATGGTGTAGGTAGTGTTATGGCATGGGCATGTATGGCTGACGAGGGAACTGGTTCCCTTGAATTTATTGATGATGTGACTGCTGACAAAAGCAGCAGGATGAATTCTGAAGTGTTTAGGGCTATATTATCTGCTCAGATTCAGCCAAATGCTTCAAAACTCATTGGATGGCACTTCACAGTGCAGATGGACAATGACCTGAAGCATACTGCGAAAGCAACCCAAGACTTTAAGGTGAAGAAGTGGAATGTTCTGCAATGGCCAAATCAGTCACCTGATCTGAATCCAGTTGAGCAGCATTTCACTTGCTGAAGGCAAAACTGAATGCAAAACGCCCCAAGAACAAGCAGGAACTAAAGACAGCTGCAGTGCAGACCTGGCAGAGCATCACCAGGGAAGAAACCCAGCATCTGGTGATGTCTATGGGTTCCAGACTTCAGGCAGTCATTGACTGCAAAGGAGTTGCTACCAAGTATTGAAACTCACAACTTAATTCATGATTGTTAGTTTGTCCAATTATGTTTGAGCCCCTAAAATTGAGGGGACCACATACACTCATTTCTATAATTCCTACACTTTTCACCCAATTTGGTGTAACTACCCACAAATGAAAGATGAAAGTCCATACTTAATGCACATCTTGATTTTGTTTCCTTTCAAATCCATTGTTGTGGCGTACAGAGCCAAAATGATGACAATTGTGTCACTGTCCAAATATTTATGGACCTGACTGTACGTGGACTGATTGAAATAGTGAAGATCTTATGACAATGAGCCGGACACATTGCAAGAAAAATAAAATAAAGATGGACTGAAGAAGCTATAGAATTATCCCAAGATGCGAGCAAGAAGACAACCACATAGAAGATGGGAGGATGAAATCAGCTTTGCTAGCATTAAGTTAAATAGATACAATTACTGCTTGTGTATTAAAAGATAACTGTGAAAGACACATTTATTAAACTTTATAAGGGACAGAATAAATTCTTAAAACTTGAAGCCCTGTGTGTATATTTTGCAAAATACTTTTTTCTCTTTCTAGGGCTAACTGCTCTGAATACTTCCCAATCTTCATCACCATAATGTGGGTGACGGGACTTTACTTTAGCCAAGGTAAAAATTGAACTTGCACATATATATGCACTGGTTGTCAAAATGATCAAGGTGCCTCCTAAATCATTTTTTAATTACTATCAAGAAAAGGACAACTCCTAATGACTTGTATAATGCCAGTGGTTAACTATTTCAGGAAAAAATTGAGATCGTTATGGCTGTTTTATAAAATCAATAGACCCTGAAACTCAAGGCACATTGTGTATATTATGTGCATCCCTACTTTTAGAACGCAGGTGAATCGAGTAAAGCCAACAATTTCTATGCCAACATGCATTTGATGACTTTACAGCAGGATGGAAATTGTTGACTTTCTTGTCTGAGAAGCTCTGATCTCACACAGATTATTTCAAAACTCTGGCAGTCTGTGATTATCAAAACCTCAAAGCAAATATAGTGTTGTTTTCATTCTTAATGCACCTTGATTAAAGATAAAAGGTGTCTGTGAAAATGTTTTAAAAAATAAAATAAAAAAATCAAACCAGAATTCACCAACGTATTGTAACACCAGAACTCAATTTGTCCTGTGTCCCTACAAGGTCAAGGGCAGGTAGATCAACTCAACTGCTGCCAAGTGACTAGTAATTTAGACTAGAGTTTATAACAAGGAAATTGTGCATCCATCCTACCTTACATCAGTGACTGACTAGGGTCATACAGTGGTCAGACCAGGATGACACATGGTGTCGCCATAAATGAGATTTAGATCATGACTGGCACAGAAGCTGACTTTAGCTAATAAGGACGCAGATCAACATTTGTCCAGTCGGAAGCGAAGGCAATGTGACGTATGCATTTAATTGAAAGAGTAATTGAATGTTGATCCTATCACTACATTGATAGCAGTCTATTGGGTTGAAATATGCATTCAATTTCAGAGATTTTAAGGAAGACCTTGTGTTTGAGTCCTCCTTTATTGAAGTCGGGAATCGGAAGTGACCTGTCTGTGTGTGTTTCTTTTCCCAGCTGTTGCCTCCCTGTGTGGACTTCTGTACCTCATTGGCCGATTCCAGTATTTTCAGGGCTACTCTAAGTCTGCTCTGGGAAGGTAGGGACACTCTTGGGGACAATTTACAATGTGGAAAAGATCAAATAAGTAAACCTGATATGTAGATATGAAAAAAGTGAACAGAATATTAGCATAGGTGCAATTGGAACCCATTAATCATAAAGTAGTTGCATTACCTGTATAGCATGAAGAGGACAGCTTAGATTGTTTTATGCAGCGCTATAAGAGATGTCATTTTGGGGGGAAAAATAGTGAAACTATTGCACAATTTGCACATCTTTGCCATGGGAATCTGGGGATCTTTATTTTGAAGGAACAGTTCTATTGTTCCATGTTTTTGTATTTTATATACAATTACAACAAATCTTGAAGTGACGATTTTACAGTGATACTCCATGAAAGATCATAATCAGTGGGGAACTCCCATGGAAAAAGAGGAAAGGGTGATGACATCTCTCGTGCAAATTGTTTTTGCTTCAGTGTGTTCAAGAAGACTAGGAGTATGAACAAAGCTTAAATAATGGAGATGGAGTAGTTAAATGGCAACATGTCCTTGTCATCTGCGTTTCTTTGAAATGCAGCATGTCTGACCTAAGGGTAGTGTTTCTAATTTGCCTGACAGAAATACTTGCCGTTCTCTCTCCTCTTCTGGTTTATTTCCACACTGATAGCTCCACATCTAGATTGCCAAATCCGCTTTCACTCTAGAGCGTTCAACCCGAGATGGTGCAGTGTGAAAACGGCTTTATAGAGTTCAGGGTTTCAGTGTGCTTTCATTTCAGTACCTCCTTTACCTTGATTTCTCTCTTGTTCTTGTTTTTAGACTGGCTCCACTGTATTTCAGCGCTAAAATGCTGTGGATCTTAATCGGCCTTTCTGCCACGGGGATCATCAACTACATGTGTCGGCTCAATCTGGGAGTGGATTTCCTTCAGTATCTTATGGGTTTCCTCCAAGTGTAGGATGCAAGGACAAGCCAAAGGTTGGCGACTTATATTGGCCAGCTCCCAATCTTGCAATACGAATCGGAAAAAAATAAGATAAAGGACTGATAAGTTTTGAACAAGTTGGAATATTTCTCACTTTACTGCAGCTCAAAATTTAGCTCCAGTCCTTTCTAAAAGTATTGCCTTTCCATGATCTTATCTTGCTTTGTATGTAAATTAAGCAATGCAAAATCTCTTATAAAAACAATACTAGCCTATCTGTAGTTAATTGTAAACTTGACACAACTCAACTCTCTACCCTCCTACGCACACCCCCTCCCCAAAATAAATAGTAAGCTATGAATGGTCTTGCATTTAGGTTGTTTTTATGAAAATATCTGCACAAGTTTAGACCTCATAGCCTGCTTCACACACAGGAAATTATAGCTGTATATGGTAGCTGTATATGCTGCACAAAATTACAGTTTTTCTATGAATTGTTTAATAGCTGTTACATTGGAAGGTCTTTGGGGGAAGGAACCTTGAAGTGTTACTTCTGGCTGATTTCATCCTTATCTCTGAAATGTAAGCGCATTTTCTGAGAACGGTCTGTGTGTATGTAAAGATCTGTATCTTTTTGTTTTTCTGTTTTTTGTATCTATCGCATTATGTTTTCTCGTCGCCACGTAGGATTAATATAAATACACTAGTTTTCACACATGATATCCGATTTCCCTTTTACAAGTGCAAATGACTACTTGTAAGCAAACAACGGGTCAAATGCATTTGCAAAGTTCTCCTAAACACGTTTAAGATTGTGTTCAGCCCTTTTCATCAAAGTGAGGCCTTCTAGTCAAAGCTCCACCTATTCAATCCCTCTGTTCCCGATCCTCTGTGAAGGTGACCGCTCTGGACCGCTCGCTCGAGAAGGTCATGAATGGGTGAATCTGGTTGGAGTGGAAGGGATGGTGATTGTTGGAAGAGTGACAAGGTGTCATCTTGAACACAATCTTGAAGTTATTTCCAGAGCTCTCTGAATGCAAGTTGTCTTTTAAGATGTAGCCCAAGAAAACATACTAGTGGTTCAGAGAACTGCTTTCTTTGGTTAGCCTAGGTCTAATATCTTCAACATGATGTAATGGGTCTTTCCTGTGAAAAGTTTTTGTCTAAACCAAAATAAGAAATTTCCTTTGTGTGTGTGTTTCTGGTGTATATAAAGGTTTCACTCCCCTAGTTGCTCAAGAGTGTATAACTTCCCCGCTTTCAGGGACTCATCCTGGGGCGGAGCGGGTTTGTCCCTTGTTTGGGTGGCATTGGAGCTTGTAGTGTGCCTGAAAATGGGAATTTGAATGTAGTTGGAAGGCATATGCAACAAATTCCAATGAAAACAGTACTGATATTTTCTTTTCTTGAATTACCAAATTGAAATATTGAGAAATGCAGATGGAATTTTAGCTACTTAGCATGTGTGATTGGAAATATCAACCTAATGCAACTTTAAGAAAAAGCTTAGACTGATGTGCTGTCTTAGGCCTGGGTCAACATGAAAACTGCTACCCACCTGCAAAACCATAAATAACAATACTTGCTGGCTTTTTTTTTTTTTTTTAACAAAATACAGTATTGTAGTTGTATGCAGACCCTACTTTAAGTACTGTGTTCTTAATTTGTCATTGGCAGGTGGGTCTTAATTTGATTGTTTGGTTTGAGGTTCAGGACCTATTAGTCCACTAACTTCGCTAATGTATGTAGTTCTAATGGATTTCATTCGTGTTTGATATGAATGCGTTTAATGTCATTGGATGATGGAGTTAAATTGTTTTTGCAGAAGCTTTAGTTGACTGATGGAATTAGTTTTAGTACCTGCAGTTTCAATATCTTCTACACTGAAATCCATGTAAATGTGTTTTCATGTTTTCTGAACTGTGTTTTGCTTAATTAAATTGTTCTAAAATATTTGAATGTGTTTGGGTGAATTTATTCATGCATTATTAAATCAGTTTTTCAGTTTAAGAACCGGAAAAGCACCGATTCTGCAACAGCATTGTCAGATCTATAATTTTACCATTTTCAAGTGTATCCTGAAAGTGCAATTCTTTCAAAGCTACATTCAAAATGAAAATACAGCACATGAACTGGAAATCTCTAGTTAACAGAATGCAATGTGTAAAACTATAATGCAATCAAAGGAATTGAGAAATAATACTACAGGGAATCCCTTTCCTCAATATAGATCAGGGGTTTTCAAACCGGTACCCCCTGCCCTGCTGGTTTTTGTTCCAGCCTAGGTCTTCATTACTTAATTGAATGCTATATTGGGTCAAGTAAGGAGTCAATTAAGCAATTAAGAACAAATAGTTGGAACAAAAACCAGCAGAGCAGGGGGTACTCCAGGACCGGTTTGAAAATCATTGTGACCTGTCTTGGGGACTAGTCCTAGACCGAAGATCTACAAAAAGAAAAATGCAGCTCCTTGTTCACTATAGAAGCACATAAGCACTACAGAGAGGGGAGGGGGCATTTGCTTTAAAAAATGAGATAAAATGTATATCATTTCCCAATAATGATTGCGTTAATACAAGCGAATCATTGATCCTCATTTCTGATATGCCCAGCAGATGCAACTTTTTATATAACTATATATATATACACTCACCTAAAGGATTATTAGGAACACCTGTTCAATTTCTCATTAATGCAATTATCTAACCAACCAATCACATGACAGTTGCTTCAATGCATTTAGGGGTGTGGTCCTGGTCAAGACAATCTCCTGAACTCCAAACTGAATGTCTGAATGGGAAAGAAAGGTGATTTAAGCAATTTTGAGCGTGGCATGGTTGTTGGTGCCAGACGGGCCGGTCTGAGTATTTCACAATCTGCTCAGTTACTGGGATTTTCACGCACAACCATTTCTAGGGTTTACAAAGAATGGTGTGAAAAGGGAAAAACATCCAGTATGCGGCAGTCCTGTGGGCGAAAATGCCTTGTTGATGCTAGAGGTCAGAGGAGAATGGGCCGACTGATTCAAGCTGATAGAAGAGCAACTTTGACTGAAATAACCACTCGTTACAACCGAGCTATGCAGCAAAGCATTTGTGAAGCCACAACACGTACAACGTTGAGGCGGATGGGCTACAACAGCAGAAGACCCCACCGGGTACCACTCATCTCCACTACAAATAGGAAAAAGAGGCTACAATTTGCACAAGCTCACCAAAATTGGACAGTTGAAGACTGGAAAAATGTTGCCTGGTCTGATGAGTCTCGATTTCTGTTGAGACATTCAGATGGTAGAGTCAGAATTTGGCGTAAACAGAATGAGAACATGGATCCATCATGCCTTGTTACCACTGTGCAGGCTGGTGGTGGTGGTGTAATGGTGTGGGGGATGTTTTCTTGGCACACTTTAGGCCCCTTAGTGCCAATTGGGCATCGTTTAAATGCCACGGCCTACCTGAGCATTGTTTCTGACCATGTCCATCCCTTTATGACCACCATGTACCCATCGTCTGACGGCTACTTCCAGCAGGATAATGCACCATGTCACAAAGGTCGAATCATTTCAAATTGGTTTCTTGAACATGACAATGAGTTCACTGTACTAAACTGGCCCCCACAGTCACCAGATCTCAACCCAATAGAGCATCTTTGGGATGTGGTGGAATGGGAGCTTTGTGCCCTGGATGTGCATCCCACAAATCTCCATCAACTGCAAGATGCTATCCTATCAATATGGGCCAACATTTCTAAAGAATGCTTTCAGCACCTTGTTGAATCAATGCCACGTAGAATTAAGACAGTTCTGAAGGCAAAAGGGGGTCAAACACAGTATTAGTATGGTGTTCCTAATAATCCTTTAGGTGAGTGTATATATATATATATATATACTCAGCAAAAAAAAAAGTCCCTTTTTCGGGACACTGTATTTTAAACATAATTTTGTAAAAATCCAAATAACTTTACAGATCTTTATTGTAAAGGGTTTAAACCAGTGGTCTCAAACTTAATTCCTGGAGGGCCGTGTGTATGCTGGTTTTCGTTTCAACCGAATCCTCAATTACTTTATTTGTCCAATTCATTTTTCAATTTGACATTTAAAAAATATATTGTGAGGTATTTTACAGTTGATGATCTAAAAGAGTATTTGATTCAAGGTACAGTTGTTATAAAATATCCATGGGCCTGGATAGGTGTTTAAATGAATCTAGCTAATTAAACAATTAGACCAGTTAAGTCATTCAAGAGGCTGTTGGAACGAAAACCAGCATACACACGATCCTCCAGGGATTGAGTTTGAGACCACTGCTTTAAACAATGTTTTCCAAGCTTGTTCAATGAACCATAAACAATTAATTAACATGCACCTGTGTAACGGTTGTTAAGACACTAACAGCTTACAGACGGTAGGCAATTAATGTCACAGGTATAAAAACTTAGGACACTGAAGAGACCTTTCTACTGACTCTGAAAAACACCAAAAGAAAGATGCCCAGGGTCCCTGCTCATCTATGTGAACGTGCTTCAGGCATGCTGCAAGGAGGCATGAGGACTGCAGATGTGGCCAGGGCAATAAATTGCAATGTCCGTACTGTGAGACGCCTAAGACAGCGCTACAGGGAGATGGGGAGGACAGCTGATCGTCCTCGCAGTGGCAGACCACGTGTAACAACACCTGCACAGGATCGGTTCATCTGAATATCACACCTGCAGGACAGGTACAGGATGGCAACAATAACTGCCCGAGTTACACCAGGAACGCACAATCCCTCAATCAGTGCTCAGACTGTCCGCAATAGGCCGAGAGAGGCTGGACTGAGGGCTTGTAGGCCTGTTGTAAGGCAGGTCCTTACCAGACATCACCGGCAACAACGTCGCCTATGGTCACAAACCCACCTTCGCTGGACATGATTTCTTGCAAGACAGGAATGTCAGTGTTCTGCCATGGCCAGCGAAGAGCCCGGATCTCAATCCCATTGAGCGCGTCTGGGACCTGCTGGATCGGAGGGTGAGGGCTAGGGCCGTTCCCCCAGAAATGTCCAGGAACTTGCAGGTACCTTGGTGGAAGAGTGGGGTAACATCTCACAGCAAGAACTGGCAAATCTGGTGCAGTCCATGAGGAGGAGATGCACTGCAGGACTTAATGCAGCTGGTGGCCACACCAGATACTGACTGTTACTTTTAATTTTGACATATATATATATATATATAAGTGTGTGTTTTATGTGGATGATCTCTGCACAATATGTATAACTTGGTTTTACCTCTTTATTTGTAAAAAGGGCAACAAAAACTACAATTGCTGTATTAGCTGGTTAATAGCTAATAAAAAAATGTACATGTAAATAGCATTTAGCAAATAGCAATCCCTCCCGGGTAGTTTTCCAATCTTTTCTCCATGAAACTCTTTCCCAGCTTTTTGTGGGGGGTGGTGTCATGCTTGAAAATTCTAGATTCTCATTCCAATTCCAAAAATAGCAATAAAAAGACTGAACCCTTATCGCAAGAATATTTCTTGAGTTCCTCCCTCCTGTGTCTGTTCTTGGACCGGAGTGTGTTGTACAGACTCGTACTACCCACTGAGTGGTGCTAATGTACAGCACAACAATAATCCTGTGCCCTGTTTCGTGCCTCATTGATTGCAAAATACATTTTGGAAAATCCTATCATTTGAAGTGATCAAGTAATAAGTTGTAGATTAAAAAAAAACAAAAAAAAAACGATATGCTTTTTTTTTTTTTAAGCTCCATTTCTATCTCTGATTTTTCTCTAGCTTTGTGTCTTTCTATCTCAAAAACAACAAATGTGTTTAAAAATTATTCAACTAAAGGCAAAAGTGATAGCTAGCAACAGCCTTTCACTGTATCTTGGAGACTGCAAATTTTCTATATTAAACTTTCACTGCACCTTGGCTATCGGGATGAATGTACATTTCATGGGGGGTTGTATCATCTTGTACCCGACAGTAAAACAATACACCTGGAAACGCATCCGATTAGTGAAAGAAAGTCCTGGGCAAGGTCTGATGAAATAAGCCACAACTGGAAACGCAATTAATGTTAATTATGCTTGTGGTGTGGCAATAAAACCCTAAGATGACAAGTTGGCTGAGTTCAGGATGTTGCTCGAGTTATTGAAATGATGCAACTTGTGTTTTGTTTCCATAGCAACCCTGCCAATATATTCCAAAGATCGCAGACTAGTTCTTGTTTTCCTTTCTCACTTACATTTCCGTTTGTCTTCTTTCCTAATTCAAGTCTGTTTGCCTAAAACAAACAAACAAAAAAAATCTGTCCTGTCAGTCAGCTAAATTGAGATGTGCACTCGGAAGAGCATTTTATAATTTTTTAAATGATTATATCTACTGTAGCTATTTAGATCGGGAGGAAATATAATTCACTCAGAACCTGGGAGGTGGTTAATTTCTGTCAAGCTAACAAATGTACGTGGAACACTTAAATATTGTGTAGTCATTTATTTTGTCAATTTCTATAGACGTCAGATGGGATTTAGAGTGCATTTGAGGAGGGGGACATAATCGCATTGATTGTGGTGACATTAAGGCCGAAGACTTATTTAAAGTTGAATCATTCTGACTGTAATCCATCTAAAATCCTACATATTGTCATTGGCTACAGTTTGTCTCTTCAGGAAAGGATCTGGACGATAATGCCCCGTCTCAGAGAAGTGTTTGAAGATTTTGCTGGATTGCTAGACTTTTCTCCACTCAGCCCTAAAATACCAAATCCAGCCGGTATACTGAACTCTGGAAACCAGACATTCAACCCCAGAAAGGCCCCTGTGAGACGGCACGCCCATGTCTCCTCACTCGGCACACTCGACGACCACTCACGGTCAGCAGAGCTGGGCTTGGACCCTGGGCCCCCATCGCTCACACTCGGTGGACAGAAGTTCTCCTTCGTCAATGGCAAATGGGAGACCACAGAATCGACGAAGAGGTGTCAAGTCCTGAAACATAAAAACCAGGCCTTGAAAGAAAAGAACAACTACCTGAGGCTGTGCAACGAGATTCTGCTAGACATGCTGAGCGAGGCAATGGCCATGCATCACATCCTGGAGCGCGACATGGGCTCTGATCGCAGGAGGACCCGAGGACGTCACTGCGGAGAGGCACCCGTCCAATAAACCCCAATCTTCAGTCTAGATATTTGTGTGTTTGTGTTTGTGATCAGAGCTGCTCTTTGGCATAGTGGATTTAGGAGACCTGCATTGGTGCTCTTTGAAATCCTCAGAAAGTTTGCTTTTTTTTTTTTTTCCTTTCTCCATCATATTTGTTTTTTCAGTGCTGTGCACATGGTTTTGGCAGGAGAAATTCCTGAGTGGGAGCACTGTGGAGTCTGCCTCTATTGGGACACTATGTAAACAGGATTTCAGACCGCTGTAAGCATTTCAATTGTTTTAAAATGCCTCTGTTTGTTTGAATTATACTGGTGGCTGCGCTGAATAATTCCTGTGTTATTGATTTATATATATATATATATATATATATATATATATATATACACACACACATAGGTTTTTAGATATTAAGAGAAAATACAAAGACTTCTATTAAATAATCCTTAAAATTATCCTTCAGCGCGTGGGCCTGATGAAGCAAAACAAACCGAAACCAGGGGGGGGATAGGCAGACCTCTGAACATTGTGAACCCTTTTTTTAACTCTAAAAGGAGAAAACACTTCTTTAAAAGGGCAGGGTGCTTCTCTCAGAGGATAACTTACAGATTAGACAACCATCCATAACAATTAAATTCTCATGCAGGTCCACAAGCCTTTCTGGACCGGCATACCTATATTTTTTATATATGTTAAGATTAACATGTACTTCTTTCACAATCAGAAAACAGCCTAGAAATACAGACAGTCTAGAGAAAGGAAACTCTGTCAGCACCCCCACCCCCCCGCTAGCGTGAACAAAACACCGTCAGTACCCCCCACCCCCGCTTTGATGACATAAGGATGGTCCACCGAAATTGTCCCTGTGTCAAAACTTTGCAACCCTGTTGAAAACGTTCTGGACACGCCACTGGTCTAGAGACCCGGTGCATCCCGTTCACAGAAGCTCTGAATGAGTTGTTTTTGATTTTAATTCACCCCATTGTCTTGGTATACTTGTGCAATGGGACAGATTAGCACAGCTGTAAATGTATAGCACTCTTTCAATCGAAAATGCTGGATTGATTTGTCTAAGGAAGCTTAAACAATGAGAGGCTGTACTCCATTTTAGAGCCAAAATGCAAGACTTGGTATCTTTAAAGCAAAAGAAGGAGCTGAGAATGATTGTTGCTTTTATATGTGCCTTTTACTGTACATTATCAACCCAGATATCTCAGACTACTGAGAAAATGGCAGAACCGTCATGACATTTACAGTACGCCTTTAGTTTCTGGCAAAAGCGTAAGCGGATTTTGCTGTACTTCCGGACGGCTTCAGGTGCAGAGGAAGCCACGTTTCACGGGGTTAATTAACGTTTCCTGCGATTGTGGGCTATTAACGCACTTCTCTTTGGGATAGACCAGCTTTCCTATCTCCTCTTGCCAGACTGAGGCCAGGAAAGCTGTGCAGGGGAGCAGGAGTCGGCTGCTATAGTGAGTTGAACAAAGAAAATACACACACACAGTATTGGCTTTTTGTTTGTCATTCAAATGCAAAATGTTGAGAAACTCCACTATCATGGCACAATCTGCAGTTTAAGTTCACACAGTGTAGATTCTTAAGACAGCTAGTGTACAAGTGTGTGTGGATATAATGCTTTGTGACTTCTGAATAAAGTTAGAAATGTATGTACTGAAGGTCCGATATTTCCTTTTACATGTGGATGGGTATATACTGTATCAACAGAACAGGCAGAATAGATCAACTTTGGTTATTTGCTCCCCTGAGTCACAATTTATGTATGGTTCATAGTCTGTATACTTAAGTACAGAGGGCTGGACCTAACAATGCTTAAAATGTATGCTACTGAGCATTCAAACAGCTTTTTTTTTCCCAAGAGATGCTGACTGGATTAAATTCAAATCTGATTGTATCCTTCTGGTGATATTTGAGCTCAAACTACATCAGGGATGAAACAAAAAATAAGTTTTGCTTTAGTTATAAGAAAATATCTATTATTTTATTGCCTTCAACACCTTGTAAGTAGTCTTATTAAATGGGATTAAGCATGACAGTTGTAAGTAGGCTTTGCAACTAGATGTTTGCAACCACAAAGCAATGATCTTTACAGTTTTGTTAAAGTTCTTAAATATGCCTTAATCATATGTACAAATTAACTTAATTTATTTTTTCTAAAACGATACATTTCAGTCATACATGGTCCCAAATAAAAAAGTAGCCGTATTAAGTTACCTTTTTTTTGGGATATTAATTCCTCTGAGGAAAGAAAACGGTCATAGATCCCATATATGGTGACCACAGAAGCGGGCAGAGAGGGAATTCCTAGCATAATAGCATGATTCAAAAAGTTAGCCTAATTAAATCAGTCTGTTGAATGTATCGTAATTATATTGAATTTTCCCAGAACAGAGGCAATACATCCATGACATTCATGTGAGGATAAAGGGGTTGTTTTGTTGGCTGAAATTTGTTTACTGACGGTATTCTGAGACAATATCAATATTGTTAAGAAGGGATATGTTATTTAGGTCAGAAATTCAGAAGTCTTTTTGACTTTGGAGAGCACACATTTTCCACTTGAAATAGAAAGGCTGGGGCGATGGCCAACTGTAACATTTAGTGGCTATTTATCCATTTATTTTTATTCAAGCCTGCTCCTCCTTAAGGTAAAATATGAGAGCGGTTTGCGTTTTTCTGGGAAATGTTGTGGGCTTGAAACCTCTTACAATCCAAAACAGGGCGCAATTGTAACTGATTGGTCATTTGCAGTAGTTGTCTTCAAGAATGTTTGATGTTACTTTAGCATACCAAAGAGGGGAAAATAAGAAAGGATGAACTAAACGTACATCACAGCTCTTTGGTTTTAACAGTATAATCAACAGCCTCAGTCATCTACATACTTCTCCATTGTGAGAAAAATTAGCTGCCTTTTGGAAGGTATATTGAAGGAATAGGATGGATTGTATTCTCCTCGTGAATTTAGATCATCTTTCAATCTCTGAATCAGACTTTAAAGTAAAAGCACACATATCTGAAATATTACCTGTAGTATTGTGATCCTGGAATATAGTATTTAAAAAAAAAAAAACATTTTCATCTGAGAAAACAATTTGGAGAAGATTTAACACTTTCTGGAAGTGTGATGGTATCATATACCCTGTTAGTACATCATATTTTGTAGTAATGGGATGTGTGTTGGGCATTTAATGTAAATTTCATATACAATTTGCCTTTAAGTTATTATAAAAGCTTCAATAATTAGATCACTTAGCACAATAACCTGAACTAACCCTCATTGGCATGGATAAAACTTTCCCACAGAACAGCTTCAAGGTGATTGAAAATAATAATTACACAAATAATTAATATGTGTTATAGTATTCCTGCCTTTGTTTTAAAGTGTAATAAATGTAGTCTTTTTTTTCTCCCTCTTCATTCAGTTGACTTTGATTTTCAGCACCATCCTGAGACAGGAAGTATGTTTCTGGCACAAAGCCTTCTGGGATTTTGCTTCTTCCTGTGACAGGAAGCTTTTGTAAGGATGGTAGGGAGGAGAGCAATGGGGTGGTAAATCAACAAATTTTGAAGCTCCCAACAAATAATAAGGAAATGTACGACTAGGCCCAGAAGAGTTCAGACAATTGGTCCCAATCAGCTACATTGACAGAAAATATGGAAAAGAATCAGCACTAATGTTAAGATTTCCTTGTGTTTATATTTAATCATATTCTTAATATACTATTGATCTGTGTAAATATCCCATCTTTTACATTGATGACAAGCCTCTACACTGGATTTGTAGATTACAAGATTGATCTTGGTTAAAACAAGGCCCCTTTCTCACCTGAGATTAACAAACCTCAGTATTAACATACTTGTTTTAAAACATGTGGCCCTAGGTGGCTTCTTGACACCCACAGTAGCCAAGAAGGGTATCCAGTAGTTGCTCACTTGCTTTGTTAAATGGATGGTCTGGACAAAAGCACACGATCCTTGGAGCTGCATTTGTAAATCGTTAGGAGCAGGCAGGGTGCCAGCGAATCTCTCGTTGCTCTGTCTGTTCAAAAGGAAAGGGAGGCGGAGGCGTGACTGCGACCCTGACTTTGGGAAGCTGCGCTTTTCTTTTAACCTTCGCCAGGCTGGGTTTTATATGAAACTCAGCCGACTTGTCCTTGACTACAGCTGCAGATATCACTATGTCCTCTGAAATATTTTCAATTTAAAGCCTGACTGACTTGAGTGAAGGCTGGAAATGTTCATAATGAGCTCTGTGTTACAGATTTGATAATTTGAGTACATGCTACACAGAGGAGTAGTGCTTGCTGGATGAAGGTCTCCCCACTTAATAAGATCTACCGTGTCTCTTTCTCAGGACACCAGCAAAGAAGCTGATCTCATCTTTCCATCTTCCGTTCGGTCTTCTTCTTGGTCATTTTAATTTAATTGGTTCCATTCAAAATTTGAGTCCATGTTTGACCCATTCTTCGTGCAGCGTGTCCGGCCCATTGCCATTGTAACTTCTTTACTCTTTCAAAGATGGTACATACTTCTGGTTGTTTTTCTACCTCACTGTTATTCCAATGATACATCTTTCCCTGCTTCTTTGCGTTAACATTTGTCAAGCGTTTTATCTTTGCTTTGTGCTATAGTCAAAGACTGAAACAAGTAATGGAATTTAATTATAAAAAATGCCCCAAAAAAACTATATTTACATTTTCCGCCCACCATCATGGTTTGGATGTGGCGTATTTCCACAGTAAATGCTATAATTACCCAACAAAAGAATCAGTTTGACCCATTACATTGTCTTTAAATAAACAACAAACCCACTGCTCAATGTCATAATGAATGTGGATATTGTTCCACTGAAGAAGAACAGTATGTAATTCGTTTTTTTGTTCGTTTTGTGTGCTACTGCTGTTGCACATTTCCGATCTCTACCTCATCAGAGCAGTGAATAATGGATGATTGTCAGTAAAGCAGAGCGGGCAGGTGAACGCAAGCAGTACCGCGGTGATAAGAGGGAAGTGGGAATTTCTCCACCTTCACATGCTGGAGGGGTTTTGTCGCGTCAGCACTTCCTGAACACATTACCATACAAAGCATGCAGAAAGCTTTCAGTTAGCTACTGGTGCCAAGTGTGTTACACAGCTGGAGGAAATCGGTTTTATTCCCACATCAGCTCCTTACAGGGCCGGTGTGGCCGCACACTTCCTCAACTCCTTAGCAGCCCAGCCTAGAGCCAGGCGAAGAGACAAAGGAGTGGCCTAATTTCCTTTCCTTAAACACCCTGCCCGGGCAGACCCTCTTTCCATTCAATCACATCCAGATGAACTCTTTTACCATTGAAAGAAAAAATGCTTTTCTCATTTTTGTCAACTGGTATCCTTGACCCACTTTTCATAACGTTCTGCTCACAACTTGACAGAAATGGAAAGTTTGAAAGCTGTGCCTTTACATATTTTAAACCGTGGCTTACAAATCATGGCAAAATGGGTACATCAGTGAAAGTAGAGACTGAGGTTGTATGGCAGTCCCTGGACATTACTCTTTGAAATTTAAATGTCTACTGTATTTTTCTTCTCAGAACGTATATTAAGTAAAAAGTAAATTCATGGGTATGCGAAATGTAAAATAAATTAAAACATTCCATCCTAAATTACTCCTTGACCTGAATAAAAACATATTTTAGTAGTCTCACTAATTCTTTTTTATATATATATATATATATATATATATATATATATATATATATATAACTATGAGGGCAAATTGACAGTAGATTGTTAAAATATGAACAAACACCACATAAGACAGAGACTGGGCTAAGACCCTTTCTATTCAAATATTTTCTAATGGGATTAAAGGGGGTTAGGCTAGGACAGGAGAAAATGCTTAATATGACACGTAGAGTCAGGTCAAAAAAACAACTCAAAAGACAGACGATAGTATCTTAAAGGAAGCTGGGTGCAGAACTCAGCCTCTTAAGTTGTTTATATGCATCTTTATATACCATATATCTGAAAACAATCAGCCGAACAAAAATAGCTCGATCCTGTTGTCAATCCGGTCGGTTGTTTTGCGGAGAGTGCGAGGGGAAAAATTTCCTGTTTTTCTGCTCTTGTGTGTCACATCGTATTGTTTCGCTGCACAATGATGTTTAGTTACATCCACCCGGTGGACAGAGAGGATTGGAGGGGGCAGACAAAGTAATTCACACTCTGCAAGCAGACTCGAGTCTTGAGCTAGCTAGCCCAGTCCCACTCGGTCTGTAGGATGGGGAACGAGGAGTCTGAAGAGATATAAAGCAATGTTGAAACTGTGTTTGAAGCCAGCAGCAACCTCCCCTACATGCCGATTATGAACACAATAATAGATCCCCTTACGATTGCCCATGAGATATAGCCTTTCTGCTCAGCTGTATGCTTTAATCTGTACATCGCTACCCTATCTATGGGGACAAAAGCACAGAAAGCACATTGTGTTGCACATTTTGTGGCTGTGCTCTCTACTTACGGCTCTTACATCTTTCTCCTGGGATCAAGTCTGTCATTGGGCACATTTAAATAAACATAGTGCTGAAATTACCAGTTTGGTAACATGGGAAAACCGCAAATCACTTTAGTCCTCATTTAGACTGGCCTCTCAGCTCACTGGGAATGGACAGTTCAGGACAGGGTGATTGGAGGTAGCTGTCAGGGGAACATTAAATTGGTAGATGCCTCAGTTGTGTTTTCAGATTCAGGTTCCATACCCATTCAATGATACATTGAATGGGTATGGCTGGCTGCATTGGTGTTTATTTTAATTGGGCAATGTATTTGTGATTTTCTGTTTGAAAGGTGTATGTATGTATGTATATGTATGCTTGTATGTATTTATTTTTGCTGGCTTATTAAATAGAAGCAATTAAAACATTTTGTGCCTTTAAATCTTTTTATAATTTGGTTATGACACATGGTTAAGTCTGCTGAAGAGAATGACATAAAAACAGGACACTCTCACTTTTACTGTAAACAAAACGGACATTTTGTTTTTTTATTGTAGTGACACTATACAGCATACAGTTACTGTTTGTGCTGAGAAAACCACATAATGTCTGAGAACTTTTTTCCAGAAGAGAAACAGGACTATAATTTCCCCCGTTTCAAAACTCTGAATGTCAGGTTGTTTTGTTTATTTGTTTATAGGTTATCATGAAGCATTTTGAAATACATACTGTGGAAAAACATGAAAGGATCTTTTCTGAAATTCATGGGCCAAACCCTTAAGATATCTTTTTGTACCAATTGAGTTATGATTTTTCATGCTGCTTTTGAAAAGCTTGTTTGATGAAAAACACATTTCAAAGAACATTTTTAATGGAATTATCGGAAGATATAAGCAGTGAACCGCAGGGCTCGGAGACCTCTTCACTATTATGAATAATTAGTAACTTTCAGCTACTTGGCAAGAGCCATGAATCACAACAGTAAGACGTTCTTTGTGAGGGTGGTAAGAGACAGTTCACAGATTAGGCAGCCTGCTTGGTTGTTTGGTTGTCAAAGGTGCTTTTACAGTTACTTACTGATTGAAATTGAATCCTAAACGATTATTTAGTTTTACGTTTACTTGAACATCCGTGTTTCTCTTTGGTTATCACTGTTATTTTGGTGTCTTGGCTGCTGGCCTCACAGAGGGAGGACTCCTTTGGGATTTTTCAGCCTGTTATCCAAACTCGAGCTGTGACTGAGTTTGTAGTTTCTGGCAGATGGATGTCTTATCTTTACTCAGTGTTTGTCTATCACTCTCAAGCGGGCCTTGGGAAAAAATACTCTTATCTTAAGAATCTTCCAGTAGTTATCAAGCTATCCTTTATTCTCTCTTTGGGAATTGGTTTTATTAGCCTCCACGCTAGTGGGTTTGTTTATGTTAATGGCTTCATGAGGAAAGCATCTTATACCCAGGAAGATAAATAATGTAGGAAATCCAATCCTCCCCCAGTTTTCTTCCTTGCTTAATGTTGCTAATTCAGCTGGTTAAAACATTAGTGTTATTTACACTTTTAATTAATAATGGTTTGGTGTCCAACTGTTTAGTTATAAATATGAACGTCCAATTCATAGTATAACATGGACTATTCCACAATCAATGAACAATAAGTAACGGCACTTAAAGAAATTGTAAGCTGGCCTAAATAGTTCTGAATTATTTTAATTATTTTCACCTTACCCCAATTTAACTGGCCTCTTTTAAGATTGCTATTGCTGGAAAAGATTGAGGAGAATTACACTTAATTGCCCAATTTTGTCTAGAACTGTTTAAAAACAATGATACTTCTTTTTGCAGGGTTAGCTCATTTGTATGACTAATGAGTAAGGGTATGCAATTTATTTACAATACTTTCCACGACACATGTATGCAGAATATTGGAATAAGAGTTTGCTCATCAAATCCTTAAAAATGTAAAAAATTCACTAGAACAGATTTGCTGTAATTTCTGAACCTCAAAAAACAAAGAATACATTTACAGAGTCTAGACAGATCCACAGCGGACTGCAAGGTACCTTTGAGAATGACAAGTTTGTAGTTGCCTAAATGTTGATCTTTCTTATCTGTCTTCGTGATTTTAAGGGATGACTAGACCTTACATCACTCAGCTCTAAGACTTGGTCTGGCTTGGTTTCAGTTGTGGAATACACATGGGGTAGTTAAGCCGATTCCAGTGCCCGTTCAGAAACCTAACCCTGAAAAGAGGCTTTGATGAGTTATTTTAAAAGTTAAACAAAGGGGTAACAGCAGCCTGTGAGAAAAGAAGGATAGTGTTTCTTTAAAAGCGCATGAATGTTGTTTTAACTCCTGCCCAATTTCCTGAGGGGCTGTTTTCTTTGGAAAGGTGGAGTCTGTCTGCACTGCACTCAGGCCTGCCTTTCCTTCTGATTGGGCTTCACTTTATGTGTGTCACAAAACCAAATTTGCCCACTTCAACCCAACTTTGTTTCCAAACTTCAGAAGTAGGAGAGCATGATTCAGGGATGGCAGCCTGCGTGAGTGCGTAAAATACCTCTAGTTCTTTTCTGTTATGAATCATACAAATGGGACGTTTTAAATATGTAAAAGCTTGGCTTTGCTTTTATATTTGGAATATTGTTTTTGCATTTTGACTCTCTGAGATGATAAGTGGACTTGCATGATTAGTTTTTTCCATGGTGTGCTTTTGGCTGACTGAATGTGTTTAATTTAAATTAGACTGTTTCTTCTGAGAGCTATTTAACCTTTTCATGTGTAGATATATATGTATGTATATATTAATATTTATAATTACTTAAAACTACTGTTTTGCTTTGTATGTGTTGTTAATTCAAAGCATATGGTTAACTGTAAGGTTTAAAATAAATGAGATGTAGTATAACACAAAAAAATCAGAATGCGATAATTCAGTTTAGATCTATAAAAGTGAAACTATTTTATTATTAATATTCAAAAACACTATCTAGTCATGTTTTTACATGCTGCTCAGCTGCCCATTCTGGCTCTTTGCTTGTTGAGTGCTGTTTTTTCTCTGGACCCTCTTACCCAACCCATTGGATATAAAGTTTTGGAAGAACAGCCCAGTGGGACCAGGATTGGAAAGTTGGCTGATGATTTGAGGTTGCGGGGAGCAAGCGGAGAGCTTGGGGACTTTCACATTGTGGATCATGTTCGAGCCCTGCCTTTTGTTGTGGGAGTAACTGATGGAGCTGTTTCGACTGTGGGCCCCCTGGACCGAGAAGCACTTTGCAAGGATAGCGACCCCTGTGTGATTCAATTCAACGTGCTTTACAGAAAAGGAGGTGCCATAGACTTTTTGCAGGTGATGGTGGAGGTCATGGATCTCAACGACCACAGCCCCTCCTTCCCGAACATTGAGCAGGAAATTGAGATTTCAGAAACTGCCACACTGCGCATGCGGATTCCTCTGGACAGGGCGCAGGATCCCGATGCTGGGCCCAATGCACTCCAGACGTATTCTTTGTCCCCCAACCAGCACTTTGCCCTGGATGTTGTCACTCGCTCGGAGGGCACCAAGCACGCAGAGTTAGTGGTCATCAAAGAACTGGACAGAGAGGTTCAGTCCTCTTTTGAATTGACTCTGGTTGCCTGGGATAAAGGCAATCCCCCCCGATCGGGCAGCACACTGGTGAAGGTCAATGTCTTGGACTCCAATGATAACAGCCCAGTTTTTGAGGACAGTGTGGTCACTGTCGAGCTCAGTGAAAACACTCCTCGAGGGACCACCGTCATTAACCTTAAAGCCACAGATCCTGATCAGGGGGCCAATGGAGAGATTGAGTATTCCTTTAGTAAGCATGTCCCTTTAGATGTGCAGAACCTCTTTGCTATTGACCCCAAGACAGGTGCGGTGACCCTCATAGGGGAATTGGACTATGAGGAAAAGCGGAATTATGAGATTGACATTCAAGCCAGGGATCTGGGACCTAATGCCATCCCTTCCCATTGCAAACTGCAAATTAAGGTCTTGGACGTCAATGACAACGCACCCAACATTCTTGTCACCTGGGCACCACAGGATTCCGATGTTGCTTTGGTGTCTGAGGCTTCCACTGTGGAAACGTTTCTTGCTTTGGTGATGGTGTCTGATGCAGATTCCGGGGACAACGGGAAGGTACATTGCCAGATTAAGCATGGGCAGGGACATTTTCGGCTAAAGAAGATCCACAGAGACAATTACATGATAGTAACCAGCGCTGTCTTGGACAGAGAGAGCAAGACAGAGTATAATCTAACACTGATAGCCGAAGACCATGGCACACCTCGTTTAACTTTTATCGAACACTTAACAGTCCATGTGTTAGATGAAAATGACAATGCCCCTGTTTTCTCCAAGGACCTGTATGAGGCCTCTATCAGAGAAAACAATGATCCTGGGCTCCATGTACTAACTGTGGAGGCTCATGACATTGACCTTGAGCTCAGTGGGACATTTTCTTTCTCCATCAGGGAATCCAGTGAACTTGTTAAATCTTCATTTACCATCCACCCTACTGATGGGGCCATTTATGCTCAACGGCCTTTTGATTTTGAGCAATCCAAGCACTTTACTCTGATCGTTGAGGCTACAGATCAAGGACACCGCCCCCTGACCAGCAGCACTACTGTACAGATAAATATTCAAGATGTCAACGATAACTACCCAGTTATTGAAGAACCAGTGCAAAAGAGGGGCAGGGCATCAATCAACATCCCAGTGAACATGGAGACTGGGGAGATAGTTACAGAGCTGGGAGACACGCAGACTGACTCAACATCAGACTACTTCTTTCAACTTTCCTCAGGGACTAACAACACTGCAGCAAGACTCAGGCTAGAAGGTTACCCAGCCTCCACAATTAAAGCGAGTGATATGGATTCAGGCATAAATGGAGCAGTTTGTTACAGAATTATAAACGGAAATGCTGGTGGCTTGTTTTTACTCGATGAATTTACTGGACAGATATATGTGAATACCAGCAATGCTACTGAATTGATCGGAAAAGTGTTTGAGATCGACATTGCTGTCTCAGACATGGGTTCTCCCTCGCTTGTTACCAAAGCTACTTTGGAAATAATTTTTATCAACCTCCAGGACCACCTCAAGAATTCATCCCCTGGACAAAAGGGGCAACTGAGCTTTACTATGATGTTAGTCATCTGTCTGGGTGCTACCTGCCTGCTCCTGCTGCTGGTGGCTGCACTGGTTACCACCTTTTGCCGAACAGAAAAACGAGACAATCATGCTTACAACTGTAGACAGGCCGAGTCCACTTACACCAGGCACCCCAGGCGGCCACAAAAGCACATCCAGAAAGCTGACATACAGCTGGTTCCTGTGCTGAGAGGGAGAAAGGAAGAACCAACTGAGGGGGACCCACAAAAACCATCCACACCTGTTGATGATGTAGTTCCTGACATTCAAGAGTCCTTTCTCCCCTGTCAGTTCAGCCTGTCTCCATCCCTCAGCAGAACCATAAGAAACCAGACCTTCCCAGAGGACAACAGAACACTCCCTCTGCCCCAAACAAGAACCCTACGCAAACCCAGCAACATTGAAATTGATGGCACTCTCCCTCGGACCCCAGCAACCCCTTACAGGACCCTCCGCAGGGCCAAGATCTCGGAGGACATTCCGTCAGCTCCAGATACTGTATCTCATATGGGGACATTAAGGTGCCAGGGAAGCCCAGAAATTCAACGTGGGTCTGGGGAGACCTCAGATTCATCCTCCTCTTCTCCAGCATTTAGGACATTGAGAAGACCCAGAAATGCCGAGACTAAGATGAAGCAAGAGAGTGAAGACCACCATCGGATCTTGAGGAATCTGGTCCGGATGTCTATGGCTGCCTTTGGGGAGTATAACCCCATTGAGCTCTCGTCAGCTTCACCAGAGGTACAGGTAAGCCAAACAGAGAAGGATTTTAAAATTATTAAATTGCATATGATGTATAACGCCTAGATTTGTATGTGTAGTACACACGCACGTTTAGATAACTTAATACATAAGTGTATAACGTGTGTGTGTTTAAATGTACAACTTTTTAAATGTTTAAACAGAATTTAACTTTACCACCAGAAATGCTGATAAATATTGGTTCGTTCAGCTTAGATTGAAAAACTTGATTGTGTCTAGCTTTTGCAGATTATTTTCTGAGGTCATACAGTTCATATAGTTTTGGGTTCATAAAGACTTTTTTTTTCTGAAAGTATTTATTAAAAACAAAACTAGCCTCAAGGGACTGATGACAGATAAAGCTGACAAAGCATTGAGGGTTTAAGGTGCTCAAATAGCACAGAGCAACTAAAGATGCCAGAAGCTCTGAGAAATTATAACGAGTCATATGCTCAGTATTGTATTACAGTCTTGGAAGAGACTGAGCAATCAACTGTAGCTATTATAAAAAATGAAAAAAAGCTGAAGTAAGCTCAGACATGCACAATAATAAAGTAGACTGTGAGGCAACACTCAGAATATAGAACTTTCTGCTGTGTTTTGTAGTGATAACCTTAATCATTTATGTGAACTTATTCTTCTCCTAATGTATAAACCACAAATCTTCAGAAGTTAATTATTTACTGTTACCTACAGAGGAAGAAGGTCTTTCAAAATTCACAGACACATTTCTGCAGCTCTGATTTAAACTGTGGTTTTACTACTCCCCCGAGGAATCCTTGAGAAATCTGGAGAGCTTGAATAGGTATTTTAGTTCAAAATAGCTATGTTTGTAGTGCTCATCCTGGAAGGAAGCAAATGGAAGAATGGGCGATGCACAGAAATGCTTTCCTCTTCACATAACCGTTTCCTGTCTTACAGCAAGTCTCCCAGCTGCTTTCCCTGCTGCACCAGGGCCAGTTCCAGCCAAGACCAAACTTCCGGGGAAATAAGTACTCTCACAGAGCTGGCAGGTGAGCACTGGGGTCAGGGTCCATTGTTGTCTCCTTTGGTTTGAACTCAGACTTTGTGTGTGTGTGTGTGTGTGTGTGTGTGTGTGTGTGTGTGTGTGGTGTTGCTAATGAAGCACAATGTTAGTCAGGCCTCAAGTCTCTCAGTGGGATTGCTGCATGAGCTCCACTTCAGTGCGGTCAGCATCAAAGCTACCCACACTTGAGGAACTTGGGTTTATATCGTGCCTTTCATGTAACTGTTGCAGAAGTGCTATATATCACGTCAGCTCCCTTCTGTCAGTATATGCAGCTGCCTCTTCTTCATTCAGATAATTCTGCTTGGAAACCTGCACTTTATTTAGAAAAACAAGCACCTTAAATTGACATATTAAATGAGAGTTTTAGAGATTTTTTTTTGAGAAATATCTTATTCTGGTAATAGAATTGGCTTCTTTAAGAGTCTGATGAAGGCATAGGACGGGCATCGTGTAATTGAAAACAGCAACATAAGGAAATATCTCTCGTCACTCCCTGTAATTCCAGCCCTGACCCAATGTCTCCACTTGTTGCCTTGATTAAAAGGTTTGCAGGAGTAAATCAAAAGGCGAAAAAATAAAATGAGTCACCTGGGCAGAGAAATAAAACTCTGCTGAACATTCCTGTCTGGACATAATGTCCAGTTATTTGCGTAAATGCCTAAAGTACACGTTCTTCACTTAAAATGGGCAGTTAATGCAAACCTCTCCTGTTTTGTACGTGTCCTATTCCTTGGTTATGGGACAGTGGTGTAGACTGTAAAGCCCTCTCAGTTCAGTCCAGTTTATTCATTTACTCATTAACCACCATGTGGGCACCCATTTCCTCCCAACTCTCGTGCTCCAGTAGCCTGCAGTTCAGACCTGGTCTGTTTTCCACAGTGGTTTTGTGACACATGTTTATTCCCCCTGGAAGCGCTTCTGAGTCATTCCCACACCGACCACATTAAAATCTGCTCTGTGCTCTGTGTTGTTGGGCTGCTATAACTAGCAATTCCCCCCCTCCCCCACCAAAGCATCTCCCTCCTTCATCTCAGTGACTCGTGTCCGTGAAATGAGCAGCCGGGCTGACGCATCTGCCCCCGTGGCCGCTGGTGTGCAGCAGCTCCTCGTACATTATAGCGCTCAATCAATGTGCTGTAACTAACTTGAAAGGGCTAAAGAGCCTTGAGTGTGGGTGGTGTGTTAACAGCTCTCCAGCCGAGACAGAAAGTCTTTACCCCAGGGGGCCCTTGCAGGACGTTTATATCCCTTTGCTTCCTCTGCCCTGTCGAAGGTCTGGAGCACAGGATGCCGATTGGCTGAGTACCAAGGACAGTGGCCATGGAGAGAGCGAAGCCGGAGACATGGACTGGGACACGGGGCGAGACTCTCCCACTGACCACCTACTGGGGGAGGGTCTGGACACTCTGCTCAACAACACAGGTAGGACCAGCCTGGACACTGATGTGAAGTTTGAATACAACTGAAATCAACCACGAGACGTCCATTAAAAAATGTAAAATACACTATAAGTGTCCAAAACCTACATTGAAATATAATTAGGTGATAATTGTTAAAGTTAATCTGACCTCACAGAGAGAGAAGATTTTACAATTAGACTATAGGATGAAATTATGCATTCAAACTATACCTAAAGATGATTAAAAATAAAAATAAAATGCAACATGGATGTGGGTCACATGACCGATTTAAGAAAGATATGAAACAATTCAGAGAGTGTTAAACTAGACCAAACAAGATCGCAGGGCTCAATTGAACAGTGCTGTTTCTTTGAGGGTTCGTTTGATTCCTGTCTGACCTGCAGTGCTCTCGGGGTGTAATTCCATCTTGAGCAAAGCAGACTGAAACCCCCCCGAGCCACGGCGCACTGATCTTGAACTTCATCAGATGGCTCGGTTGCATTACCAGGCTAATATCTCATTCCATGTCTTCTCTTATTCCCTGTGGATGACAGATACAATGCAGGGAAAACAGAGGTCTGTAGAATGTTACTCAAGAGTTTCATTAACTGCCTTTGAAGATGAAGGGCCCACAGTCCGTCCCCCGGAGCTTTTCGTCTTTGCTTTTTCTTTTCGCTCTTCTTTAATTTTAACAGCAAACTCCCCAAAGGTAGTCTGCTACGATCACATACATATATTTATATATGTATTATCCATACTTCTCAATGATTCCCTGTAAAGCACAGCACTAGGCTGAAGTAGGTGTGTAAAGGCTAGAACACTGATTTCAATCAATTTGGGTATTTCAATTTGTCCCAGTCTTCTTTTTTAATAACATACCATACAACTGCCAGTGACTGAGCAATCAACTGTAGCTATTATTTTATTTTTGTTCTAAATAAACCAAAAGACAAATTCCATCATTTATACCAAAAATGACTAGTGACCTATGTCGATGTGGCCATTATAGTTTATTTAAATATAAAACATGCATAAACAAAACAATCCATCATCCACTTGAAATGCCAAAACATTTCTAAATCTCTATTTGATGGCATAGGGCTCCACACTACTACAAATATCAATATGTAATGATTAACATAATATGCTTCCACATTTGTCTAGGTATAAATTCCCTTTAGCTTTAACAAGGCACATGTTTACAGACCTGAAGACATCTGGTATCTGGCAGGGTGGATTTAATATGACCAGAATATAAAACAACCAGTCTCCAATCACTTGGATGAGCTCTGAGGATGTCAAGAGATTCCTTAGACATGAAACAAATCAGGTGTATGATCAAATTGATAACCCAGAGTAAGAAATCAAAATCACAAGGCTCAGCTGCTTGAAAAGATCTTAGATCCTAGTAAAGGAGCTCATACTGTGCAGCATGCGACTCTGTCTCAGTCGTGGTAAGATATGTTTGATATCTCCTAGAGCTGATTGAATCGGACTTTCCTTCCCCAGATGATGTGTTTTCAGATTTCCCCGACCCTGCATGGATGGCCCGCCTGTCCCTGCCTCTCACCACAGACTACAGGGAGAATGTCTTTGTCCCAGAGGACGCCCGACCCCCGGAGGAGTCCTCTCCCCTGGAGGCAGCCGAGGAGGGAGCAACCTGCTTCTCCACCTTCGGGAAAACTTCTGGCAAAGGTGTGGCGCTGCCCGGGCACCTACTCTCTGAGGTCAGCACCCTCTTCGAGATGCTGCTCACCCAGAAGGCCGACTCCCAGGCCCAGCCCGCTGCGGAGGTGCTGTACAGACTCTCCGCTGCCTACCGCCGCTCGCTGGGCCTGGACGGGGCGGCGGGGGGTGCTACACAAACGCGGCACTCAGGGGCTGAAAACAGGTCTCCCGCCGCACTGCCTGCTGAGCTGGACTCACCAGGCCACCACATGGTCTGAGTGTGTAAACGGGTACTGTCAGACCTGCTGCTGAAGACCTTACCTCCACTCCATGCACATCGGCAGAGTTTGACTTCCCTGCCAACGATCTGGCCTGCGGTGCGCTGGTCTCACCCTGACACAGTGCCAGAGAGGGTACAGCAAACACTCGCAATTCCCAAACTCTGCCCACGGTCGCCTATGTCAGACTGTTCCTCCCCTGGACCATGTAAAGAGGGTTTCCTCCGTCCTCCGCTCTGCCAGAGAGTGACTTTCAACTCTCCTAGGGGACAGAAGAGGAAGCCTGGGCCCGAAGTTAAAGGCCATGCCTGATGCAGCCATACAAAGCTTTGCTTGAATCTTATGAGTTAAAGACAATTAGCTCAGACAGTAGGTGTTTGCTTTGACATTTACAGATGAAGACTACGGTTAGAGAAAAGGAATGGAGACAATTATAATTCAAGCTTCAGTCATCCTACCAAAAAGGGATAAGGGAGGTTAACAAAGAAATCTAACCCTAATGCATTGATTTACCAGAAATAAAATGATGCAGGGTTTCTCACTGTTTCTTCTCCATGCTTCACATGGGCTGACCTTGTTATCATGCTACAGTGTCTCTGAAATATCAGACATGGGGGGGTGCTTTCTGGATTGTAAACACAGTAACACCAGACAACTAACAAGGCAAGTAAACTGCAGGTTTGAGTTTTGAGCTGCATACGGTCTACGAAAAGATGTGGTACAACAACAGTTTAACTCTTCACATTTATTTATAAAGAATTGTTTGTATATTTCCAACAAAAAAGGAAATGGTGCTGTTTGAAAACAAACCAAACAAATGTACATATCTGCTATACACACACAAGCATATTTTCAGTTGCAACAGTAAATGCTTAGATTTGTCAACAGGTTTGAACAACTTCTGATTGAAAATGTTAAAAAACTAAATTGGATTTAACAATTCAATTAATCTACCCATGAATGATGATTTTGACTCCATAGAGACTGCCATTACCTTGCATCCCTGAAAGATTATTACAATATTTTTCAGTGGCCCCTTTACATCTGACTCAGAGATTATCATCTGCAATTTGATTATATTAATCTTAAATCATTCTAACAATGATAAATGATAAAGTTCAAGAAAATGTAAAAAACCAACCACTAAGTTCTTGACGTGTCCGGGACAAAGCCATCAACTGTTAAAGTTGTTGATTGACGAATATAAAATGTATTCTATTTGAAACGGTAGGTGAGTTGTGGTCTATTGTGTCACATATTCAGTGCACTGTGTATATATTAATCAATTGGTGTCCTTTTTACCAAATAAAAACTTGCCAATTTGTTTTAATGTGTTTTTGTCCATTAACATATGTTCTATTAATGCCTACATGTGGTAAATTGGGGG
Organism: Amia ocellicauda; assembly: GCF_036373705.1. NCBI lineage: Eukaryota > Metazoa > Chordata > Actinopteri > Amiiformes > Amiidae > Amia > Amia ocellicauda. The sequence goes on from NC_089860.1 coordinate 16,506,000, forward strand.
AATTGCACTTGCCTCTACCATTAGTAAGAATACTTGTGAAACTCACATTCATTACTACAAACAATTAGTTATGTGACCAATTTAAAGGTATACGTTTACTGATTAACAGTACCAACATTATAACATAGTAAGTTTCCATACATTTTGAGGTTCTGTTTTGAAATGATTGGCTAGCAACTATCCAGTATCTGCTCAACTTTTGTCAAGGTACAGTCTGGTAGACTCCTCACAGGAGCATCATGTTCTTACCTCGTGCCATCGATTGAACCCTGTTGGCACTGGACCTCCAGCATGCCATGTCTCTGGCTGTGCACAGAGTAGCGTGGGTTGCTGTGGATATAGCGCAGGAAGTCCCGCGCTCCCTGGGCATGCGTGTTATTGACCAGCAGGACAGAGCCGGTCGAGACTAGGCCTTCCTGTTCCAGTGCCTGCAGGTCGGGCAGGTACTGCTCCACGTCGTGGTCCATCAGCACCAGCCCCACCGCTCTCACACCCAGCTCTGCCCTCATCCTGGGAATAGCAGCAGAGGATGGCGAGATCAACATCTGGAACTGCAAGACAAACACGCAGCTAAGGAAGTGTGCCATCTCCTTCTAGCCTCATGAATCACATCGCAACACAACACACCCATGTCATTGTTTTATATACACAGAACAGAACAAGGAAATAACCCCACCCTGTTTTGTGCAGCTGTGCGGTTTGTGAACTGCTATGCAATAAGATACCTGGGAATGCTTGAATCCAGCCACTAGAATCATCTCCTCCCCGGCTTCTGCGGTGGCCGGGTCCTGCTCCACCGTGTACAGCTTGGCGGAGGAGGGCAGCCGTCTCAGGATCCGAATGGCTGTGTATCCGCAGTGGGTCCCCAGCTCTAGAGCACATGTGGGAGCTACCCTGTGCACCACACAGTCCACAAACTCACCTACAGGACGAAGTGGGCAAGACACATCGACGAGAGTCAGACCGAACAGTGCGAAGCAGAGCAATCTTCTATTTTACTCCTTACACGGGTTCGTTTGTTTTCATATGACTAAGCTAGGGAGTGTTTAAGGGCTGTGCAATGATCAAAGGAGACTCGCCTACCTTTCTCTTTGCCGATGCTGAGGGAAGGCTGTGTCTGGGCGTACAGGTCGAAGGTTTGCAGGACGCTGTCGGGCTGCCCGTGGGTAGAATTCATGAGGACAAAGCTGTGAGTGAGCTGAACAGCCCCCCGCCTCCCAGAGCCCTTCCCTGCCCCGCCAGAGAACACGCTTCGGCAAAACCCTCCCAGGTGATGCCAGTATCGCACTGCCACGAGGACGAGCACGGACAGCAGCGGGAGCGAGACTGTGGACTGCCACATCTTCCACACGGGCACCTACAGCAACAAGGGGCGCAGATTGGTTTAGTGGAATTGGCATAGAAAACAGAAGGAATGACAACATTTTTTAAATCATTATTTCATTTTTCAATATGTGAGGCTGCCCAGTAAATATAGCATATTTGTGTGGCAAAAATGTGAATGAATCTAAATATTTCGTAACCTTTTTTTTTTTGAAGTGTTGCAATATCCTTTGCCTGTAAATCTGCCACCTACGTCTTTATAGTTTGTGAACTATTTGAAAGTGGTTCTTGCGGTTGGCACACGTTTTCCAACAATGTGCAAGTGGAGAGGCTCAGGAGAAGCAATGTTGCTGGATCCTCTGATGACATCTCCTCAGGAAGTGCTTTTTTTAAAAGTACTATTCAGTTGGGTTATAATAAACAGTGCAGAGAAATTACCCCACCTCGGAAATGAAGATATATCAGAGCATCGTTACCAACAGGCATATTTTATGTCACCACAGACCATAGCAAGCCATGAATATATGTCAGACATCCAGATCATTTCAATACACTAAAAAATAGGACAGGACAGATCAAGGTCAACCACAGTCTTATACAACAGCACCACCTCCTGTCAAACTGTTGCTTAATTCATTCAGACGATTACAATCCCATTTCAATATACATGGTGTCAGACAAATGTTGTAATATAAAGTATCAGTATTCAAAGCTGCAGAGTCTAGACGCATCTGATGCAACGTAGCAGGTTTGGACGAGTTAACCTCCCAACTGCAGCAGCAACCGAGACGTTGCCGTTTAAATGATATATCATTACACTGGACACACTCCACAGGGCTTCACTTACGGCTTGTGCATTTACGTGGTAAGTGAATTAAAGATTTAGGCTAAATAGCACATACACACACTTTGAAACCGGTATGCGTCAGTCTAGAATACAGCTCACAATATGTCATTGAAGTGCATTATTGTTGCTTACCTTAGAATAATTGAAATGGTCGTCAGAGACACGGGTTCACTTCGAGGGTAATTAAAAGCTGGTTAGGTGACTTGCGTTGCTTTTTGCGTGTATGCATTGCGCTGCTGAGCTGGGGAAGGTCTGATAAACATGCAATACGTTTTAGTTTTTTGTTTTACACTCAGGTGTCAGACCCAGCTGCTCCAGACTCGTATTTCTAGTTACCTTGTCAGGGGCAGATGGCCAATCCACCACCGTAAGCAAAGCACTTAATGCTTATTTATTTGCACATGGTTGGCTGCCTGCGTTTAGTGAGGTGGGTGATAGTGCACACTATTATAAATCACGACAAACTCCGTATTGAGAGCAGCGATGGGAAAAGGCGAGGTTTGTGGCACTGGCAGCTTTGCTTTGTTTTTCCTGGAAGTGCGGATTTGACCCTTGATCGCACGCCGGTGGTTCAGCAACGTTGCAAGATCAGGGTCATCTGCACAATCCCGGCGATCCCATTGGTGCAGCCGCGCAGAACTGCGGACATCTGCGCTACACCAACACCAGCAGCGTGGTTTCGCATTGCGTGTTGTAAAAACCATAAGGTATTCGCTTTTTCTTTGTCAAATAGCATAAAACATCAAACTACGTGAATAAAACAAGGTTTATTATTGATACTGCAGTGCTGGGTATGACAAGGGGCAGTCACAGTTTACAGCCGTCATATATCACAGAATGAAGACATTTCCCATTATTGTGCAGTTGCTGCTTGGGAGGATGCCTGTAATGACACATTACTAGAAAAATACAATAACAATCGTGGTGCATGTGTGGGGACTGGGGAAGCTCCAAAAACATTTCTTACATTTTGTTTTCTACCATTCATAAGTATCAAGTATCAAGTAACCCCTATATATGTGTTCCCTTTGCGAAGCTGTATTCTCACTGTCATGGTAGTACACACACACAATGCACTCCTGTTGATCGCAGACTCCAGAGACAAAGTGACAGATGAATCATAGAGCTGCGATCTGAACAGCACTCACCCACGGATACACCGATCAGCCATAACATTATGACCACTGACAGGTGAAGTGAATGACACTGATAATCTCGTTATCATGGCACCTGTCAGTGGGTGGGATATATTAGGCAGCAAGTGAACATTTTGTCCTCAAAGTTGATGTGTTAAAAGCAGGAAAAATGGGCAAGTGTAAGGATCTGAGCGACTTTGACAAGGGCCAAATTGTGATGGCTAGACGACTGGGTCAGAGCATCTCCAAAACTGCAGCTGTTGTGGGGTGTTCCCGGTCTGCAGTGGTCAGTACCTATCAAAAGTGCTCCAAGGAAGGAAAAGCGGTGAACCGGCGACAGGGTCATGGGCGGCCAAGGCTCACTGATGCACGTGGGGAGCGAAGGCTGGCCCGTGGGGTCTGATCCAACAGACAGGCTACTGTAGCTCAAATTGCTGAAAAAGGTAATGCTGGTTCTGATAGAAAGGTGTCAGAACACACAGTGCATCGCAGTTTGTTGTGTATGGGGCTGTGTAGCCGCAGACCAGTCGGGGTGCCCGTGCTGACCCCTGTCCACTGCCGAAAGCGCCTACAATGGGCACGTGAGCATCAGAACTGGACCACGGAGCAATGGAAGAAGGTGGCCTGGTCTGATGGATCATGAGTTCAAGGTGTTGACTTGGCCTCCAAATTCCCCAGATCTCAATCCAATCGAGCATCTGTGGGATGTGCTGGACAAGCAAGTCCAATCCATGGAGGCCCCACCTCGCAACTTACAGGACTTGAAGGATCTGCTACACAATATTAGGCAGGTGGTCATAATGTTATAGCTGATCGGTGTATATACACATATACACTCACCTAAAGGATTATTAGGAACACCATACTAATACTGTGTTTGACGCCCTTTCGCCTTCAGAACTGCCTTAATTCTACGTGGCATTGATTCAACAAGGTGCTGAAAGCATTCTTTAGAAATGTTGGCCCATATTGATAGGATAGCATCTTGCAGTTGATGGAGATTTGTGGGATGCACATCCAGGGCACGAAGCTCCCGTTCCACCACATCCCAAAGATGCTCTATTGGGTTGAGATCTGGTGACTGTGGGGGCCAGTTTAGTACAGTGAACTCATTGTCATGTTCAAGAAACCAATTTGTAATGATTCGACCTTTGTGACATGGTGCATTATCCTGCTGGAAGTAGCCATCAGAGGATGGGTACATGGTGGTCATAAAGGGATGGACATGGTCAGAAACAATGCTCAGGTAGGCCGTGGCATTTAAACGATGCCCAATTGGCACTAAGGGGCCTAAAGTGTGCCAAGAAAACATCCCCCACACCATTACACCACCACCACCAGCCTGCACAGTGGTAACAAGGCATGATGGATCCATGTTCTCATTGTGCGTGAAAATCCCAGTAACTGAGCAGATTGTGAAATACTCAGACCGGCCCGTCTGGCACCAACAACCATGCCACGCTCAAAATTGCTTAAATCACCTTTCTTTCCCATTCAGACATTCAGTTTGGAGTTCAGGAGATTGTCTTGACCAGGACCACACTCCTAAATGCATTGAAGCAACTGCCATGTGATTGATAGGTTAGATAATTGCATTAATGAGAAATTGAACAGGTGTTCCTAATAATCCTTTAGGTGAGTGTGTGTGTGTATATATATATATATATATATATATATATATATATATACACACACACACACACACACACACACACACTGTCATCTACATTTATGTACATTGCAAGTTCAACCTTATCTGAAAAAATAAACTGAGTAAATGGGCAACTGTATGTAAAATAAGGTGATATCTTGAAACAATTGAAAATCACCCTTAATAAAGTGTCTCCATAAAAATAATACAGAATATTAATGAGCAACTAACAGCAATAAAGACCTTGGCATTATGATAATTAACTAATTAACTCTCTGTATTTGCTTTGCATACTTCAGGAAATGATATTGTTAATCCATTTCTTCACAGAAATTGATATTCAATAAGTAATTTCTATTCCATTTTAATATTAAAGCAATAGGTTTTATGAAATCAAATATGAAGTATTGTGCATTTTTCTGCAGTAGATAAGGCTTGCTTAGTTTTGACAGTAAATGAACCAATCAAATGAGAGAGGGCATGGTTCTGTGTTGTCAATGCAGGGAGTGGTATCATGGAGCTTGCCTTTCAATAAACCATACAACGTCCAAAGTGTTTCATCTGTGAGACCTGCTTATAAATCAAAGTGTGTGTGAAAAGAATCCTATTATGTTTTTAGTGTGTTTTCAGTATTCCAGGCCTGTCATTCCATGGAAATCAGCTGCCATTCCACTTTTATTCCAAGTTTTTAGTAATGGGATTAAAAGACATGACTCCTTTTAGATTAAACTGTGTATACTACGGGAGAAGGGTACCCTCTAGGAGTATATCCATAGTGAGAACCTGAATTATGTGTGGAATTAATATCATGTTTTGCCACGAAGCTCTTCAGTGTTTGCTCACTAATAGGGGTGAAACTATTCCACACATTTTCAATGTGTGTGTGTGTGAAAACAATTCTCTTACGTTTTTAGTGTGTTTTCAGTATTCCAGGCCTGTCATTCCACGGAAATCAGCTGCCATTCCACTTTTATTTCTTAAATTAGGTTATTTTAAAGAAAGTGTATTCAGCATTTTAAAATCCCAGGCTGGGAATTAATCAAGACTTTGACCCACCCGCTAATACAGAACTAGACAACTGTTGTGGTTTCATTTTTAGATGCCACTTTCTTCTAATCATAAATATAACCGCTATAAGGTACAGGTTTGTAGTTTGCTATTAGCGGGTGGGTCAAACTTTTGATTTAATCCGGCCCCCAGTTTAGGATTTGGAGATATAGGCAGTCAAACCAATGTGAGCTGTTTTCCGTGCATTTTTAAATATGAAACATGCACTGTTGGTAACTTAAATACAGACGTCAATCCCACGACCTATTTACAGACCTCAATGGGTCAGAATGATTTATTTACCAATACTATGTACATACATATATGCATGTATAGAGGACAAGTCAGACCCGATTCAGTACGGCTTTAGCCCCCCTATATTTTATAAGAATGTTTAAATCCATCGATAAGCAGATGAACTAACTCGCAGGCTTTAGGACCACGGGGTTATTGGGCACTTAGACAAACCGCCAACCCCCCCCCCTCCATCAATACAAGCATTGCGTATGATGATCATCTGGCCAGTGTGACATCACAGAGGTTCCAGAGTTCTAAACCACCTTCCTTATGCCAAGCATTCCACTGCTGTGCTTACCTGAGAGAGAACGGACGTGTTTTGACTTTGTGCAAACATTGTTAGACAATCCACTATCCTCTACGTAGCGAAAGCCTTTCTATATTGTTATCGGTTCTCTGAGTTTCTGTTCTGATAAGGAGTGAGAGACAGACAGACACAGAGACAGACAGAGAGACAGAGAGAGAGACAGAGGCCCGGTGGGGTGCCATCGGGCCTCAGACTCCCCTGGAGACAGAGATTCCAGCGAAGATGGGGTTTAGGTCATTCCTGCCCTACGCATTACCTGGACTGCTGGCGGTCATAGGCTGGTGGTGGTGGCTGTCACGGAAGAACCAACCCGACGACAGCCACGCCTCAGCCGACGCCAGCCACGTCTCTGCCGACGTCAACCACGTCGATGCCGACGCCAACCGCGTCGATGCCGACGCCAACCACGTCGATGCCGACGCCTGCCAAGTCGATGCCGACGCCTGCCAAGTCGATGCCGACACCTGCTACGTCGATGCCGACCTCTGGCACGTCGATGCCGATGCCTGCCAAGTCGATGCCGACACCTGCTACGTCGATGCCGACCTCTGGCACGTCGATGCCGACCTCTGGCACGTCGATGCCGACGCCTGCCAAGTCGATGCCGACACCTGCTACGTCGATGCCGACCTCTGGCACGTCGATGCCGATGCCTGCCAAGTCGATGCCGACGCCTGCCAAGTCGATGCCGACCTCTGGCACGTCGATGCCGACCCCTGCCACGTCGAAGCCGACGCCAGCCACGTCGAAGCCGACCTCTGGGATATCGAAGACGACCCCTGCCACGTCGAAGCCGACGCCAGCCACGTCGAAGCCGACACCAGCAACAGCGACTTCCAGTGCCTTGCTGTCCTGGGGCAGGGGACATTTGGAAAGGTATATCCCAATGACCCGAGTCATGGTCTTTATAATGTGTGGCGGCTCCAAGCGATCGGTAATTCAGCCGAGGATGTGGAGAATAGATATTTGCTCGACACCAGTTTTCCAAAAACATATTTGTGGACACTTTAGAACTGATGTCCACTTTCTAACCTGTAACAGAAACATTGTCTGTGACTTGTAAGTGCAATTAGTGAGGACGTATTTCTAAATGCTTGTGTTGTGAGTGTCGCTCCTGGGCTCGAGAGCGGAGTTTGCCCGTCTTGAATCTGTCTTGCTTTGACAGGTGCTGCTTGCCGAGGCCAGAGACACTGGAGAGAAGTATGCCATTAAAGCACTGAAGAAGGCAGACTATCTAGGCAGTGAAGATTTTGGCAGGTATGGCTTTCTTTTGTCTCTAGTGAGGCTTCTGGGTTTCTGAGCAGAGCAAAGATAAATTAACCTCATCATGGTTTTAATGCTTTAGACCAAGGGACCACATGACTTCTTTACCCAAGCTATTGATAAATGTATTTTCAGCTGCTGTCTGTCTTTTTTCTCTTTCAGCCTCATGTGCGAAAGGCGCGTCTTTGAGACGTTAAACAATGAGCAGCACCCGTTCCTGGTGAACTACTTTGGCGCCTTCCAGACCAGCGGGCACGTGTGCCTCAAAATGGAGTATGTGGTTGGCGGAGACCTAAAGATGGATCCAGACGCGGACGCATTTCCTGAGCCCCGGGCCGTGTGAGTGAAACACTGAGCTGCATGACGTCTTGGTAGAGAAGCTCGCTCTGCCAACAGTAATGATGTTGAACTGTGTACCTATTTAATCAGAATTGATAGCAAATTACATTTTATCTGAGCTTTCTTGTTGTTGGTCTCTTTTCTTGAACAGATTTACTGCTGCCTGTGTGGTGTTGGGTCTGGAGCATCTACACAGCCACAAGATAGCTCATAGGTAAGGTCTCACACATCAGCACTTTTTACAACATACACACAAGAAAACATGCACAGTGTCACCGAGATCAAACCCCACCTCAACTATTCTCCCATTTCATTTAATTTCTCATAGATGTTGTAAATTATTGATTGTGACTCATAAGAGAAGCCACGTCCTAATATCAGTGCAGACATGAACCTGAATGCACACAGTGTGAGACGTGTGTGTTTCCTTTAATGGCTGACAGTGAGACAGTGTTCGTGTTCCGGGCATGTCCTCTCTCTATTCTGCTACCATGTGATTATACTGTATTTTTATTGCAGGGACCTGAAGCTGGACAACCTGTTGCTGGACAGAGAAGGCTTCGTTAAAATCGCCGACTTCGGGATATGCAAAGAAGGTACATTACAAAAACAATAGTGTTGATTTCCTCATTTAGCACTATGTATAATTTACATTTTTACTCCGGTGTGTTTTTCCCGACTCCTCTTCATTGTTCTTGCCAGGCATGGGTGCCAGTGATGTCACCGGCACATTCATTGGCACACCCGACTTCATTGCCCCCGAAGCCCTTACAGAGGAGACCTACACCAGAGCTGTGGACTGGTGGGCACTGGGGGTGCTGCTATATGAAATGCTCGTCGGCAAGGTGGGTAACACAACTTCATTAAACCTGTTGATTTTGCAAATACCAATCTAATGGAAAATGTAAACTAATAGCTCCAAAAGCTGAAACACAAGCCAGTGTTTAATCTCTACAGCTCTCTCGTGCACACAGAACCGAAAGCACACGCCTGCGTTGCCACTTTGTTCACCAGGTTTGGTTCTCGGGAGGATTGCGGTTACAGCGCAGATGAATCTCACTTCCTATTCTTTAATTGATGTGCTTTAATAAGTTATGTCTCAGGTGTGAATTGACCATTTGGTTGTACAGTCTACACTATTGGTGTCCGTGTGGCTTTTGCAGTCCTGGGCTCAGAATGTGAATAATGCAAAGGCTCGGTCTGGAGTCACCCTTCAAGCGCTCTCCTGTCTTTCTCCTTGTGCCCGTAGCGTCCCTTCACTGGCAATGATGAGGACGCCATGTTCGAGAGCATCATCAGAGACGCAGTGCAGTTCCCCAGCCACCTCTCCACAGAAGCCACCTCCATCATCACAGGGGTTCGTGTGCCAAGTTTTTTCCTCCAGTTTGTGCCTCGGTATCCTGCTTCCCAACCATAATGAACGCATGCCACTGTTATTGAAATGTGACGGGACTCCTCTCCTGCATCATGTTTCAGCTTTAAGTCCATTGCTGGAGAATAACGTGCCTCTCCTTCTTGTTTTGAATCATCTGCAGCTGTTGGAGAAAGACCCAGAGTGGCGGCTGGGCGCCGGGGAGCACGGAGTGGAAGACGTCAAGGCCCACCCCTTCTTCAGGGTACGTGGCGCACACAACCGTTTTAGGGCTCTGTCCCATGAAGGCGGCACCCCCTTATCCTTCTTTTCTTCTCTCTCGTTTCAGAGTGTGGACTGGCCAGCGCTGCTTGCTAAGAGAGTGACGCCTCCCTTCATCCCCACAATCAGCGAGCGGGAAGACCTGTGCAGCTCCGCGGCCCCCGTGTTCACTCTGCCCCACAAGCGCAGGGCCCTGACTGAAGAGGAGCAAGAACTCTTCAAAGACTTTGACTACGTGGCCGACTGGTTCTAGTGCCAGCGCTGGGGAAACGAGCAAGAGAGTGACACACAGAGACAGACAGACATTGAGAGCAACACAGAACATCAGCTCTCCCCCTCCCCTGCTCCCCTCCTCCCCTCCCCTTACACGCACACACACACGCACACACACGCACGCACACACGCACGCGCACGCACGCGCACGCACGCGCACGCACGCGCACATGCACTGAGAGGATCCTGCAGCCGTTGTGATGGTCCTGGCCGTGGGACATGAAGACTAGAAAACCCGCCTTCACCGCCAGACGGAGCGGCTCAAATCACGTGTTCCTCCTCACACTGCAAACTCAATAAAACCAACAACAATCACTTTCAAAGATGCCTCCTTGTGTTTGGATTGCACTGATTCATTCTTCTTCACTGTAAAACAGGGAACTGATCTCCTGTGCCACTGTGGATCGTCAAAGGTCATGTAATTTTCTCATCGGTTGAAGGCAAATTAGCAATAATATGTACTATGACACACAGTTAACATCCTATGTATTATTATTTATACATATGTAGAGTAAACATGGTTAAAGGAAAACATGACCCAATTGCATGCCAAATATTTAAAGTCTCAAATATGATTAAAATACACAATTCTCTCTGAATAAAAAAAAAAAAAAGTTTGCTGCCACGCCCAATCCTATATAATGAAACCAGATAATATGTAAAATATCTGATGTTTATGGCTAGCAGTCTCTGGAACATGTCAGATTTCATGAATAAAATTAAATCTGTGTTCTAGTATTCGTGCAACTAAGGCCCTTACTTTTCACCATGTCCAAACACCGCTCCCATACAGACGCGCTCCTCCTCCACTTCCCGCTCTGTGGATCCTTGTGCGCTCCCAGCAACGTCCAATACACTCCTGACACGGGTCTTGAAAGTGGTTTCCTCATGGCAGTGAACACTTGATGGTAATCATGTTTTTCTTCGCCACGCCGCACAGGTTCCCACAAGCATTGAATCCATCTGTAAACTCTGATCCCATGTCCGCAGTCGTAAAGAACGATGTTAATTAAAGATCAGTATAATTAAAGGGCATGACGCACTGTACAGACTGACTCCAGAAGAAGCCTCTTACAATGAGCTTCATGAGGTTCCTCAGAAATGGCAGATGAGGGTATTTTCATAGACTTGTTCCAGCATGGTCCTGGTGAACTTGTGAACAGCAGTATTCAGGTACAGGACAGAGCGTGTCCACAGCCTATGTTTTGGTCTCACTCTTGTGCGGGGGGTGCTGCTCATGGTGAAGCTGTCACAGTCGCTTGTTTGAACTCTTCTCTTTGCTTTAGTGTGGCTCTCAGTCCCAATTGCAGCACTGTACAAATCTTCAGGCACTTCCTGGTGCACAAATTCATACAGTGGCTTTGCAACACTAGGAAAACTGGGCAATAAAGTCTTTCGTATGAAAACATATGAAACACGAGGAAGAATTGCAAGAAGGTTATATGATGACCGCCTGTGACCCATACACAATTCCGAAAGCCATTTCTTGTCCACCTTCACTCTGTGGAGGAATAAAGTTTCTTACTTTTGTGAAGGAGAAACATGTTCACCCCCAGAAATCAATTTCCTTTTTGACACGTTTGTCTGAAATAAAGCATTATTCCAAAGTTTTTTACTTATGTGTGAATGAGTTTCTTTAGTGTCTAACCTCTAACTCGTCAGATGAATCCAAGGCCACAATCTGTTTGCAGAAAACAGGGCCATAAAGTATAATCAAAATTATCAAAGATAAAGTACTCTTGTGTATTAAATACATTGCAAACTGTAACAGATTTTCGTTAATTAAAAAAAGTAAATTAGCAAGTAGATGCAGCAAGCAGCTGGAAAATATAAGGCACTATATAAACACAACTATTATTTTTAAAGTGTACTATTTGTAGCCGAAACCGAAGCGCACCTGAGCCCCGGAGCGCGGACTGAACAGAGTCAGATTAGCTATAATAATAACTAAACAATACAAATATCCAACCAACCGAATTAATAATAATTGTTAAACAACAATAAGGGTCTAATGCACAGACAAGACACAGAGAGCTCACGTTCTCAGTCCAGGCGAAGTGGCAAAAGAGGACGAACCTGCGCTGACGTCACGTTTTATGGAACAGGAAGTGGAAGGGACGTGTTCTGAGTGACAAGCGCAGGGGCCAATGGCAGCTTTGATAGAGTGACGTTTCGATCAGGATCCTACGGCAGTGCGCAGAAACCCCTCCCCCTGGGCAGTGCTTCCAACTTGAAAGATAACATTGGTTACACTTCTGCACTTCTTTACTCATTCTTAAATGTAAAATAATTTGGGCATTTTATAAAAGGATCTTGAGAAAAGGTCAACCGCTGAGAAACTAAAAGGCAAACCTCTATCAGCTCAGCACCGGCCGCCTCTTCCAGCAGTGCGATGGCTTTATGAGTATTCAATCAAAATAATATGGCTACAAGAACATACAGAAATAATTGTATATGATACAGTGTTACCGGACTGCCACTTTAAATAGGAAGTGAAGAGTAGTTTAGTGGGGGGGCTCTGTCTCTAACGTGGCCAGGTGGGTAGATTTTTTTTTTAATTCGCTGTATATGTGTGTGTATGTGTTGTTGTTCTCGTGTCCTGTGAGGAGTGTGGTGTTTATTACCTCAGGGAGTGCAAGATACAGTGTGGTGTGTGTGCTACCCTGGCCCTTGGGAACTAGATCGGTGTTAAGGTCCCTAAATCCATCTTAGTGTAAATGTCGGAAAGGTAGCATTGGGGGCTCATCTGGGAAACATCATCTGCAAGTTTCGGATTTGTTTAAGACTGCTCTGTTATTAAGTTTCTGCACAGTACATAGACATTGTAATTAAAGTTGTTATTATTTTATTTTATTTTTCTCTTCTTGTTAACTCCTCCTCTGCACAGCAAACATGGCTGAAAGCAGAAATGCTTTTATGGGGGTTAGTTCAGAAAGGACTAATTTGAATGCAGACACCATCCATTTCTTTCCCCAGTTATTGATAGTGCAGTAGAAAGTGTATCTGTGTGCCCTGGATTTTTTACGGAGAGTGCTAATGAGCTTTTTAGCAGTGGATTTGTTGGTTCTGGCCCAATGTTGGCATGTAACCCTTCTATTAGCAGTGAGGGAATGCTTCATGTTAGTAAAAAAGCTGTTTACAGACACGGGTAGTTAACACTATGATGAATCCGTTTACTGGTTTCTCTGCCTCTACTTGGCATGGCTCAGGACAGAGGGACTCTTTTGCAGCGTCTCTGCAACCCAGTGATTTGCGGCAGTTGCAAACACCTTTGCAAATGAGTTTCAGTGAGAATCTGTACACTCCAGTGACTCAAAGGTGTGGTAATTTTCAGTCGACTCCACTCGGTGTGCCTGTTGAGTCACTCTTTGTGTCCGTAAAACACCAGCAGATGAGGTCTGACCAGCAGAGATACACTGACCGAAGTTATGTGGGTGCAGCTGACCACCTGCCTGTGCATTCACTCTCTGAGGCTGCAGAGTTGGAGCATTGTTATGGGGAGTCATGTTGTGACCATCCCAGATCAAGATCGAGAGCCAGACTAGGGAAAAAGGTTTATTTTGATGCATCACCATGCAGTAGCGATGGTGAGTACTCAGCTGAAAGGGAACGAATGCCAGTTATGCAGCCTGGTCAATTTGATGGTACAGGATCGTGGAGAGATTTCCTCCACCAGTTTGAAAACTGTGCAAAGGCCAATCATTGGTCTGAAAAGCCATGGCTATGCAGCTAAAGCTTTGTTTGGTTGGTGCAGCCGGATCCATTATATGTAAAAATCCAAGGTCTGATTTCTGGAATTAGAAGCGCATGGTTGCAGAGGTATAAGCAGTTTATGGCCCTCTGTCTGATCATGCTGCTGCTCTGGGGAGAGAGCTGTGCCAAGGAGTCCGCTGCCCTGGAGAGGCCTTATATAGTCTCCGAGACGATGTATATGAGAAGGTGTGGAGATTTACAAATGCGCTAGGTGGATGCACATGGACATGGATGCACCTCCACAGCCAAAAACAGGTTTAAGAGAAAGGGGTGTTGTTTTGATGATTAATGGGCAAGGCCTGGAGATGTGCATTCACGTTGTCATTCATGGCACTGAAGTAAGAGCCCTCTTGGATAGTGGTGCTGGGAGGAATGTGCTTCCCCTTCAGCACTACAGAAGTATCCCTGAAGACTTTCAACCTCATCTTGAAAGTTCAACACTAAAGATTTTACAAGGCATTAGTCATGCTAAGGTGCCAGTGGTTGGTGTAGTGACTTTACCTGTACAGGTTGGCACATGCACAGCGGTGGTTCATTTTCTTGTAGCTGATATTGCTCGTGGTAGTGAAGCAATTGTGGGTCAACCATTCTTAGAACAGTCCAGGGCGCGTATAGATTTCGGGGACTATAAGATCACACTTTTTGGTGAAATGATGCCATATTTTGACACTATCTACAAACTTAAATCACATGTTGTTGGGATTGCACGGACAGTGGTTGTAGAGCCTGGCTGCGAGTACATTGTTCCTGGTAGTGTGCATTATCATAGCACAGTGGAGGGACATGCTGTATTGTACATGCCCCAGTAGAGGCTTTGTAGAAAAGTATCAGGTGTTAGTGGCTAGGGTCTTAGTTAATGCACAGCCCTCACAGGGACATATTCCTGTTAGAGTTTTCAACCCTGGTTCTTTGCTGGTGACACTAAAGGAAGGTGCCCTGGCTGGGCTTATACTGCCTGCCAAAATTGTGGAGAGTGCTCATGTCACACACAGCTCTGTTGCCGTCACTGCCCAGTGTCATACTGAGAGACTTTCTTGTGCTGTGCCAGAGCATTGACGCACACTGTTTGAAGACAGTTGCAGCTGCAGTTGGCACAGTTACTGCAGATGTATGCAGATGTTTTTTTCACTGGACCGAATGACTTAGGCCGTACCAACCTGGTCCAACATGACATACAGACAGTGGGCAGGCCTCCTGTAAAACAGCAACCTTGCCGCATGGCGAAAGGAAGACCAGAGGATGCAGAAAGACAGATTGAACAAAGCTTACAGTCCGGTGTTGCAAGCAAAAGCAACAGTGACTGGGCCTCTCCAATTGTGATGGTCCACACATTCGGACTGTGTCTTGATTATCGGGCACTAAATGAAGGCACGATTAAAGATGCCTCTCCGTTGCCACGGGTACAAGGCACTCTGGACACATTATCTAATGCTAGGTGGTTTACTACACTGGACTCGGCATCAGGCTATTGGCAGGTTGAACTCACTCCCCGGGCTCGTAAGGCAGCTGCATTTTGTAACCGCAAAGGTCTTTTTCAGTTGAATGTGATGCCATTTGGGCTTTGCAACGCCCCAGCAACATTCCAACGTCTTATGGACCGGGTCCTGGCAGGCCTTCAATGGGAAACCTGCCTAGTGTACTTGGATGATGTCATTGTGCTGGGAAGCACTGTTGATGAGATGCTAACTAGACTGAATCATGTTTTTGACTGGTTGCGAGAAGCCAATCTTAAACTTTAACATGAAGTTTCAAGATGAAGTAACATACCTGGGACATGTTGTCTCAGAGATGGGGGTTGCTACTGACCCTGGGAAGGTCCAGAAGATTCAAGAGTGGTCGGTTCAACGGGATATCTCAGAGGTTCGGCAATTTCTTGGGTTAGCTTCCTATTATAGGAGATTTGTGAAAGCATTTGCAAGTATTGATAACCTGGGCACTAGCAGTTCTGAAATGTTATGTAATGGTTTGTTCTCTGTTTCGGCCACAGGTAATTCTCCCCAAGGTGTTTCACAAGGACATTATGAAAAACATGCATGATGGTCCTACTGGTGGGCATTGTGGGGCAGAATGGACACTGTCTTACATAAAGACTTGTTTTTATTGGTACAAAATGAGTGAAGATGTCACTCTCTGGTGTCAGATCTGCACAAGACGTTCAGCCAGAGCCAGGCCTCCAAAGACACCTAAAGCATTAATGGGAACTGTTTGAGTCGGTGGACCAATGGAGAGGATAGCACTAGACTTAATGGGCCCACTGAACAAGACTGAACGACACAACCACTATATTTTGGTTGTACAAGACTATTTTACCAAATGGGTAGAGGCCTATCCTCTGCCTGATGAGAGAGCTGTGACTGTTGCTAACACATTAACTCAGGAATGGGTTAGCAGGTACTGTCCACCTAATATATTACATAGTGACCAAGGCTCGAATTTTGAGTCTGAAATCTTTCAGGAGATGTGGGAATTGCTTGGAATCATCTGTCCCAAGGACTTTCTCACAGAAGTATTGTGGCTTGTCAATATGCTTTTTAGCAAATTCCAGTCTGGCTTCTTTATGTTTTTCTTTCAAAAGTGGAGTCCTCCTGGGTCTTCTTCCATGGAGGCCACTTTTGCTCAAAAAGTGACGGATGGTGCGATCAGATACTGATGTACCTTCACCTTGGAGTTCAGCTTGTATCTCCTTGGTTCTTTTTCTGCCATTCACACTACCCTTCTGTTGAATCTGGGGTCGATTTTCCTCTTGTGTGGTGCAAACAATGATACCAAATGGCACAGTGACTACTTTCCTCCATTTAAATAGGCTGAATGACTGATTACAAGACTGGAGACATATGTGATACTAATTAAATAAATTAATTAGTTTGGAATATCACTATAATCCAATTATTTATTATCTTTTCTAAGGGGTACCAACAATTGTGTCCAGGCCACTTTAGAATACCTTTGTAGAATGAGCAATAATTAATCTCTTTTCACAGCTTCTTTGCTTTATTATATGACATACCAAAGGCAAGCAAGTATACATGATGCAATAGCTTTCAATGTCATCACTTTTCAGGAGGAATGCAGCATTATTTCAATAAGCTGTAAGGGTACCAACAAATCTGAGCACGTCTGTATATGGTTCAAATTGACACAAACAAACAATGTCAGACAATGTTCAGAAGAGTTATATCATATGTTTTGTCTGTTCTCAGTTGTTATGTTATCTGCAATTGGTCCTATCTTGGCTACATGGTTAAGTAGTTAGTGGGTTAAAGAGAAGGGAACATAAAGGGTAATATGCTTACCATTGATCTAAATCTAACAGAATACCTAATTGTAACTTGGGTGCATAGCAATAATTGTATTTTCAGGAAACCTGTAAGATGGTTAAGATAGCTGAGTGCTGCTCTGTGAAATGCTGAGGACATATCAGACTACAAGTGTATCTTGGAGATATTTGGATAGCTACTGGAAATGACTATGAAGAACAGGAAATGCGTACGGACTATGGATATCCTGATTCTGGAGAGAACCTGTTCTGCATCCTACTGCTCTTACGGTTGATGGGAGACATGTTAAGCACGGCGAGGAAGGTACTGTGCCTTTGGTGTTACTAACCTGCGCAAATGGAAATTGCAGCCAGAACTGTGAGACAGTGTTTTTGAGATTCTTCAGCACGCTCATGCTTGCACAAACCAACCTACAGTACAGCTATGCTATGCTAGCTATGCTAATTACCCTTTAAGATGCTTTGCATGCAGGAATATCTGTTCTGGAGGAAGCAGATATGATTGCATTTATTTTCAAATAGCGACCCTTTCCAAAATGTAGGTTGCTGGGTTGGTATCAGGGACTGATCACCACCCAGAGCGGGGATAGTGTTACCGGACTGCCACTTTAAGGCGGTGCAGACTGGGAAGAGGTGTGTGATTTAATTAGGAAGTGAAGAGTAGTTTAGTGGGGGGGTTCTCTCTCTAACATGTGGCCAGGCGGGTAGGGTTTTTGTTTTTCATTTGCTGTATATGTTGTTTGCGTGTCTTGTGAGGATTGTGAGGAAAGGGCTCTCTGCTGTTGTGTTTGGCAATGTTTTGGGGGAACTTTATTTTGAAATGTTATTGTTGTATTGTTATTTCCTTTATCTCATTGAGATATATGTGTCGTCTGCAGGCCCCCATTTCTTGTATCTTTTCATTGTACTTTCTTCTTAGTTCAGTTAGTCTTAGTTTCTGTCTTCATTTTGTTTCAGAGCAATGAATATTGACATTTTTATAAAACTGCAATGCTGAATTGTGTCTGTGGGGCTTATTACCTCAGGGAGAGGAAGATACAGTGTGCTGTGTGTGCTACCCTGGCCCTTGGGCTCTAGATCAGTGTTCAGGTCCCTAAATCCGTCTTAGTGTAAAAGTCAGAAAGGTAACACAGTTCAGAAACAGAAGAGGATAACGATGAAGATAAAGATAATGATAGACAGCATCCGATAAGTAACAGTAAGTAACATTCATTTAAAAACCGTTCCTCACTCAATGTTCACATTCATTTTCTGCCAACTGTGCATGATTTATTACAATAAAGGCAGATTATCTGCATCCATTTACAGGTAGTTTAAATATAAATCATGCACACTTTGCCAATTAATTGAAAATACATTGTGATATGAATTCAAATCTATTTTCAAGTGAAGACTCCTCTTTGCAGACTGTTATATAAAGCCACATCGTGGCAGTCAGTATATAATGAAGATTTACAACAGGATTTTAATTATTGTTCGCAGTGTTATGTTACAGTGTTTTAAACTGTGCAGGTGCAATCAGTCAGGGGATGCAGGATTCAACGGGATGCCAAATATGTCATAACACCAGTACATTCAAATTTCCATTTTGACCACAGCACACAAATACACACTCGCACACATGCACACACGCACACGCACACACACACAGACACAGGGTCAATTAGCTATTAATCTTTTATTACACTGACCAAAAGCCTTGTGTTATAAAGTAAATCAAACATAGGCCTATACATCACATGGCCGTATAAACACAATGACATTATCATGCCACGTCAAGAAATGAAATGCATGCCTCCAGCCTAGAAGATATATCACACACTTAGACTTCATGTGTCCTTTATTTAACAGCAATATTACACCCAAATTAACAGGAGCATATTGCACTCAAGTTGTAAATAGCAGCAGATGAAGTCAGTCTAGATGAATGTCCATCAGCCTCAGTGTCCCCCTTCCGAAGGGCCTCACTTACAAAGGGCAGGGACTCGAGCTGCGAGACTCCAGCGAGGAGAGGACTGCGAGGAGACGCCGCACAGCAACAGCAAGAAGCCATGACGATCTCTCCGATTCCTGTCCTGTTCTCCTTCCTCTCGCCGTGCACCTGCACGCCATTGCTTCCCTAATCCCTCTAACCTAAAAGTTCGAGGGCAGCTGGGAGTTTGGTCCTTTTCCACTTCTGTTCAGCGGCACGTAGACTGGTTGGGTCGAGCAAAGATTGGAAGAGATCCAAGGCTGAGGAAGGGAGGAACAGACAGGATGAGACGTTAGAGGACAGAGAGAATCAACAGAGGAGGTGAGGGAAGAGAACAAGGAGGAGGTAGCGCAGTTGACGGACAGATGGGAAAAACAGTCAATGGAAGGTAAGAGAGTGAGGGCAGTGGAGGCAAGGGTGGAGGGGGAGACGGAGCGGAGATTATGGTAGAAGGTGACAGGGAGTGGGTGGGATGGGGAGGGAGGGGAGAGAATGGGAGAAGGAGATGAAGTGGTGGTCTGAGATGTCCATGGGTGTTTCAGATAGTGTCGAAGGGGAGCAGCCTCTAGAGAAGATGAGGTCGAGCTGGCGGCCAGCCCTGTGAGTGGGGGGAGACGGGGAGAGAAAGAAGTTGAAGGAGTGAAGGAGAGGAAGAAATCCGGCACAGTGGGAGGGGTTGGAGAGGTGGATGAAGTCTCCTAGGAGGATGGTAGGTGAGGACATCGAGGGGAGGGACGAGAGAAGAAAGCCGAGTTCATCCAGGAAGGAGGCGAGTGGACCGGGAGGATGGTAGAGAACTAGAAGGAAGAGGTGAGAGGGAGAGGTGAGTTCCACTGTGTGGAATTCAAAGCTGTTAGTCGTGATAGAGGAGAGAGAGGGGGGACATAGAAGAGGAGAGAGGGGGAGAGCAGGAGCCCTGTTCCTCCTCCCAGGCCGGTAAGATGTGGGGAGTGGGACAGGACAAACACAGGGACAGGACAGGGCGGCAGGGGTGGTTGAGTTCTCAGGGGAGATCCATGTCTCGGTGAGAGCGAGGAAATCCAGAGACTGGAGGGAGGTGAAGGTGGAGATGAAGTCGGCCTTGTTGGAAGCTGAGTGGCAGTTCCACAGGCCTCCAGAGAGGGGAGAGGAGGGGAAGGAGGAAGAGGGGAGATGCAGGGAGATGAGGTTAGAGGGATTAGGGAAGTATTGTACTTCGCTAATTTTAAAAAGGCATTCGTTACAGAGTACAAATTTTGTAGGTTGTCATGAAAAAAAAATGTGGATGACAGACAAACAGAACAATAAATGAAGGAGCAATACATTGAAATGTCAGGCATCCCGCCCACAACACTCAGCAGGCCAATCACAGTGTATCTCGTGATGTTATGGTCGGTCAGTCAATAAAGATTTGAAGTCAGTCCTCCAGTCCAGCAGCAGTGAGGTCAGTTAACTGGCTATCTAACTACCAGTATTAGTAGGAGTCAGTAGGAGTGTATATTTTTAAATTGAAATTTAAGCGATCGATCAAAACGAGCGTTTCATTTCCACCGTCGAATTTAAAGACGGGTTCGTGATTTATTTATATTTTTGGCTTTGCCAAAGCAATATTAATTCAAGTATCAGAAAATACAAATGACAGCAGACAGTAAATATCTGTGTGTGTGTGCATCTCTAACGCTTAATTCTTCTATGTCACTAAATATTTGAATTAAATACCTATATGGCGTTTCAGCTGTGAACTCCTCAAAAGTAATAAGTTATAAACACTTTCTTCTCCAACCGCGGAACCTGCAGTTCAAGTGATAAAATATACTGAATACAATATAGCCGACAATCTGGGCTTTGTAATGGAAATTAGTCATTGTGAAAGAGTTGTAATCGTGTTGATTCTGGAAAAGTCATATTTTCATATATTATTGTCATTAATTATTGTATTAGCAGATTTGCACCTGCTACAGTTCTCATCTGCCTGCCCTGTGATTGGATCAGCAAGTTTTTGTCTTTCCTCTGGAATTCAATTTTGATCTCATTGCAAACCTAGGTCTCTGGATCAATGCTTTGATCGTTACCTGTTTGATGGTAATTACTTTATAATATAGGGCAGGGGTTCCCAAACTTTTTTGACCCAGGGACCCCTTTGCCTACCAAAGGATGGCGGTGGGGGGGGTGCTGACGGTAAAAATGTGAGAGAGCAGGAGGGGGGTTGTTTTGGTGGGGACTGACGCTATTTTCGCAGCAGTGCCAGACCGCATTTTTAAAAGAAGCATTGTTGATTTTTTTTTTTTGCTGGGTATTTTGCCGCGGACCCCCTAGCACCCCCTCGCGGACCCATTGTGGGTCGTGGACCCCAGTTTGGGAACCTCTGATTTACAGTACTACCTGGGAAGAGCATCTCAACCACCACGAGGCAGTGTTGGGGAAAATTTGGAGAGCTGGCCTAACCATCAATGGGTCCAAATGTGAACTGGCAAAAGCGGAAGTTCAGTACCTGGGCTACCGCATTGGGAATGGAGTCTTGCATCCTCAAGTGGAAAAGGTGGAGGCCATTAGAAACTGTCCAGCTCCAGCCACACGGAAAGCGGTACGGCTATTCCTCGGACTGGTGGGCTGGTACCGTCACTTCATCCCAGGGTTTGCTGACATTGCATTCCTGTTAACGGAACTTACTAAGACTCTAGCACGGAAACAGTTGGCCAGATCAAGAACACCCTCTTTAGACTTCATATTGAGGATTAACAGCAACAGATTCCAAATGCAAATGCCACACTTGAAATCAAATCTATTCCTTTTATCTGCTTACCTGTAACTGACCTAATGAGGGAATAACACACACCTGGCCATGGAACAGCTGAGACAGCTGAGCAGTCAATTGTCCAATTATTTTTGAGACCCTAAAATTGGGGGGATCACATATAAAAATGGGTGTAATTCCTACACTGTTCACCCAATTTGGATGTAACTACCCTCAAGTTAAAGATGAAAGTCTACACTTAAATCTTGATTGTTTCCTTTCAAATTCATTGTGGTGGTGTACAGAGCCAAAATGATGTCACTGTCCAAATATGTATGGACCTAGCTGTATATATATACACTAACCTAAAGGATTATTAGGAACACCATACTAATACTGTGTTTGACCCCCTTTCGCCTTCAGAACTGCCTTAATTCTACGTGGCATTGATTCAACAAGGTGCTGAAAGCATTCTTTAGAAATGTTGGCCCATATTGATAGGATAGCATCTTGCAGTTGATGGAGATTTGTGGGATGCACATCCAGGGCACGAAGCTCCCGTTCCACCACATCCCAAAGATGCTCTATTGGGTTGAGATCTGGTGACTGTGGGGGCCAGTTTAGTACAGTGAACTCATTGTCATGTTCAAGAAACCAATTTGAAATGATTCGACCTTTGTGACATGGTGCATTATCCTGCTGGAAGTAGCCATCAGAGGATGGGTACATGGTGGTCATAAAGGGATGGACATGGTCAGAAGCAATGCTCAGGTAGGCCGTGGCATTTAAACGATGCCCAATTGGCACTAAGGGGCCTAAAGTGTGCCAAGAAAACATACCCCACACCATTACACCACCACCACCAGCCTGCACAGTGGTAACAAGGCATGATGGATCCATGTTCTCATTCTGTTTACGCCAAATTCTGACTCTACCATCTGAATGTCTCAACAGAAATCGAGACTCATCAGACCAGGCAACATTTTTCCAGTCTTCAACTGTCCAATTTTGGTGAGCTTGTGCAAATTGTAGCCTCTTTTTCCTATTTGTAGTGGAGATGAGTGGTACCCGGTGGGGTCTTCTGCTGTTGTAGCCCATCCGCCTCAAGGTTGTACGTGTTGTGGCTTCACAAATGCTTTGCTGCATACCTCGGTTGTAACGAGTGGTTATTTCAGTCAAAGTTGCTCTTCTATCAGCTTGAATCAGTCGGCCCATTCTCCTCTGACCTCTAGCATCAACAAGGCATTTTCGCCCACAGGACTGCCGCATACTGGATGTTTTTCCCTTTTCACACCATTCTTTGTAAACCCTCGAAATGGTTGTGCGTGAAAATCCCAGTAACTGAGCAGATTGTGAAATACTCAGACCGGCCCGTCTGGCACCAACAACCATGCCACGCTCAAAATTGCTTAAATCACCTTTCTTTCCCATTCAGACATTCAGTTTGGAGTTCAGGAGATTGTCTTGACCAGGACCACACCCCTAAATGCATTGAAGCAACTGCCATGTGATTGGTTGGTTAGATAATTGCATTAATGAGAAATTGAACAGGTGTTCCTAATAATCCTTTAGGT
Organism: Amia ocellicauda; assembly: GCF_036373705.1. Lineage (NCBI taxonomy): Eukaryota > Metazoa > Chordata > Actinopteri > Amiiformes > Amiidae > Amia > Amia ocellicauda. Next base: position 16,529,405 of record NC_089860.1, read on the forward strand.
GAGTGTATATATATATGTATACATGTCCTTAATGTATAATTCTAAATGTACAAATTGTAAGATGAATGCCTGTTGTACAATTTGCTGGGGATTTTTAGTGTTTTAATATGTAATGTACAGTGCTTAACATATTATTAAATTTGAAACATTGTTAAAATATTTGATTTTATATAATTTTAATTTTTTTATATTCCTTACTATTAGAATCAAAAGATGTAGCTACATATTAAAGATTAATACATATTACACCAAAATAAATTACATTAACTGTATATTTAAAGTAAGTAATTTCGTTGCACTATCAACATTAGTTTTAAAGTGTCCTTATCCTTATATGTATGAGGGTTTATTGTCTTGATTTGATGCCATACAAAACATTTTAAAACGCGTAGGGCTCAACCGAATCAAATCTCTGACCTGTATCCTCTCGCATTTTAATGTATTTTCAAAAGCTACTTTCTACTACTTATAAATGAAAATGCAATATGATACAAGTTTGTGATTTACTTTTTGCGAGTAGGTCAAAGGTGTAATTCGGTCCCTCTAAAATCATTGATGTAAGGAACCCAATCCAGTCTGCAATATAGAAAGGATTCTTTGATGACATCGCTTTGAAGAACCTTTTTTGGTTTCACATAGTGTACTGTACATTTGATTGTTACTATATTGTTCAGTCACTAGAGGAAACAGTAGAGCAACTTTAAACAGGCAGCACATGCAGATGGGGAAATCCAGCAGGAGGATCAGACTTAGTCATGGTTCCTCTTTCACACTTTGTGAGAGACTGCCTTACCAGCCTCCAAATCGCCCCATGCAAAAGGACACAGGTGCAGTTTCAGGAGGAATGCTGTTGATTGCAGGGTCTTCAACAAAACCTCTGTTTAAGAAGAAGTGCAATAAAAAAATATCAGATGGAGCAGAGAGGTGAGAACTGATACAGACGCCTGATTAAACTCCAGCAGCAGAGCTGAAAATTGAGAAGTTTAATAAATGCACAATCAGCTCCTGATTGCAGTGTTGCTCCTCAGTGTGGTTTCAGAGCAGAGTTGGGATGATGCACTTCCTCTATATTGTGCCCAAAACCCCCTGTGTCTCGTGAGAGAGTCAGCATGCAGTTTGGCATCAGATGCCATCTCAGATCAATGGGAAACCTCCACTGTCCAAGAGAGAGGGTGAGAAGGTGAGAGGAGACAAGGGAGGTGGTTGCTAATGCTTCCTCCTGGTGAGTTCCATTACTGCAAAAGGTTCACATTAACAGTGGATGTGTTGATTTTATGTAATAATCATACTCTCAAATAATGGTCAAAACAGAAGAGATTATGAAAACTCTTGATGTTCCAGTCTGGAGGGTCATAGCGGTGATGAGAACAGACAGCACAGGGGCTGGGACCAGGTCAGTGAAGTCTAACTGTGTGTTTGGGTGCTTGTCTGATGACTGTACCAGACAGATACAGCTCACTGTGGGTTATGGGAGGAGGGAGGGTGATGTGTATATGTAATGGCAGTGTTTGGTGTAATGGACGGTTATGCAAATATTGATCTGTCGATGTGAACTACATTAAAGACCAGCAACGGGTGAGTGCTTAGTTCAGTTCTGACCATGGGCTGGAGAATTGTTCAGCAGCACAGCAAAAGAAAGACAAGACACCAGTGATCTCTGCAGGGAAGGAACTCCTGAGAAAAAAGAGAGAGATGGCGAGTGGCGGCAGTTCCTCCTCCCTTGGTGGTGAGTTTCTGCTCTGTTTTTCTGTCTTCTGTTTCCCTCAGGAGAGACTTTCCCTCTGTCCTCCCATCCCCAAGTCAAACTGTCAGCTGCGCAGGAGCTCAGAGTCCCACTGACAGAGTTATTAGAGGGACTAAGACACAGCTTATGGGAAATTGGTCTGACTGGAGTTACTGTAGGGAATGTTACAGCAGCACATTTGGGTGCAAGAATCTAAAAGATTAAAATACCAGGAAAAATTTAAAACTGGGCAGTAAACGTACAAAACACTAAAATAGGTCAAAGAGGAAAAGAAAAAGCCCAGCAAAGTCCTGCTAAAAACATACAAAAGATAAAACAAAAACAGCAAACCCAGTCCTGGAAGAAGGAAGAAAAACTTGTTTGCATATAGGTCTTTATCGTCCGGCCTTTCTCCATGACAGCAACCAAAAGGAAAAAATATCAAAATCCAGATTTAAAAGTATAAAACAATTAAAAATGTTTTGAAATATATAACAATTTTCAGTCAATTTCCAAAGTAAACAATATAATTTTACTCAGTGCACACCTTCACACACTCGTGCTACTTTTCAATTCACTCCGCTCCCTTAAAAAAAAAAAAACCTCAAACAAACAAGGAGGATAGATGGACATAGAGAAAGGTTAGAATGATGGAGAGGGGGGAAAGAAGGAGAGATTAGGAAGAGAGTGGGAAGGGAAGAAAGAGGGGGAGAATGGGGAGACAGGTGGAGAGAGACACACAAAAGAGAGAAACAATAAATGGTGAGAGATTGAGAGAGGGGGAAGAGGGGAAAAAAGGAAAGAACTGGGGAGAGGGTAGAGACTGAGATAGAGAGGAGGTCAGACAGGGAGGCACATAGGGAGAGGGCAGAAGGGGGAGAAGGAGGGATGGAAAGAGGGGAAGAAGGAGGGATGGAAAGAGGGAAAGAAGGAGAGAGGGTTAGGGGCAATGAGGGGAAGAGAAGAAAGGAGAAAGAGAAGGAAGGATGGAGAGGAGGGCAGGGAAAGAGCATGACAGGGAGAAGGAAGGAGGGGAGGGAGAGAGGGAGACATGAAGGAAGAGAAATGGGAGAGGAAGAGAGAAGAGGGATGAGGAAAAAATAAGAAGATGTGATGGAACTAAGAAACATTATCAGTAAGAAGAACAAGGGAGAGGAAGAGAGAGAGAGGGGAGGTGGGGAGGGACTGAGTGTGGGAGAGGGAGGGATTGAGGGAGAGGGAATGGTATTGAAGAGGGATATAAACTGTGTTGTTTCTCTCTGACAGGTGAGAGACACACTGCTTCCTGTGAAACACAGCGCCTGTCAGAGCTGAGGATTGTGCTGCTGGGGTGGAGAGTGACTGGGAAGAGTTCATCAGGAAACACCATATTGGGCAAAGAGGCGTTTAATACTGAGATTGAGGCAATGACTGAGGAGTGTGAAAAGAGCCAGGATGAAGTAGACGGGAGGCAGGTCACTGTGGTCGACACACCAGGCTGGTGGAGGAGTGCTTCTGTACAGAGGACTCCAAAGCATGTTAAACAGGAGATTGTGCACAGTGTGTCTCTGTGTCCTCCGGGACCCCACGCTTTTCTCCTTCTCATTCCTGTGGGGGGAGTCTCAGTCACAGAGACACACAGGAGAGCAGTGCAGGAGCACCTGGAGCTCCTCAGTGAGAGAGTCTGGAGACACACTATAGTTCTGTTCACCTATGGGCACGAACTAGGAGACACAACCATTGAGCAGCACATTGAGAGAGACAAGGAGCTCCAGCGGCTTGTGGAGAAATGTGGAAACAGGTATCATGTTCTCAACAACAGCAACAGGGGAGACAGCACTCAGGTCACAGAGCTGCTGGACAAGATAGAGGAGATGGTGGCCGAGAACTGGGGCTGGCACTTCACTACTGACATCAGCCAAATATACAGACAGACTGAAGAGAGGATCAGACTGAGGGAAGAGGAGCTGAAACAGAGGGAAGAGGAGAGAAGGAGAGAGATGGAAGAGAAGATGAAAGAAAAGGATGAAGAGATGGAGAGAGAGAGGGAGGAGGTAAAACAGAGAGAAGAGGAGAGGAAGAGAGAGATAGAAGATCTGAAAGAGAAGTATGAGGAGAGAGAGAAGGAGATAGAAGAAATTAAAAAGCGCTCTGGGGAGAGAGAGAGACGGAAGGAGGAGCTGGAACAGAGGATGGAGGGGGAGTGGAGCAGGACAGGAGAGGAGCCGAAGGAGAAGATAAGAAAGACACTGAAGGAAGAGGAGCTGGAGAAAGAGACAGAGGAATCCACACTGCCTGTCAAGATGAGGAGCAGCAAGAAGATCATCCCTGCCAAAGGTGAGTTTGATTAATGCTGTATTACTGACCCTCTGATCTCACTATCTCTTCTAATTTGATCTGTCATTATTGTGCTGTTTGTTTTCCTGACATTTCCTCCCAACTACAAACAGGATCCCAGTCTGGCTCATTGCCACTCTACTGCATTGACACACACACACACACACCATTCTCTCCAGTGTGTTGCGCCATGTTGTCATTTCAGCTCTAACTGTGTTTTGTGTTGTGTTGCAGTGAGTGGAGGTGCAGCAACAGATAGAAGCCCAGGAGAGACTGCCAGTCCAGATGCCTCAGCACCTCCCAGTCCCCCTGAGCTGAGGCTGGTGCTGCTGGGCAGGACTGGAACTGGGAAGAGTGCAGCAGGAAACACCATCCTGGGCCGAGAGGAGTTTCCCTCTGAAGCCAGCAGCTCTGCAGTGACACAGGAGAGCGCCAAGAGAAGAGGACACGTGGCTGGGAGATGGATGGCTGTGATGGACACACCAGACTGGTTCCACACGCCACTCTCTCAGGGGGACCTGAGACGGGATGTGGGACTCTGTATTAACCTGTCTGCCCCGGGACCTCACGCTTTCCTCCTGGTGACCCCGCTTGGCCGATCCACAGGGGAGGAGAGGAGGATGCTGCAGAGGGTGCAGGAGATATTTGGGGAAGGGGCCGTGGGGCATACCTTGCTCATCTTCACCCATGCTGACCAACTGAATGGCAAGAGCATCCAGGAGTTTGTGGAGACGGGCAGCGAGGAGCTCCGGTGGCTGTTGGAGAAATGCAGGAACATGTACCATGCTCTGGACAACAAGAACAGGGGTGATGGCACTCAGGTCACACAACTCCTGGCCAAAATCCAGGAGATGGTGGCAGGAAACAATGGCAGCTACTACAGCAGCCAGATGTACCAGGAGGCAGAGTCCCGGATCAGACAGAGGCAAGAGCAGATCCTGAGGGAGAGAGAGATGAGCAGACAGAGGGAAGAGGAAGGGCTAAGGGAGAAGCAGCAGAAGGAAGTGAACAACTGCCTCCGCAGGATGGAGGGGGAGCTCCAGCAGCAAGAGGAGAAGATCAGAGCTCTGGAGGAGCGGATAGAAGAGCTGGAGGAGAGGCTGAGGGAGGAGAGGGACGAGGAGAGGAGGATAGTGCTAGAGGAGGAGCTGAGGAGAGAGCGAGAGCAGAGAGAGAGGCTGGTGAGAGAGAGGGAGGGGCTGAGGGAGGAGCGGGAGAGGGAGAGGAGAGAGACTGAGGAAAGACACAGGAGGGAAATGGAGGAGCTCAGGCGGCACTATGAGGGACAGACCAGAGACGAGGCAGAGAGACGGCTAGATGCTCTGGACACGGCAGCATTTGCTCTGGGTGGGGATGGAGGGACAGCAGGGCCAGTGTCTGAGCTGAGGCTGGTGCTGCTGGGCTTTGAGAAGACAGGGAAGAGCTGCTCAGGAAACACCATTCTGGGCAGAGAGCAGTTCCACCCTGAGAGAGGGACCGAGCAGAGTGAGAGCAGCCAGGGGGCAGCAGCTGGGAGGAGGGTCACTGTGGTGGACACACCGGGCTGGGACTGGCACACTGACCGCTCCACGCCTGAGCGTGTCAAACAGGAGATTGTGCGCAGCATGTCTCTATGCCCCCCGGGACCCCATGCTCTCCTCCTGGTCCTTCCTGTGGTCTCACTGGGACTCATACAGAGAAGAGCAGTGCAGGAGCACCTGGAGCTCCTCAGTGAGAGAGTCTGGAGACACACTATAGTTCTGTTCACTTGGGGGGACGAACTGGGAGACACAACCATTGAGCAGCACATTGAGAGAGACAAGGAGCTCCAGCGGCTTGTGGAGAAATGTGGAAACAGGTATCATGTTCTCAACAACAGCAACAGGGGCGACGGCACTCAGGTCACAGAGCTGCTGGACAAGATAGAGGAGATGGTAGCAGGACTGAGTGTCTTTCATTACTGGATGGAGACAAAAGGGCTGCAGAAGAAGAGAGGAAAAAGGATTGAGGAGAGAGGACGGGAGAAACCGAGGCATGAAGAAGAGGAGGAGACCGAGAGAGAGGGAGCCACACTGCCAGTCAGGAGGAGACACAGTAAAGAGGAGCCACCCAAGAGTAAGTTACTACAACACACTGACATACAGCTCTACTACACCCCTGACTGTGTCACAACAGCACACTGACATACAGCTGTACTATATACCCCTGACTGTGTCACTACAGCACACTGACACATTGCTCCACTACACCCCTGAGTGTGCCATTACAGCACACAGACACACAGCTCTACTGCACCCCTGGCTCTAGTACACTACTGACAGACTGCCTCTCTGTATCTCTCTCTCTTTCTGTTTTAACAGTGCCTGGAGCTGAAGGGACTGCGCAGGACCCTGCAGACACAGAGAAGATGAAACAGAAGAGGAGTGAGGAGAAAAGAAGAGAGAAACAAAGGGGTGAAGAGGTGGAGACAGGCGCAAAACTGCCAGTCAGTAGGAGACATAGTAAAGAGGAGCCTCCCTACAGTAAGTTGGCATGGTCAGGTTATCAGCAGACAGACCACAGCACTTGGGCACTCTGGGCTGGTTTGCTTTCTCTCACCTCCCTACTGCTTATTGACACACAGCTCTACTATACCCCTGACAGTGTCACTACAGCACACTGACACACAGCTCTACTACACCTCTGAATGTGTCATTACAGCACTGCCACACAGATCAACACCCCCCACCCCTTCTCTCTCTCTCTCTCTCTCTCTCTCTGCAGTGTTTGGAGCAGAAGACCCAGTGCTGAGCTGAGAGAGGGCTGTGCTGTGCAGGATGTTGCAGGAGGGCTCTGACAGCCCTTAGAGGTCTCTCACACACACAACAGCACAGGAGCTACAGCAACCAACTGCTATGGACACGGCTATGCCATGGCTTCAATTGGTTGTCAGTTGTGCATCATGTGCCAATCAGATGCCCCAGAATAACTGCATCAAACAAACATGGCCTCCTCAATCCATCCCAGGGGCCGTATAGACAAAGCTACCTGGAGTCTCAAGCCCCATTCACACTGAAATGCCAGCAAACCTAGTGGAGTCCATGCCTCGACGGGTCAGGGCTGTTTCGGCGGCAAAAGGGGGACCTAAACAATATTAGGCAGGTGGTCATAATGTTATGGCTGATTGGTGTATATACACATATATATACACACACTGTCATCCACATTTATGTACATTGCAAGTTCAACCTTATCTGAAAAAATAAACTGAGTAAATGGGCAACTGTATGTAAAATAATGTGATATCTTGAAACAATTGTAAATCACCCTTAATAAACTGTCTGCATAGAAATAATAAAGAATATTAAAGAACAACTAACAGCAATAAAGACCTCGGCATTATGATAATTAACTAATTAACTCTCTGTATTTGCTTTGCATACTTCAGAAAATGATATTGTTAATCCATTTCTTCACAGAAATTGATATTCAATAAGTAATTTCTATTCCATTTTAATATTAAAGCAATAGGTTTTATGAAATCAAATATGAAGTATTGTGCATTTTTCTGCAGTAGATAAGGCTTGCTTAGTTTTGACAGTAAATGAACCAATCAAATGAGAGAGGGCATGGTTCTGTGTTGTCAATGCAGGGAGTGGTATCATGGAGCTTGCCTTTCAATAAACCATACAACGTCCAAAGTGTTTCATCTGTGAGACCTGCTTATAAATCAAAGTGTGTGTGAAAAGAATCCTATTATGTTTTTAGTGTGTTTTCAGTATTCCAGGCCTGTCATTCCATGGAAATCAGCTGCCATTCCACTTTTATTCCAAGTTTTTAGTATTGGGATTAAAAGACATGACTCCTTTTAGATTAAACTGTGTATACTACGGGAGAAGGGTACCCTTTAGGAGTATATCCATAGTGAGAACCTGAATTATGTGTGGAATTAATATCATGTTTTGCCACGAAGCTCTTCAGTGTTTGCTCACTAATAGGGGTGAAACTATTCCACACATTTTCAATGTGTGTGTGTGTGAAAACAATTCTCTTACGTTTTTAGTGTGTTGTCAGTATTCCAGGCCTGTCATTCCACGGAAATCAGCTGCCATTCCACTTTTATTTCTTAAATTAGGTTATTTTAAAGAAAGTGTATTCAGCATTTTAAAATCCCAGGCTGGGAATAAATCAAGACTTTGACCCACCCGCTAATACAGAACTAGACAACTGTTGTGGTTTCATTTTTAGATGCCACTTTCTTCTAATCATAAATATAACCGCTATAAGGTACAGGTTTGTAGTTTGCTATTAGCGGGTGGGTCAAACTTTTGATTTAATCCGGCCCCCAGTTTAGGATTTGGAGATATAGGCAGTCAAACCAATGTGAGCTGTTTTCCGTGCATTTTTAAATATGAAACATGCACTGTTGGTAACTTAAATACAGACGTCAATCCCACGACCTATTTACAGACCTCAATGGGTCAGAATGATTTATTTACCAATACTATGTACATACATATATGCATGTATAGAGGACAAGTCAGACCCGATTCAGTACGGCTTTAGCCCCCCTATATTTTATAAGAATGTTTAAATCCATCGATAAGCAGATGAACTAACTCGCAGGCTTTAGGACCACGGGGTTATTGGGCACTTAGACAAACCGCCAACCCCCCCCCCTCCATCAATACAAGCATTGCGTATGATGATCATCTGGCCAGTGTGACATCACAGAGGTTCCAGAGTTCTAAACCACCTTCCTTATGCCAAGCATTCCACTGCTGTGCTTACCTGAGAGAGAACGGACGTGTTTTGACTTTGTGCAAACATTGTTAGACAATCCACTATCCTCTACGTAGCGAAAGCCTTTCTATATTGTTATCGGTTCTCTAGTTTCTGTTCTGATAAGGAGTGAGAGACAGACACAGAGACAGACAGAGAGACAGAGAGAGAGACAGAGGCCCGGTGGGGTGCCATCGGGCCTCAGACTCCCCTGGAGACAGAGCTTCCAGCGAAGATGGGGTTTAGGTCATTCCTGCCCTACGCATTACCTGGACTGCTGGCGGTCATAGGCTGGTGGTGGTGGCTGTCACGGAAGAACCAACCCGACGACAGCCACGCCTCAGCCGACGCCAGCCACGTCTCTGCCGACGTCAACCACGTCGATGCCGACGCCAACCACGTCGATGCCGACGCCTGCCAAGTCGATGCCGACGCCTGCCAAGTCGATGCCGACACCTGCTACGTCGATGCCGACCTCTGGCACGTCGATGCCGACGCCTGCCAAGTCGATGCCGACACCTGCTACGTCGATGCCGACCTCTGGCACGTCGATGCCGACGCCTGCCAAGTCGATGCCGACCTCTGGCACGTCGATGCCGACCCCTGCCACGTCGAAGCCGACGCCAGCCACGTCGAAGCCGACCTCTGGGATATCGAAGACGACCCCTGCCACGTCGAAGCCGACGCCAGCCACGTCGAAGCCGACACCAGCAACAGCGACTTCCAGTGCCTTGCTGTCCTGGGGCAGGGGACATTTGGAAAGGTATATCCCAATGACCCGAGTCATGGTCTTTATAATGTGTGGCGGCTCCAAGCGATCGGTAATTCAGCCGAGGATGTGGAGAATAGATATTTGCTCGACACCAGTTTTCCAAAAACATATTTGTGGACACTTTAGAACTGATGTCCACTTTCTAACCTGTAACAGAAACATTGTCTGTGACTTGTAAGTGCAATTAGTGAGGACGTATTTCTAAATGCTTGTGTTGTGAGTGTCGCTCCTGGGCTTGAGAGCGGAGTTTGCCCGTCTTGAATCTGTCTTGCTTTGACAGGTGCTGCTTGCCGAGGCCAGAGACACTGGAGAGAAGTACGCCATTAAAGCACTGAAGAAGGCAGACTATCTAGGCAGTGAAGATTTTGGCAGGTATGGCTTTCTTTTGTCTCTAGTGAGGCTTCTGGGTTTCTGAGCAGAGCAAAGATAAATTAACCTCATCATGGTTTTAATGCTTTAGACCAAGGGACCACATGACTTCTTTACCCAAGCTATTGATAAATGTATTTTCAGCTGCTGTCTGTCTTTTTTCTCTTTCAGCCTCATGTGCGAAAGGCGCGTCTTTGAGACGTTAAACAATGAGCAGCACCCGTTCCTGGTGAACTACTTTGGCGCCTTCCAGACCAGCGAGCACGTGTGCCTCAAAATGGAGTATGTGGTTGGCGGAGACCTAAAGATGGATCCAGACGCGGACGCATTTCCTGAGCCCCGGGCCGTGTGAGTGAAACACTGAGCTGCATGGTGTCTCGGTAGAGAAGCTCGCTCTGCCAACAGTAATGATGTTGAACTGTGTACCTATTTAATCAGAATTGATAGCAAATTACATTTTATCTGAGCTTTCTTGTTGTTGGTCTCTTTTCTTGAACAGATTTACTGCTGCCTGTGTGGTGTTGGGTCTGGAGCATCTACACAGCCACAAGATAGCTCATAGGTAAGGTCTCACACATCAGCACTTTTTACAACATACACACAAGAAAACATGCACAGTGTCACCGAGATCAAACCCCACCTCAACTATTCTCCCATTTCATTTAATTTCTCATAGATGTTGTAAATGATTGATTGTGACTCATAAGAGAAGCCACGTCCTAATATCAGTGCAGATATGAACCTGAATGCACACAGTGTGAGACGTGTGTGTTTCCTTTAATGGCTGACAGTGAGACAGTGCTCGTGTTCCGGGCATGTCCTCTCTCTATTCTGCTACCATGTGATTATACTGTATTTTTATTGCAGGGACCTGAAGCTGGACAACCTGTTGCTGGACAGAGAAGGCTTCGTTAAAATCGCCGACTTCGGGATATGCAAAGAAGGTACATTACAAAAACAATAGTGTTGATTTCCTCATTTAGCACTATGTATAATTTACATTTTTACTCCGGTGTGTTTTTCCCGACTCCTCTTCATTGTTCTTGCCAGGCATGGGTGCCAGTGATGTCACCGGCACATTCATTGGCACACCCGACTTCATTGCCCCCGAAGCCCTTACAGAGGAGACATATACCAGAGCTGTGGACTGGTGGGCACTGGGGGTGCTGCTATATGAAATGCTCATCGGCAAGGTGGGTAACACAACTTCATTAAACCTGTTGATTTTGCAAATGCCAATCTAAAGGAAAATGTAAACTAATAGCTCCAAAAGCTGAAACACAAGCCAGTGTTTAATCTCATGCAGCTCTCTCGTGCACACAGAACCGAAAGCTCAGGTATAAATTGACCATTTGGTTGCACAGTTTACACTTTTGGTGTCCGTGTGGCTTTTGCAGTCTTGGGCTCAGAATGTGAATAATGCAAAGGCTCGGTCTGGAGTCACCCTTCAAGCGCTCTCCTGTCTTTCTCCTTGTGCCCGTAGCGTCCCTTCACTGGCAATGATGAGGATGCCATGTTTGAGAGCATCATCAGAGACCCAGTGCAGTTCCCCAGCCACCTCTCCACAGAAGCCACCTCCATCATCACAGGGGTTCGTGTGCCAAGTTTTTTCCTCCAGTTTGTGCCTCAGTATCCTGCTTCCCAACCATAATGAACGCATGCCACTGTTATTGAAATGTGACGGGACTCCTCTCCTGCATCACGTTTCAGCTTTAAGTCCATTGCTGGAGAATAACGTGCCTCTCCTTCTTGTTTTGAATCATCTGCAGCTGTTGGAGAAAGACCCAGAGTGGCGGCTGGGTGCCGGGGAGCGCGGAGTGGAAGACGTCAAGGCCCACCCCTTCTTCAGGGTACGTGGCGCACACAACCGTTTTAGGGCTCTGTCCCATGAAGGCGGCACCCCCTTTACTTCTTTTCTTCTCTCTCGTTTCAGAGTGTGGACTGGCCAGCGCTGCTTGCTAAGAGAGTGACGCCTCCCTTCATCCCCACAATCAGCGAGCGTGAGGCCCTGTGCGGCTCTGCGGCCCCCGTGTTCACTCTGCCCCACAAGCGCAGGGCCCTGACTGAAGAGGAGCAAGAGCTCTTCAAAGACTTTGACTACGTGGCCGACTGGTTCTAGTGCCAGCGCTGGGGAAACGAGCAAGAGAGTGACACACAGAGACAGACAGACATTGACAGACAGACACACACGCACACACGCACACACACACGCACGCATGCACACACGCACACGCACGCACACACACACACACGCACGCACGCACGCACGCACACACACCCACGCACACACAGAAGCAGGCAAGCATGCACACACACACACACACGAGCACGCACACACAATAATTGCAGAAAGACTGAGAGGATCCTGCAGCCGTTGTGATGGTCCTGGCCATGGGACATGAAGACTAGAAAACCCGCCTTCAACGCCAGACGGAGCGGCTCAAATCACGTGTTCCTCCTCACACTGCAAACTCAATAAAACCAACAACAATCACTTTCAAAGATGCCTCCTTGTGTTTGGATTGCACTGATTCATTCTTCTTGACTGTAAAACAGGGAACTGATCTCCTGTGCCACTGTGGGTCGTCAAAGGTCACGTCATTTTCTCATCGGTTGAAGGCAAATGAGCAATAATATGTACTATGACACACAGTTAACATCCTATGTATTATTATTTATACATATGTAGAGTAAACATGGTTAAATTAAAACATGACCCAATTCCATGCCAAATATTTAAAGTCTGAAATATGATTAAAATACACAAATCCCTCTGAATCACAGAAAACAAAAGTTTGCTGCAACGCCCAATCCTATATAATGAAACCAGATAATATGTAAAATATCTGATGTTTATGGCTAGCAGTCTCTGGAACATGTCAGATTTCATGAATAAAATTAAATCTGTGTTCTATTATTCGTGCAACTAAGGCCCTTACTTTTCACCATGTCCAAACACCGCTCCCATACAGACGCACTCCTCCTCCGCTTCCCGCTCTGTGGATCCTTGTGCGCTCCCAGCAACGTCCAATACACTCCTGACACGGGTCTTGAAAGTGGTTTCCTCATGGCAGTGAACACTTGATGGCAATCATGTTCTTCTTCGCCACGCCACACAGGTTCCCACAAGCATTGAGTCCATCTGTAAACTCTGATCCCATGTCCGCAGTCGTAAAGAACGATGTTAATTAAAGATCAGTATAATTAAAGGGCATGACGCACTGTACAGACTGACTCCAGAAGAAACCTCTATCTGTGGTGCTCTCTCCACAGGTGACACTAAATGTGACAGATTACAATGAGCTTCATGAGGTTCCTCAGAAACGGCAGATGAGGGTATTTTCATAGACTTGTTCCAGCATGGTCCTGGTGAACTTGTGAACAGCAGTATTCAAGTACAGGACAGAGCGTGTCCACAGCCTATGTTTTGGTCTCACTCTTGTGCGGGGGGTGCTGCTCATGGTGAAGCTGTCACAGTCGCTTGTTTGAACTATTCTCTTTGCTTTAGTGTGGCTCTCAGTCCCAATTCCAGCACTGTACAAATCTTCAGGCACTTCCTGGTGCACAAATTCATACAGTGGCTTTGCAAAACTAGGAAAACTGGGCAATAAAGTCTTTCAGTAGCAAAACATATGAAACACGAGGAAGAATTGCAAGAAGGTTATATGATGACCGCCTGTGACACATACACGATTCCGAAAGCCATTTCTTGTCCACCTTCACTCTGTGGAGGAATAAAATTTCTTACTTTTGTGAAGGAGAAACAGGTTCACCCCCAGAAATCAATTTCCTTTCTGACACGTTTGTCTAAAATAAAGCATTATTCCAAAGTTTTGAACTTATGTGTGAATGAGTTTCTTCAGTGCCTCGCCTCTAACTCATAAGATGAATCCAAGGCCACAATCTGTTTGCAGAAAACAGGACCATAAACTATAATCAAGATTATGAAAAATAAAGTACTCGTGTAGGAAATACATTACAATCTGTCACAGATTTTCTTTAATTTAAATAGTTTAATTAGCAACTAGGTGAAGGTTTGATTTAATTCCAGCTTATATCCTTATATTGCAAATAAATCTTGAAATTGCAGTGTCCCATTCATGGCCTTTCCCCAACCTCGTCACTCTCTAGTTACTGTAGTAGGAGAGAGGGCCTCCTGAATACCTCTTGAATGTAAGCCCTTTCAAGTCAATGAAACTATCAAACACACTCACTCAGCCAAATGTATTATTACACGGGGCTCATGAACAGAGGTCACGACTAGATTACAAATATACAAGAATTACAACTAAATATCCTAATAAGCATGGATTAGAGACCAATTAGCCAATTACCTCTAATGACACACTTAGAGGCCGATGAAGGCCCCAATGCTTGGGGAAAGCAGCACGCCTCTCTCTGCTGGGTGGCAGCTCAGCGGGCTCAGCTCAGCTTCCAACCCCACGGACTCGCAGGTAGAGCCCTGAAGAGTTGCAGAAAATAGTAAGAGACTTGGTGTGTAGTAGAAGGTTGATTCTTTATTCCGGCAGCTGCAGGGGAGCCTGACCTGAGAAGTATCCTCAGACAGTCTCAACAATTCTAAGTTACATTTCGTATTTTATGGGTTGTGTTCAAGGCAGAGAAGACAGTTATTTCTTTCTTGATTGGTGCAAACAAGCTTACTAAGCAAATTGTAAATAATTAACAAGAGACATTTAAACTACGTACTACATAGACTTTATGAATGAATAACCTCTTGGTCAAGGATGCCAACACAGCAAGTTTTGTTAAACAACAAGATGTAGTGAAACAACAGAATACAGAGCCTTAGAGATAAGATATCTATATTTGAAATGAGAGAAATAATCTATACTGTTTGAGGGAGGTTGTGTCAGCTTTAACCAGGTCCAAAGAGTAACAGAGAAACAGAGTCAGATTTAAACTCTAGGAATGTGAAATGTATCTAGAAATATTAAATTTAGTTCTAGAAATATACAATTTAGATCTTCAAGCCCCTAGTCACTGTAGTGAGGCTTCAGATCGCCAAGGGTCTACAACTACAATGAACTTGCTTACTACCAAGAATGGTACTATCTCGGGATCATCCCATTGCAAAGGAAAAAGACGCGGGACAAATTTGAAGACATCGCTGATCCCCAGCATTAGAACTACGTCTGTTGTTATTACCAACTAAGACATGAAGTCCGTGAAGAGGGCAGGTCACATATCTAGAATGACTGAATTCTCTCTATGGATTATGTATTTAAGGCTAAATTGCATTTCCCATTGCACTTTCTTTTCCAAACAAAACCCAAACCTGTTATATACACTCAAAATGTAATACAACATTGATCTGAATTAGTTTAAAGGACAGAACGAATGTGATGCACAGGCGGAGGTTTGGACCCGGTGCTTCTCATAGTATTTAATAAAACCTTTCAACCGACAATTTGTACACTGGTTATTTATAATTTTTTTAGGTAATCTTCTTAGCTGTGGTGTCAAATATATCCATGCAATTGCTAGTATTCATGAAATAGAGGTTTTATATGTAAAAAAGGATTTGTGATGATGTATAGTGCAGTTCACTGGCGTAGCTACACACATTTAGCCACTGGGGGAGGGTGTGCTGACGAAGTGAAGGGACTACAATGCCGAGGTGACACCGGGACGACGTAGTGACAAGACAGGCTGAGGAGGGGCGACTGAGTCCTGGGGCATGAGGCAACCCTGATTGTGCGACTGGCACATTCAGACACACCCAGAGGGAGCATATCAATTCTCATGAAACCATGACTTCTGGTTTTGTAACGGCATTTTGCATTTTCAATATTACACACTGACTTTGGCATAAATCAGCAGTTATTATATCATACTTTTGCACAACGCTACTATTCTGTAATAGTCTTAACAGATGCACAGATGCATTATGACACGTAGAACACTTTCAGTGATCAAAGTCATGGTGTGTTTTAAACAGTTCATGCTGAATAAAGGTCTAGATTTATTTTGGTACAGAAAGGTTTTCATGGCAATTTACAACATTCACAATAGGGAACGACCTGACATTCCTATCACAAGGTGCATTAAAAGGCTTCTCTACAGTAATTTGCTAAATATGTGCATGGTCAGCCTCGTTTTCACATCTATGTGTAGTGGAAAAGAGCTGAAACCATCTTTGAGTCATGAAATCGCTAACCATATGAGAAACAGTCTTTGTCTTCACAATGTAACAAAATAATGATATACAACTTAGCTATTTATCTGGTTTAAGTGCTTCACTTCACATTTTTAATAACATAGCTGTTTCTTGTTTTTCTAGTTTTCTAATGACACTCAATGGAAGATCACCTCTGTTTTGTCCATAAATGCAGGTATTTAGCTTCCTGTACAGGTCTTGCAGGAGTTTAATAATCTGCTGTATGAAAAACAAGAAACAAAAAAACAAAAAAATGCCCAATGTCAACGTTACATGTGCGTCTGTAACGCTTACAACTCTCTAAAAGGCACAAAACATCCCTTTTTGTTATATAAACATTAGGTTTTGTGTAACACTATTCAAAGAGTATGTCGGCAGTGCTGAGCCTGATGGGACGGCATTCCACACGCCTCCCACAGACATGTGCGTGTGTGCTGTAGAAATCACAAAATAATCTGCTCTCCCACTGGTTTTTCTACCCAACCCCTATCGTCCACGTGCAGGGAGCAGGCTGGGACCGGAGATTGGCGGTTAGTGACTTCTTGGCTTCAGAGAGCTCGGCAGACAGGTCTGAGACAGAATACATGACTGGGCGTGTGGAGATGCTGCCAGTGCTCCATGAATGGGCAAGAGTCGGGGTGAGGCACCGTGGACCTGTGAGATCTTCGATCCTCACAGGACTGTCGGACCCGTGGCAGAAACCGCCTGCTGTGGAGAAGCAGGGAGAGGAACTGATGGATCGGAGAAGGACGTCCTCTGAAAGGCCGCTCCCTAGGAGAGACAAGACAGATGTCAGCCACGACTCAAAATGCAGCTTTCACCTCATAAACTAAAGGGTACGTTTCACTCAGTCCTGTTCTAGGTTCACCTCTCTCCCCCTGACCGTAGATGGCTGTGAGGATGTGGTGCGCCTGCCTGCTCCCCGCCGCGGCCGCTTGCTGGTAATGATCCACGGCAGTGATGTGGCACTGCTGCACCCCGAAACCCGTCTCATAGCACTGCCCCAGATTGAACTGACTGTGGGAGTCCTGCAGTGAGGAGCACAGAGGCAGCTCAGGAAAAGCTGCCATTCACGAGGCACCACATACATATTTACAGTACACTACCATAACATGACACATTATAATGGATTGTCTAGTAGTACGGGGGGGGGGGGGGGAATTACAGTTAGGATTAGTCCCCATTAAACAGTCATTAACATTTCATTAAGGTTAGAATTGCATTTCTACCGATCTAACTGAATTGGGCGTAGACTCATACAGGCCCAGGTTGAAATGTTATTGTTGGTTAGGGCTGTTATAAGGGCTTCTACTGATTTACTAATGAAGTATAGCATCTTTAAGTCTACATTAAGAACTTACTGCACACATCCTATGTTTACCATGCAAATTAGAGTTAGAGTTGCAGAATTGCTATAGAAACAGAAAATGAATAATGAATCCACCCCTGACAGAAGCTCACCCCACTCTTTGCAGCCATTCGCAGGAACTTAACCGCATTTTTGCCGTCTCTGCAAGGCTCTCGAGAGAACAGTGCTCCGAGGTAAGCCTGGGCCTAGACAGATCAGAGAGAGACTTTCATTAGACCCTGGAAACAGACACAAGCTTCCTCTTATGCACAACTAGCAAGCTATTTATTTTATATCGATATACATCTTTTTTTAATTGTTTGGGTGTGTAATGCAAAACAATTAAGGTGCTTCCAACTAATGTGACAAAAGATATCAAAATATGTGGGAGATCATTTTGGAAAATACGAGTTAGAATGGCATCACATCTTTAAATCATTGTTTACACTTCTGCACTTCTTTATTCATTCCTAAATGTTAAATAATTTGGGCATTTTATAAAACAATTTTCAGAAATTTCAACCGCTGAGAAACTAAAAGGCAAACCTCTCTCAGCCCAGCACCAGCCGCCTCTTCCAGCAGTGCGATGGCTTTATGAGTGTCATCGGCATCTGGCTGTGCTTTGCTGTGCAGAAGGTACTTGGCGTATCTGAACTGAGCTCGGCTGTGTCCCGCAGCTGCAGCCTGCCTGTAATACAGAGCAGCCTGTGGCAATGCAGAGAGAAGAGCAGTTACACACTTCGTCAATCGCTCCTCCGCTGCGTTTCAGTTCATAGCTCCCAGAAAGGAGCAAATTCAATCCCGTCTTTGACTAAAGCTGCGTTTAAAGATGACCAAGTCTGAGAAAAGGACACGGTAGAGCGAATCACAACATTCATCGTTTTGTCTTTTTCTTAGTTTTGTTTTTAATGAATGTCGTTAAGATGGCTATTGTTATAAATAGATTTAACTGTGATTACAACCCATTTTAACACTCTGGCGATATGGTAATCGGAGAACAGCAGTTAAACAAACCTTTTCAATATCTCTCACGACTCCTCTTCCTGTCTCGTAGCAAACGCCAGCACTGAACTGGGCTTTGCTGTAGCCTTGATTTGCAGCAGCCAGGAAACACAAGAAAGCAGTCTGGTAGTCTCCTCTCTTGGCATTTTCCAAACCTGTGCAGCATGAATCCAGTTAACATAAAATACTGGCATATCTCGATTTGCACAGAAAGTGGAGAAACCATTACTTCCTTATTTTTGTTGATGCATCACTTATATAATGTATAAAAGCTGTAACAATAACAACAGTACGAGTCAAAACTTGCTTTCACTTTGTTGAGAAAAAGAAGTTCAATATCCAAATTGCATGATTCCAGCTCGACTCAGATTACTTGCGCTGACAGCATCTTACCAATTATGTTGAGGATGACAGGAACATTCGCATCTGTAACAGCCTTCAGGGTCTTCACAGCTCCTGTCAATTCCTCCTCTGGGGAGCAGGATGTCTACAGAAATCATAATTAAAACCCCATCATGCCAAGGAAGCATAACATTACTCTTGAAGCTAAAAAAACGATGAAGTATTGGCGATACACAAAGTTTACCTTTTTATTTTCTCTTAAGTTTTCAAAGACTCCAGTGTCTTCCAGATGTGAGATCTCCTCAAAACTGGGAGCATCTAAAACATGATACAAGTTGATAGTATTGTTTTTAAAGCTTAGTCATTTGTTTTGAGTGAAAGGATGCCACATTTGTTTTAAGAAGTAGATGTTTTATTGAAGAGTTTAAGCAAGTATCTGATCAGTAAGAATATACTAAATACATACTGTGGACAAATTCCTTACAGAAAGAGTTTTCTGTTCACTAGAAAGAATAATAATCCTAAATCGGACATTAATTAATGCCAGATATTGTTTAATCATTAAAAAACATTAAGAAGAATAAAGGAATGAAAGCTTTGTTTACTTTTGATTGCAACACTGCCGCTGATATTTTTAAGTAATTAATTAATTGATACTGATAAACAAGCAAAAAATAAACTGTTTATCTGGTAGTGTACAAGTCAGCGTAAAGGAAAGCTATATCCTGTGAATGCGATTCCTCACCTGGGCCTTTGCTGTCATGGCTGGGAGAGACTCGCTTGGAAAAAGAGGGAGAGGACTCTTCAGCTGACTGCTCACTCGAGTCATTGGAGCTGCTGCTCCGATCCTCTACACTTCTAAGGCAGCTGGCGTTCACACTTCTAGGCAGAACATCCCGACGCGATACTAAAAATGGAAACGGATATCAATTACAAATGCGAGAGAACTCTGGAACCAGAGACGACTGCGTGCCAGAAATATTTTTTTCTGCGGAGAAAGCAAGCTTAAGGATCCTGGTATAGTTATGTTCTGGGTCAGAATTATTTTGTGCGAACTCTGACCTACTCTGGGATAGTTGTCACATTAATAGTTTAGTAAAATTGATGTAGACAAGTGCACTGTGCCTCTAGGAGAATAATGACTTCTAGATTCACAGGGAGATTTAAGAATGACAGTAAAGTGTTTAGAAAAACATGTTTCCGTGCACTTACAGATCTCCACAAGCAGCCTGTAGCCACATCTGTGGATCTGTGCGCGATCTCTGTACTGGTTCTGCTCGCTGGGGCTGGAGAACTGGGAGTGAACTCGCTTGATGATCTGCAAAACCAGCACCGCGGCTGCACCCTGGAGATCAGGAAAGAAACACACTTGGTTAAAAAAAACTGAGTCGGTACATTTTTAAGGTGCGTTGGTCAGGGCCATGAAGGGCAGCAATTTGAGGTTGTTGGTTTAAATTCTCTCAATATGGATTTAGTTCTTGTTTGAGCCACAAAAAGGATTCTTTGAATCGGAGGAGGCACAGAAACAAGTTAAAAGCCAATTAAAGATGCTCACCCAGCCCACAGCTTCCAGAGCAGTGTAGCGTGGCAGTCCAGGAGAGTAATGGTGGAAAGTCCTCTCCTGTCGCTGTCTGTCTCCTTTCTCTCCTCTCTGCGAGCTGCAGAAACAGAGAGTCTTATCGCAGGAACACGAGGCCCTCAGCACTGAGCAGGAATCGTTCAGCCACTCAACACTTTTCAAGACGGAAAAATGTAGACTTTAATCGCTTCAGTGTCGTACCTGCCCTCGGGCGGATGGAGGTTGGAGGACAGCAGCGAGGAGGAGCTGAGCACATCATCCTCCACATGGTGTCCCTGCGAGAGGCGCAGTGGGGAGCTCGTATAGCAGCGGTTCAGAACTACAGAGTGACGGGGAAAAAGGTCAGTGGCACTAAAACCCACAGATCAAACCGCTGAATCCACTTCAGGACCACTCTCTCCCGACCTGCTCCTCGCGGGTCACTTGGTCTCTGCTCGGCTCTGGATACACAAGGCTAAGATTGCAGCGTTACTGTAGAAAGATTGAGTATCAGCTGGTGTTTCTGAAGCCTTGTTGCATGTAACTGTTCATGTAGTTAATGTGGTACATGGTGCTGGGGAGCACTTACATATTACAGAGCCCAGATTCCAGATGAATCTTTCTAGACATCATTTAAAATAGTTTCTAATCTGGTTGAAGGGCATGGGATTAGTTACTGAAACACCAAATTGATATTGAAATATAAGAAAATGCTACTAATCAAGCCATTTTGGAAATATGAATATCATGAAAATATCGTGCATTTTCTAATATACATTTAAATGACTAATTAATATGGTTTACATGCGTACTTTTATAATTATTATGCTTGGCAGGCCTGTGCTTTTAAAAGAGGTTTTAATGAATGGCTATTTCCTACAGCAGTGTTTCTCAAACCTGTCCTGGAGGACCACCTACCCTGCTGGTTTTTGTTCCAACCGAGCTCTCAATAACTTAATTGAACGCTTAATTGAAGTAATTTAATTAAATTTGACTATTAAAATTGTGTAACTGATAAAAAGTTGGTTCCTTAATATTTTCCTCAAACAATTTTATACTTAACTTAAAACCCCTACTGTTAAAAATAATTAAAAGGCTCTAATTAGTACATTATTTGTTCTCTTAAGGGTTCAATTAAGTAATTGAGAGCTTGGTTGGAACAAAAACCAGCAGGGTAGGTGGTACTCAAGGACAGGTTTGAGAAACACTGTCCTACAGCATTCAAATCTGTTTCAGTTTGTGAAATACATATGATGCAATATTAATTATGCAACTGGTTTCTTACATGCTGGTAACTAAGCTAGCTGACTCGGGTCAGACTTTCCAGAACTCAAAACGCATTTGATACGTATGTTATTATTAGTTTTCTACGACGTTTGTGGTTAAGAGTAGTGATGTACAGTTGGAAACATTTGTCTCGTTATTGTAGCGCAGATGTCCGCAGTTCTGCGCAGATCTGCAGAATCGCACCGATTCTATTGGTGGAGCCGCGCAGATGTGCGCAGATCCGCGGAAATCTGCGCTAAATGAAACATTAGTGTACACTGTACAGTCGCTGTCAATGTATTTAGTGCAGCAAACTAGTATGTGTCACAATAAACACCGATAAAGTACATTTAGACTATTTTAGTTTTACCAACAACATGAACACATCTTGAAAATCGACATGTGCAAAGTTCAGGTTTACGGAACAGGCGACTATTTATAAATGCAAAGTCTTTAAATCAAGTTGCATTTTTAAAATATGATTCATTTACAGCCGCTTACCTCTCCCCACAAAGCCGTGTATTCTCCACATGTCCCGCTGCCTTTATATCTCATGGACACATAGTGATTTAAGATGAAGAAAATCAAAATGGACCGAAGAGGACCCTGGACCGGGCTCTGGGATTACATCAGAGACGGGAAGCCCCGCCGGCGAGCAGCGACCGGACCTCAGTGTCACGGGTTTCTCCGCCAGGCGACCAGGAAGTGTAAGAGCCAAAGACAAGACTCAACCTTGAGCCACAATGGCGGCCTCCATCGCAGTTTCTATTTAGAGCCAATTCAAACAGGCGTACCATAGAGTTCTCAATAATACATCCAGTGGAAGGTAAGTCACCACTGCCACCTAGCAGGCTAAGACATTGTGCACAACACCTTGAAAATGCCACAACAAATTTCGGTAGGTTTACCGACCAACATGTCGGTAATTGTGTTAAGAATTGGTGTTCAGTTTGAAATGTTGTGTAAATCACTTAAAAAGGAGGCGCGGTTACCTATTTCTACCGACATCTGACTGGATTCATAAAGCTGTATATCAAGTTGTACACCGACTCATGCATGTGTTTGCACTCCAATTAACTCCTTTAATCTTGATACAGTGATACCCACACTCACAAAAATAAATCACTTAGTTGTTTTTATTTTACCTATAACAATTCAAACATGTACTTGGATATTAGGCCTACTACGCATTATACTTTACTTTGAATTACTGCAGATTTGCCTGGATGTACTTGTTCTATCAGTACTTGAACCAAGTAACTGGACGAGGCCTAATTGACTTCCTTATCAGCTAATCGTTAAAATAGCTTGTGCAGTGCATTGTTTTCTTGTGTCACTTCTATTAAACAATATCAAGTATTTGTGTTTGCTGAACATTAGATTTACTTTAATTTTACATTACTAGCAATTGATACCAAATATTGTACATGACTAAGAATTACTTGTAGAATGGATTTTTTGTACTTATTAAGTAGAGTAATTATATTTGTTAATTTAACAACAAAAAAGTATTATATATGTTTTTGAGTAACCAGGCAGAGTTCTCTCTCTTTTAAAAAAGAGACTCTCTTCTCTCCTCTCAGTAATCAGTCATCATGTATTTGGCCTGTCTTATTGGCATATTTACCCGTTTTATTTTACAGAGCTCGAATCTCATAACAGAGCCGTGCAGATTAATAAGAGCAGTCTGCGGGAACCCCTGTTATAGTTAGTCTTCCTCATAGACTTCTGCATATGCAAGTACCTTTTCAGCTCCTCTGTTTCATTAGCTAATGATCTCAGCGGTCTTCTCAAGTCTCTGGACTGAGAATGGCAAAAGCAGGAATGAAATGAGTTTTGCCACAGCAAGATTTTTCATCCGTCCATAATTGCATCCTCTTTCTCCTAATCTTCTCAAATTTAAGACACATCTCTGCTTAACAAGATTTGATGCGACATGCCAACCCCCTCCAGTCCGCCCACCCAATTATAAGCTTTAAAAGACAATTATGCACCGCTGTAGTGTCAGACCCTTCTGTTTGACGCTGGAATGCTGTTTCACAGTTGGCTGGTCAATTGGCACTGAGTGAGTCGAGTGTCGATTTGAATGGATCAAGCTTGAAATTTTGATTTTACATATTTGAATTATTTAGGTGCGAAGCTGAGAAATTGGGATGTATTAAAAAAACACTAACAATTAAAATCCCAAATCCCAAAATTAGACAACGTGGCCAATGCTAGTATTAGTAAGGGATACAAATGAAGTTAGACATGGTCTTACAGTACTTTAGATTGTTTAGAGAGCATTATTTTCAGTAGAAAAGCATATTATTTGTATTTCATTGAACTTAATTGTTAAAAATAGCATTACATTTTGGTCCAACATTAGGCTGAAGGTCTCCAATAAACGTAAGCTTTTGTTAATTGTAGGGCTGCTTTTCTACTGAATTAATTGGACTGGGTGTAAATTTGTATGGGCCCAAATTAAAATGTCATGAAATGTTGGCTTGGGCTGGGTTTCTGACTGTTAGGTCTTTAAATAAGTCAGGCAACCTGCAGATATAGTCCGTTGTGTATAGTGTCAAGTCTCTTAGTTTGGCACTGCAATACTGTAAAACAGTGCATCAGAGGCAAATACATATTTATACCTGTATTATGTGAAATAATAAAACATGAGAATTTGGCAATGTTAAATCTTAATTAGGGATAAGGACTTGGTATTTAAGGTTGATTTGGTCTTGCAAGTTACTTTTAGATTGATTTTAAAAAATAGTAAAATCTTGAACAACAATTATGTTGGTCATCAAATTAGGTTTATAATTTAATCCAGCATTTTGCATTTAAATGAATGTAAGTTTTAAAATAGATCTGTACATTTTTGGTCAAGGCCAGGCTTAGGGTTTAGAGTCCCCAGTAAATGTGGACTTTTGTTAAGATTGGATTCGCTTTTCTACTGTCTTATCTCAATTGGGGGTAGATTTATACGAGCTTAGTGTGCAATTTCAGTGTTTAAGGTAATGGCATAATAAGTTAATAACTGGTTCCTCTCTATTTTAATAGAAAATAATAAAGTTATGATCACATCTAGTTGTTCCCAAGAGAACTCTAAACAAACACTAAAAGATTTGGGGTTTATGTCAGTTAATTAACCCCATGCTGATGCTGGTCTTATTTTGGCTTAGAATCCTTACATATTTGAAAAACATGCTGCGTTACTGATCCGGGTGAGAGAATTGTATTTGTGCGCACCATTCGGAGATGAATATATTATATGCCGTGATTTACCAAGTAAGAAAGCCACATACGTAAGCCCTGGGCTATTCCAGGCACTTGGAGATCTACAGCTTAAATGACCATTTCTGTTTATTGCAGTATCGTTTGGGCAGGAGAGCACAGACATGTAAGTGATGTCTAAAGCTGGAAAGTTTCGTCTCTGGTGGGGAGATGACTTTCAGAACTCTGGGGACAGTGGAGGACATTGGGAAAGTAAGAATCAACCATATTTTAAACTTCAGGAAAACCCCAAAACACAAACTGATATTTTTAAGCATAGCGCATTAATGGATTTGAATTCATAGGGATGTGCAGTGGTCCATTAGAGATCTTTTTATGTACAACATTGTTTGAATTAACATGTGAATGCATGCTTTATTCTTCTTCAGCAAGTATTTGGAAGTACTCTTGTTGGAAAATCTTTACTGGGACACAAGTTACTGGAAGAGGAGCCCAAATGAAAATGAAAATGTGTTGTTGGGCGTTCCAAGAATCAGACAAGTTAAAGTGATGAATACCTCCTGTTCTGGGCACGGGACATTTGCATCAGAAGTACCATGCTGTGATTATTTCTCATTACTTGCGGAAGACGAGGCATCGTTTGGACCAATGAATAGCACAGCGTGAGAATTATTTCAAGTGTCTACACCTGCCATTTGAAACGTATCTTAATTCATTTTCATAAATATTAATTAAATTATATGTATGTATCAGTTATATTTGTCAGATGCTGTTTACAGTTTGTCTGAGGTCTGTTCAATCAGCTGGAATCTTCACATTTGGAATCAGTTTTATTAGGAATATTTTAGTAATTGATATACCTAATTAAAAAATAATATGGATGGATGAACCTTACCAAGAAAATCAATGTTCAGTGATATACAGACTTGGAATGCAGTTACCTGTATTTTATTTATTTTCCTTTACAAACTATACTGACGAAAAGTGTGTTATTTAACCTCTTTGATATACTTTTCTTTTTCAAACCCTCCTAGATGCATATATTCTCCTTCGAATTTGCTCATGAACATCCGCAGGGGATTGGTGTCTACCTACAGTGGTGGAGGATTTCACGGGGATCTAGTTAAAACAGAGGAGAAGAGTGCAGACAGGATCAGATCTCGCAGGAACGACCAGTGTCTGACGAGAGGAAGCAGAGCTGTCTTTATTGACTTCTCTTGTTTACAACAGCAATGTTAACCTCTTCTGTGTGGTCAGGCACGTATTCCCCCTCAGTTGCAACGACTCTTTTTATCCATACTAGATAACCTCTCAGCTTATTTATTTATTATTACTTTATTATTTATCACCTAGCATATTCAAATGTTAAACAGCTGTTCTGTGAATCAGCTTACAGATATAATAGTGTAATTGGAATGTGAAGAGAAAGCAGTCAGACGACTCCTCTGAAAGCCAGCAGCTCCATTGGCTTTATTAAAGGACTTGCATCCAACAGGGGGGCAATGTCAACTTCTATCTTCTTAGTCTGCAGTGAGGCTTGAAAATGAGCATTTTAACATTAACTCCCAGCGTAGAACACCATGGGTTGCTTCATTATTCTGAAAAGTCTACATTCAATTCTTCTTCACAACAACTGCTAAACGTTGTAGACTGCAGGGCTCCTGTTTTATTCGGAAGGCGAGGACAGCATTTGTGATGTGTTATAGAGGGTGTTTTTTAAGGTTAGTGGTGGAACTTCCTGCCACTGGAGGCATATTATCATCTTGGCAGTTTTACTGTCTTCATCTTCTGTCTCCATTGTGGATTACTTCCTTGCACGATGCAAGGTTGTATTCTGCCTTTTCATTGTATTTTTTGGACTCCAGGATTGTGTGGACACAATCTCCTGTTTAGAGCAGCTGCCCTGCTTGACATTCTGCTGAAGAATCCACTTCCACTTCCTGGTTTCTGGCGGACTCAGTATAATGACATGATTGCTATCAGTGTTTTTGTTTGCTGGGTCAAGGTAGGCATGGAATGAATAAGGGTTACATGTTCCTGTTTGAAAGGATTGTGAAAATGAATGTTGAATGTAAAATGACCTTTTATAATGAATAAGTTGAGCTTCACTTAATATTTTATTGGTGTTTACCAGCACAAGTATACATAATAACATGTAGTCATATTAGCAGTTAAATGTAAATTACAAATTTTTACAAAAAATAATTGCTAACATATCCTTTTGTGTTCTCTTTCAGATTTTCACATTTATAAACTTTAACAAGACCATGAATGAATGGATATTTTTCAGTGTTTTCTTTGCTTATGCCCAGTTGGCAGACTTCCTCATTGGCTCCCAGGTGGACGGTTTTTCAACTTTTAAAAACTGTGTGTATGTACAGAGTTACTTCTGATAAGCTCCAGACTTCCATTTAACTCGTGTATTGAATAATGAAAGCTGGTTTTATGCAGTGAGATAATTGTGTGACTGCAGCACAAGAGACGTGCTGTGCACAACACTAAAAGTGTGAAGAGTATTTTAACATTTTGTGGTACGTAATATTCCTTAGGCTTATTTTTTGCTTCTAATGATCGTGGTAATTGGGGTTGAAAGACATTTTTTATTATGGCCTATATCATAAAAAATTGAAAATGCCTGTAAAAACCCAACCTTTTAAATTATGTATCTTATGGATAAGATAGAAACATATATTTGTCTGTTCTTTTTCAGCTTTAGCCAGTTTCAAATTATTCTTGGGGATATTAACTTTAAAGAGATTAAGCACAAAAAACTGATTCTTGGGCCCATTTATTTGATCACATTTATTTTTTTATTTTTCTTTATTTTTTTGCTAATTTCCTTTGAGATGTCCAGCAAATATTCTTATTTATATATATATATATATATATATATATATATATATATATATATATATATATATATATATATATATATAACTTATATAAAAAGAGGTTGTTTAAATCTGCAACATGTTCATCTAGGCAATAGGCCAAAGCACTTAAGTTTGCTCTTTGCACAAATAGATTGCTTTGTTGGCACTGAAATCTGCAGGTTTTGAGATATGACAAGACTCTTTGACATAAATGCAATACCTACTATTAATGGCTACATCATTTTGATGTTAATGTATTTAAGTATTGACTGTTTTTATTCACACATGCTAATGTTATTATGGTCAATCTGTTTTTTAGTACTATTAAAATAATACAAATACCGGATATTCATTTTTGTTTTGCTGATAATGCATTGCATTCTGGTTCAGTTTGATCAAAAATTAACCTGAGGAAAAAACATCCATAACCAGTCAATATAATGTTTCTCGCACCCTTTTCTCTCTAGAACATGTTGTTCTGCCATTATTGAACCCTATACTGAAATGAAATTGGATCAGTCAAACCAGAATGCAGAGTTTGAAGTTATAGATTATATCAAGAATGTATGCCATTTTGTAATGAGCTAAGACCACAAAAAAAACAGTTCTATATCTTCTTTCATATAACCAAATGTTTAAACATTGTTTTAAAATGTCTACCCCACACTCTTGAAGAATGAAATAATGCATGTATTCTCCGAGCAAGTGATTTGAAAGCTTTTTTTTTAAGTTTCCAATCTTTTCCAATTTCAGGCCTTCCAAAAAGGTTTACTTAAACTAGATCTAAGGAAGGAAATGCAGGACACAATCACACACACAACACAGGAGATAGTGGAGGCCATCAGTCTGAAGTGAGCAAGTTATTTTACCTAGTTCTGTGCTTTAGATTTTTACAGGGATATTATGTATGTGATTAAAATTATCAGCAAATGTTCTGCTTTCAGAAAGTAATTCTTTTATGTTAATATGTCTGAAAAAAAATCTCAGACAATGTGAAGGACACTGAAAGATACTGATGGTAATGATTATTATTTTATAATCGGTTTAAAGAAGCTTGCCTAATCTGTAACATATGTTTTTTCCTGTCTTCATAATTGTACATCTATCAGCTTAGTTTGACTGCATTTCTGTGCTTGTGTTGAACATTTAAAATGTTTCTTGTGTAGACTGTCACCCTGGATAAGGTTATCTGCTAAGAAATAAAGAATAATCATTTTTGTGGCAAATGTTCTTTTTGTGTGTCAATGAATGAACATTGAATTCAATGTCAAAGTTTTTTAAACCCTAAAATTGACACAGTATCCTCTTTTGTTATTTCTGTTATTTACAGCAAAGCAAAATTAGCTGAAGAGTATTTCACAGTGTCTGATGCAAATCACAGCATAGAAATGACAATTGAGCAGGGAGGAGCACAGAGAAGGACTGTGAGGAAATGGAGGGTAGGAGCATGTTTTCAGTTTTTAAATACAAAGAGTATAATTAATTTGAGACTCAGTTTCTGCTTATTTTGGTATGGTTTTATCTTGTCTGAGAAACAGAATCCACAACGAAAGCAGCTCCTTTATACCTGGTCTACTGTGTCCTGGTTGTTGATTTATGGTATTCAGTTGCGGAATTATTTAATTTAATATTATCTTGGAGATGCAAATTTGCAGTACGTTTCAAGAATGGGGCTTGAGTGCTTTGTTCAACATTGAGGTGCTTTTTACTTTCTTATTAAATAAATAAATAAATCCAGGTAGTCTAGTTTTCAACCTTTAGTGAATGGAAAAAGGAAGTACCTTAAAACAAGGCTTAGACATCCAAAACCATAAGGGAGTGTTTAAATGTTTTGGTAATTCATAGAAAGAATCTTTCTATGTTGTTTTTACTATGCAGTGAAAACTTTTTAATGGTTATGGATACTGTCAACAGGAAAGACCACAAAACACAACACACTTTGTGGAAGTAATACCACCACAAAAAAAGTAAGATATGTGTATGTCACAATTCAATTCTTCTCTTCATGTTGTAGACTTATTATATGTCACACAGCATTGAAAGGATGCAGCCCAGTTATGTGGGGGTACATTTTATTAAAAACTTTTTTGTATTGAAAGTATTCACAAAACAGTATTCACCGAGAACAGGCAGCATTTTCTAAAAAAAAAAAAAAAAAAAAGATATTGGCTAAACCAGCAATATGCATTTTAAAAATCATGTATGCAATATTATATTTTTGTGTGTTTTCCTTACTTTGAAGGTTAGTGGAGTAGTTCTCAATTTTGGAAAGAAGCTCAACAAGTTTCTTATCAGAACAGATTCTGAAAAAGATCAATGAAAAAGATTGTGAGTTAGAAAACTGGCAATATATATTTAACACTGCAAATTAAAGGGCCACATGTTAATGTTTATAATGCAAAATATTTGATATAGTTACAAAAGCTTATTTAACAGTCTGCCCATTGGGTTTTCTACAGGACAATGATGATTCTTATAGAGCAGCTTTTGGATTAACTTTAAAGGATATTATGACAGTATATCTTGTTGAATTGCCTATAAGGCTAGCCTACTTTTAATTATTTTGTAATCCTTTGTCCTTTTCATTTTGCTCTTGATCATTTGGGTAGTCTGAAAAAAAAAAAGCTCTTCTGCATCTTGTTCCTAGGCAAAGGGTATGTGTTCTGGCCATGTGCTACGTTTAATTATCTGCTTTTCTTTATGTTTTGTAATGGATAGCCCTTCACAATTGAACATGTTTAAAATGCCTTCACTTCTGAGACAAACAATGACGACTATGGCGTTGAAAGCAAACCAAGTTGGGCAAGATTTGTAATAGTGTGGACTTGAGAAGTTGGTCCATTCCTGAGCTATGTAGTTTCTAGGCAATAGAATTTTGGAGGCTATAAAATAGAAACTTTATTTGACTTGTTTTTTTTCTTTCTTGTACTAGAGCCACAAAAATACAGGTTAATTTGTTTTTCTTGTTTGAATAGACTTTGTACACTTTTTAGAAAGCTAAATATGCTGTTTGGTTTGTGGGGAGGTATTTTACATTTAAATGTTTATGCATTATCTTTATGTAAACGTGAATGCACTGTAAAGTTCAACATATTAGAAATAGGCAAGAAACATTTTATACTAACTATTAGGCATTGTTGATGTTGAGTAGTGAAAAAGGAATGGCATTTCAAATCAAATAAAATCTCTTAGGAAGTGTTGCATCTTGGGAAATATCTGCAATTTCTATGATGACACATTTCAGACCTCTTCTTTAAACAAATAGTGGGAGTACTGTGGCTAACATAAAAGTGTTTTCACAGATTTCCTAAAACATGCAGGGAAATTGAAAGTACACTGCTTTAAAATTGCACAAAGGATAGTTTTTATGTTGTCCTCATGAGTAGCAGTGCTTTAACTTTACTGCGGATGGTAAAGACATGGCATTTCTGCGCTTAGTTAATGACTTTCTCCCTGCGCTCTTGTTCATCAACAAACGGGTTGCTGAGCAACACTCCCAAGCACACCACTGCCTCTGGCTGTAAGAAGAGTCTGTCTTTCATCCAGATTCAGTCCTCGGTTTGTATTGTTTCTAGAGGTCATCTTTGAAAGCTTGGTTCGCTCAGTGCCCAGTGGAATTTCAAGCCCTCTTCTATATATTTTTATTTGCGGGGTGGGGGTTGGGGTTGTTGTGAAGGCTCTGTCTAGTGCTCAAACAATATGTCCTGTTTGTCGCATTAAAAGTTTGATATTTGTGACTATGTGAAAAGCCTTAAGGATATTTATTTATAAATATTGATATAACCGGTTGGCTATGTGGTACTGTTTGTTAGCTCTACACACAACCTGAACCATTTTCCACTGAATGTCCTGAGTACAAATAGACCAAAGTAGGTGTTCTGCAACAAATTTACATTTAAACTCCCTTAGCTTAAAGTAGCTTAAGAAATCGAAGACAAAGTATGAAGAAACTACCTTAACGAACTCAATTCTGCTTTGTGTGGCTTGGGATGAAACACTCAGCTCTAATACACACTATAGCTAGAGACACTTTCGTAGTAAGTAGTCTAAGTTGTACAAATATGCCTGAATTTGTTTCTTAGTTCTTCACAAAAGAATAGTGGTATCTCAAAAATGCAACTGAACTTGCAGATTGGGAAATACTGCTCTGGGAAGGAAAATAAAGTTTTTCTTCCAACCTCCTCTGAGCCACTGTCTCTATCTTCCATGGCCAGTATGTATTCCCTGTGAAAACTATTGCGTGTGTTGAAGCTCAGAGCATTAGAGTGGGTATTGAATGCATTGTGTCAAAAGAAAGCATTAGTGGAGAGCCTTTAGTCTGGGGGATTCAGGAAAAAGCAGGCGGCCTTAATTCAACGACTGTTGGTGGAGAGAGACAAAGAATATAGAACTGACAGCAGTTGTGTGCTATAATCAGGTCCACACTTAATAGAGAGACTTATTAAAAAAATGACATTTAACGCACCAAAATCATTGTGATGTTGTTTTAAATCATTGTAAATCTGATTTCTTTCATTTCTATTATTATCAAACTTTATTTTGAAGCAGATAATCCCCTATACCTCAACTTGACACTGACATATTCGATTACCCTCTGAAAGAATCCTTTCCAAATCCGTGTGCATGGGCTATGGGGAATATTGTTACTCAGGGGGGAGAAAGTGTTCTTTTGGTTGGGGGAGAAGGAGAAAGCAGCCCTTTGAGTTAAAAGATCTGTGTGGCCCACTGCTTCCCTACACCCCCCTGCTTCACAATCGTACACTCACCCTAGCCAGTGAATAAGCTTAGACTGCTGTTAAAAAGCCTAGATGTAAATTAGGGAGCGGGGAGGCGGGGCTGGAGCTGCAGTGAGAGTTCCTGTGCGATGAGAGTGATGGATCCTGCGGCTCATTCATCTGCCCTTTCTGCTCTGTCTGGACACACTGTGCTACACTTGTAATGGCTACTGTGGAGGAGAGTCAAGAGCTGGAGTCTGGCTCCAACCAACCAGCCATTGAGGACGAGCAGACAGAGTTGGCATTGACTTCCAGCAGGGAGGAAGAGGCCCACAGCGTCCAGGAGGAGGATGGGAGACCAGCCCTCGCTGACCCTGAGTGGATAGAAGAGAGATTCAGGATTGACAGGAAGAAACTGGAAACTATGTTGCACTGTAAGTGAAATGGAATAAAACGACATGGCACTGAAATGTGCTCCACACTTTGTAAGCCTAGGAGGGGTACAGACACTGTCCCACTGACAAACTTATGTTATCATTGACAGCAACTATCTTTCCTGCAGTTACTGAACTTGTTTAACAGTAATACAGAAGTCAGCACTTCTTTTGACGTAATCTTATTGTGGTAAAAGAGAAGTGTTACAAAAATCTATACCTATATTCATGACAAATGTGTGAAATTCAATTTTAACTGCATTTAAGTTGGGCCAATGCCTACTTTTTTCACTAAAATTAGCTTGGCCTGCTGATAGAATAGAATAGTTAAAAATATATACCATGGACATTTTCCACTGCTCAGAATAGATCAAAGTTTTTAAATGCAAAATGTGTCCACGTCAGTGTGGCTGCCACAAAAACATTTCTCTAGTTCTTAGCATTGCATTGAAAACTGTGCTTTTTTCGGCTTTCCTCTTTTTTGTGTGGAGGTATCGGATCCCTCTGTCTCCACTTGTTTTCACTACCCCCACGCTGCTCTCCCATTCCTCAGATGGCAGCCGTGTAACCTATAGCGATTGGAGCTAAAAAAGACAAAACAAAAAACCCCAGAAAGGACAGGTCTTGCTTGTAAATGTGTTGGAAGTTTAAATTATTTTGGTTCTAAAACTGTAAGGCCTGGTTTCACAGACCCAGTAGACTACCCTACATTATTTTAGATTAGTGCTAATCAAGGTCTGTTTAACCAGCTGTAAAAGTATTGCTGAGTACAGATACATCACAGTAGTGCTCCCTATACAGTTAATCTGAATTCTGCTCTATTATTTCTAAATGTTATGCATAAATAAGTGGTTTCTCTTTATTTCAAAGAGATGGTGACAATAACATATTGAAATCTTCAGTTTCCTATAATAGCGTACTGTGGTTATGTATCACAATGAATTGTTGGAATTGGATATTTGTACATTGCCCTGTTACAATAAGCAATTTGCTCTCACTGCTGTAAACTGTACTTGCTTACACAGTTAATTGGCCTTGCTCAAGGCAAACATCTGCTTTTGAATATATTTGATACAGTAGCTAGATCCAAGGTTAGTGAGTTATAAAGCTTCCATCATTAGGATAATGAGATTTCTTGTAAGCATTCCTCTTATAGAGAGTGTAGATGCAATAACACTATTCTCGTGACTGCATACTGCTGGATAGTTCAATACATCATGTTACATAATATCTTGTTCGTATTAAACTATCTATTTCTCAGATTGGTGCAGGCATGGGTTAGCAACAGTAATGAAGGTTTAAAAAAACAATGCAAGTGACTTAAGACTTAATGAACAACTGTAAATTGTGGCAAATGTAAAATTGTATGTTTTACACATATTTCTCAAATCCAAAATGTAGCTTTATCCAAAACTTTAGCGTTCTATCTTTTTTATACTTTTTTCCCTCTGGGGTGTGCTGTCTATAATGCGATGGCGAAAAGTTTCTATTGGGTTCAGTTGGTGGTGTGATTTTGAGTTGTGGTGTGTCTTCTCTCGGGGAAAATCTCTGCTTCCTCAGGTCAGCGGAGAGATATTGGAGTTCTCACCAAATCTCACACTTGCTAATTAGCTCTCCTCAAACTTCACGCAGACATTTACACCTGCCAGTACCCGAGGGAGCAGAACCTAAAGCAACTGACACATGATCTTGAAATAAGTTTTATAACCTTCAGAAACTTTTCACAGTTCAGAAATATATTTATTTTATATAACAGGGAAAACGTGTATACAATGCCCATCTCCTTTTAGCACTAATAAAGTATTGCATTCTCTCCTTCTATAGCCCCAGACAATGAAAATAGTACAACCGGTGAAGAATTCTTTCAAAAGGTAAGAGAATATGTGGGAGAACAAATATTGCTAGAACCTGTTAATGTATTCCACTGCAGGATTGTCTAACATTTTATTCAGCCCGCTAGAACAGGCATTAGCAAATAATGGGTTTTTACGAAAGGATGTAATTTCCTTCCTTTGGTTTCAGTACTCTTGTTAAAATCTTTTCACTTCTCCATCACAATGGATTTTCACAGGTGATGATGGAGACAAATACACAGATTAAATGGCCTTCCAAGCTGAAGATCGGGGCGAAATCAAAGAAAGGTGAGAAGCCATAAACCTGTTCTGTAAGATCCTGATTGGGACATGACTGACGTGAAAAGCCCTTCCTCTTGAGGGTATTGTGTAATTCTGATTCCTTTGTCATTTAAGTATTAATATATATAAAAATGTTAGAGCTGTTTTCACAGAGAACTGTCATTAGTACTTTTGTAATTGTCTTCCTTTAACAGATCCACATGTGAAGGTGGAAGGGAAGAGAAACAATGTCCTGGAGGCCAAGAAGAAGATATTAGATATTTTGGAAACAAAGGTGATTCTGGATTACAGGGCGTAATACTTTATTTTACTTAAACCTGGGAAAGCACCAGGTAGTTGCCAAAGCTCAAAAAGCATGTGGACGTTTGTTTTTGTTGTTATCTTGAAATGTCTAAGGCAAACAGACAGACAAATCTCACTCTACCTGACAACAGCAATAGATTTTGTTCTTGGGTGAGTCCGAGACAGACTTCTAGGCTTTTTCCAGTCTCCTGGAAAGAGAAATACACCTCTTGTTAATATGACTAGAGGTGAAAATCATATGTGAGCTGTTTTGCTTTTGTGTCCAGGTGAATAAAGTGACTCTAAAGATGGATGTGGCCTACACCGAGCATTCCCATGTGATCGGGAAAGGAGGCGGCAATATTAAAAAGGTCATGGAGGAGACCCTCTGCCACATCCACTTCCCCGACTCCAACCGCAACAGTGTCAACGTGGAGAAGAGCAACCAGGTACTGCAACGCTGGCAGAGACCGGATTTCAGCTCTTCTTTCTAATATGATTAATAGTTAATTATATTCCCAGTTGATGTTGAGTTTACTCCTGGTGTTCTGTAATAAACCAATTTATTTCTGAAGATAACTTGACAGCAGGGGTTATAACTGACAAGCGATCCCAATAGACAGCCATATTGTACTGTCTAGACGGAGGCGCATAACTCACGAACGCATCGCTGAAAAACACTCGCATGATGTTAATTTTATTCATTTAATTTAGGGGTCACACTTTAAAATCCGGGGGCGTAATTCCTCATGAATAAATACATGAATACCACACGATTAACACATGAATATGTCATGCACTTCATCTGAGTTCTGAGTGGAAATCAAAAAGCAAAAGAAGAAAAAGTGACACACCTTTATGTATTCCTGGTTTTATTGTCTAGGTGTCAATAGCTGGGCCTGTGTGTGGTGTGGAATCTGCCCGGAGAAAAATAAGGGTGAGCATTATACTGCATATGATGTACTACCACAGGGATGTCTTGTGTTTGAATTTGTATTTATTTATGTATATGGGTTTGACAGGTTTGTTTCCAGCTATACCCTCCCTCTTCGGAAAAGTATTTTAACACCTATGTTAGAATATTTTTGTGAAACTCACCTTCTATCTAACATGGCACAAATGGCTTTGGCCCTTTCCATCAGTTTAACCGTTGCAAACCTGTTTTTCCAGGAATTACAGCCTCTGGTTCTGAGCTTTGACCTGCCTGTGGGGATTGTCCCACAGACTTTACCCGACCTCAACTCGCCACTCATTCAACAAGTAGCCCAGACCTTTAATGTCACCGTCACCTTCCAACAGCAACCGAAGATCTACACCACAACCTGCACAGTAAGGGGCCTGCAGGGCAGCTGCGCCTCTGTCAAGGTACTCATCCTGCCGCGCTGGAGATTCTCAATCATGCGTTCATATCTGAACTGCGTTCCCCCATGTGGTTTGATTGACGGAGTCCATTCCACACTTCATTGTATGTGATGTGCCGTGATCTGAGCCTTGCCACTTCAGAGAGAGCAAAGATTCAATGGTGGATGTAATGTGGATTTAAAATGCTTGGGGACCCTGCAGGATGAAGAGCACTCTATGTGTGTGAAGTGTTTGGATCTTGGTTGTTGCTGCTCCCTGACCCTTGTTCTTCCTTCCCTCCTGACAGAAAGCCATGTCTGTGCTTGTTGAGATACTGGTTGGTGTGGAGACTAGTGTCACTGTGAGCACACAGCTCAACATTAGCTCCCAGCAGCACCTCTTTCTCATCGGCCAGAATGGAGCCAACTTCATCAACATAATGCAGGCGACCCAGACTCAAATCGTGCTGCCAGACTTAAACTCCCCACAGAGCCGCGCCACCCTACTGATACAGGGCACCACCGACGCTGTGTGTCTGGCCAAACAGCAGCTACTGGTGCATACCCATTCGACTACTACACACCAGCTCTGCTTCACCGTTTTTAACTTAAAGCCACACACTTCATCTTTCTGCATTGCTAACAGAGCAGAACTAGCTGAAGCGATGTGATTTTGCAGTTCTTTTGTAGAGTGTTATTTGATTGTGCTGTGTATTTGAATGTATGTTTTACAAAAGCATGCCTTATATATTCCTAATAAGGGATGGCCATTGTACTTTTTATATATTTGAAGATACAATGATATTAGCATTTTAAAGTTAATATTCAATGTTTCATCAAGTGTGTTAAAAATATTCCTACATTCCTTCATTCAGTATTTTTGGAAGGGTACTGGAGTGTAAGTTGGGATAATTGGAATTCACTGGTAGCTTGAGATATTATTTATCAATTACCAAAAGGTTTACTAAATGTGATGCTAGACGTAGGGCTCAAGATTATAGGATATTCTGTGTATCCCTTCCTACATCTTGTTAACCTTGCTTCCTGGTCTGCAGGATTGTCTGCCTGTCTGCTTGATGTTTGACATGAAGGAGGATGGCGTGGAAGTGGAGCCACGCAAGCTCAGCCAGATGATGCACAACCTTGGGGTCTTCATCAGTGTCAAGCCCAGAGTGAAGCAGACGGCCAAGGTTTCTGGTCATCCCTATCGCTCACACACGTTGACATTCAGGTTCCATCAGGAGTTCGAGCCCTACCTTTGCAGGACCCCTTCTTAAACTGTGATATTTGCAGAAGAATCTAGCAGCACTAAATCAGTTTACTGTTTCTCCTAAAAAAACATGAATAAACCATAACAGAAGACATAAAAATTGTACAAAGTGTATTTCTACTGTCTAGGAGACTGTGGAGCCAAAACAATATACCAAAGTAAAAGTACACCAAATTAATTGTTAGAGTGTTGTATAATTTACCTTACCACACCTGCAACTACTAATTATAATAAGATTGGACATTAGATATTATTAATAATTACTACACAACCAATACCCAAACCTTTTAAATATAGACTGGTAGCTTTAAAAACAACAACAACAACAACAACAATATAAAAAAAAATATATATAGCTTAATTTGAAACCTGAACAAACTAAAATGATGGGCAGAATTGTTATTCTCAATGTGGTGGATTGTTTTTCAAAATCCTGTACATTTCTTTAAATCAAAATATTGTTTTCTTCTCCATTCGCTAGTCTGTAGTAGTGAAGACCTTGGAAAGGAATGCGGCTAACTTGTATGAAACCAGAAGATTGCTTTTGGGCCTAGAAACCAGCGAGGTCCCCACGACAGTAAAGCCGACCCCTGATGTTCCCTTGACAAATAGCCTTACGAATTACTGGCTCAATCTGATCGCACAACAGCTCGGCCTCTTTGACGCAGGTAGGTTTGAAATGTAGGTCTGAATCTTCCATAGAAACCTGTTCTCACATTGTAATAATCATTACTGACAGCAATATCCATGATACCTTTCCATTTATCTGCTTTTCATACAAATTGTATGAGTGTAAACTGCCAACACCAATATCAAATTGACAATGTACATAATTCTCCATTTGAGCATACCCTATTCATTGTCTTGTTTACACGCTAACTGATAGACTGAAATCAGCTGCCAAATTGCCTTGCACAAAACATGTGGTTATTGGTTTTGTTTCCCCAGGAGCGGTTGTGACTCCTGAAGCAGTAGTCAGTGCTCTGTTACAGGTGAAATCCAGGCCTTCACCTCCTCCAGGTCTCGGCCTTCAGCACGAAGAGAGCAGGGGAGCCCTGAAGGGAAACGAGAACAAATTGTGGGAAAAAGTACGCAAGGCAAAAGCTAGCTTAATCAGGTTTCCTTTTGTGCCCTCCCAAGTGCATTGATTCAGTGATTTGCTGAGTTGATACCTTTTGTTTTTGTTTGACCGTAACTGATCTTACCTACAGGTTTTCCAATTAAGCAGGCTTCTGCAGGACATTTTATTGAATAGCAAGGCACATATGTTCACCTTCTGGTTTTAAAGCTGAAGACATATTTAGGAGTTACACTGTTCCTGCTTAAGATTTCAGGAACCGAACTTCGACAGAGCTCTTCTGGGAGTGAAAAGCCCAGAACGGAGAGTTCAGAACCCGAGGAACAAGCAGACGGTCTGACCTGGAGAAGCAGCCAGTTGGAAATCCACAAAGACCATAACCAAGGCGAAGGTGAATCGGCCACTTGCCAGGCAGCTGGAGTGCAGAAATTCATCCAGTCGTAAGTCCGCCATCGATGGTGTGAAATCTTTCTTTCAGTTTCGGCTTTGAAACCATAACAAGCTTTATACACTGAACAAACTTTCAGTCCGTGCATTGTCAGGGACTTGACCTGATGGCATGACCTTAAAAAGCTGCAATCAGACAGAAGTGGATCATTTCTGCTTTGACCTGAAATCACTTGTACTGCAGATTGTTAAAATGATTATATGTGAAGAGGCCTGCAAGTTATGTGGGCTGGGGACATTTATTTATTTATTTGAACCCTCTTTTCCAAGTTTACTCAATAAAAGTTACATGGTGTTGAAATGAGTGCGGTTGTTTTTCCACAAAAGATATAGGAATAATGTAATCAGTAATAAAGTGATTCCAAAATACAATGTAAGACACAACCGCTTCAGCACACAGAATTACAATACATATATTTAAATAGGCAGCATGTAATAAATGTAGGAATTAAACTAAGGTTGAATGTAATTTAACCTCAGCACCTGTATTATTAACTTTGGGACCTGAAACAGATTTGAACCCATAGTTCATGAGTTTAGTTTGTGAATACATAAATAATTTATTTACTCCCTCCACAAGGATCATCATTTATTCTCTTTTTCAGGTTGTTTAAAGGTGATGCGGACAGTGACAATGCAGAGATAATAAGCAATCTGAAAACAGACAACTTGCAGAATCTGAATGAGGTATGGCAAACCTTTTTACAATTAGAGTAGATTACCATGGAATGCTAATAGAATGTTTTTGTGGCCTACTAGAATGTCTCATTAGGAATAAGCTCTTATGTACCACCGTATTCATAATTTGATAATAATCTTTGATAATTTGACTGAATTTAAACAATTCTCATCTTTCCAAACCAATTCCCCACAATGAGGCGCATTGCATGTTTACCTTTGTAAGTGGATGTCAGAATTAGAGACTCTCATTGAGGAGGAAATAACTTTTTGATGACTTACTCTTTCTTGGTTTTAGGATTATGATTATGAAAA
The DNA here is from genome assembly GCF_036373705.1 of Amia ocellicauda. Lineage (NCBI taxonomy): Eukaryota > Metazoa > Chordata > Actinopteri > Amiiformes > Amiidae > Amia > Amia ocellicauda. The sequence goes on from NC_089860.1 coordinate 16,569,799, forward strand.
GAAGAAACTTTTAGCGACAAGGGGTAAGTATATTCTTGACAGCTCTTTAAATCGTAATTTCTGAAGGCACAGTGTCTGTTTGGAGCTGTTTGGAAGAATTAATTGTATTTGAGTTACATTTGGGTTGGTGTGAGGGATGGAGCGAAATCATTACCAAGATAATACAGTAATTAGGGTTTAGCACTCTGCTAATACATGCAACAAATAGCTTGCATATGCAACAAATTAAAACCCTCAACGCACCAATCTCTAAAGCAAAGACCAAAAGTGACACTCAAATGTACATCTATGAGTGGTGGCAAGGGAAATGGGGCATAACATCAATATAGTATTCTGTTAAATACAGTTTTCAATTGTGTATTTTATTAACTATAAACTGAACTGCATCATATTTTATATTTAAAAAAAAAACATCAATCATGTTTTATACATAGCTGTAAACTTGTCTAATTCAACCCTAAGCTTAAACTAATCACTTCTCAAAGCTCAAATGAATCTTACACTAAAACAAAGCTAAATGTCAGTAAGTATTTCTCTAGACCATCTCTACAAGACTCCCAACATGTTTAAAGACTATTCAAATGGTTGAGCTCTGCATGCTCAATATGATGGTTTAATTTAAATGTACTAATCTAAACTACTTTTTTTTAATAACAGCTGTTTCTACATGAGCAAGAGTCCATTAGATTAAAGCACTCCGCAATCAACGCTTACTTCACTGGTGTATTCATCTTTATAGCAGTGCTGTAATTAAAAATTAAACTTTTATATTTTTAAATAAATAAAGATTAAACTCTGTTAATAAGCAGTTGCATGACAACATACAAGTGGTTTGCCAGTCCCTGGAGCAGGCTTCTTCAAACCTCATGACAGAGAGAGGCTTATTTAAGTATCGTGTCAAACTGGGGAATCGCACAACTGATAAAGTGCTTAACTTGCTCTCAGTAAATAGGATGGACTAGGCAGGTTTTCCAACAGACTCAGAGATTAAATTCTTATCTGCCTTATGTAATTAAAAAAATGTATATCTGCATTCTTAAGTCAAAAAGCCTTTACATGAAAGTAATTTTCTTTCAGTTTCGCACCGGATTAGGAATTAGCCATCTGAACACAGCGGGCGCCTCTTGATCATTGATGGCTTTGTTGAGGCAGACTGTGTGTTGCAATTGTGTGTGCGTGTGTGTCAGTCAGTGTGTATCTCTGAGTGTGTGTGTGTCAATCAGTGTGTATCTCTGAGTGCGTGTGTGTTTTTCAGCCATGCAGAAGAAGCCGGTGGTGACGGAGGTGCGGACACCCACAGACACCTGGAGTGGCCTGGGCTTCTCCAAGTCCATGCCTGCCGAGGCAGTGAAGGAGCTGCGTGCTGTCAGTCGACGAAACTACAAGTCGTACCTCAGCAACAACAACAGCCAGGTAACCAGGGCAGCACGGCCCCCAGCCGTCCGTGCGGGGGAAATACAAAGCACACGGCCGCTCTGGCTTACAATATCACAGAATAACAATGAATGAAACCACATTCAGTCTTCTCTCTGTTCGCCTGTTGAACCATATGGTGTCAGATGCAGTGGTGGAGAGTGCTGAATGGTTAGCGTGGCTGGGTGTGTGGCGGGGATTCAAATCCAATTACTTTTTGAGGTTTCAGATTAGGTGCAGACCAATCAATCATACCAGACACGTGGTACTTGTCTCAGTGATTGCTGGAAATGGTATGGTGACTGTACTATGAATAATATGAGCGATCAACTTTTTTAGGTTGACAGAATACATTAGCAGAGCCCTGTTGTGCTTAAAACACGTATACTTTGAGAAGAAAATCATACTTTGAGAAGAAAATCATTTGGTGATAAGCTTTCCTGTTTTTAGCCTATTTATTTGTTGTAGCCGTTATGTCCAACCTAACCAGTGCAATCAAAAATATTAAAAAGGGGGTTAAAGCCTAATTGTCTCGAACAAGTTTTGGCTTCTTATAGTCCCTCCGATCTCGAAACTGGGACCGTGGGGTTCAATCTTCCACACCGGCTTGTGACAGTTCCTCAGAACTAGTCAAGCACAGGGACAGGAAAAAAAGCCCCCTATGGCTGAAAACAAATTGCTTCAACCCTGCAGGTGAGAGGACACACTCAACTCAGTCTATAATCTGGTGGCACGTCTACATGTACTCGTTTCTCGCCTTCGAGATAACATAAACCAGATGCCTAGAAAGGATTTACTGCAGTAATCATGTTGTTGTCCTCTCATTTGTCTGATAGACATGGGCTTTGCACCAATCCCTAAGTAAAGACAAGGTGGCCAGTGGGAGCAACTCTGAAAACTGGCGGGAACGGAGGGAATCTGCACCTTCATTCCAACCGGTCACCTCCAACTCCATGACCTCTTCCTCCTCCTCCTCCTCCTTCCCCACCTTTGCGGGTCTCACAATGAGGAGTCGAGCAGACAAATCTAGTACGTGTTTCATACAATTGTAGGGGAGAGCGTTTTTCCCCTCTGTTTCACAAGACTGCCTCTGTCTGTCTGAACAAGCTTATAAACCCTGTCCCTTCTGAGGAAAGCTTGCCTGTGACCTGTTTCCAAATACACTACATGGAGAAGTTGTTCAGCCTTGACCAGACCTGTGAAGGAATACACTTCACTAATGTACAAAACTCACGTTTTCCACCCCAACATGAAAGTTTCTAAGTAATAGAAACCAGTAGCTTCCCCAGCCAAGTCCTCGTACTGTCTCTAATAAAGGAACATTGATGCTTTGACCCAATATTCTTGTGGTAACACATCACGCATTAATCTTCTCTCCCTCCAGCGGAGTCCCTTCTGAGCTGCAGTAATTACTTTGAGAGTGTCTCCTCTCTGAGCCGGCCGGGCAGCCTGGCCACCAGCCTGTCTCCTCCGCACTCAGCAGACCTGCCGGAGCTGTTCAGTCAGCTGGGCCTGGGGAAATACATCGACGTCTTCCAACAGCAAGAGGTACTTTCTGCTCCTCAACAGCCGTCTGGCAAGGGCGGGCCGCAGCATTGCTACTGCCTGGATGCACTCTTGATGGATAACTGATATCATTAATTTTGTAATACACAAAGCTCATATGACACACATGCTCTTGCTGTTGTGCATTCTCTGACAGGTCAATGTCATGTAAACGATTGCAGTCCGTGAATCAACAATACATGAAAGCACTATTGCCTCGGTTTGCTGGCACTTTCAATTCAATTCATTGTTTTTTTTTACATTTCTTATAGGGTTACCTGTGCACAAACGCATCAGAATTTCAGCATTGTGTTATTAGCAGTGTATAAAAACTTTAGTTGGAACTGCATCAGGTGTTGCAGAGTCCCAAATGTATTTTATTGCTGCGGAAACATATTTCTGTTTTCCTCCCTTGTCAGATAGACTTTCAAACGTTTCTGACACTATCCGATGAGGACCTTAAAGAAGTGGGAATTTCCACTTTTGGGGCAAGGAGGAAAATGCTCCTAGCTATTTCAGGTAAACATATTTAGGTCTGGTGTGCGTTTGTCTTTTTCTTCATCTACAATTTGTATCACTTTGCAGCAAAACCAAACCACCACTTTCACATGAAGGACATGAATTCAATTGCTAGCAGCCATGATGAGATTGTATTCCTTTTCATTTATCATTCTCTTTGAAGAGCTATTCTTTAGCTGGAAAAAAAATTGAGTTACTTAGACTTTAGTCTGTCTTTATCATTGTATAATCTTCTAGCCTGCCAAGCACCCATTTCTTAGCATCCAATACATTTACTTTTAAAGGGATTCTTGTGATAAACACTTTAGTTTGGTACTATCAACCCTTTTTGAATCTCACCATTTTCACAAAACTTGATTTTGTTTAGTTTAAATCGATCTGGCTGTACTCAATTTGATGTATCCCCCTTCCCATCAGATAAATAGAAAATATTTCACTGCACAATTCTTAATCTAAAATGAGGAGATCTATTTTCATGTGCCAAACTTTTTTTTTCTGATTTCCTTATATCATTTTATTTCAGAACAAGCTACGCAACAGAGTACAAGCCTGTTATCTTGATTTAGGAAGCAATTACTTTAATTTGGGGTACTCGTGCATATGTGATATTGTCTAATTATGCAGATATAGTAACTGCTATTCTGCAGTACAGGATGTTTCCACTAGGAGGCAATAAGATAATGCAATGATTAAGCACTATACTGCTTCACAAAGCATGCATAAAGAGTGAAAGATTTATGCATTCCTTTTTAAAGAGTTTTGAAACTGGCAAGTCATATTTACAGTTAAGGGTTTTGATCTCTTATCTTCCCATTGTTCTCTGTACGCGTCTTGCCATTTACTTATACTTTTTTATATACAGACTTAACCCTTTCTGTTTCTGCACTTTCTTTTATCTCTAACCTGGTAAGTTGATCACTTTTTTTTCTCCCTTTAGAACTTACTAAAACTAAAAAGAAGTTACTGGACCCCCCCACAGTGAAGTCGGGATATCTCGAAGGCGGGGCAAGTGGTCGCCTGCCACGCATCGTAGACATTGACGTGGCAGGACAGAGTAACTGCTGGTGAAGAGGAGTGGAGTGACTTCCATGACTTGAATAACCAGTTGTTCTGGAACAAAGACAACAAGCCACAGTCAACAAGTAAACAAGCTCTCACTGATGATAACTGGAGGTGCAGCCAGAATAGCACCCCCTCTCTGTTTGCACGGTCAGTGCCTCTCCTCAGACTGACCTGTGTGGGCTTTGGTTGTTGCCTGAACTGCTCAATGGGTACAATAGTCATGCTGTTATGCAGGAGCACATGTATTTAGAGGCTGTCGGAGGTGGTATATCTTGGATGCTGCTGCACATAATGTTGTGAAATTTACCAAACAGCATGGATGCGGCATTGGAAATAACTCTGGAAATAAAGAGCACCATCTGGCATGATTGCTCTCTGTCCTACACTGCTGTCAGTGTGGAAGAAAAATGTTTTCTCCTGCTGGGGAGACCAAATCAGAACTGACCCTAGCAAGTTACTATGCTCGCTACATTCATGATGCTGACTACATTCCCTGAGGTTTTATGTATCCATTGCCAAGATTTACCACCTCAAACTATGTGAAATTTGTACAGGAGGAAATTGAGTCTGCGTTAGCTTCTCTGACCATGTTGTTCTTATTTTCTGTCAGTCGAAAACCGTCTCCAGTATCTTATCTTGTCTGATCACTTCATCTGAAACTCCACAAGAGACCTTCAGTGTAGACGATCAATGTGATCTAATAAGACTTAAGGAGTTTACTACTGATGTCATTTGGTCTTTGAGCGCCAGTCGACATAGTGCAGTCACACAGCTCTGACACTTATCAGAACTGTCCACCGCGAGAAACTATTCAGTGATTTTCTGTCATTTGCAAACTATCTGATCACATCAAACTTAAAGGTTACTCTCAAACAGAGGTCTCCATTACTGAATAGCCATGTAGCCATCAGTTCACATTTTCAAAGAATATTTGTTATCATATTATAGCATCCAATCCCCAGTGTAGATGTGTGATTGTGGTGATAAAGTTTTCCTAAAATGCTGCTGTTTGTATTTTTTTTTAAGAATAAAGACTAACAGAAGCTTGGGTGGAATTAGGCGATATCTTATTTATTTGCAATTCCAATTATTAGACTTTAAAATAACCAACAATTAAATCCATTTGAATATCTATATGAAACAAAGTTAATGAGAGTCTAGATGTATTGGCAATGGTCTTCCAAGATGTTTTGCCAATTTGATTTGGAACTATTAAGATCTGGGAAACTTCAGCTCTGTAATAAGAGAGTGTATGGTATGTCAACTGTAAAGCAAGGCTGGGTAGGGTTAGAATACAATTAACCCCAAGGGTAAGGGATAGAATTGCAGAGTACAACATTAGACATGAGCTCATTTTCTGTCAAAGATCTCTCGAAGGAAGAAAGTGAAAAATTATTGTAAGTACCCAGTAATGCTTCTGTGTTCTCTTTACATTAAGCAATTCATCAAATGAAAGGATTAGGCCAATTATGCAGAATTCATGCCAATGAAAAATGATTCCTGTTTCCAAGGTTCATCAAGATGTAGCAACATCAAACCACATGCACCCAGTATTACCATTTACCCAAACTGTATTGCTTTTAAAATAGTCATTAATATTAGTTTTTTGAATGATCCAAGCAATATAAGAAAACTGGTATACACCTTTTATTCCACCCCTATACTTTCATCATGAAAGGGTACAGGCATTGTAGTGCTATGGTAAAAACTTGGCAGCTATAATAATGTTTGATCTGTTATATAAAATATTTAAATAAACTGTTGAGTCTATCCAAAAGGCGTCTGTCTTTGTAGTGAGCATTAATAACATTAGTAGAACTAATGGATTTTGTAGGAGTTATGATAATTCTATAGGGGAAAAAACATTTTACTTTTTTATAAGATCACATTTTATCTGAAAAATTGCCCATGGGAGTTTTGAATGATTTATAAGTATGAAACTGTTCCCATCTCTGAACTTGTAGTAAAGAACTTGGCATATGTATACATTCTGATTTCTGATTTCCTTTTTCGAAAATCATATTTTGCCACTAGAGGGCAGCTCTGTCATCTCTGTGTTGTTGTTTTTAATGTTTATTTTTTATTTTTTATTTTTTTTTGGGGGGGGGGGGGGTTAATGAGCTTTCTGTACATTTTTTACAGTACATAGTCTTTTGGAGTAGTGGTTAGGGCTCTGGACTCTTGAGTGGAGGGTTGTGGGCTCAGTCCCAGGTGGAAGACACTGCTGTTGTACCCTTGAGCAAGGTACTTTACCTAGACTGCTCTAGTAAATGCCCAGCTGTATAAATGGGTAGAATGTGATATACTGTAACAATTGTAAGTCACCCTGGATAAGGGTGTCTGATAAGAAATTGAGTAATATCATAACAGTTCTGCTGTGGTTAGGGTCTACTGTCAAAGTAGGACACTCCTTACTAATGTCTGATGTTCTTATAACTGCTTAAAGTGTTTAATTTGCCCTCAAAGTCTTTGTTTCTTTTAAACAATCAGTTCATTAATACATCTTAGAACATAATTTTAATACAGCACTACTGACAGAAAGGTGTTAGGGACATGTTTTGCTAATTCAAGAACCCAACAATCTTGTATATGCTATGCATTTACAAATCTTTGTCCCCAAAAATCAGTAGTCGTTGTGGAAACACCTACTTAATTAGAAAACAAAGTTGTGACTGAACATCTGCGTCAGGCTGTACGCATCGATAGCTAGGTAGAAATGTATCAATCTGTTGTCTGGGGTTGGGCACGGTGGCTGTGTACTAAAGAGAGCAGATGTGCATTCTTGTAGAGGCTGCATTGATATTGAACAGTGAGGAAACGCCTAGGTTATCCAACTCATTTGACTGCCTTTGAGTCTCACTTTATCACTGCACAGGTGGCGCCCATAAAGCCCTGTCTACGTGTCTCATCCGTCTTAGATGATATAAAACGAAGATTGCCTTTGGGACCAGTAGCCGCTACGTCTCATTTCCTTTTCGGAAGAGGACAGAAACGCATCAGCAATGAAACCATCATCCAGAACAGCCTGCAACTCACTGTTTATTTTCGGCCAGACAACTTTGGTGGTTTTAAAAAGAAGTTCATTAAGGACCATATGTTGGCTCGGTCTACTTTTTTTAACTACTTTAAAAGGAAACACTATACAACTTCCTTTCGGTGTAAAGCTATTCTACTACGTAACAACAGTAAAGAGTCGGGTTTCCTTAATATGCATCTCTGGCCTGTATTTGTGCAACATTTGGTGCTGAAAGAACAGCTCCTGTTCCACACAGTCCAACTAATAGACACGTTTCAATGCCTCTCCATGCAGTACCATTTACAGGAATAGAATAGCTATCCGAAACTGAATGCGAGTATTAATTCATTGTCTTAATGAATGTCCACAGTTTCCTTTGGACGGGCAATTATGTACGGCCCACATAACTAGCATATGTGTATGCACAAATGTACCAAACAATTGCTATCATGAAACAGATGTTATGTTAAGCATGATCATACATGGGCACTTTTTAGACGTGCTTGTTTCCAATACATCCAATTTGTGTGGACATTTTCCGACCGAATTGCTACAAGTCACCTGGTAATACAATAGTATCACCTAGTTAAAAACTACTATAATTAAACAACGGCATCTATAATAGTTACATTCCCATTACTCCTGCGCGTAAACGCACTATCCTGTTGGGGCAATGGCTCTTACACCTGCTACCAATGAGTGACCTGCGCTTTTGCAGAAAGCAAGGGAAGGGAGAGAGGTGGGGTCTTGCCAAAAGAAGGGGGAGTCAGCTCTCCTGTTTTCTAGGGGGTGGAGAGAGTCATTGTTCCGTGGTTCAATGCTGCTGCTGCTGCTGCTGCTCACACTTGAAATTTGAAGTCAGCTGCACAGCGGAGTTGAGAGGTGGCGCAAGGATCCTGGATACTTTCCTAAAGCCCGACATCAAATAAAACGAGCCGATTGTTAAAAACCAACACAAAAGTCGCACTCTGGGTTTCCGACAGTCTTTGCAAAAAGCGACCAGAAGGTTGAGCAACGTTGCAGCATCGTCTTCAGAGAACAGAGGGATAGAGGGAGAGAGAGAGAGAAGCCAATCAATTCTGTCCTCATCTGAAAAGGGAAGAGCATCTACAAGAAGGTAATTTCGCCAGGGCTCGTATCTGCATGCTTCCCACAAGTAAACGCAATGTATTGCATGCGTCTGTCTGGCGTGTTTTTAATCACCGCACTTGATATGTGTTCAGAAAGTTAACAAAAGGGTTAGGCATTTTGAACGTGCTTCCCAGATTGCTGTTGAAGTCATTAAAAAGGCTCCTATTCAGACATATGTTTGTTTTTTGGCCAAACATTTCGACTCATCCTCAGTGGCAGCTTTACATGGCTGTGGTTATATTACAGAATAAAGGAGGCATCCTTGTTTTCTTATACCAAGATATCCCCCCATCAGCTCCTGTTCTGTCATTGTTTTAGCCTTTTGCGCAACATGACAGCAGTTCTCTTCTGTGCTCTTAAATGGTTTCTTTATTTCTGCTCATTTCTTTCAGATGATGCTACCTTGTCTGTTGGGTTTGTTTGCACTCCTGCTTCCTCAAGTTGAGGCTAGGCGCTCAGAAACCATCACTAGTAACAACAACAACAATGGAAATTCCCTGGACAATGACAAATGGTTGAGCACCGTCTCCCAGTACGACAAGGATAGATACTGGAACAAATTCCGAGATGTGAGTGACTGGTTTAAATCTGCTTTTGATTAGATGACAATACTTGAATTGCGTGTGAAGCCGGAGGCACCTGCGCTAATGTAATCGTGTATAGGGGACGCGTCCCGGAGAAAGGGTTGCAATTGCATATTGTACCTGCTCTGATTTTTAAAGAGACACGGTGCACTTTTTCACCTTACCAATATCTATTTCTGCAATAGTTTTGGGCTAGCCTAAAAGTGCAGCACCCTGCCATCAGTCTCCAATGATTGTTGCCAGTCTCCTGCATTTATGCAAGAATTTGGTGCTTCTTTTGGAAATCCAAACATTATTTATCCAAGCTAAAGTCCCAATAGATAATGTGTCTTGTGGCTGCCCTCCCCACATAAAAGTATACATATTTGTGTGTGTGTGTGTGTGTGTAGTGGACAGTTGGGAGCATGTGTGTTGTGATCTTTCCCTCTGGGTGGTGTATGATGGGAGGGTTGAATTGCAACTCCCTCTAAACTACTCCCTGTAAATGATATGCATGTCTATTAATTATACATCTGAGGGGTAATTAATGCCAGTTTTAGCAATAGTAATAAGAATGATGATGATAATGAAAAGTAATAATTTTCTGTATACATAAAATGGTTAGTTTATTAGTATTACAACTTGCATTGGTTATTGTTGATGTAATACTTAATTTTATTAACAAGGGATACAAACAAATATGGTTATTTCAAACAGCATACCACAAGGTACTGCTGGAACATAAACACATTTGCTTTTTGAGATTTTAATCTTAGATATAAGGGGATATATCAGAGTTAAACAGGCCAGTTTGGGTGTTTTTAATGAAATGCATTACTTCATTTTTTTTTATCCTGTGTTTTGGCTTGTTTTATCCTGAGACTGAGCTTTGGCTACTATTCCAGATGGCTTTAAACAATATGCAACTCAGCCTTTTCAGCTCCACTTAAAACCAATTTGGTATCTTCACAGGATGCTATAATGTATTTTCAAATAGAATTAATAAGCAAAATTAATATTGTGATTAATATCTAGTGTTGTTCAGTGATTACCCCAGCATGTGTGGCTTCTTTTCTTTAATAGTAATTAGTAGGCAACATATGCTTGGGCAGATTAAAATAACATCACTTTTTGGAACACACCACTTTTATTCCTTAATTCCCTCTTAAATTTTGTCAATTTGACTGTTATTTCTTTTTTAATTTCACTTCTGTCTGCCTCTCATCTGCTGTTATTACTCAGTGCGTAGTCACAGAGTGGCTGCTCTGATTTGTGGCTCGCTATATCGCTCACAGGAGACCGGATTGTTTCCCTGCCTAACATGCAAATTAGGCTCATTAGAGGAATGCTTCTCGCCATTTTGGGGAACCCTCTGGGCTTTGTCTTGTTGGTTAAATATTTGATGCGCTTGGCTCCTGTTTGCTGACTGCACACCTTCATTCTTGTTAGTCTATTGCATCGGTAGTGCTGTTGTCCCGGACCTGCCCATTTGTTTCCCCGTTACCTCAGTGTCTGCGTTTGCTCTCAGTCTGGTAGCTGAGAGCTGAGGGCCCTAGTGTGACAGAGTATGACCTCTTGCTTGCTCACGCATCAATCAGCTGAACTCTGCCATTCACGCCATGTCTGTGGAACCCCCTGCATATGTAACACTTGGCGGTTTTTGATAGCTGCCGAATGAAACATGTATAAAGCTGTCCGTCTCCTTGCTAGTCTCAGCCCCCTGATTATGTTTTATTTAGGCCATTAGTTAATCCCAAATCGCCAGTTTGTTTCCTGCCAACCTTACCATGGATGGAAGTTCATGGCAGCTGTCTTCAGGCAAGGATTTAAAAAAACAAAAATCAATCTAGAGGTGTGAATTGTATCTCAGCATTGCAATTCAAGTGCTGGTGAAGAGACAGACCGTGTGCAGGTGATGTTGAAACACTGTTTGACAACATTTGATCAATGTTACTATGATGGAGCACCCTCAGATAGCTGTCTGTGGTTGAGTAATGGTTGCAGCACTTTTTAGCAGTTTTGCCAACACCATCCTAGAACAGTTTGTTTGAGTATGAAAAGCGTATAAGTAGTATCATAATTAATGGTGAGATCAGCCGTTAAGGGCATTAACAAAAAGAGGACAATTATGCCCTACTTAGTTGTTGCTTTAAAAACGTTTAGTGTTATTCTGGTAAGTTTTACAACAGACTGATTTTTTTTTTTTTTTAAACATGGTTACATATGTCGGCAAATTCATCTCTTTAAATAACCAGTTCAGTTTGTTTTGAAAATATAGTGCCATTGACATTGAAGCAACGGTCTCTTAATATTTTTGCGCAGTGGCTTGTTTCCTGCATTGGTTGATTCAAATTCCCCGTCCCCCCGAGTTCAGTCTAATCTCGCTCATTGAATCAAATATAACCGTAACGGATACCATGAGAATGTAACCCATTAAAACCTATGCAAGCTTTTTTATTTATTTATTAGTCTAGTCCAAACCGAGTAGAGGATTGTGGGTTAGATTGAGGGCAGTGTATCCAGCGCTGAAGATCCCACGACCGTCTGTTTGGAAAGGCTGAGATGAATTACGTCTTGGATGGCCTGACAAATGGGGCTCTCGGCAGGAGCTCTTACAGTTTTAATGCAGGCTTTTACGGATAACCACAAAGCCTTAATTAAATCAATCTCTACCTTGCAGTGTCATAATACATAAATTAGGCAGAAAAGATGACAAATTCCCACTAATATCTGTCCAATGTAATCCCTCTCAAATATGAATGGGGAAAAAAACCGGAAGCCCCATGTCACAAAGCATTTTCAAGGCCATTTGAGATGTGCATTTGTAGTCATGTAATGCAGCTTTCCCATACGGGCTTGGGCTTGAGTGACCCCTGTCTGCTCCCTGTAAGAACACAGACCAGGAGTCAGGATATATTTTATCAGATGAATGGGCATCAAAGGGAATTGCTTTTGATTAACGGTCCGTGTCTTCGTTTGGATTCGACATATCTGATTGACAGAATTGAGTTTTGTTTGTTTGGTTCCATCACAACCCCTGGTTTCCAGATGGGTCCATTCATATGGATTTTGAAATGTTTGTGTCTCTGTAATTGTACAGATAGTGTCCTTGACCTGCAGTTGAAATTAAAGTCCAGGGGTTCACAGCATTGCTTCTTAGAAGGCTGAGATCTATCTTGAGAGAGGGTCTTTTAGAAGATTTTAAGATTAGTGCAATGTTTTTTTTTTCTTATCAGTTTGATTCCACAAAAAGGCTCATTCTCTTGCTCTGTGATATTTTGCTATCATTTCAGCCCTTTGTCACACAGTATCGCACTGAAATAGACTTTATTCGAATAGCACTGAGGAGCACAGATGTTCAATAGAAATTTGCCACTAGAAGTTCATGCAGGTCACATTATTGACAGCATATAGGTTTGCAGTGGACAAAGTTACAGGTCTAATTTCTGAGGCAATGAAAATGCAAGATAAAATGACTGCTTATATAAAAGTATTTACTCAATAAAGGTATTTATTATAGATTACTGTAAGCAATTTGTTTTGTCAGTTGAGAATTTACCAAACATTACTGTTTCTAAGAACATTCTGCATTTATAATTTTGTAGGCTAAATGAAAATCTTCCAGTATTGTCATTTGCAATCAGTTATCTCGCTAAATATACTATTACTTCAAATCACAAGTATTCATACAGATAAGAGCTGACATGGTCACTTAGACCAGCATTCAATTCTTTCTTCACTCTACTGTGATGCTAAAATGAGAAAATACCTCCCAAAAATATTCTTAATATGTTTTTCTTTTTCTGTAAGTATATTTTCAGTAGGTGGAGATCTGGTTGGTTAGCAACATGACTATTTATTTACAAAGCATGCTTTTTCAGTCCTCTGCCATCTGTTCCCTGCTCTGTTTCCATAGAAAAGTTACTTTGAATTTCCAAAGTCTTATTTCTGTAAGTGTGAGACTCTCACTGGAATCAAGATATTTCAAAGTAGTTGAAATCTTAAAACAGACAGACTGGAATTAAAACTGTAATTATTACCAGCCCGATTCAAAAGTGCTTTGCAAATGTAATTTATTCTAGTGCTTATTAAAGGTACTCAGCTGACAGAATTTGGTGTGTATAAGGCAACTGTAAAAGTTTTCCTTAGCAGATCCGCTTTTCCCTGGAGGAACAACATTCCTCAAATAGCATTTTTTCCTGCCTTGCTTTTAACCTGTCACTTCACACCTAGGTAATTGCTCATAGTTGTATGCTAAAAATAACTTCTGAACACCTCTGTGTCAGTATCTCTTGATCACCCACGTCATCTATCCGCTGCAAATTCTGAAATGTGTACATCCGTTCCTTTGAATTTCCATTTTTTTGATCTGTGTTCTTTCTTTTTTTGGTAATAGCGGCTGAACTCCTGTCGTCTAAGATGAAACTGAGAACTTAGATGATTGGGTTGGTTTTTACCCCTCCCTGTTTGTTCCATTATGGCAGCACATTGTTTCCTTCAAAGACTGCTGTTGAAATTGGTTCCCTTAACTGACTTCAGTTTCTTTGAAGTGTACAGAAATTCATCTACTCCCAGTCAAAAATAACTAATGAGCCTCTTTGCATGCGATTTCATTTTTGGGTACATTTAAAGCTAGAGAAGAGGTGGTTACATGTGTGCAATAATGTAAAGTTAAATCCCTGAAATTATTAGGGGGATATTGTTATATTAAAGTAAAATAGCTTGAATTCAGTACTTTCATGTTGACATTTATCTGCTAGGGAATACTGGAGTTGGAAACGGTTCTTGATAAGGAATTTCAGAGCGATTTCTTGGTATAATCTCTTGTGCCATTTTTAATTATTTGTTTTACCTTTGACTGTTATCTTCTATAGGCTTTCTGTGCTTGGTATGCTTTGTGCTGCTTTAGCAGGTACTTAAAAGTGAGGGTTTAGTATTATTCATTTGAAGCAAGACTTGCTTTGGTTAAAATGACTTTGTGTGTCTGTTTTTATTTTTATTTTGGGGGGGAGCAATGGAACTACAAAAGCTCATCCTCCATATTCAGAAACATGAGGACTGATGCACATTCTTATAAGGATGAATATTTGTATGTGTTTCTAGCTATCCATGTAATGTTTCTGATCACGGGATCGCAAAGAAAAACGTCAATTTTATTTTAACGCTTGGAAATCAGAGTCTTCTGGGTCCCAGTTTTTCATCTTGTTGAAATATAACCTAAAAAGCGGACAGCCACGCTCATTAGAGAGATTGTGTTGAGAGGAGCCTGTTTTGTAAAAGAGAAAGGATGACAGTCCCACCTAGTCATGCCTACATTCAATCCTGTTTCCCTTCCACAGCCACATCAAATGTTTACAGTGGAGGCAAAAAGGTAGATTTTCACAACTATGTGTAGGCTTTTGTCAGCTGTTTATTAGTTTAATTCATTCAGGGATTTATATCCCCAATTTACAAACACTGCTGTAGAATAGCAAAAATAGCTTTCTTGCCTTCAGTGTCATGCTAGAAAAAAAAAAAAAATCCATCTGTTTTTCTATGTTTGTCTATCAGTCAACTTGGAGGGAAACCACATGTGTCAAATCTTTCTTAAACCATGTACTGTTAAATCTGACACTCAGAGTGAAAAGGCTTTGTTTGAACTTGAGCAAGTCTGTGGTTTTACTTCTGTGCAGTGCATTACTTTGTTACTTTCTTTTTATGATTGCATTCCAGATTATTGTGTATTTCTACAAACTGCAGGAACAAGCAAGGGATTGTTGTTTGTTTTTACTTTTGGTTCTTAAAGAGCGCCTTTAAACAGACTTCCTGGGAATGCCACATTATCTTGCCAGTTTCTGCACGAAAACAACATCAGACCTAGCCTTTTCTGTGGACTGTTGACACAACAGTGTGTCAAGGATAATTATCTGCATTGGGTACTTCCTGGCTTTCATTAACGATAAAATCTCAGCAGGGTTTGGTCTCGCAGCCAAGCAGTGGATAGGTCCTGACAGACTCTAACTGTGCAGGGTTTTCATTTCCAGTGTCCTCTGGTTGCATTTCCGATGGATTGCGTGAGTGACACTTTGCTGTGTCTAGAGGGGCCTCGACAGGGAGTCTAGGAAGCTACAGAGTATAAAGATGCTTAATGCCACACATGAATAATGAGACCTTTCCCTCTCTTTTGTCATTCTGGAATTAAAAGGGCCCAGGCTTAATTAGTCTTTAGGAAAAGATTGTTCTGTTCTAAAGTTCCCAGTTTTTGTCTCCTTCTATAAAAAGACTTCTACATTACATTGATACTCACCGAGGAGATGTATTGCCTCATAAAACAGTTGAGCCAGGTGAAACATATTTTAACGGACAGATATGAAAGATGGTATAAAAAGAATGGGATCAGGATGCTTCCTTTCATAACAGCCAAAACAACACCGACTATAGGATTGGGGCAAATATAGTGCCGGGCTTGTCTGGATGGATTTTGTTGAACTTCTTGGTTTTCATCATCTTCCCTTCGTGGCCTGAACAGATATGACTTATTTACTAACTGACTTGACATTTTTTATTGGTGTAATTTCAGGTGCTTTGCTATGAAGCCCTCTCAGATATCAGTTTACCGTATGAACCAGTTGGGAAAACACCGTGTGGTGTTATGTTGATGGAAATGTCCTGCTCTTATTTCAAGTTTCTTGCAGGTAGGGTCTTAAAATGGCAGTCTAATGAATGCACAACCTGCGGAGCTGTTGTTGTTGAGGAGTTCATTCTAACCAGGACCTTAATAATTAAAGAAAATCCGTTCTGTCACCTGCTGGATTGATTAAATAAGTAAGCTTCTGATTGCAGAGAAGTCCCTGACTAGAATAGGCCCGGAGGTCTGCAATTGAGCACTGCTGCATTAAACCTGCTTCAGAGACGGGCAGAACGCATTGGCCTCATTGTTAATTCATTTCACTGCTTTATCAAGTTAGCAAATGACAAAGAGCTTCTTCATGTACTATATACACTGAATAAATCCTTTCCCAATTGTAAAAAATTGTATAGATGTTTTTTTTTCTTTTTAATGTGACTGAAGATTAGTCATATATGAGTTTCTGAGTATGGCTTGTATTATGGTTTTTGGATAGATATTGGATTCGGGTCTTTCTTTTAAGGTCGTGAATCTATTGTGTACTGGCTTAAACTGTCAATTAATTAAGCATGAGGAATGTGTGAGTTGCAGAGGCAGGATCAATTGGGATATGAATGTAACGTTTCCAAATCTTGCTAATGCAAGACTCAAACAAAACGCTCCCTGAAATGATAGAACTGCATTACCAATTACATATAAGTGATGGAATATTGCAGAAAAGTGACGCATACACTGATGGGTATTATGATGTGTATTATAGAACATTATTCCTTTGCTTTCCTTTTTAATGCCTCACAGACCAAAGAGCGCTTGCGATTGACGTACGTGGAATACTCGAGCGCACTTAGGTGGCACCTTATACTGCATAAAACTGTGGTTTCATAAGGCCAGGAATGTGGATAGAAGTCGTGTGGGTTTCTACAGGGAGTTTTGGCCTCACGCTGTGCACTCTGATGTTGTTGCTCTGGTTCATTTTAAGCGAGTGAACATGTTTTGATGAAGTGGCGACATTTGCCTGCGAACACTGGGGGGGTTGTTGACGCGCAGGTGGACGCAAATGAAATTGACACGTCCGACATTCATTTACATTGTGTGCTTGACCCAGCCACCCCCGTGTGCCTGTGCGAGTTCCACAGCAGGGAGAGGGCAGCGCATTCATCACTTGGTCTGTCACCTGCCGCGTATAGTGCCCAGGAGTGAGATCTTCTGATTTCTGTTTAAAGGCCAAGATCAGTAAAACAATGCTTCGTTTTCCCCCACATGAGATTAAACGATGTAACCAAGAGTGCACACTGTCTGAACTCGATAGCTCAGTAGGTTGAGCAATAAACTGTCGAGTAATGTGTTGAAGCCATTCTGCGCTTCTGTGAAACCCTCAAAACCATGCCGTAAAATACCCTGCATTCTATGTGAGAGTGAAAATAACTGCCACATTAAAAAATGACACTTATTTAAGGTGGCTTCAATGTGAAAATACATTATGGTCAATACTAAAAATATCACAAAGGTACATTCAATAAGAGCTTCCACAGGAGAGCTCCAAGAGTGTAAATGTTATGTCAATCTGATTATTTCATCTTTTCACTTAGTAGCCTATACTTTTATTGAAATCACAGGCATTGATTGAAAGGTGACGCTCTCCCGTGCAGAGAATCCTGTGTCGTCGTGTGCTGCACTCTGTCAGGAGAGGGGCTGTAGTTTGGTGTGGTGCCACGAACCAGCCGTTTTCAAAGGAGCAGCGTTTGTGTGTGTGAAATAGATAAGGGCCACTTCTCTTTCTCGAGGGGTTCAAGATGTTGCAGTGGTCACCAAGCAACAGGCTGGTTGCCATTTTGCAAAACTGTAAACTCGTTTTGGAATGAGGGAGACTTTTTTAATTCCTAGGCCTTTTGTTCACACGTTTAACTCCTAGTTAATCTATATTTCATTTCCTTCCTCTTACCAGGTTACTTTGGTGTTAGTCCAATTAGGGGAAAACCGATTATCTATATATCAATTAATACATAAATAATTGAACATCAGAAAATGGGCAATTCAATTGAAAATGCAAATTCAATTAAACTTGACAGTTTCCCCTTTTGAAAGAGTTTTTCAGATCCTCGAGGTCTTTGAATAAAAGATAAATGCACGGACAGGGGCAAACTATCTTTGCCGGATTGTAAAATGAGTGGGAAAGCTGCTTGTTGGGTGAAGGGAGATAACGGATCTCAAGATCCCACTGTAACACTCAGGCAGGAAGTCCTGTTTTAGTGGTAGTTGTTCTGTATACGGTAACGGGGGCCTTAATCTGCCCACACACACTCTGCTGCTCCTGACACATACAGTAGGCAGCTACTTGGCATGGCTCCATGTTCACACCTCCTCACTTGCCAGCCTCTCACCTAGCTCTTTCTCACCCTGGCCTCTTTAATCCTAACCATGCCGATTTCAATAAAAAAAAATCAAAAATCACTGACCTTTCTACGTTGCTTTTTGGCCTCATCAATAACCCAGAACAATCCTCACTGGAACACTACACAGGGCCTACCTAACCAGCACATCTCTGGATGGAGCTCCAGATTGTCTCCTCAGAACGCCAGTTAACTTCTGCCTATTATATCCTGTCGCGGGCCGTTCGCTCCCTGGTGGCGTTATCATGCATACTAGGTCTTGCCGTACTACGGGATGACCTAAACTCAAGTCTTTGTCTTCCGTAGATTGAATGTCTGCATCTATTTCCTGACATTGAGGAAACGAATGAAAACCAACGAGAGGGGGGAGGTTAAAGTAAAGGCTCTGAACAGTTGAAATGGGAACAGTAAAATGCCATTGTCATCTGTCACGCTCTTTGGGCATTATTATTGATTGAGCATTTTGATGAGAAGCGCTGGATAGAATGGAGTTTTGTGCACAGAACCTTGAAGCTCCCTATATTTATCCTGCGGTTCTCAGGATTCGGCCCCTTGGTTGTGCGTGATCTGTGCCTTTTCTATGCTGCATGAGACGATGCATTATAGGTGATATCAGGGTCAGTAAATCCAGGGTGGCTTGAGTATGATTTTTATGGGTTTGTTTGATCTTTCTCTTCACACACATTGACTTCTTGTAAATGGGACATAATGTCTGAGCCTATATCATGCTTCCTGAAACTGAAATTAAGTGCAATGTGAGCATTCCACATCGAGATCATGATGAATTGTGTTTTTGAAATTAATCTGAGATCAGAATGTGTACAGGCTCTATTTTTTTTTTTTTTTTTCTGAAAAATATTTGTTTCATACATGAATTATCTTTCTGTACACCGTGTGTTATAACTTTAACTAAAATGACATGTCTAGGTCTGTTATATTCTGTTCACAAATGTTACAAAATTAAAGTAGACTTTAAAACAATGAAAAAACTAAATAACAAAATTGCCACAAAACTGCCAGTTTTCAAAGACCTACCTTGGCTGTCTAAAACACTAGGGCAAAATTGAAATCTGCTCTAAAAACATTTCAGCCATGATTAATGTGATTTTGTCATTCTTTTTTTCTAAGCGTTGTAGTTTTTCTTCAGGGCAAATGCATTGCAATTCATTTACACAATTTAGTGTAAGTGTCACTGGTTGAGGTCTGGCCGAGCCTTTGAAAGATTTGAATAAAGCACCATATGGCAAATTACTTGACTTGTGAAATAACATTTCGCATTCATATCATCGTGGGGCATTAGCATTATAATGGTTTCCGACATGTTTTGATCAGAAAGATAATAAGCTATCTGTATACTGAGCTGGAAACCAAATTAGTTAAGAAGATGAAAAGACTTAGAAGGGAATAAAAACAGTCCTTAATGATGACTCCAGCTTTCTTTGGCTAAATTTTCATCACCGAGACGACATTCAGTTTCTGCTCACCAAATGTCCCCTTGCCTGTTGCATGCATGAGTCCTTCCACCCTCCTGTCGAACTCTTCAGATCTGGGCAGGATTTCAGAGAGGAAAGTTTCACCAAGCTGTCAGGGCAGATGGCCTTCCATTGTCCCATCATGCATTCTTTCACTAATCTATTGCTGCTATCTCTTCAGGGACACCGTAGACTGCACAAGAGGGAAAAGCTAGTCACCGATTTTCCCTCATGGCTGGTCTTTGTAAGATTATTGTTGACTGTTTTTCTTTCCTCAATTGATTGAACGCCTAGGTTTTTGTTGACTATAGATGTAGACTTAGTCTTCAAGGACCCAGTCAACCTCTGGCCCCTACTTCCAGGAACATAAAGCAAGACAAAAAAAGTTCTTGTGCTGGTGTTGAGAAGCTTACAGGGTGAATTAAAATGCTATTATCAACTGTAGACTTGAAAATGTTTATTTGTGTATGGAATTAGATAATTTCATCTGTAGTTTGGATGGTTTTTGCTCTTTAAATAGTGATGACACCAATATAATCATTTTCAGATCTACAATAAACACTGATGTGGTCATCTGCTGTTTGACCAGATTCAGACAGCTCTCCCAGAGCTGACAGGAGGTGCAGAAGACTGTGAAAACCTTCTAGATTTTTCTTGTCTGTGAAATGGCACAATTTGGAAACTAAAGTGAACCCCTTTGTTCTGAAGAGTCTCTAAAAGGAACTGCTAACATGTCCCGTGCAATTAGCAAGACGGGATTGTGAGCCAGAGAGATGAGCAAACCTAGAACAACTGGAGCCCAAACTCCAAACCCACTAAGGTGTTAAAATGTACAAGGTGGCTTTGTCCCCATTGTTGGCAGCGCTTTGACATTTTTATAAGCCTTTCCACAATGTAAAGTGCCTAATCTACAGCAGCCTTCCTGTGTCTGCTAATAATGACTTTATCAGAGACAAACTTGTTGGTGGTCTCATTTCAATAAATACTCCTTCAGGCAACAGAGGCATTCTGGTGGTCTTCCTAAATAGAATGTGATTCTCCATGCTTATAGAGAAATTAACAAGGATGAATTAACATAGAGATGCCTATGGATGAGAACATGAAAAAGTATGGATTTATTCCCCCCTCCTGACTAGCTTACCCGTAATGATCAGAGTGATTTCAGGCTGTTTAGCTGTCAGCCGCAGAACACTAATACCTCTCGTTTCTCCTTAATTCTTGAGGCAATCTCTTATCTTTTGTCTCTGCTGCAGTTTTCCTGGAGTGATGGCGGTTGTAATCATGTCTGTCATTCCTGAAGCAGCATCGCATCGCACGTCAATGAGCTGCCATTACAGCCCTAAGGCTCTTTATTTCCCGTTTACTACGCTTTCCTTTTCTCTCGGATCGGTTGGCGTCACTGCGTTTGACCTCCGATTTTTAGTTTTTTCCGGTTTTCGTTTTTTCAACGCAAAGCTGTGATATCAATTAGCGCAAAACAAATGTGCGTTTTTCGCAAGAACCGAAGGAACATGTCACACCTTACCATGTCAAGATTTCTCTTCACTCCATATATAAGTACAGCCCCCCCCCCGTGCAGGCGTCAGTTAATTAACTAAAAGCTAAAGTATATAAATACCTCGAGACAGGATGGGGAAGACAGAAGCTGTTGTTTATCTTGTTTACTGTGCTTTTCACACATCACTCTGAAATATATTATTCTACGGCTGGAAGGTCATTGTAGAAGGACACAATTTGACACGTTGCATTTAGTTGAACATGTTGCCTGTTAAAATGTTTGCCTGAAAGCTGTTTGATGGATTTAATTTTCTTTGCAGGATTTTGAAGTCCTCACTTTAAGTTCCCTCACCCACTGCATTCTGAGCTAGAGCAGCAATCAAATTAAACACAAGACATATCTACCCTTTTCAAAATTATTCCAGATTTAATATTTTATTGATTTTAATACTTTTATGGATCCATTTTTGTGAATTCATGTACTTCATCAACCTCTCCTAAGATGTTGGATATGAATAATAAATTAAACCATTTTTGTGTTAGGGTTAAGACCAGGCAGAGATGAGTGCGGCAATGGAAGATCTGTTATTTTTCTTGTGTAGACTTCTTACTAGATTTTTGTGACCCTGGAAGTTAAATGACAATGTAGGACGACCTCAGTGTCACTTTTCTCTAAACTCGTATCACTGTTTCATAGTGTCTCTTACTGTTTAAATTGCTGAATCTCCAGCCTCATTAGTTAAATGAGCAAGGTACTTCACTTAGTTTGCTCCAGTAAAATACCCAGCTGTATAAATGGGTACAAATGTAAGTCGCACTGGATAAGAGCATCTGCTAAATGACAAATAATGTAATGTAATGTAAATGAAGGATAGCTTTCAAATTTAATCTTGAAATTGCACAGAATATGTCAGAGGCTAAGAAGTAAGCAATTCCTTCATACTGGCCAGCACAGTAGCAGATAAACTGTAGGCATATACTCTAAGTTGGTGTTGTCTTAACTTCAACACATGGGTAAACTGTTGGGGAAGAGTAACAATTCAGGATGAATGGATGGCTGGAGTTGGCAGTGGTCTTTGGCATCTGTCGCAGAAATCAAATGTAACTAAACATTACGTTGCCTGTTTTACGGACACCTCTGGAACTGGCCATGTTTGGGATGATTAGCGTTTGGCTTTTATTGTTTATACCACCCTAAACCGGCATAGAGCCATGGTAAAAATGTCCAGTGTAAATGCAGCATTGGAGACTTGGAATATCATCTCCTCTCTGTGCAAAGGGTGAAATGGCTTTTCAGTTTTCACTGAGGAATGTTTACTTGGTCCTGCTGAAATGGGGATTTTGGGCTGCGTCTTCTATTGAGGCAGCCATTTCCAGCCTTATAAATATTTATGAATCCACAGCAAATTGGATTAGAGGCCTTCATTAAACTACCCAGATCCTAATCTAATGCACAGAGAAAAAAAAGGCTTGAATACCAGAAGACTTATTTTGTGTATGCCCTGTCTTGAATACAAACAAAGACATAAATAAACAGAGGAGAATTCA
This sequence comes from Amia ocellicauda, assembly GCF_036373705.1. Taxonomy (NCBI): domain Eukaryota; kingdom Metazoa; phylum Chordata; class Actinopteri; order Amiiformes; family Amiidae; genus Amia; species Amia ocellicauda. The sequence goes on from NC_089860.1 coordinate 16,592,562, forward strand.
CTGCCATCTTTCTCTCGCGACAATGTTCTCTGTTTTGTAATGCTAAATTTAAACATCCTCAAACAGGGTCAATAGCTTTTGAAGCACTACTGCTGCGGCTTCATTAATGCATTTTGAACACTGTTATGAGGGGATTATACAAATTTTGAAAAACAAATACCAAAAACCCTAGCAATATATTTCCAGTCTGATTATTCCAGTACAGTTAAGAGCAAGCCCTCCAAAAATGCTCATGACATAGTAATTCCGAGCTGCAAATCACCTCTTGTCAAGGCAGTATTAATCTAAAACTGCAGAAGCTGTCAGTGTATTTTAATTGCAGTAGAATACTAAAAGGAAGCCGTACACATGCAAAGGGACTTTTAACATTGATCTTTTCAAGGGCCAGCCATTACAGTGACAAACGTGGCACTCAGAAACACAAAAGAATCTGCATGGAGAGATTCGAATTCCAAGGCCTGCTACGGTCTTCAACTTTTGCTTACTTCTACAACCATTAAAACGTGCTTATATAGGTCTCGTTTTAAGTGAGCTTTGAAGAGTATTGTGTTAAATGACATAGATCTTGTGAGACTGTGGAAAAAATGGAATCAAGGTAATAACCACATTATTAACAATAAAAAAAGGCATTGTAGTCAGTTACTGGACAGATAGGATACATTTAAGTGTTTTATGTTTTATGGTTTAGGTTTTAGACTTGTTGGTCTTTCGCAATTGCTGTTGTTATACAAGGACTTGCCAGAGCAAATAAGTGAACAGCCAATAGACATCAGTTTATTGAGTGTGAAAATGAAGATGACTCCATTGATTGCCTGTGATGTTGAGGAGGTATTTTCAGGAAGGGGGCAAAGGGAACCTAGTTGGGCTGAAACAAACTGTCTCGGAAAGCACAGGTGTGACAGATCTGTAAGTTGCATGTATCAAGCAGCTGTGAAAGAGCCATATTGTACATCCTTTCTTTCTTCCATAACATTGTCTTGTGGGAATTAAAAAGACTGGAGGGCTTATTGAATTGATGCTAACAGATCTGGAGTTCTGCACTAGTGGCACATTCTCTGTGAAAGGAGGCCTCTTCTAATAAGGTTGTGAAACCCCGCATCTCTAACAAAACGTGTTTGTCTCTTGTGTCATTTTTGTCTATTGCAAAGTCCTAAGAGAGGCCTTTTTGATGTAAATAGCAGCATTTATTTATCTCAAACAGAATCGTGGAAACTGGTGCTGCAAAAAGAGATGTGGTGAAGCCAAGCTTGAAAAAAAAGTAGAACATGCTGGTATGAAAGCAGTTTAATGACTTCACTTTTACTAAGGACTTGGACGTTTACCATGCTGCAGTTTATATTGGTGCCAGGCTGGTCAAATGCTTGCCATGGTCTCATTTGACCTCCTTTCAGTGCCATGTTTTCACTGCCAAGGTATCCCTTTCAAACGGGAAGTATTGTTCAGCACAGTTAGGCTTCTACTTCTCCGTATTCGCTGCTCATTAATTCAGGAGCCGTAGCAAAACTACTGTGGAATGTCCCATCGAGCTGATTTTAAATTCCTCTGAAAGAACTATTAATTATGCCTAGACAGAATCTAAACACCAGTGTGTGATTTATAAGGGCCGACTCAGAATATGCTGTGAGATGTTTTGGTTCTTATTGATTCAATGTTTGTTTAAATTTATTGGGAATTGATGGTGCGACTACAATGCAGAACAATCCCTTTACTTGATTTACTTTTTCTTTTATTTTTCTGTAGTACACCATTAACTGCCTTGTTTATTTATTCTGTATTCAGCTCTTCCTATACTTCTGCACAGTGTATGCCCGTGTACAGAAGAACCACAACATTGTGTTCTTACTTAAAAACAAAAAAAATAAAATAAATACTGAGATGAATGTGTTATTGTCCAAAATGATGCTTCTCAGGTCTTGCAGTCCTACTACGATGCAATGGATGGTTTGACTGGGACCATTTAACATTAAATTAAAACTAAGAAGGAAAAAAACTCATAAAGCACACAAGCAATTTCATAAACAAGTTCAGCAAGTCTTTTTATAGCACCTTTGTGTGCTATTGTATTATTTTTTGGATGGCAGATAGTTTACTTTGATCATCATTGTCTCATCTGTTTTCTTACAAAAGACAGCCAATGGGGCTACGAGGCATAAAGTGGTATGAGTTATGCTAATAAGAAAACAACCTATCAATATCCAATAGTGCTTTAGCCCTCACTGGATTCATTAAAGTTGGAAGTATCACTAATGGCCTGCAATATTCTCTACATCTTCCCTGTCTAACTCCATACTCGTCCTTTTATACAGAGGTGTTCCGCTCAATTATGTGACCTTTTGATAGGCTGATAAAAAAGATCAGTCAATGACAACCATTATTCATTAGTGAATGGAGGGTGTGTTGGAAGAGGATGCCATCAGTCCGTGTCCGTGTCCGTGTCCGTGTCCGTGAATTGTTTAGTTTTGAGACTAATGCGAGCCTGCATCTTCCCATAATCGTGCATTACCCGCCCATGATTTTGTTAGCCTGGTTGGCACAGTGATATGGGCAGCTTGTTAATTAACTCTCTATATCAGACACCGTTCTGGAGAGAGGCTGTCAGGCAATTCCCGGACTGCTCAAAAGGGCCGCAGAGCCATTTACTGTTGTCAATGGAGCGCTCGTAAATGTGCCGCAAGTGACATGATTTTATATCACTGGAGGTTCGGCGCCATTAAAGTAATGGCAGAATTTACAATCGGGGGCAAGATTTAACATCGGGAGTCGGAGTTTCGATGGTCAGTGAAGTTTTGTGGAAAAATTTTGCAAACCCAGCAACCAACAAGGTGATGGGCATTCATGTCGTAGAGTACAATGCTCTCTACAGTAAGATGACACTTTTGTTAAACCCTAGAGGATTCTGGTCTTTGAACAATGCAATCCATGAAACTGGATATTTACCTACAATTAATATTGAAGAGCAAATTAAACATCTGTGCAGGAGCTAATTTATCAGGGCGCAATAAAAAACTCAGTTCATTGCTTTATGATTCACCTCAGGAGACATTACATCATTTCAGCTCAAGAAGTGCAATCCATACAAACAGTCTAGGCTGAAAGGTTTAACCTGTAACCCAATAGGTATTGATAATCTCCAGAGAAAAGCTGACTAATGTTGTGTTGCCAACAAATTATGATGCTCATGTTTTAATATTCATGTTGTTAAATAAGCATAATAAAAGGGGAAAATGTGACAATTAAAAGGAAAAATACTTGTTTATTTTCTTTCTTTGCTTCTTTTGTTGGGTCATTCCTCCCTCGGCTCAATCTCGCTGCATGGCTGTCACTGGTATCCTTTGAAGACATCCCGTCTCTTCTCTGGCGGCGATTTTGTTTGGAACTGAGGAGAGCCTATGGTATTTAAAGCTGGATTAATTAGGACAGAAAGCCATCTGCAAACATTTTGATAATTAGCTGACATTTATCTCCCCTCTTACCGTGTTGTTGTTTTGTTATGGTAATCAGGCACTGTGGAAATGTTCTTCCAACATGTTTTTGTTGCTTGTTTTCTTTTCCCCCACGGTTTGGTTAAGAGAACAATTCTGTACACATTTAGGTGGGTAATTTCATGCATGCTCATTCTAAATTTTTTTTCTTCTTTTTTTCTGTGGAAAGATGGCTCATTATCTTTGTGAAATTAGCGAAGGATTAACAGTGGATGGTAAATAGTTTAAGAGCAAGGAAGGAAGCTTTGGGATATTGAAACGGCATTTGGAGGTGAGTTTTGAATTGGTGCTTCATTTAATCTTTTTGTTTTTGAAAGAAACAACACAACACAGATGCGGAATAGTTCAACCTCATTAGATCACACTTCAAAGATACATGCAGTATATAGTTTTAACCTCCTCTTCTCCTTCTCCTTTTCAACTTTTGGGGGAACTAGCACATGAAATAAACCACATCATAAATACGCTCCTGTTTTTCCTGTCATACTCACTCAGTTGCTTATAGCTTAATTATATAAATAAAGCCTTGCCTGTCAAAAAACTGACAGTAAGCTAACATAAGCTGCAGACGTTTTTGTCTCCTACAATCCATAGCCACTGACATTGAGGCAAAATCATTCAACAGGGGAGTTATTCTTATCAGTATTTTCTTTTTTTTTACTCTTCTAGGCAGTAGCTCCTAATAAGACATTTACAAAGCCTGATGACTGATTCAAACGAGGTGCTGTGTTGTGCAGATGCATGTATGCATTTATAATTCTTTTTTGTCTTAATGCAATTGCCACGCTTGCTGTAAGAAGCTGTATTACAAACCCTTTGTTAATACCATGAAGCTTCTTATATTCGGTTTTGTTCGCTAAAGAAAGCCGCTCTGTTTACAAGGTGTCATGGTATTTTCCAGCACATTTCCAGATCTCTTGTAAGTTGAATCATTGCTGCAGGGCTCCTGAGGTACCGCATAACCTGTGTAGCTGTGCACCCCTGCCATAATCCCCCCTCTACACACAGAAAAAGCGGCCACAGTCTTAATTGGTTGCTGAGGGCCTTTTTTTCTGCTTACTTAAATGCTGATGCTGACAAAATAATTCACCTTAAACTAATCTGCGGCGCAGGAGTTGCTGTTGCGGCAGCTTTTTAAAACCCTGATTCTCGGCGCGTAACTCTAAGGTTATGTGCATGTGGGGCTGGGGGCTTTGGGTTCCGTTCCACAACGTTTTCTCTTGGTGTCAGATATATTTGCTTTTTGCATCAATCCTCAGGTGTGGATGTTGAATCTCAGAAGGCTTCTCTGTTGATAAAGGCACTGTTTTAGCTGATTAGTAAGGGCTATGCATAAAGAATGTGCTCATTGGGCAGTAATATCAGTGACCAAAACATGCTATAAAAAAATAAAAGGATAGTAAGGTAGGATGTCCAAGTATTGTATTGTCTTTCTCCACTGCTTTCAAACAAACATATTGAGCTATAAAGGATGGTTATCACTGGATTTGCATGACATTATCTTAACAGTGTCCTTATCTTTAGGCTATAGCCATCCGGTGCACAGTGCACTGCTGTTATTTGTGTTGTCATCTTATCTGAAACTTGCCAAGCTGCCAGGTATGCTCTACACATAGCTTATAAATATAGTCACAATATCTTTTGTGCACATGGTGAGAGCGGGTCTGGTTATCAGAATAAAGATCCTGGTGCCAGGGAAGCCTTGATTCGTTTTCTAAATGAAACCTCAGTGGGGTTCAGTGGTCAAAGTACAGATTTAAGAGCCTTCAGATCAAACCCCAGGAGCAGAGAGAGACGCTTTGCAATTCTAATGTAGGGTACTTGATCTCTGTGGGTCAAAATGTATAGTAATGTATTTGACAAATGTAGGCATTGGAGAAGATGTTCTATACTAAGAAATCTACATTATCTTTTACTCCCTCCACCCCCACCTCTCTCTCTCATGTCTAAATTACTGTCTGGACTAAATGTACCATTATTCATTTGCGCAGCAGGAACAGAACATGGCCATTAAGGAAGGTATATTTATGAGATTTCAATTTACTACTTAAAGAACTCAAAAGATTATGTTTGTATTGCTTTCTCTGTAGGATCTGAGATAGTGTCTTGTGAATTTAAGAAAAACCCAGAAAAGCAGGAGAAAACAACTCTGTGAAAGTGGGTGGGGGGGACAAATAAAAATAAATTGTAATACAAATGTGGGCTCAATTGTAAATCATGTTGGCAAAGGACTTAATAGTCACTCTAAATTTTTAAGAAAATAAATCGCAATCCTATGGAACCATCTATGAATTTCCAGAATGTGAAGAAAATAAAAAGATGTCTTTACAAAATATCCTTCACCCTGGACAGCTCCCGCCTGCCAGTAGACACATGTTATCTTGTAGCAGTTCTGTTTTGTTTGGGTTCTTTTTCAATGTGGCTTAGTCATTGTGCACCAAGAAAACAAAAACCGGTCTTGACCCAATTACCAATGATGCAGCAGCTGTAGGATGCTAGAAATATTGCTATAATTGTAATATAAGCGGCATTTCTACATTTTTAAGGTGATCATAATCACTCTTTTCACTAGACATCGGTGTGGTGTTACACTCTCATTGGATAGAAACTTGTGTTTAGCTATATGTGGCAACTATGTTGTGTTTAATTGACACAAATGACGTCCCTCTCCATTTTCATCCTATGAATCCAGTACAAGAGCACTGTGATCTTACGGTGTCCTGGGGGAACATGTGGAAAAATTTGAATTACCTCATATCTCAATTAACATGTTATTTTCAAAGTTCTTGCATAGATTGTTTAGATGATCAGAAGCTTTTAGGCACCTATTGTTCTGTAGCTGGTTTGGTTGCTAGTGGAGCCAACTTTAGTGCATAGACTGACAAGGTTTCCATTGTTCTTGACAAAATAACACAATGTCACCTATTGCCAGTTTTGGTAATGTCTTTACCAAGTGTCACTTATTATACTGTTGGTAGTGAACTATGGTGGCTTCACATTTCCTGCAAAGTCTTTCTACTTGCTTGTAATCTTGCTGAACAACAGCACATTTCGTATGTCTGCAGCCGAGCCACTTCTGTGATATTGATATTGCTTGACCAACTTTAGAGCAAAAAAAAAGACAAAACCGCATTAGTTTGAACAGGTTTCTCTTCTGGCGCTTGGTAAATAAGTGGCAAGCATTTAAAACTGAAAGTGAGCAGATTGTTAACTCACATGTCTTGTAGGCATGCGTTTATAATTAAAATGACTTACACTGGTAATAAAGATTAGTATAATTTATATTGGCCCAGCTGGCATTGCAGGTCATGTTTCTTATTCCTTTGAACCACATCATAACTATACTGTAGTAATAACGGCCTTTGTTTCTTGGCTTACATCGATTGCCTTGGAGTTAACATTACAGTATTGATTATTCAGGAATGAATCCCATTACCGTGTCACGCTGATTGTTTTGCTTGTTTGGAAAATGGAGCCCAGTATGAGATTGAGTGTGTATGGGCAATTTAATGTATTTGATCTTTATGTAGTTTTGACAGTGGACTATTTGCATTTGTAGCTACAGGGATGAATAGTTGTTAACCATTTTTCAAGTCCTATTGCTCTGTTTAAGTGGATTTTATTGGTTTGATATTTGTTTTCCTTGGTTTTCTTGTAAGTGCATGTTGGATAAATAGCCGACAACTGTAATCCTAAGAACACGAGGCAAAGAGCAGACAATTCTTTATTCGTTTAAAGTTGTACTTTATTTCCATTTGGCACATGCATTTCAGAGCACTTTTTCCCCAACCCCTATCCCCATTTATTATAGTAGCTTGTTTGTTGTTCTAAATAATAAAATAAGGGTGATTTTGTGGTCTTATTTTCTCACAGGGACTCATTTCTCTTTTGTAGGTAGAAGTATTAAAAGAGAGTGATTGTGAATGGTGTATGGCTTCCCTCCTTCTCCCTAAATCATTTTCCAATATCAGTCTCTCATGTACTTGGTGTGTACCAAGAGGCAACATGTGCAAAATATATGAAATTCTGCATTTCTGAATGGCTTGACCCATTTCCTGAGATGAATATCCTTCTGTATGTTCTGTATATCTACTTCTCCTCAATTCTGCATCAAACCATGGGCAGTTTTTAATTTGTGTCCTCTTATTCCCCGTGGTGAAATGAAACCGAAAATGGTTCTGTGGGAGATTAGAATCCCTTAATACTCCACAGAGTACACTCTAAGGTTATCGTTTCCCCCCAGATGCTACACTCCCTGTTCTATTGTGCAGAAGTACATAATCTGAATTACAAAACTAACTGTCCTGTAGGTAGTAAATTATTCCCACCCCCCTCCCTTACCCTAGTCAGCGAGGACTGTGCAATTACATTTGACCACAACACTAGTAGAGTCCAGAACAATACTGGTCTTCCAAAACTACACACTCACCATTATTATGTATGAGGCTAGGATGTCAGTGTTTGCTTGATGAATAGATAGTGCAGTGACTATATTGTCTCCTTCCTTGTGAGTAGTGTAAAAAAAAAAAAATAAGCAGGGGAATGGCAGGGAAATCAATACTTAATATTGTCCAGGAATCATGTTCAAAACACCTCTTAGAGGAACAACAAACATTGTACTCAAACTAAAAGGTCAGATACATTTAGAGCCATTATTATATCAAGACCCCCAGGGTTACCTTATCTATCCTCCATGGCTTATTATTTGAATTACATCAGATGGGTCTTGAAGGCTAAGGTGAAATGCTTTGTGTGATTTTGGAAGGAATATTTGTTCAGATATGCTACTGCCAGAATTGTCATCCTCAAAGATACACTACACTGAGATAAGGACTTTGCCTTTCCAAGAGGATCAGTTACTCACGGCCTCTGTTGTGAAAAATAATCCAATTATAGTTCATATAAGGGATGTTTAGATGCCTTGGGTTTAAATTTTATTTTTATTTTAATACATTAAATATGTAATGATTTTTAAGAAAGATTAACTGAAGTGTGTATACGTGTGTACGCTATTATTAAATTTATTACTAGTATTCCAACTATTATTCCTAGTAATAATAATGATCCTATAAGTGAGGGTTACTCTTTGGCAATTGAATGAATGACGGTATTTATGGATTTAGCAATTACTGTTGAAATAGCAAGCATTCTTTCAAATTGCAAATTGCTTATTCAATAATACGGTCCAATTTTTTATTTTTTATTTTACATCTCTCACATTTAGCAGTGGAAAATGCATATTTGACATTCAAGTGTTGTTAGACCCACACAGATAAATAGCAGAACCCTGAAAATAGTAGTAGTAAGAAGTTAAGTAATTGGTTACCCGGTGATTATTGAATGTCTATGGGGGATAAACTTATTCAGCCAGTTCAGACTATTTAACCGAGCCCTGATTACTTATATTCAACTTAACCTGCACTCTAATTTACTCTTCCAGAGGGAGCATAGCTCTGAAACCTGGAGCAGGTCTTATTTTCTATTTGTGACCCTGGTGTTCAGATGATATTGCGATGAAATGAAGTTAATTGGTCAGTTTCACTTCTTCAAACAATGCCTTGTGCCTTATGTTCTGTATGGTATAAAATGTATACAAAGTAGCTAAATATTTGAATATCTTCTGCAGCGTGCCTTGGAACCAGTTGAAACTGACTTGCCTCGAGCAAACTGAAACAGGTATAACCCCATTAACAAATCCCAAAAAAGCATCGTGTGGGCTGAGCCATGTTCGTTGGTGGATCAAATCTGGGCTTTATCATGGCCAGCTAACTGGGATTTGCCAAACACTCCCTGAGTTGGGAAGTCTGGAAGTCGGCCAGGCTTCCTTGGGTAGCAAAGAAATAACAAGCCCATATGGTTTATTGGCCACCTGTGAAGCTGCAGCATTACCACTAAGAGCTGCATTAGTCCTCCCCACGGTGCTCTGGCTGTGCTGCTTGCTTTTTGGACCAGCAATTTGTAACAACAGGTGAACATGTGTGTTTGTTTCAGCAATTTTAAACTGAAAAGCCTCAACAAGTCAATTTTCAAGAATGCCAGTATCTGTCAGAATGAATCAGCGTGCAAAATTGCTCTGCTGGAGTTGGGAGGTTGCAGAAGGTTCTTCTTTTCAAAAGCACTTAAGGTTGCATGTGATATTTCAGTTTTCACCGTAGATCAGTGTTGGTAAATTCTGTCGGCTGCAGTATAAAACTGTGTAGGCCACAGTCTGACAGTTTCAAATTGAAACTAAAGCAAACCTCCTCAAAAGGGAAAAAATATCTTCTCTTGTGCATATTCTGTAGGCGGACTGTAATTATGTTTGTGGTTAAGGGGAGAATTTAATTGCTTTCCTTTTTATGCTTAACTTACCGCTCCAAACTTTAAACCCCACGGTCTGCTTTCTAGCAATTGTCAGAAACTTCAGGCCTGGAATTTATCTCCATATACACTAGCAGTTGCCACTGCCTTTTCTGCTAATCATTGTAATGAGTTCCCTTCAATAACAAAGCGATGCGAACTGTTCTGTAATGCTAATCGAGGTGTGGGGAAATTTGCAGCTTCTGCTCATCACAGCTCTCTGATGTGTGTGCACTAGAGCAGTTGGCTGCAGTGTTTAGCTGTGCTAATTAAAGAACTTTAAAACAAAATCCATCAAAATTGCCTTTAAACTTCTTGATTAATCTCTTTGGTAACTGTGCTTTTGCCTTTGTGTGGAACACTTCCCTATTCATCCATTTGCTTTGAATCTTTCTCAAAAAGCTGATTCTTTTTGGCCAAAATTGCAGTATTTTAATTCCTTTTGAAAGTATTTTTTTTCAAATCTGGACATAAACAATTTCAGCTTTCCATGCAAAAGGAATAAGATGGTATTTTAGCTTTATTTGAAAAAACAAATAATCTCAGGCACAGTTCCCAATTTATAGGTGTCCATCACATAGCTGGCATGTTTTGCATGTAAATATCTCTGCAGAGGAGTTCTGGTCCAGCTGGATTTGGCTTTATATGCTTTTCAACTTTCAGCAAATCCTGTATTGGGGATTGCAGGGGTGTCGCTAGACCCTCCTGTATTTTCTCTAAGCCCCCCTAAAAATAATATGATTATAAGAACATAAGAAGAACATAAGAAAGTTTACAAATGAGAGGAGACTATTCGACCCATCATGCTCGTTTGGTGTCCATTAATAACTGAGTGATCCAAGGATCCCATCCAGTCTATTTTTAAATGTTCCCAAATTTTCAGCTTCAGCCACATCGCTGGGGAGTTTGTTCCAGATTGTGACGCCTCTCTGTGTGAAGAAGTGTCTCCTGTTTTCCGTTTTGAATGTATTGAAGCCCAATTTCCATTTGTGTCCCCGGGTGCGTGTGTCCCTGCTGATCTGGAAAAGCTCCTCTGGTTTGATGTGGTCGATGCCCTTCATGATTTTGAAGACTTGAATCAAGTCCCCACGTAGTCTCCTCTGTTCCAGGGTGAAAAGGTTCAGTTCCCTCAGTCTCTCAGTAGGACTTTCCCTTCAGACCTGGAATAAGTCTGGTTGCTCTCCTCTGAACTGCCTCTAGAGCAGTGATATCTTTCTTGAAGTGTGGAGCCCAGAACTGTACACAGTATCCAGATGAGGTCTAACTAGTGCATTGTACAGTCTGAACATTACTGCCCTTGTTCTCAATTCTACACTTTTGACAATATACCCTAGCATTGTGTTTGCCTTTTTTTATTGCTTCCCCTCATTGTTTGGATGGAGAAAGTGAGGAGTCCACATAGACTCCTAGGTCTTTCTCATGCATTACTTCATCTAGATCTGTACCTACCATAGTGTAATTATAGTGGACATTTTTGTTACCTGTATGTATTACCTTGCACTTGTCCACATTGAATTTCATCTGCCAGGTGTCGGCCCAAAACTGAATATTATCTAAGTCCCTCTGAATAGCCTGTGCTGCTGAGATTGTATCTGCTGAGCCACCTATTTTAGTATCATCTGCAAATTTGACAAGTTTGCTAACTATCCCAGAGTCCAGATAATTAATATAGATTAGAAAAAGCAAAGGCCCTAATACTGATCCCTGTGGAACTCCACTAACAACCTCACTCCAGTTAGAAGCGACTCCTCTAATCGACACTCTCTGTTTCCTAGACATCAACCAGTTCATAATCCATCTACTTACATTACCCTGAATGCCTACAGCTTCCAATTTGAGGATCAGTCTTTTGAAAATCTGAAAATCATATTGTATGTTTTCATATGATCTACAGCTGCAGTTGCATGTTCAAAGAACTCTAATAGATTAACGAGACATGATCTGCCTCGTCTAAACCCATGTTGACTATCTCCAAGAATATGGTTTTCATTAAGATGCTCCTCTATTTTCTGTCTGATCATTTTTTCCAACATTTTACAGGTGATGCAGGTGAGACTGATTGGCCTGTAATTTCCTGGCTCAGTTTTGTCCACTTTCTTGTGGATTGGTATGACATTTGCTGTCTTCCAGTCAGTTGGCACATCCCCTGTTCTAAGCGTCATTTGGAATATTTGACTTAGCGGCCTATAAATAATTTCCCTCATTTCTTTAAGTACTGTTGGAAATATCCCATCTCTCCTAGGTGATTTGTTGGTTTTTAATTCTGCTGGTCCCTTTAGTACCTCCTCCTCATTTATCCTGATCTCTCTTAGGGTTTGTCTGGACTTATTGTTAACCTGTGGCATGCCATCTGTTTTTTCATTTGTAAAAACCTCTGTGAAATACTCATTCAGAACATTTGCCACATCTTGTTCGTTTTCCAAAATACTTTGTTTCAATTCATCCTTTATTGCTGTGGTAGTATTGAAAAAAGCTCTTTGCATTAGTTTTAGCTCCAAGAGCTATGTTTCTTTCTATATCCCTCTTTGCCTTCCTGATCCCTTTCTTAAGATCTCTTTGCAGTTTAGTCTCCATCCCTTTTGTATGTGCTATACAACATTTTCTTTCTCTTGATATTTTTGCATACTTCTATTAAACCATTTTGGCCAATGTTTTTTGGTCCTCAATTAGCTAAGTTTTGGTACAAATTTCTCTTGGGCCTCAAGTAGTATATTCTTAAAATATAACCATCCATTTTCAACTGAATCTGTATCCACTGTGCTCCAGTCCACCTCTTCTAAGTGCCGCCTCATACCTTCAAGGTTTGCTTTTCTAAAATTGTAGACCATTGTTTTAGGATTGGTTCTTGTTTTTTGAAAGAATGCCTCAAAGCTAACCATGTTGTGATCACAGTTTCCCATTGGTTCTCTAACTACTGTCCCCCTGACTCTATCTTGGTCATTTGAAAAGATCAAGTCAATGCATGCACTCTCCCTGGTTGGTTCCCTGACAAATTGAGTTAGAAAGCAGTCATTTTACCATCTCAACCATTTCTACTTCTGCTTCTGTAGTCCCCACTGGGCTTTCCCAGTCTATGTTTGGGAAATTGAAATCCCCCATTATAACAGCCACATCCTTGCCAAATGCAGTCCTGATTACATTGTGCAATGCAACATCTTGCTGAATATCTGAGTTGGGTGGTCTGTAACACACTCCTACCACTAATCCTCTGGATCTCTTGTTCAAATGTTTAACCACACAGATTCTCAGATTCTGTTTCATTACTAGGATCTAATTTGAGTTCTTCTGCCTAAATGTCATTTTGACATATAATGCTACCCCACCCCCTCTTTGATTTTGCCTGTCTCTCCTAAACTGTGTGTATCCTTTCAACTTGTATTCATCCCCATCATTTTCTGTAAGCCATGTTTCTGTCACTCCTACAACATCATAGTCACTGTGGCTTCCAAGTCTAACATCTTGTTCCTTATACTCCTGGCATTGAGGTACAAACACTTCAGGACTTTCCTACTAGCAGTTTCCCTTGGTTTTCTTTCCTTAGTGGAACATCTCCCATTGTCAGAGCTCCCTGCCCCCCTGGTCCCTAGTTTAAAAGATTCTCAAATACGCACATACGCTCTCCCAATGCATTAGCCCCCCTTCTGTTTAGATGTAGACCGTCCGGTTTGTAGAGGTCCCATCTATCCCAGAAGAAAGACCAATGCTCCATAAATCTAAAACCCTCTTCCCTACACCAGGATTTCAACCACATGTTAAACTTTCTAATCTCTGCCTGTCTCCCTGGCCTGGCATGTGGTACTGGAGGTATTTCATAGAAAACTACTGTGGAGGTTCTGCTCTTTAGTTTTGTTCCTAACTCTTTAAATTTGCATTGCAGAACCTCTGTCCTACCTTTTCCTATGTCATTAGTTCCAATGTGGACCATGACCAGTGGAATCCCCCCGGCTTTGGCCAGTAGCCCATCTACTAGTTTAGGGAGATCTGCAACCTGAGCACCAGGAAGGCACACTGTTTAATCTATGCCTCACTCTTCTGGGGGGGAGTGGGCACCATGGTGCTCTGGTGCTCAACTGCCCTCTCGTCACCCTCTGAGCTGTCACTGTCCAACTCGGTGTCCAGCAGTTGGAACCTGTTGGGCAATTCTAGCTCTTGGGGTGTCTCTATGGGTTGTGCGTGCCCTTTTCTGTGGTTATGACATACTGTAACCCATCAGTTCTCTATGCTGTCCTGCTCTAAGGTCTTAACTCTCCTAGCTTGTGGCATGCACAACATATCTCTCATGGGCTGATTGACTAATTCAATTCTAGATCACTAATACAGCACAGATCAACAAGCTAAGCCTCAAGATCACGGACCTTGATCTCTAGGATTTCAACATGCCGACAGCGTTCACAAATGAAACCTCCTTGGATGAGTTCATCCAGGAAGGCAATCATTCTGCAAACCTGACACTGTAGTGGCCACATGCTTCTCAATGTTAGTTTTTCTAGTCTCTTGGTTTCCGTTCCCTAGTCAACTGCTTAAACTTTTTGTGACTGAGAAACAGCACAGCTCTTTCTCAAAAGCTGCTTCACACCTAACTGGCTGCACCGGGAACAGAATTCCTGCTAGTCTTTGACTAAATCACCTCTCTTACAACCTATTTACTTTCACCAACTCAGCATCTGACCTGAATTGACTTCAATTAAGGCAAACTACAGACAATGTTAACTTCTATTAAGGCAAACTTAAAACAAAATGAGGAATGCTAAGACTGGTCTGAAAGTAGGAAAACAACAAGATGGCTGCCTCTCACCTGTACTGTCCTGTGTCTGTCTGTGGCAACTTGTAAATACTTCTGTTATGAAGTAACGGCGCGGCCAAACAGTCCAACAAAACACCGTCAGCCGCCCCTTGTCTTTTCTCTCAGCCCCCCTAAAAATAATACAGCAAAAGAGACCAAGAATGAAGAAGCAACTCCGCAAAACAGTCACCAACTTCCCCCCCCACCCCCTGTTTTGAAGCCCCCCTAAAACTTGAAGTCTAGAAACGCCCCAGGTGGATTGTACATTATTCTCCTCTGTATAAATTATTTACTACATCTCTTCTATAAACTTCTGTTTATGCAAAGACTTCCCAATACTGATTGAGATGGGGGTGGGGGGGTGGGGAGTAGCCAAATTGCATAACCCAGATATAAAGCCAGGGTGTACTGATGCTGTACTTTACTTCCTAATTTCTTCACCTCCTGATTTGAGACAGAGGAAATGTTTTTGAGATAGATTATTGATGTATTCTGAATAAACCGAGGAAGTGCGGGCGTAAGCAAAATAATAAAAAAAGAGAAATTACAATAGAACCCAGATGATACATGCTACCTTTTAATAGGTGCTTTCACAGGTCCTACATCTTTGTTTGACAGGATCATTTTTTAACTCGACGGTTTGAGTGCACTCCAGATGTTTTTGCCCAGGGAGGATTAAAGCTGAACATATTTTTGAAGCTATTCTCCTAGCAGCAGTAAAGCGTTATAAGGAACTAGAAAGCACACATCAAAAGTCAACATTTGAACATGTGAAATCAAACGTACGATAAATTAATTCATATACCAGTGAAAAGGGGAATGTGGATGCATTATTTATTTGTTTGAAGAAACTGCACTTTCAGAACTGTCGTCAAACCATTGTACAGCAAACGGCAGATTTTAGTAAATTGCCAAGGTGTGACAATGCTGTGTATTTGCTGATCTCAATGTCTGACTATATCTTAATCCAGGCAAATTACTCTCTGAGAAGTGTGCGTTATGGCATGCAATTTCAGGTAATTTATAGATAAATAGTTTGTTTTCATTCAGTCAGTTGATTCACTCTTTGTAATCAGAAATAGTGATCCCATTTTGCTATGCAGCCAGGAAGGCCATTTGCAGATGTAAAGGATTATATCGATATTTATGTGTGAATGTCTGAGCAATACACTCACAGTGGTGGGAGTAAATTGTGCTGCATTTTGGTAAATACATCTTGGCCATTTACTCTCTGCAGCCCACATCGTGCGCAGTGTTTTACATTCTGCTAATCCTCTCTGATTAGTAATAATACACCACCATATCAACGATAATCCTACAGTTGGGGTCTTCTTCAGTTCTGCAATGGTAATTGTTCATTTCTATAAACGGCTACTGTATTTCCTTTTTTAACAGGCTTTATAGTTTAAACCAACCTGTACCATTCTAATACTTTTCACTACATAATAGGTTTGTTTTCTCATCTGTTCTCAGGCTGAAATTTGGCAATATTTCCTTGCTTTTAGGATGCAGATATACAATACAACGACAACTGAAAGAAAGTAAAAAAAAAATATGAAAAGGTGAATCTTTCAGTATAATCTAAAATATTATGTAATGGGTGATGACAAGACCTGAAATTTACACACACACACACACACACACACACAGTACATTTCATTTTGGCTTCGAACTCCAACTGTGCACCGTTTATCTGGGACGGTGAGGCGATGCATTGGTCGAGTTGCCATAGAATGACCCAGTGGAAATTGTCTAGCATGTCCCACTGAGACTGTTTAGGGAAGATTCAGTTCGGCTGCAGATTCATTCCTTCGTGGATTTTAAGTGTTCAATTCTGAGTTCAGTTGTAAGTTCAATTATTGAGTATAGCATTCAGTTCTCGGTGACCTGTCCATAGGAAGATATTTTTGCTGTAGGGTGAATTCTGAGGATGTTAGGTTCTGCATGTTCGATGTACACAAACAGTGTGAGAATGATGTGACAACAGGAGCTGTGAAATAAAATGAAAATTTAAGTTGGTGTCCAATCTGTATGTTAATTTAAAATCTCTTGTCATTACAAACCCTGAGATATCAAAGCAAAGGTGAAATGTTTTTGTTAAATTTTTTTAGGGGCCAGCTCCCTAGACCAGTTTTTAAGATCAGTTGATTTAGAATAGCTCTCAAACAAAAATGCTGACGGACCTTTTCAGACCCAATCCAGTTGGCTTTGAATGAATACAATGCTTGGGAATACTTTGCTAATTACCTGATGTTGTAAATTAAAAGCGATTGGATTGTTATCCCGAATCAGAAGATATATGTGAAGTCTTGCCCTACCATGTAGGTAAATGTATAAAAGCTTATGACCAAAACTTAGGCCTGCTAGGTTTAGTAGATTATATAGGTTAGTACTTCGTTTAAAATAGAATAAAAGCTATTTAATTCAGGCATCTTGTTAAGAAAGAGAACCTCTTCCTATGATGTCCTTTACTTAATCTGCGTTTGTCCCCTTTTCAGAGATAAATGAATCTGTGAATGTTGGAGAACAGTTTATAGACTTTGGTCTTTCTACAAACTCATAATTTCAACTGCATAATGCTAGCTGTGTGAAGGACACTGGGTATCTCGCGCACTCGACTTAATTAAGGAAAGGGAAAAGGCAAGACATTAATGGCGGTTTTTCCATTTACAAAGGTCAGGTTACGCTTTGTGAGCAAAGCATTAATATTTTTAGTCAACGCGTAATGTAACAAAAGCAGCATCTCCTCACAAGAGGACTGCTAACAGAGCGTCAGTGTATTTTGCTGATTAATGGCCGAAGTCTAAGGCCTCTCTTCTCTCATCCATTACATGGCTTTTGTTGTTTCAAGTGGCAAGCAGCAATTCATGTGTTCTCACTTGGTGTATTTGTGCCTAACGATGCTCTTTTCCTAATGGTTGTCCGAAGACAGACCATTTGTAATCTTCACTAGGATATAGACCAGTGTGTCCCAACCTTTTCATGCCGAAGACACACCTACTTAACATCAATTGTTGTGTGGCACACCGTCCCATCCTGAAAACAAATTGACTAACCGTATTAATTAGGGCAAAGTAACCTACTGATCTAATATAATGCCATAAAGTGTAATGTCTCTCCTGTCGACAGTGCATGTAGTATGATGGTTCAGAATAAAATGAAATAATAATTTAAGTGTTGGGTATAGATAGGGTTTGGTTTCAGTTTGGTTAGGGCTTAAAAGATGGCAGCAAACCTTCTCATGTAATCCAGTTGTTTTCAGTGAAATGTCTCTTCTGAATCACAACTCGGAAATAAAGATTCTGATTACTAGGTTATGCTAATTACTTTTTAAATCTGTATTAACTGAACATTTGGATGTTTTAAATACAAATCGCTATGGTACCTGGGTTTCATCCATCCATCCATCCATCCATTTTTGAAACCGCTTATCCATGTGGGTTGCGGGGGACGCCGGAGCCGATACCTGGGTTTCAACCTTTTCCAATCTCAGGGACATAAATAAAGGTACATTTTAGGTTATTTAGAGGGCATTATTTTCAGTATTTATACAGATTTGGCATTTCAGCAAAGATATTAATTAAAATTTGGGTATACATTTGTATGAGCCTAGCTTGCATTTTGGATGTTGCCTAAGGTTTGAAAACTGTCACGGTTCTTAAAATATATTTTTTTACATCTTTACTAGTTTCTGTAGTGTAGAAGTAAGATTTATACCCCTCTTGCACATCGATTCTATCATATAAACAATTTTTAAAACTTTAAAATTGAAAATGTACGAGATTATGGCAGGTGTCAAAAGCCAACGTGCTCTCTCCTTCAGGGTTTCAGGATGTGCTGTATAAATTCATAACTTCCCAGATAGTGAAAAACAACAATCTCCAGCTTGGTCTTCCCCACGGCAGCTCAGGTCATTATCATCAGGTCAACTGAGTGTTAGTTTTTCCTATTCCATATTCTTATCCTTTGATATTAATTCTAGTTTCCATAGACAATGTGAAGTGTTATGGGGTGATGTCTCTACTGCAAATCACAGTTTGTAATATAGATTTTGAATACCATTTAGATGTGACGTTAATTCATTGTCACATTTTGTGTCAAAATATAATGAAAAATCCTAAATTAAAAAATATGACAATTTAAATTTTTGCTACAGATAGTGAACAGAACTAGTGGCAGGACTAATTGTTACATTAGGTTGTTTAGAGATCATTATTTTGATTTGATGTATCCAAATAAATTATTTAAATGGAACTATGTTAAATTTAAGTTTTAAAATTTTGTTTTCATTTTGGTCTGCTTAGAATCCGCAGTGACCTAATCAAGTTAGATGCTTTCTTCCAGTGTAAGACTAAGTTATTGCTATTTGTGTATGAACCACAGCCCTATTTAATAATTTAGCAGTCTTTAGGGAATCAGGTAAATTCACAATTCTGTGTTCTGCTGTTCTCTTTTCAAATTTGTGCTTGATTTGTATAGCTTCTGGAATAATGAGAAATTAATTGAGGCCTCACGTTTACTCAGACTTGATCCAAGCACACCCAGACAGCTGTGCTTTGATTTGTGAAGGTTTAGTGATGGGGTCACATGACATGTTTTTTTTTTTGTTCCATCTGAATGGAAAATTACTGTTATTTTGTCCTCCCACACAGTGCAGCTGCAATGCAGAACATTTCATTATCAAAGACTTTCTTTTTTCTTTTTTAATAACTTTGTTAATTATCTAATACGGGATATCTATTTTTTGTATATGTTATGGTAAATATGTGTCCCACATGTATAATACTTGGTGGAGTACAGCTTCTCTTTACTAGTGGTTGATATTTTAGCTCCTGTTTGTGTTGTTGTGCTACCCATAACGTGAATATCCAGTCGAATTCGATTTACAAGATTATCTGTAATAGTAAGTAAAAGTCATTGCCATTTGGATTCATTTGTATTCAAGTTCATTTTGTCCAAATAAAGCAGGAATCTATGCATTTTGACTATAGTTTATTTTTCTGTTGTAGCCAGTATTCTCCAATCCCGATTAGTGCAATGCACTTGTAGGTTTAATTGATAATTTTACTGGTTGTTAGAAACATGGCTCTGTAGACGATTGTTTTACATGGATAGTTTATGCCATAAAGGAGGCGACCCCATATTACTATTACAGTGCTTTATATTCAGCCCCTGTTTACACAGCATGAATGTGTAATGAGCCAATGGTGCTTCCTGTGATTTGATTTGATATTTAGTAAATAACAGTTAACAGTACATTTCCCTTTCTCCCCCTTGCAGTCCATGCATTTGTTTGCCAGATGTTTTCTCGCCATCCAGCTTTGTAGTTATTTATTTATTTATTTATTTATTTATTGGATTACCCTGTGTTAAAACTAATACAATTCAGGAAAATTCCCAACTGAAGGTTTAACTTGACCTTTTATTTAGTTTAGTGGAAGATACAGATCAGGTATGAAACCAGGCCAAGTACTGAAGGTCAAAATTTAATATTTAGCTGAGATATGCCACTTTTGTGACCGTGGGGTGGTCAAACTTTAACTTTGTCTAATTTTGGAGTGATTATGAGGAGGTTTATGTTCTATTTAGAATTCCAGGAGTCCTAATCCTTCCTAATGCAAAATAAGTATCACAGCATCTGTATTTCTGTATTGCTTGGGTTTTCACATTGAAAAGTGCTTTTGAAAAATGTGGTGTCTCTAAAGTGCAAGACCTACTTACATGTTGTCATGCAAAGATTACTATATATTAATACACGCTGATAAAGATTATTGCCACATTCATACAAATAAGTGGTCCGTAAAGCTTGTGATTAAACCCAGAATTACCGTGATAACCTGCAGTACATTGCATTGCATCACGTGCTGCAGAGTCTTCAGAGACGCATTCTTGCAGGTCTCCATATCATTATATGGGGACGCGGCACAAGTGCAGACTGATGATCATTGTATGCTGTAATTGCCTCTCTATGGAAGCTATACCTGCTCGTAATATGCTTGTTTTTATTCCATCTTAATCTTTTATGCTTCTCATCTGCAAAGTCGCAATCAGCAGGGAAGAGCCCATGCCACTCTGAGTAACATCTGCAGTAGACCTCAACTTCTTCTCTGTAATTATAATCCCATAACCTGCCATGAAGCCAAGCATTGTGTAAAATCAATGTAATTAGGTTACACTGCTGCTGAGAATACTGATTCTGGTCACTCACCCTCACATCCACACTTTTTTTTCCTTTTTCTCCCAGTTCTATGTTGTTAATAGTTTATTTATTCATTTATTTGGAGTATTTTAATCAATTGTTGAAAATGACCAACTTTTGATGCAACGGCTTTAGAAAGTGAACGAATATCGGCCCTTGGTTGGCATAAGCTGTGCTTTACGAATGGGAATGACGTGAACAATCTCTTCTGTTGAAGTCACACTGGTCTCCCACTAACTGTAGATTAAGACAATACCTTCATCCCCAGGCCCCTTGGCATTGCCTTGTACTATATGATAGACAGCATTGTAATTTATTGACTCCCAGGATGACTGGGCTTAGTTTTAGTATGCCTAAGACTATAAAGGGGTGTAGAGCAAGCTTTTCTATAAAGGTTTGTTCTCCGGTTAGCAGCTTAAGATGTTTTTAAAGATTCTAGTGTGGACTGACAGCCCTAGAACACAGACCTTGGAGGAAACTGACCTGACTGCTGAGATCAACACCATTACGGACCTTGAACTCTTTCATCGGAAGACATAGTTGGATGCAGTTTGCTCGGCTGCTGTCTAACCCAAAGGACTCGGGTACAGATTTTCTGAGTTGCGCTGCTTTGGCCTCGACTCGCAGGGAGTAATTGAATAGTATTTCAACGTCTTGGAAGTGCTGAGAATACATCATTCACTCAGTGATCAGAAAATCAGCATTTCTGTTTTGTGTTTTAAGTGTAAGAAATTGTGATTATAAAAAAGCTTGGAAAGGATAGGATTGCTCAATTTGCATTCCTTGGTTCAACCCCTAACTCTGAAGGAGTAATAAAAACATGCCCAGCTGTTATTAGTAATAATAATACTAATAATATAGTGTGTTGAGCGCATCAAACCCATTTCAGAAATATAGGATTTAAACCCTTGCCCCTGGAGGTATAGAAGCTAGTGATTTACCTTTCCCAACAGTCTAGCTCTTTATCAGCTTGTGGATCACATTTTCGAGTTGTGAGAACAGACCTAGGTCGAAAGAGTTTATCTGCATATCGTTGTAAATGAAGTACTTGAAACGGAAAGATTAATGTATTTGCACAAAAGCCGAGATTAATTTTATCTGTTGCTCGCATCGTGTTTATGGGATGGGCAGGTAGCAATGGGTTTAGCCTTTTGACAAAAAGCGAATTACCATAAACGGCTATACAGCATTTAAGAGAATTGCATCTATTCACTGATGCATTCGATTGCTGTACTTTGTCACAGTTGATTTGCTTGAATGTGGGTCTGCAACCCTGGTCCTAGAGAGGCTGTCCTGCAGGTTGTATAAGTAGCTCACAATAAAGACCTGGGAAATGCTTTAATTGCACTAACTACGTAAATCTTTCTTTTTAAATCCTTCTGAGCTCAGTAATGGAAGCCAGATTAGACAATGCCTCTCCAGGACCAAGGTTGATGATCCCTGGCTTTAACACGTATTGAACTTTAATCTTAGTACATTGGAAAATTGAATAGTTTTAAGAGCTTTCCAAGCTGCGAGAAGTGGCAGTGTTTATTGCGAAGGTGCTGAACATTCAAACTGATCCAGCATTCTCTTTTTATCTTAATGAGATTTTAAATCACCTTGAGGTTGGGGTCTTGTCTGTTGTAGAAATTCAGCTCTTTAGATATCTTGTTGCCTGGGAAAGATGCCAGTAATAATAAAAAAAAAAGATGAATGCATTATGTAAGGTATGATTTGATTTTAAAATGAAATAAATAAAATGGCCACCTGTGTGGTGGAAAGGTCAGACCATATCATCTAACTTTTCCTTGCAAAGCGTGACACGGTAATGGGACAGTGTGTTACGCTATCTCAAGTACTGATAAGGTTATATGCATTTATAATGTCCATTTAGGCTTTGCAAATGGCATTTGCGTGTTTCTTTAGGCTATAGGATTGTAATGAGATGTTTGGAATTCAGATGAAGGTTTGCCGCTGCAGACTCTATAACACTGCCTCATGTTCTGGTAATGAGTCTTTAAATGGCAGTCTGTGCTTTGGCAGTTAATCGGGGTATTCCAGTTGCCATATGGAAGAGGAAAGTGTCATTGAAATGTGCAAATAAAGGGAGGGAATCATTGAGGTTTAAACTTCCCATGTTCGAATTGAATTGAATGATTCATAGTGACCAGCTTTGCACTGCTAGGATGTAAACTGTGGATAATTTATGTTGCTGTAAAATGCTTGTGTACCGTACTGTGCAAAAGTTTTAGGCAGGTGTGAAAAAATGCTGTAAAGTAAGAATGCTTTCAAAAATAGACATGTTAATAGATATTTATCAATTAACAAAATGTAAAGTGAGTGAACAGAAGAAAAATCTATATCAAATCCATATTTGGTGTGACCACCCTTTTGCCTTCAAAACAGCATCAATTCTTCTAGGTTCACTTGCACACAGTTTTTGAAGGAACTCGGCAGGTAGGTTGGCACAAACATCTTGGAGAACTAACCACAGTTCTTCTGTGGATTTAGGCAGCCTCAGTTGCTTCTCTCTCTTCATGTAATCCCAGACAGACTCGATGATGGTGAGATCAGGGCTCTGTGGGGCCATACCATCACTTCCAGGACTAAATAAATACATTTGGGGCCAATCAGATGTCTCCCTGATGGTATTGCCTGATGGATAAGTATCTGCCTGTACTTCTCAGCATTGAGGAGACCATTCATTCTGACCAAATCCCCAACTCCATTTGCAGAAATGCAGCCCCAAATTTGCAAGGAACCTCAACCATGCTTCACTGTTGCCTCCAGACACTCATTCGTGTACCGCTCTCCAGCCCTTCAGCAAACAAACTGCCTTCTGCTACAGCCAAATATTTCCAATTTTGACTCATCAGTCCAGAGCAGCTGCTGCCATTTTTCTGCACCCCAGTTCCTGCATTTTCGTGCATAGTTGAGTCTCTTGGCCTTGTTGCCACGTCGGAGGTATGTATTTTTGGCCGCAAGTCTTCCATGAATGCCACTTCTGACCAGACTTCTCCAGACAGTAGATGGGTGGACCAGGGTCCCACTGTTTTCTGCCAATTCTGAGCTGATGGCACTGCTGGACATCTTTCGATTGTATAGGGAAGTAAGCATGATGTGTCTTTCATCTGCTACAGTAAGTTTCCTTGGCCGACCACTGCGTCTACTATCCTCAACGTTGCCCGTTTCTTTGTGCTTCTTCAAAAGAGCTTGGAAAGCACATCTGGAAACCTGTCTGCCTTGAAATGTCTGCCTGGGAGAGACCTTGCTGATGCAGTATAACTACCTTGTGTCTTGTTGCTGTGCTCAGTCTTGCCATGGTGTATGACTTTTCACAGTAAACTGTCTTCAACAACCTCACCTTGTTAGCTGGGTTTGGCTGTTCCTCACCCAGTTTTAACACATCTGTTTCTGTTTCAATTAATGATTGTGTTTCAACCTACATATTGAATTGATGATCATTAGCACCTGTTTGGTATAATTGTTTAATCATACACCTGACTATATGCCTACAAAATCCCTGACTTTGTCCAAGTGTTGATAAATGTAATCTATTAACATGTCTATTTTTGAAAGCATTCTTACTTTATAGCATTTTTTCATATCTGCCTAAAACTTTTGCACAGTACTGTATGACTGGACTGACCACTATGCATCTCCTATGTGTTTCTTTGTTTATTGTGGAACTGAAGGTGCTTAAATCCATTAAGGGTGTTTAAGGATAAATCCAGTGTAAAGAGGATTATTAGTAAGCAGTGATGTTTACTTCCCCAGGACCTTTTATAAATAAATCCAGTAATACGGTTATCAAAAGTAACCATGAAAGCAGCCATGCATATCATTTGTGCTCTTGCTGTATGTAGGAGTTAATACGTGTGTGTCTGTTTATGTGTGTGTCTGTTTTGTGTATTTGGTACATTCTTCATTATCGAAACAGGTGAAGGCCCAGGGGGGTAAGACAACAATTGACCCTACTGGTACTAGAGAGGAGTTATGGATTCCCTTTCAGTAAGAATGTGTCAGCATCCGACTGGAGAAAAGGAAAGAGAAAAGACAGATGTGGGAAGAGAGAGGAGAAGAGAGGTGGATCGGTGTATAAATCTCCCTGTCTGCAGTCACCCTGGCTGGGCTGCCGTTCTTGTCACCTCTGTCCTTGACTCTGGAGATCGCGAATAGCCCCCCCCACCTCTCTGTCAAGCACGGCCCACATGACTGACATTTTCCATTACCAGATCTCCTGCTACGATGCATTTCTTGCCGGCATGAGGCTGATGTCTCCCATTATGGATTGTCGCCTCTCCATTGTGCTGCGGCAGTACATTGGACTTGACAGTGCAAGTAACCCACCTGTCGATGGGGTATTAGGGCCTGTCAATAGAGGCCATTTATCTGGGGTGACATTTTTCAACAGTAGCGAAGAAGATTGATACGAGTCAGACACTGGGAGGGGAGGCTGTCTGCTGGAAACATGTTGGAGCTGCTCTTCTCTGAACTTGTGATTAACGTCACTGTGGTCCCTTTAACGCATGCGTTTGTGTGGGTTCGGTCTCGTATTTGGAATGCTGTTTACATGACTCTGATATCCTTTAGTATTCATAGTACTAGAGGAGTATCCCACCCTCAATATTTCAAATATTCAGTTTCATATTCTGAATATACTGTTTACATGGCAGATTATGTATTCAGACAATTCAGTAGTGATTTGTCTCTCCTGATTTTCTTTTGGAAAGGAAAAAAAAAAATTCAATCTTGTGCAAATAGAAATGACCAACTGTGGCTTTTTGAAGGCTTTATAGCCATCTGTTATATATATACACACTCACCTAAAGGATTATTAGGAACACCTGTTCAATTTCTCATTAATGCAATTATCTAACCAACCAATCACATGGCAGTTGCTTCAATGCATTTAGGGGTGTGGTCCTGGTCAAGACAATCTCCTGAACTCCAAACTGAATGTCTGAATGGGAAAGAAAGGTGATTTAAGCAATTTTGAGCGTGGCATGGTTGTTGGTGCCAGACGGGCCGGTCTGAGTATTTCACAATCTGCTCAGTTACTGGGATTTTCACGCACAACCATTTCTAGGGTTTACAAAGAATGGTGTGAAAAGGGAAAAACATCCAGTATGCGGCAGTCCTGTGGGCGAAAATGCCTTGTTGATGCTAGAGGTCAGAGGAGAATGGGCCGACTGATTCAAGCTGATAGAAGAGCAACTTTGACTGAAATAACCACTCGTTACAACCGAGGTATGCAGCCAAGCATTTGTGAAGCCACAACACGTACAACCTTGAGGCGGATGGGCTACAACAGCAGAAGACCCCACCGGGTACCACTCATCTCCACTACAAATAGAAAAAAGAGGCTACAATTTGCACAAGCTCACCAAAATTGGCCAGTTGAAGACTGGAAAAATGTTGCCTGGTCTGATGAGTCTCGATTTCTGTTGAGACATTCAGATGGTAGAGTCAGAATTTGGCGTAAACAGAATGAGAACATGGATCCATCATGCCTTGTTACCACTGTGCAGGCTGGTGGTGGTGGTGTAATGGTGTGGGGGATGTTTTCTTGGCACACTTTAGGCCCCTTAGTGCCAATTGGGCATCATTTAAATGCCACGGCCTACCTGAGCATTGTTTCTGACCATGTCCATCCCTTTATGACCACCATGTACCCATCCTCTGATGGCTACTTCCAGCAGGATAATGCACCATGTCACAAAGGTCGAATCATTTCAAATTGGTTTCTTGAACATGACAATGAGTTCACTGTACTAAACTGGCCCCCACAGTCACCAGATCTCAACCCAATAGAGCATCTTTGGGATGTGGTGGAACGGGAGCTTCGTGCCCTGGATGTGCATCCCACAAATCTCCGTCAACTGCAAGATGCTATCCTATCAATATGGGACAACATTTCTAAAGATTGCTTTCAGCACCTTGTTGAATCAATGCCACGTAGAATTAAGGCAGTTCTGAAGGCGAAAGGGGGTCAAGCACAGTATTAGTATGGTGTTCCTAATAATCCTTTAGGTGAGAGTGTGTGTGTGTGTGTGTATGTATATGTATATGTATATGTATATGTATATATATATATATATATATATATATATATATATATATATATATATATATATATATATATATATATATATATATATATATATATAGAGAGAGAGAGAGAGTTATTTTTGTCATTTGATAATCTGATCTAGAATAAATGTTTTTTTTAATATTTTCTCCAGGTTGTCTTGGCACTACATGCCTAAGCTGTAGTCAGCTGAAATGCAGACAAGTTTCCCTCCAGACTATTTGTTATTAACGGTTTCCTCGTTCGGCTTTGTGAACCAGCAGAGAAACTCCGGGGCTGAAGAATCAGTTTGAAAGCGGATTGAATATTCACTGTAGTTCTCTATCCTGCCCCAGTCTCTCCCCAGAGCCTGCACCACAGTCTGGACTAAAACCTGCAATGTTCAGTGTGTAGGTTTTACTAGATGAGCTACAGACAACTCTCATTTCCTTCTTTGTTTTGGAATTTTGAGAACTGTTTTTCATATTTCACCATATTTCACTGTCAATATCTATATATTTTACCGCATTTGTTTTTGGGGTGATGATTTATCTGTGATGTACATAGATAAGAAGATTTCTACCAGATGGACGTATTCCTAAAATTCAGTGAGACTTTTATGTAAGAAAAAGGCATATGATGGAAGTCATAAGTGCAGAATATGTAGTGTTCTGTGAATATCCTACACATCCTTGTCTTTTTCCAACATTTATCATACAAGGTAAATCTTTCCTGCCAAAAAAGGCTTGTTTCCTTCAAAATACAATAACAATGGTCAGGTACATTTCATCCCAGGAACTGAAAAGAAGATGCCAGCTCAAGAATATTTTGGCGAGATGTAAAATGCAGTTAGCCACCAGAATAAGAGTTTCCCACAGACTTGCTGTCAGATGGTGCTGTAATTCCAAATAAGCACAAAGTCTGACTCCTACCCTCCAACTCTCTATATTAATTCAGGTGTACTTCATAAATTTGTTCACGCATTTCAGTTACTGACATGTCTTAGATAGTGTAAGTCCTCTCCTGAAGGGTTTGGCATTTATTTGATGTACGCAACCTGTGGGAGCACCTGATAAGAATTACAAATAGTATGTCTCCGGTAACAGTATTTTTTTTATTTTTGGCCATGTTGATAATTTCTTTTTCTGTCTGGACGTCGCACTTCAAATAATCGAAGTAGTAGTTATATTATGCTGAGGTGCCTTCAAAAAATAACCAGGAAATAGAATGGAATTCAAGCAACATTAATTAAAACTCATTAGAGGGGATGGTCTTGCAGCTTTGTGAGTAATATTTTTAAAAGGATTTTTTAAATATAAATAATTGAGTCAGTTGCTGGTTAGTAGTAGATGTATTTTAGTTAGTCACAAGCTCTGTGGTGCAAACATGTCTACTAGCACTATTAAAACTTAATTCATACAAGATGACTTCCATGTCTTTTTTCAACAGACAATGTACTGTAATCACACATTTACTACTTTTGTTTTGTTTTACATATAATCAAAATTAATAATTCTCTCTAGGAGAATCTTAAAAACCCCAGGGGGTGTATATTTAGCTTTTGTTTTCAGTTAGTCAGTTCTGCATTGCATACAGTGGGATCTAACTGACTTATATATTACTTAAAGTATGGCCAGCTTCAGCTATCTGCTGTTATCCAATAGTTTTCTGCGACTTCAGTGTTTACTATTATATTGATTGAGACAAAACACAAAGCAGCCAGAGTAACACTGGTTCAATTTGAAGCAATCAATCCCTGTGATTTCTGCAGTTTTATCAAATACCATGGATTTGGTTCTTACTGCAAAGGATAATTACTTTTTTAATTGGAAATCTCACCCGTGATTCTTCCCCTATTTCCACTCCCAGCTCTTGGCTCCTCACCCTTCTGTACAATTTGATATAATTGGACCCGATTGATTTCTTTCATGTTGAAACAATGTATTTTGCCACACACTTTAATATTGGCGTTTGTCCTTTAACTCTTTGCTCCTAACAACCTGCCAAGGCCTGGTTCTATGATTGGGTAAGACAAGCGCTGTGTCACTTTCAGTCATGTTCCCTTCATTACCAAACACAGAGACTACATGTTACCCAAGGTTAGAAAATTCATGTTCATGTTCTTCGAAGAAGGATACTTAACTTTAATGACAACAGCATGACTGCATTACACCAGTGGTGAAGTAGAACTGTGACTCTACATCTCAATGACTAAATGTTCCTCTTGTGTATCTAGCTCAGGTAGGATGCTGCAAGCTGTATTACCTTCAGTAATTGAAAATGGCAGAAGGTTAAGGTAACCTGCAGTAAGGCAAGAGGGAAGTCTAAGTCTGAAGAAATGTGGTGATGTTGTTCTCTGTATATTTGTTAATGGTGTAGAAGGAGGCCGACCAAAACCAAGATGAAGTGCAAAAAGCTGGGGGGTTTATTGAGGAGCCGCCAGATTGACTCAGTTGAAGGAGAAAAAAATGTGCCTGCACGGTTTGAATAACTTCCCAATTAATCAACAGATAACCTCTAAATAAATCACTGTCCTCTGATCCTGTCATTGAAGGACAATGTGCACTTTATCCTCCCAAAGGACACACTCACCGTTTTAAACCTAAAACCATGCAAGTGATTGTTTTGCCTCGGAATAAGTTTCCTGATGCCAGAGACGCAAATAGATCACAAAGATCAGCCCCTGTTTATACAGGTAAGTCCAGCTCATGAATAGCTTTGTTTGTAGCTTTATTACTTGTTTTCTGTTTTTGTTTTACTCTTTTAACCGCATATTTTGTTGTGTGCACCACACACTATGCAAATAAACCTAGTGATTACCATGTGCATATGACTTAAACATTATAAAGTGCTTATCATACCGCAATGAAGGTTGTACACAATTCCCTGCTTCATCACAGCCGGTGTGTCCCTTTGTTAAGAGCTACAGGAGTCAGTCTGAAAAAACAAGACCTTTTTTTTTTGCATTTCCAAATGTATTCGTTTCCCTGCAAGAAATTGCTCACAGATGATCACACCCACCAAAATGTAAACAGTTTTTATATGTAATAAAGCACTCTCACTTCTTCAAGCAACCATATGATCTCCCTGTAAATATTCTGTTTCTCCTACAATGGTCTCCTCCAAGTATCGAGCTCGGCTCACAATCCTGGTTACAACAAAAGGATGCAAACCAGCAACAGAAGTAGACACCCAAGCTGACAGAATTACACATTACTGTCCACCATGGTGCTGTGATAGGCAATTATGTCTTTGAAATGACACCTTCTCAACTTTTTAGTGTGATCATGCAGGTCTCCAGGAGACTCGCAAACAAAATCATTTTGCTTTATTTTTATGGCTTTTCAAGGAATGGAGAAACAGGAAAATTCATTATCCATTATGGGCCCATACAGAGATCGTGAAGATCCAATCTCTGCCCCCAGAATTGATGTATATAGCTGTCCACATAGTTGGTGAGAGAGTCTGTTGTGGGGAAACATTAATTTAATTTTACTTGTAAGCAACATTACAAATAGGGCAGCAAAGGTGACAGGCGAAAACTAGATGTTTGTGGTTCCGTTTGACATGTTGCTCATGACCCATGCACAAATAGCGACATTGTAAAAGCTTGATGTAATACATTTTGAGTATTACTTGTTAGTTATATATTGGTCAAAATAATAGTTATTGTTTCTAAGTAACTGTGGCCTACTTTACATAATACCAATGTCAGAATGTGTCTCCAAAGAGTCTCCACTAATGTGTAAATGTCCTCATACCTCCCATGAAGCAAAACATGTTTGAAAGCTGGTGATTTATCAAGGGCAGCTGGATCAATATCTCTTCTGTCTGTGGTGCCACTTACAAAGTCAACTGATCTGCATGCAGTCCCCCGCCCGGTCAAAGTACAAGACTCGCTTCAGAGAATAAATCATTTCCAGGATCACACTTGTTATTTTCAGGATTATCTCTGTGCCTTTTATTCTAGAATAATGCATTATCGTGGAGTTCACGGCTTTCCAGTTTTCTGTATGGACACCTCTTCCCTTCAGTGACAGACTGATACACCACCAGACACTAAATGGGTTTTGCTATCGATTAGTGTAACCCAGAAACGGAGGACCTCTAAATACTTTATGTGCGCTACGAGAAGTCCATCCCGACACCCAGGACAGATTCGCTTTCCTTAGCTTTTCTGCGCTCGGGTTAATCATCATAAATTCACACTCTGCAGCTTAAAACATGTCAGCTGGAATGGTAATTCAGTCTAATTGATGTCCCTCACCTTAAAACCTAAAAGCTTTTTGTTGTAGAGTTCTGACTTTCCTATTATTTAAGTGTCTGCCGATTTAAAGTATGCATTTTTTTTCCCCCTGAGCCTTCCAAGAGTTCCTTTTTCCTCAGAAATGTATAGACCATTTGTCATCATTATCAAAACAGTGACTTGCAAATTCCTAAAGAAGTTATTTAAATTGAAAAGGCTACCAACTCATTTCATACACACCAATTGTCGGCCAACCATTTTATCACCCTCCTTCGTAGAGTAGCGTAGACCAAATTTGTTTTCTTATGAAGTCTACATTCTAGCATGATCTCATTTATAACGCACTTACTTACTTCAGACAGCAGAGGCAGGAGTCCAACTGTACTGAAACTGGTTGATCATACTAAATAGCATTTCATATGATCATGCTATTTTATGAAGAATGGAGAACTTCCTGAAGCAACCCACTCCCAACCTGTTTGTCTCCATTCACTGAGGCTGGCAGGCAAATTCTGATTCACCTCTGCTGTGTGACTTGATGAGAACCACAGCGGAGTTTTTGTTGATACCGATTTCTGTCCCGACTTTTTACCGCCGGTGTGTCACCTTCGTCCTTAACGGAGATAAAGTGAGCTCCGGCGTCGAAACAAGTGCCGTCTTAACCCTGCACACAAATCTTCCTTATTACCTTCTAATTAATCTATGCTCCTTAGTGGCTGACATCTAAATTAATAACATCCCCCCCTGCTGTGCTCTTCACAAGGTCATAGCCTTTCAAAACATAAGAAATAAAAAATAACCCACTTGTGATTCGTTGCATAATCAGAAAGCTTCAGAGGGGTCTGTTTTATAGTTTATCTATAACATATATATATATATATATATATATATATATAATGTTTTTTTTTTTTTTTCTTATATACACGATGGATCTGTAATGGAAGCATAGGAAAGCCTAGAGATTCCAGAAAGCTACATCACAAAACCTGGTAATGCTCAGGTTCTTGAAGCTTTTGTTTATGATTTTTATCAACACTTTTAAATACATTTGTTTTCCCATTTTATTGGCTGTGGTTAATTGAAAGTCATGTATCCCATTTTCTTAATGTTCGGTGCTAAATCATTTTAGTTACTGGCATTAAAACTTAAATTATTTCCATATTATGTTGGCCATATCCTTGCGGTGTATTGGACCAGGTCTTTGGTGAAGGGAACTTGATTTATTGCAGCTTTTTTATGAGATGCACTGAAGATGCCCATTCTCTCGGTTAATTGAAATTTACTGTAAATGCGTGAGAGAACTTTGAGAATACAGTATCCTTTTCGTCTACTGGTACACTACCTAATTATAATCTGATTTATATATAGTGCCAATGAGATTAAGTGTTAAAAGTAATACATCTTGCAGCCACTTGCATCTCCATCGGCCACCAAGAGAAAAAAACAACCCGAAGTTGACTTTTTGAATTTAGCATTCATTCATTCATAGATTTATTCTCACTCGCAGCATGCACACGGCTGTGGATTGCGAGAAGTGAACTTTGCATTGTGGCAAAAGAGAGGAGCAAAATAAATATATATATACATGTATATTTATTCTCTGAGCATCCTTGTTTTGACAACTCTCTTGAAGTGAGAAAGGGATTTAATTTTGATTTCCCTTTCAATTGTCCTGTCCTCTGCCTTACCACAATGCTATGCCATCAAGATCATTGTTGAACTTCATCCGTTTGAGGTCTTTTAGTAAAATCACTGCCTTGGGTTATATAACTTTTATGGGTTTTATTTCAAATTTCCCCCCACTTTATTTTCTAAAGTGTCAGAGACATCATGGCAGGAGAGGGAATGGGTAATCATATGTGTGACCATTCCAGAGTATTAATCTGTCAAATTCTGTTACACTTAAAGCCTGTCAGAAATGTAAAGCAAGTGTAGTTAGATGTCATACATATTGACTATTTCCCTAGGCTTCTATCTCTATCAACATTGATTCGCATCCAGTGCTACACCTGGGATGAGAATGATTGTCTCGGTATTGCAAATGTAAAAAAAAAAACTGTACTGTTATACAACACTTCATTTCAGGCTTTCTTTTCTGAGGGCAAGTTTCCACTGTGAATATTTGGTATGGAATGAAGTGATGAAGGTAGTTCTCCCGGTCAAAATAAAATACAAGAAAAAGATCCTTGAAGTTATGATTACTTTGTCCTACATGTGCATTATAAATATGTACTTTCATGGTAAAATAATAATCACGGACATGAATGTTTTGTTTTAAGATTAGTTGGGCAATGACAGTGTGGGACCTTGAATAAGAGACTGTAGCCCCATTCACATTGAAATGCCAGCAAAATGCAAGCAATGTTTGC
Organism: Amia ocellicauda; assembly: GCF_036373705.1. Classification (NCBI taxonomy): domain Eukaryota; kingdom Metazoa; phylum Chordata; class Actinopteri; order Amiiformes; family Amiidae; genus Amia; species Amia ocellicauda. The sequence continues at coordinate 16,626,032 of NC_089860.1, forward strand.
CGCACCGCCATTCACACTGGCTTTGAAAGATGGAAAATTGCAGGACGTTCCCGTTCACACGGAAAACCGAGCATGCCGGCAAGAGCACTGTAGCCATGGGAACGAGATGCTACAGAATGAGCCGCTGGACTCAGGAGAGGAGACTCGCTCCGATTTTTAAAGTTCGATATTTCTCCATTTTGCCAGTTTCCTTCCATTGTGTTTACTGGGCTATTGGTTCTAAGCAGGGTGGGGGTTCAGTTTGGACTCACTAGCAAGAACAAATAATCAAGATGGAAATGCAAACGTTACATCAATCTATGGTGCTTCACATATACTGCGGCAAAGTTACATCAACTAAAATAAATGAGAAAAAAAGCATGACATTACAGTACACGTGTGTATATTTAGATCTACCAAAAGTCTGGATTTGCAGATCTGCGATTGATTGCTCAAAATAAGTTTGACAATATTTCCTTAAAATCTAATTAAATAATTCAAAACAAACTACCCTCAGTGTCACTGTAATGCAGTCTAACATGTTTGCCTGTATAGAGATTATATTTTGCTTTGTTTATTGGTATATAACTTCTGACATATGTGTGACAATAGTTAGCATTACATACGCCAACCTGTTGGTTCATCAATAACATAGAATTGCTAAGACATTATTTTCAACCTCCGCCATTTCTAACAACCCGGTCCATTTATCGTTAGTCACAAGTTCTTGGTCAAAGGTGGCTTAACCTTCTTGTGTTGTGGTCAAAACATGAAAATGCTCCCCTTTTCTGATTGGTTACGTCAGTTAGCTGATGCATTGTGTCGACAACGCAAGGACGTGACGCATCCTTTGCCACCTTTCGTTTTCCTGCTCTATTCACACAGACCCGTTGCTGGAAAAATTGCTGGCATTTAGGCGAGATCCCGAGGTGAACAATTGCTGGCGTCGAAATGCCGGCATAAACCCATTCACACAGACCTTGGTGGCCACTTAAAGACGGCATTTTTTCCGATGTGAATGTGGCTTGTGAGTAAGGTTGCATAACAGGAATGCCTTTTAACAAGTCACCATTTTAAGTGTGAGCCTCCAGACCCTGGTTCTATCAGGTTCTGGTGTTGTCATCATAGCAGGCAAGTTCTAAAGATCTTGAGGTGAATAGAAGCATTGTGATTGGCCCAACGTTTGCTTTCTGTCCTTCCTTGAGGCACTGAGAAGATGCTGGCCTTTGCGATTGCTGTTTCCTTCAGTGACAACTCCGAAGGAGACATCTGGAAGATAGTGTGTACCCCGCTAGTCTCGCTTAGTTTTCTACAGAGTTTTGATTGAGTGTTTGAAGTAATGGATGAGCTCTCTCTCTGTGGCAGCTTTTGAATTCCACGGCTTCTGTGCCAGACGTGGCCCCTGCTCCCCTAATAAAAAGGACAGGCTCCATAGCTTTCACAGTGTGTTCAGCCTCTGTAGCGTCTGTAAGCTCAGATTGCTTTGTTGCGTTAAACTTATTTGTCTTGCTGGGGGCAGCCAGCAGGTCTCTCACAATCATGGCTTTGGAAAGTCCTCGCTGGCTCAGATTTCATTGGCAACAGCTGAGAGCAAACTTCTGCAACACGTAGTATAATTTCAATTTTTTAACTTTTATTATTTCGTTACACAGGATGTCAGAGCTGTGACAGGAATTGTAAAGAGATGCACATTCGCCAGTGTTGCTATATCAAAGGGAAGATAAACCAGTGTGAAAAAGGATTACAGCAGTTTTTATATATATATATATATATATATGTATATATGTGTATATATGTGTGTATATGTATATGTGTGTGTGTATATATATATATATATATATATATATATATATATATATATATATATATATATATATATATATATATAATGTGTATATATGTATGTATATATGTATATATGTATGTATATATGTATATATATATATATATATATATATATGTGTATATATATATATATATATATATATATATATATATATATATATATGTGTATATATATATATATATATATATATATATATATATATATATATATATGTATATATATATATATATATATATATATATGTATATATATGTGTGTGTATATATATATATATATATATATATATATATATATATATATATATATATATATATATATATATATATATATACACATTTTTCAATGTACATGTATGTGTGTATAAATTCAAAAGAGGTTTCCCACTAAACAGTCAATCCTTAGTTCATGGGTTACATATCCAAGTTATTGGCAATTTTTCAGTTTACACAGGTCTGAAATCTGAAGTCTTTCTAATTTTTTTTTTTTAGCAATACATTTGATTTCATATATGTTGTGATTTGAAAAGCAGCTATTTTTTGATGAATGTATTCGTTAGTTGTATAATGCACAATCATTTTCAACAACATTTTTTTTTATTATTATTTGTATAAGCTTGATTGGAAAACATAATTAGATTAATGTTCGAATTAAACAGGCTTGCACACCAGAGTAGTCAAATGGAAGTAGGCTCTGCTGCTCCAAGCTGTCAGTGGCTTTTCTAAAATACAACATGCATCATAACCTTTCATCCCCTGTGCTGATTCATGAATACTTCTCATAATTACTGATTGATTAAATGATGCACTTAATGGGAAAATGAGTTCACCATTGGAAATCATGCTAGCATTAATAGACACAGTCATAATAAGGCACTTGCTGAGAGCACAGTATCTCCCTTGGAGGTCAAATAGTTTTTCTGGCTAACTGGCTGGGGAACATTTTCATTTTTCAATTGTTATGGTTTATAAGATGTGATATAGCAGGTAGCCTTGGACATCTGAGCATTCGCAAGGACGTAAGAGCTGAAAGCCAAACGACACTTACTCGGTGTACTGCTACACTTAAGTGATGATTAATACTATGAGAAATATGATTTTTTTTATTGTGTGTGGTGTGTATTTTTACAGACCTGCAGCTTGGTGCATGAAGTGAGGGGAATAAAAGATTAATTGGCATACTAAGAATATGCATACATTACTGATGGCTCTTGGTTCTTAGGTTTTCGCATAGATCAGTATTGTGCTCTTGTATTTTATTACATCTGTGTTTTTATGCTTAAAAATCACATTTTAAAACTAGCATTTGCAGTAAAAACCAAAGTGTTTAATTCTGTACAGACACTTACAAAATGCCTCGAAGTGTCTACCTTGTAACCAGCCACAGGAGTATACGTTTACAAAATTAAATAAAGAAGACTGAATAGTGCCTTGAGAAATACTCAATCAGTATTTTTTCTATTATTACTTTTCTTTCAAAGAAAGAACAAAGAAAAGACCTTTGCTTAGGGTTCCATGCTTCTGATGAAACTCTTTCAAAGCCCTGGTTTTCTCTCCACTGTCAGAGTTCTAATGCCTTCGAATGCTAAATAATGTGTTGAGTTTCTGTTTGCACAATGAGACTCTCCACCACAGGGCTGTTGGAGAGTTTAATTGGATAAATGTAAAAAGATTAAAGAAAACGGCAACCCAGCACCATGGCTAATTGATTTATAATGCATTAGCAGTGCCTGGCTGTTCTGCTCACTTACGAGATCCTTCAGATCACTATGAGCGCATCAGAACAAAATTGCCTCTAATACGGCCATTTAGAAAATGGTTACCTGCAACACTGATGTTCCTTCATGTGTTCTTACATTTTTAAATCTGACAGGAGGAGATGTCTTGTTCAATTTTTTTTGCTTCAGTTTATCCATAGCCTTTAAATGTGCGGAAAATTACCCCACACTAAGATAGTAACTATGACGTGGACACTTCTCTTCTCTTCTCTCTAAATATACTTTCTTAAAACATACTAAAGTTGCACAATTGTTGTTGTTGTTGTTGTTATACAAACCATAGATTTACTGGAGATTTGCTTGACTGGATTTAGGATGGTACATTAAAATATAAAGAGATATAATACTTGAAGATGTGGAAACAAACAAACCCTCAAACAAAATTAGTGCCACACCTTTATTATGATTTCTCTTAACCCACAGAATATACAATAGTCTAGAATGAACATTATAGCATATTATAAATGTGCCATAGGAATGAAACCTAAAGGACCACCCTCAGTGTTTAAATAAGACAGAACTATCATTATGCCAATGCACGCCTGCAGGCATTGTTGCTATAAAAATGTATTTAAGATAATAGCTTTCCTATTTTATTTGTAGTTTGTTTATCTGTTGAAGGCATCCTCATTTATTCAGTTTTCAGTAGGATATGAGCCAAGCATCAGAAAACGCAGGACAACAATGTTGTGAATGTATTTGTTGACAGGTTTGATTTGATTTAAAAATCAAAAAAACAATCCTCTGATTGTGTTCCTATCCTGGAGGATGAGGTCATTTTAATGATCCTACTAATGCCAAGGGTATGGCTGGCATGGGAAATATCCTTGGCAAGAATTCAATAAAAGGAGGTTAGAAGCAGACTTGTAGTCCAAATTTAAATGCAAATGCAAATTCTTTCATGTTGTTGAAATTTTTGAATTTGAAAATGCACTATGCACTTCACTATGAATAATAAGCACACATGCAAATAAGTGAAATACCAGATTTATTTCTAAGAGTCTTCCTGCCAACAGACATTAATTGATTGATTAGTGTACACACAGAAGTGCAGTTTAAACAATAGCAACATAAACACCATACTCATAAACTGTGTATGTGTAGTTTTTTTTTTTTCTTACAGAAATATGTTAATACGTTGTTTGTAATAGAAAAAAAAAAAAAACTTTTTAGGTTTTGCTTTAATTATCCAGGGCTTTTTCTTTGCTTTGCTGATGAAGCGTTGCTGAGCTAGAAGACGTAATTTGAAATGAGAAATATAGCAACTCATTAATGCACATTTGTAGAGAATAATTAAATCCCCCATGTCCATTGGGGCTCCATGCAGGACTAGACCCCGTCATCTCAATGTAAGAAAACCACAACCAATATTTCAGAAAATGTGACTTGACACGTTACCCTGGTCTACAAAGGCTTAAAAATTGTTAATTTATTCCCTAGAGAACTTTCACATAGGAAAAATATTACAACCACAATTACTCACTCTTTCTTTCAAGTTTCAAGTAGGGTTACAGGTATGTATGTATGTATGTATGTATGTATGTATGTATGTATGTATGTATGTATGTATGTAATCATGCCTTCTGTCACAAAAGTGGAACCTAATTCATAGAAGTATCTGTCCAATCAGCTGCAAGCACTGACAAACCCAGAAATGGCATTTATTCATCTAGGAATGGTCTGTTTTTGCCTGTAGTGCATACAGTGTAACACATTTAATTCAAACATAGTTTTACAAAAAAATAAAAATATGGGGAGCCTGCCAGTGTTTCTTGATATAGGCATCTGACATCTGCAAATAAGCCTTGTAAAACAGTCTTTGCAATGAATACAGATTTTTGTAAATGGTAATTATAATACTTCTGTAGTGTGTTGCAGTTTCCCATTTGCATTTTAAGAGTAAATTCTACCACTTCTCTAATATCTTAGGGAAACTATTTGTTTCTTTGTCAGAATACTATGATCCTAAAACTACATTGGTAGTTAACTTATCAATTTCCATCTCATCGCCGTCATTTATATTTTCCCCGACAGGACATCATTTGAATGCCTCCCCGTTTATTTCCTTCAGCGTTCATACTTTTCTATCCATCTGCCTGAGAAGATTGGGGAATAAAATATTAAAATGTTTTGCATCTCTGGAAGATTGTATAATTTAGATGACGGATAGACTTATAAATTGCTGGCCTTTCAGTTGACTTCATTAACAGGGAATGGCTTCACCCCTTGTGCTCAACCGAGTGTTTATATTGCAAGTTCTTTTCCCGAGAGACAATTCAGTTTACGTGCCTCCAGTTACTTTTTGTTGCGCCGGATTTTCCCATTAAATGTTAGTGATGAGTTAATGTTTGTTAGTTAATCCGATTGCATGATTGTTTATGATTTGTGCCCGTGCCTTAAGTTATTTGTGCCCCAGATTCCATTTATTATATTAAGAAGTAAAACCTGAATACCTCTTAATTCAAAATGTTTGCACTACAGCAAACAGGTCCAGAATATGTAAAACAGTTTAACTGAAACTCCTAGTGTTTAAATACTTGTCTGTATGTACAGTATATTTTTTCCCTCCCTGTATTTATCCGGTGATTCTGTCTTCATTTCTATACATCTATTCTTACTAGCATGTGAGGATGTTTTCTGGCTATATTGTATTTACATTTTCATGCTTTTCACATACTTTATCACATCCATACCTGTTGTGAATGTAAGTAAATTCAAAATAATTCCCAACGGAGTTTACAAGACTACTTAGTTGTTAGGAATTGAAATTCATTCTTTATTTTTTTTTTAAGACTAATTGAATGCTCACCCCAATAGAGTTAAGGAAGAACAGGCTTTTTCTAAGTATGCACTAATTACACAATAATCTTTCTCCCTGATATCAGTGGCATCATCTGTATTAAAGCAATAGCTCTCCAATGCCACTGCAAATCACCACAGCCATTCCATGAGAAATCTTTACACACACAATCATAGGCTGATGTGTTTAATAGCACAGAAAATGAACAGGAGTTACAGCAGGCGAGCAGACTTTTACCTCTCTCATCTGATTATTTTAGCCATCATAAAAGAGGAATCTGTGCTACCTACATCCATAATAAGATAATGAGCTCCATGCCTAATAGCCATGTGCAACTGTCTGGTCCTGTGATGTTCTATCAGAGAGCCCGAGCCAGTCCGATCTCTTCTCTGTGAATTCATCTACCCACACAGCTTCCTCCAGCCGCACTCAGGAGACCCAGGTGAGTGTACTGGTGTGGTACTGCACTGGGGTTTCATGTAGACTTGCATATTAAGACATTAAATAATGAAGATGCTGTAGTTCCTTATGTATTTAGCTGTAGGCCCAGAGGGCAGCAGCAATGGGGCAATTAGCATGTTTTCACTGGTGGCTTTGCATTTATTTAAAGGGCAAAACCAATTAAAAAATAAAGTAATCATTTGCAGAAGTGTTTGACACGAAGCATTTGCAAAATAATTGTTTTGTTCAAGCGTGACAGAGTATGGAATTTCGAGTGTAAGCGAAGCTTTGCAATATGGAGATGTCAGTGGCCCGGATTTGATATTAAATATGATGACTATTATACAGTATCTTTGCTGTCCTGCTGCTGTAATATGTCTTTCTACTTTTGACACGTTTCTGTGGTATATTCCCAGAATTCTCCATGAATGCATTGACAGGTCCAATCAGAATAAATCAGTACCATGAGTTAATACAGCAGCAGCTCAGGTCATACCCTGTCCTTCCTGCACTAGGTCCTGCAGGGTTGTAACTGATTTGCTAAAGAAAATACATAGCCTGCATATTTAAAGCTTTAGCCTACTTTAATTTTCTAAATATATTTTGTGTATGTATGTATGTATGTATGTAAAGCTCTTGGGTTGAACTGCATTTGTGCATATTATATTATCTGAATATCGAGTCAATTTTTTTTTTTTTCCATATGAACAAATTAAGCTCAGGTCAAAGGGCACCTTGCAATATCATTTTGCAAACAAAACGCAAGAAAACCCCACCGACACATTTCCTTCCATGATCACTGAATCTGCTTAAAACTCCTCAGCACCATGAAGTAGATATGAACTCAGGTGAGGACTTGGAAGTCAAACTTTAATCCTTTTTAGATTTTTCTTTGATTTAAGTCCTTTTAATACAATGAGTTGAGACAGACCCTTAATGAATAAGCTGACCGTATTCTATCTGGGGAGACGGATCAAACTGACATTGTAGATGCTAAGAATGACTCTACCCCTTTAGGTGAAAAAAATAAAATGATTGGAATGATTTAGTCAGTCAGACATTGTACAGGAATAATAAAGCTCTTTATCTTATTGCAGTATCTCCTCCACGTTCATGTTCTCTTTGAAATAACTGTTTTGGATAAAATTTGACATTTATTAGGACTATATAACCTTGCATTTACTGCTAAAGGGTATTACTGTTCCCGTATGCATGCTTTTGTAGTTTTTATAAATTCCAGTTAAATTGTACGAAGCAAAAGTTTCATTTCCAGCCAACTAAAAGCCACTGCCACTGCTTTGATTAAACCAAAGTATGGACAAATTTAGGTACAGGTAATGAGTGCGCTGCAGTAATGCAGAATTTACTTTTTCAAAGGCTTTTTAATTTATAAATGTATGCATTTGAGCACTTCTGTTTCTCACCTTGTATTTTAGCTGGATCAGAATAGATGTATTCTTTCCTAAGTGGAAAGTGACAGTCAGTGTATGTTCTCCCATACTTCTGTGCCTGCTTATTCACTCTTAAAAATGAATTGGATGAATGTTTCTGGACTGAAAAAATCAGTAGTAGGATTGATCACTTGATCTGGTGGGGCTCACAGGGTATCTGTTTGAAAAATTGAGATACTCATGCAAATGATCCCTCTGCTATTTTAAGCATTGCCAGTGTTGTCTTTTGGGAGCTAATTGGTGCAAACTTTTTTTTTCTTGTGCATGATAAATTAATATATAAAGTTTAATATTTCCATCGAGACTAAAATATCTGACCTAGAAATCAGCCTAAAGATGCAGCACGTCTCTCTGAAAAGACCATTTTCTGAAGCTATGCACTATGAACAATATTAAAAAAATCTGACACCCTTATTTGTATCAAAATTGTGTGGTTTGAAGAGGGACTCTGCTCACAGGGACTCTGAATGCTGTAAGCCACACTTTTACAACTTCATTGTGTAGCATTTTAATTACAGAATTAAGGCATTCATATATTGACTGATGGGTAAATAAAGTTTTAATTATTATTTTTTTAGAGGGGGTGGCATAGTAGTAATCATTCCTGGAAAGGGTTAATATGTATTTTATCATTTCAATAACAAAAATATATGTATATTACTTGTTTACATATATTTGTGGATGAAACCGATCTTAACCTTCCTTCATCTCTGCTCTTATCTTTAAAAAAACAAGTCAGTGAGATTGTTGGAATCTCTCCCTCTCAAGACCTAGCGTCTGACTGGCAGGAAATCCAAAGCCATCCACCTTGTAAGTAAGTAAAGCTTTGCAGACACTTTCAGGATAAGAGACTGACCATTTATAATTGGAGTGCTCCCCGATATGGGTAATGGTGTTCCAGCTCTTATCGCAGACATACGGAGCAGGGACAGACAGCTGACAAAGCAATGTGCTGTACACGGATCTGCTGTGATGGATCACCTGTCAATGCACAGTAGCTCACCGCTGATCAGGTGCGGGGTTTCTTCGCTGGAGACGTCTAGTTAAGCTTTTCCACCATTGATGGGATTCATGTATTCATTGTGTTTCTGTAGTTTGGAGGCCACTTCAGGCTAGTCTAATTGCCCAGCCCTTTTTTGGCAAGCTTCACTGCAATGCACAAAAATGGCACAGCAATCACAACAGTACCAAACAAAAATACTCCCCTTCAAATCTCTAAGCATTAAATAACGGAATATTTGATGTAACAACTTGATCGAGCTGTTTAATAATGCAGGCAATGGACTGTGAAGACCTGGCGTATTGTAAGTGCAGATTACAAAATGAGATTCACAAATTGAAAGGTAGTTCATCCACATCCACAAGGTTATTCAATTATTGATCATTGGTTTATGTATATTTTAGTACATGTTTCCCTTTATGGGGTTTTAGGTTTGGGCCTGCCATCTGAACTTTTAAGTACAAGAAGGACATGAGTTGCAATCAATCATGTGGTGAGGATTTGTAGCATTACACTGCTTGTTATATTTTTCATTTCTAGTTAATGTTTTTATTGGTTTACCCATTCATCCACTGTACAAATACTGTTGGCAAAATAAGCAGCCAGAAAATGGTTTGATAGCTTATTTTTGTGTATGTTTACCCTCTGCCATCTATGATTTCTTCATGTCTTGAAATCCTTTAAGTACAAGTGGAGCTTTAAAAAATAAAACCTGTCCAATTTACTCTGTGGCAGTGAGATACCATAATCCCCCACTGTAGCATGGAACCAACAGAGTCTGAAAAATAGTCCTGTTCAGCATTAATGCATTTAGTTGTAATGTCCAACATTTAGCACTTTACAACTCAAATACAATAAAATGTGCTGTACCGTTAAATGACTGCAAATTAGGACTAGCATGATGCAGAAATATGGCTCTGAATCACGAAGTCCGAGTAACAAATACAAACAGCCATTTCTTTTTTTTTCTTTTTTTTTGCAAAGGGATCATTAAATATCAGCTTTGAAATTATAAGGCATGATTTCTTTTCATGCTGACCATAAGGGCCTTGATATGTTTACAGTCACGGAAAAATGTGCAGATGACGTGGCTTCGTTTTGCCAGGTAATCCATTAGAACCCAAATAAGAGCAATGTGTGTTTGTCGACTCCCCGTTGAGAAAAGCAGCTACCCTGAGCTGTTACTGGCAGCCACCTCGCAGCCTCCCGAGGACAAAATGAAGGATTGCTGTATGGCACGGCCTACCCCACATGTGTCTGCGTACGTGCACCCATTTGTGTAATGCTGATTTATATAGCACAATTGGCATGATTCACAGTCTGCTCTGAACCAGAGTTTGTGTATTTTTATTTTCAAAATTGCTGCAACCTGTTGCTGCAGATCTGATGCTCTTAAATTAAAGCCATCTCCCCACATTTCCTTGGAAGGCTATTTATTGGATGGTCATGTGTACTGTAGCCATTTAGAGTTTCCATTTAAACCATTTTGTCAGACATTATTTGAAGCTTGCAATCCAATTAACCTATAATGGTCCCATTGTTGTGATTTGTTTAATTTCCAAAATCGTTGAGCACCTGTGACCGAACAATACAGGTTTTCACCACTTTGTCCAGCACTCGGCATTAAAATCGGTGGTTATTTGAAAATGAAGTGCAAGTTTGCAATTTGTGCTTATCTGGGACAAAGAGAGCTGAAAAACCCAAAACAAAGAAACAAGTCTTGAATGTCTGCATGGATTGACTCCAATGTTCCTTTTGTGTTCTGAATACATTGCAATTCATCAAGGTATGTTTAAGGCTTAAAACTGCAGGACCACTGTCTGCAGACTGCTAATTTTTACTTTTGTTTCTGCTTTAAAAACAAAAATCACCATCTCAGTAATTGGTTGGTCTTTTTTTTCTCACACACAGCAGTAACTGTGCGAAAGCAGCTCCAGGTAGTCTTGTATATAAGTTTACAAAGTAACCTTGCTAGCCTCACTAGACAAGCCACATATTGATAGTAAAGATAGTCATGTGCCATGAGGAATACATACCTACACTGTACCACCAGATGGCTGATGCTGTATATTACAAAATTGATTTTGTTGCTTCCACCAACAGTTAGAGATGTGTTTGCTTATATGGCAGCATTTCGTTATTCTAGCAGAATTAATTGTGATTTCGTAAGCCTTCCTATATGCAGGCATATCTCCGTGAAGTGAATCAATGAGGATTCATTTTAGTTGATAACATTAACGCTGGGGTATAATCGAATGATGGAGTGTGTGCCGTGCCAGTTCTTCTCATTTCTCCTTGAGTAAACGGCAGAAAGGTCTGACTTAGGAACATAAGCTCTCATTTCTGTGCTGAGCTTAAACGTAAGACGCGCAGGACCACATCTTCTACTTTTGGTGAGTTACCGAAGAGATGAGAAACATGTAAAACTGAGCTCTTGAAGAATTAATTAAAATCATACTGACAAATTCCCCTGTCATGTGTCAAGAAGTGAGGAAAAAGAAATGCCTTCAAGAATATTAAGAGAAGAGGGATGATTTAAACTTTCCAAAAGAACGGGTGTTAACTCTGCTAACCACAGAGGTGCAAATATTCCACTCAGCGGGTTACATTTTGCATACAATTTTCCCCTGAGCAGAACTCCCTGTGTGAGGAAAAGACTGAATTAATTAAATGTACTTAAATACAGCAGCTTTCCTTCAGTTAAGGATTTAAAAGTTGCAAGTCAAACATCCTTCACCCCAGATCGATTAAAGGAAATTAAAATCAGACTTTACCTAATGGCCAGTTAATCATATAAAGAGGGAGGCTCCTCAAATGTATTTTCATCTCCTATAGCAGACTTTTATAGGGACCAATGCTTGAATGTACCAAAGCCAAACAAACAGATTTATTTAACATTTAACCTATCGGGTGGAGTTACCTAGCAAGTGATAGTGTATTCATCATAACTCCTCCCAAAAAAGCACCACTTCAAATCTTGGATTCAGAGCTACCTGCCTGGCTCATGCATTCATAACCTGGGAAATTAAATAAGGGCTGTCCAACACCTAGGAGTGGGTGTTTACCAATATATATCTCGGCAATATATGTATCTTTTTATTCTTCCAGAAATTTACTGCAAACTGAAATCTACCGGAAAGTGTTATGGACGTGAATGTAAATGCTTCGCCAAACACTAACTTATGGGGCATAAATAATAAAATGTGGCAGTCTTCTCAGATAGTGGAAGCAGTTAATTACATAGAAGCTTGTGAAGAATTCAGCATTCAATACCTAAAACGCATACAAGTCCATGAGGAGGTGCCTATACATTTATTTTGTTCTGATGCTGCATGTCTAGATATAGAGGCCTAATAGAACAGGGAGGACTAGCGCTTCTAAAGCCAACATTCATCATTGTGTCATTAAATGTCATCATTACTGTATAGCTATTATTGATTTGGTACATTAAAAATGTGGTATCAATTGATTTTTATTTACTTTTTTTTTTCCTTCAGACGCAGAAACCAAATCAATAGGATTTTAGAAGTGTTTACTGCATGGTAGTATAGTTCAAGATTGTGTGTTTGTGTGCGTATGTGTGTGTGTGTGTGTGTGTGTGTTTATTCTCAGAGAAGCATTTGTTTACCCACATCCACTTTAGGCTGAAAGGGAAGCGCAAACAAATTGAACTGCATTAAATGAGACTGCAGGCTAATTAGTTCAGTATTCACTGCATGGTAGCGTTGATTCTTTTATTTTCTTCTCTTGATGTAGCATAATTTAAAATTATACTTACTACAACTTTCAATAAATTACCTGTGGCAAACGCAGCCGCACAGGGCCTGGTAACTGACTAAACATATCCGATCATTTGGGGGTCTGCACTCCATTCCTCCATCTGTAAATCTTCACTGACACAGATCTAATTAATTAATTAATTAATTAATCGGGCTAACAGTGGTATCTGTCTAAGGATCTCCTGTTCCTGAAATTGATTTAGAAGATCTTCACTTGGCAGCACATGCCAGTTCCCGCGGGAGCGCCAGCCTGGAGAGCAGTAGTTAGTATGCAGTGCCTCAACTAGGTACTCAAGTTCCTGGGCCTGAGTGCATGAACCTCTTGCCTTTCTGTATATCTGTGAGTGAGCGGGGAATGGGATTCGTGAGGAGAAAATGCTAAGTTAAGGCCGTGGCGTGGGCCCAATTCACAGCAACCGGCAATCCACTTGTCTCTGCAAAGAGGGATGCCAGCTGATGACCACTTCCCAAAGCAGTCACTCGGGTCTCTGTGGTTCATCAAGACAGTGGCAGTATTGAAGACCTCTGCCCTCTCAAAGCAGTCGCTTATATTGAAGGCTTTTATAGGCAATGTGAATGGAGGCTAAAGCTTAACGGTTATTTTTTATTTATTTATATACTCTAATTTCATGTTGACCTAGTTTTATTTTTCTGTTAAAATGAAAAAAAGATCAGTTTCATTAATTACGTTTTATGGCATCGGTATAAATCCAGACGATTATTAGAATAGCTCTTGAAATTCACGTTTAGGGCTATGCCTCATGATTTGCATAGCTGTCTAGAATTAGGCTATTTAGGTGTGAAATGCACTGTATGCTATTAGCTAGTGTCTGTTAGCTTTGTCAAGTTCAATAAAATGTATATAAAAAATACAAATGAGAGAATTTTCTGCAGAAATGTATTCTACATGTTAATTATTTGTATCCTATTTATAATTACATTTAAGATACGCAACAGAAACCTTAGAAAATAAGAGTGGAATATACTGCCTTAAAAATAAAAGCAATCTGGTTATTGAGTTTATCCACATTGGAGGGAGACAAAAAGTGGCAATAAAGCACAGGGCTACAAAGGTAATAGGGGGATTTAAAAAAAAGAGATGAGTCTCCCAGAGGCGCAGTGGAGGTAGCTTGCATTAGCTTTCAAAGAGAGAGAGAAATCAGAATTGAAAATGCTTGAAGAAGCCATTACAAGGAGAGATAAAAAGGAGGCACCAGTGAAAAGAACAAACAAGGCTGTAGGAAAACAGGCTGAAATGAAAGGAGAGAAGTAATTGGCCAATCTGGAGCGCAAAGGGAAACTGTGTTAAAACCAGCTCAGTGTTTTAATTAACAAGAAAACCTCACTTTGCATTCTACAAAATCATGCACAAGGTGTTGAGTGAATTTGCAAATGCGAAGAAAGGATCGTGGTTGCATTTTTGGGTTTTACAGAGAGTATATAAGGTCCTTTTAAGGTGTATTTTATAATGTTCTCTTACTTTTTACAAGCAGCACAGCCTTGTAATCCAGTGCTGTTGAATTACTAAATCTATAGCCTGCCAGAAAGCCATTTTACAAAATAGATCTTATAAAATGGACTATACGCCTAGCTTGATTAGGAGAGATTATTATGAATACTATTATTATTGACAACAACAGCAATAGTACATTGTCATTCTGTAGTATCTTTTGAGCCCTTAGAAGTGGTAAAAAAATATTCCTTGGAATATAATTGAAAGCTTTAATTGCTTAAATTGGTCCTGCTATTTAAATTATGTATTTCAGCCAGGAATATGTACAGCAAAAGATAGGCATTATGTTGTTATGCTACATAAATATTGGGTTGCAATTTGTTTTGTTTTTTAAAGACTTCTCTGAGGGAAAATTATATTTCTAAAGGAAAGCAGGCAAAACCATCCGCAGTTTCCCACTTTAACTACCCTTCCCTTCAGAGCCATTATTTAAAGACTAGTTCCCTCCGTTTCCTTTACAATAAGTGAACAGTATATTAAATTGTGGATAAAATGACACTAAGTATAACAATATGCATACATAATCAGTTATGTGCACCATTAATGTGGTTTTGTCAGGACTAAGACTCATTTAGAGGATTAAAGACCTCATTAACTTTACTTTGCAGAGTGCACCTGCACTTTTTTCTTTCTTTTTTTTAATTAAGCAAATCCTTTTGTGACCAATTTGAGTCTCTGCCCTGATGCATATGTGATCAGAGAGAGGACATCAAGTTTCTTTTGCTGACTGCAGCCCAGTGTCTGCTTTGGAGTCACCCACACGTCCGGAGCTGAATGGCACCCAAACCTAATACAAAGCAAAAAATATATCGGAGGGATTAGTTTAATAAATGCAATACAAATACAAAAATGAGAAAAGTGTAATTATGAAAATAAAACTTTTAATGAATTGAAGTTGGAAGTGTTGTTAAAGTTTAAGCACCTTTGATGATCAGTATCTAGTGGTATGAAGCAAATCACCAAGAACTAATTATCTGCTTAGTGTCTAGTTAATATCATACTTTCTTGTGACATTTCCAAATTATGAAGGATTAATACAGATGATGTGCAAGCCCTAATCTAAAGCGTTACTGCTCATTTTGGGTTTTGTAAATTTCAAATTTCTTCACACCTAAAAAAACCAAAAAAAAAACCAACATATAACAAATCTGCTTGTATGTGGAGGAGAAGTAAACGACAGCTCGTAGGATTTCACTTTGTACCTGCTCATGTACGCCAAATACGCTAAATATGTAAACATCACTGTCCGCCTGTATCAATGCACTGCTGGATGGAGGCCCCCCAGAAGATGTTTCTACTTGCTTCGATCCAATCCACAGCTTCTTTTTCCATATCATGTCTGCAAAATTCATTTCATCTACCCATCTTTTATGTGCTCATCTTCTAGGTCTTTTCTTGGGATCTATTCAATATCTGTCTCTGTCCATCTTTGATCTGTTCTTCTTGCAATGTGTCTGACACATTGCCATTGTAACATTTTCACTCTTTCAATTATGTCATAATTACAGACTTCCTCTCCCTATTGCTATTAGCATTTTTTCATGGGAAACCGAGAGAAGCAAAACTTTTTATAAAAGAGTACAAAGTATAAATGGCCTAAATAGAGAACAGGACATTACAGTATGAAGAATGTTGTTTGAACAGATAAAAGACTCTGAATGGATTGATTTTCCATCCGAGTGTAGACCTTCTCTTTGTTTATCCTTTACCTTCAGATACATATGTTGTGAGGGGTGTCTGAGGAGTGCAAAAGAGGCAAACATGCCCTCAGTGAGAATTAATGTTCAGTCTAATAGGGAAGGTTACGTTTCAGTAACTGCATGGATATAATAACTGAGGCATTGTTGAAATGGTGGTTATTACTGTCAAAAGGAGAAGAAGAAATCAAGGGAGCCGAGTCATCTAGAGGTTTCTATATGTCTGCACAGTATTGCTGTTTTCTTCCCCCTTCGGTTTAATTTGAAAGAGCTGTAATCAAATTACTGGAGTGTCTTTGAATTAACACTTGCAAAGTAAAAGCAAACTACTTGTGTTGATCCCACAGGTCAAAATTAAGGTTGACATTTTCAACACTTACAATTCATTCTGCATGCATAACTATTGCCGCTAAGGAGGAACAGATTGAAATATCAGAGGATACCAATCTAAATGGCCAAAATGCATTTAGCTGAACAACCATGCAGTTTGGAGACCTACAGTAAGGGAAAAAAGTATTTGATCCCCTGCTGATTTTGTACGTTTGCCCACTGACAAAGAAATGATCAGTCTATAATTGTAATGGTAGGTGTATTTTAACAGTGAGAGACTGAATAACAACAAAAAAATCCAGAAAAACGCATTTCAAAAAAGTTATACATTGATTTGCATGTTGATGAGGGAAATAAGTATTTGAGCCCTTCGACTTAGTACTTGGTGGCAAAACCCTTGTTGGCAATCATAGAGGTCAGACGTTTCTTGTAGTTGGCCACCAGGTTTGCACACATCTCAGGAGGGATTTTGTCCCACTCCTCTTTGCAGATCCTCTCCAAGTCAATAAGGTTTCGAGGCTGACATTTGGCAACTCGAACCTTCAGTTCCCTCCACAGATTTTCTATGGGATTAAGGTCTGGAGACTGGCTAGGCCACTCCAGGACCTTAATGTGCTTCTTCTTGAGTCACTCCTTTGTTGCCTTGGCTGTGTGTTTTGGGTCATTGTCATGCTGGAATACCCATCCACGACCCATTTTCAATGCCCTGGCTGAGGGAAGGAAGTTCTCACCCAAGATTTGACGGTACATGGCCCCGTCTATCGTCCCTTTGGTGCGGTGCAGTTGTCCTGTCCCCTTAGCAGAAAAACACCCCCAAAGCATAATGTTTCCACCTCCATGTTTGACGGTGGGGATGGTGTTCTTGGGGTCATTCCTCCTCCTCCAAACACGGCGAGTTGAGTTGATGCCAAAGAGCTCGATTTTGGTCTCATCTGACCACAACACTTTCACCCAGTTCTCCTCTGAATCATTCAGATGTTCATTGGCAAACTTCAGACGGGCCTGTACATGTGCTTTCTTGAGCAGGGGGACCTTGCGGGCGCTGCAGGATTTCAGTCCTTCACGGCATAGTGTGTTACCAATTGTTTTCTTGGTGACTATGGTCCCAGCTGCCTTGAAATCATTAACAAGATCCTCCCGTGTAGTTCTGGGCTGATTCCTCACCGTTCTCATGATCATTGAAACTCCACGAGGTGAGATCTTGCATGGAGCCCCAGACCGAGGGAGACTGACAGTTATTTTGTGTTTCTTCCATTTGCGAATAATCGCACCAACTGTTGTCACCTTCTCACCAAGCTGCTTGGCGATGGTCTTGTAGCCCATTCCAGCCTTGTGTAGGTCTACAGTCTTGTCCCTGACATCCTTGGACAGCTCTTTGGTCTTGGCCATGGTGGAGAGTTTGGATCTGATTGATTGATTGCTTCTGTGGACAGGTGTCTTTTATACAGGTAACGAGCTGAGATTAGGAGCACTCCCTTTAAGAGAGTCTCAGCTCGTTCCCTGTATAATAGACACCTGGGAGCCAGAAATCTTGCTGATTGATAGGGGATCAGATACTTATTTCCCTCATTAACATGCAAATCAATGTATAACTTTTTTGAAATGCGTTTTTCTGGATTGTTTTGTTGTTATTCTGTCTCTCACTGTTAAAATACACCTACCATTAAAATTATAGAATTATCATTTCTTTGTCAGTGGCCAAACGTACAAAATCAGCAGGGGATCAAATACTTTTTTCCCTCACTGTAACTACACCTACTACACTGAAGTAATGGCTTTCCAAACCAGAGTTCAAACACTCTCCTGCTTCTGCGTCAACTACTCTTGGGAAAGCACATGGATACCAACTTGGACCTAAATCAAATAAAAACTGTGACCTCCTCTCATAAGCAACTTGCAAACTTTTCCCCTATCATGTTTTAAATTACTAACTAGTAGAAAGAGGTTATTGATAGTAATTTCTGTTGCTAAAGAGGACAGGTTTATAACTAGTCATTCACAGGTAGGACAAAGTTTTGATATGGTTTAGCCCTTGGTTTCATTAAGTCGAATCCACTTCAGAAGACCTGTCTT
This sequence comes from Amia ocellicauda, assembly GCF_036373705.1. Taxonomy (NCBI): domain Eukaryota; kingdom Metazoa; phylum Chordata; class Actinopteri; order Amiiformes; family Amiidae; genus Amia; species Amia ocellicauda. Next base: position 16,644,715 of record NC_089860.1, read on the forward strand.
TCGCACGTGCTAATCTTGCTCTGCTTCCACACCAGCAAGTCTTTACTTCCTTTTGAATCTCGAATCATAGTTGGGCAATTCTCCATGAGGTTTAGCTACAGTACTTTTACAGGTGTAAATGAGTAACCAGCAGTTTTAGCTGCAAACAGTTCAGTGTTGATCGCAAGATGTTATTCTGCTAGTGGGAGTTTGGATGCTGGGGACAGATAAATTATTTAAGTCTATCAAGTCACATCAAGTGTATCACTAAATCTGCCTTCTTTCACATTTCCCTTCTCCGACCTGTCCCAAAACAAAACCCTGCACCAGGGGGAACTCAGACCCTCCCCCCCTCCCCCCCCAGTGACCCGAAATTCTGACTCTATTACCACTTTTAAAAAAAGATTAAAAACAGACTGAACAGGTCAATCTGACAAGTTATCTGTGCTCTATGGGTTTCCAGGAGTTCTTTTATCACATATATTTGCTAATAAATGCAATATTTTTAATGCTACTAATGGTACTTCAATGGTATAATTTCTTTTTCCCAGTTCTAGACTTTTTCCTATTCTGAGCTGTGCCTTTTTTAATGATTGCTGTCACACTATTCTTGTGCCTGAATGCTCTGCAAATTCCATTTTTAAATCATGCACAACATCTGTTTTATTATAACGTAGGGGTAACTGTATGTCTGCTGGTAGTCATAGAAACACAGTAAAGATGCTAAGATTTTGAAGAGGTGTTAGATTTGACAATTCATGAGTACAGTATTACCTCAGAAGAACCCGTGACTGATTTTTACCAGCCTGTTTTCCTTTTCCTGTAATAGTTGGTAGACAGGAGTGAGGTTTTACATTTCACAGTAATATTCCCAGTTCACCTTCATTAAGCCGTTCTGTACCCTACTGTTGTCGCAGATTACTTTGAGTTAAAAAGCTTTGGCTGCAAATGTAAACATTTATAAAGTACTATAGGAGACACTATCTACATTTTGAAACCTCTCCAGTGTGTGACAAAAATAAGAATACAAAATAAGTTTTAAATAGGAAGAGTACTACAGTTCAAAGTTGCACATGTTTATAATTTTATTTTGCCAGTAGTTTCAATATCTTCTGTGTTACACAATGTTAACACTCTTTCAATTAGCAAGCATGAGCAACTGTGTGGCGTCTAAACTAAAGGCAAATCATTATCCCACCATATGCGGTCAATGAAATTGTACAAGAAAGCCTGCATTTCTCTGAGAATGTTAACTGAACCGTGACGTTATTAATGAGATGGTAACCCCAGTTGCTGCGCTGTCGTGAGATTCATATCGCGGCTCAGTGTTAAAAAACACACCAAGCTTCCCACTCTGAAAGCAATCAAAATAAATAACCAGACAGACGCAGGTCCCAGGAGGTGCGATTGTTATTAATGTGACTTGTTTAGTGGAGACACACACACACACACACAAAAAGAAAACCGTGACTTGTATTGCTGGTGATTTTTATTTTTTATTTTTAGAAAACCCCTGCAGATTGGGCTTCTTTTTTTCCTCCCCCTCATTTGCAAAATCACTAAGCTGAGCCTGCCAAATGGGTTACACTGATTGGATCGATAGAACATTTGCTTACAAGCTGGTCTCCGGATCTTGCCCGGTTAGGCTTATTTTGACTCCTTTTTAACTTCCAATTACGTGTCTCCTTGAATGTTCCTTTTTAAGTGTTCAGTGAGCGGTCAGTGTATCCTAAAAGACAACACTGCCCTCCGGAAAATCACATAACATTAGTAACGTGAGAGGAATTGTTCTTCCCGCACGGATCACAAGATGCAGCAGAACTCGAGAGTCATCTGGCGTAAAGCCCGGCGCTCTAACAATCAGGTTGACTGGCTGGCTTTCAGACAAATAAGAAATAAGTGTACTCAAGCAGTCTGTAAGGCCAAAGTCAGTTACTTTAGGGAGCAGTTCTCCCTCTGTGGGTCCAATCCCAAGATGTTTTGGAAAACTGTGAAAGATCTGGAGAATAAACCCTCATCTTCACAGTTGCCCATCTTCGTTAAGGTTGATGATGTGGCTGTTACAGACAAGGAGCATATGACTGAGCTCTTTAATCACCACTTTATTAAGTCTGGTTTCTTATTTGTCTCAACCATGTCACCTGGCCTACATAACACTTCCTCATCTTCCAACCCTCTTAACACAACCCCATTACATAGTTTTTCCCTACGTTCAGTCACCGATTCTGAGGTGTTAAATGAGCTACTTAAACGGGACCCTAAAAAACCATCTGGGTCAGATGGTATAGATCCTTATTTTTCAAGGTGGCTCCTATCATAGCAGAGCCAATTTCCCACATCTTTAACCTGTCTTTCCACTCTGCAGAAGTTCCCAGAGCTTGGAAGATAGCCATGATTTGTCTGTTGTTTAAAGCTGACCCAAACTATTATAGACCTATTTCTATTTTGCCTTGTGTATCCAAAGTATTGGAAAAACTTTTGAAATAAGCAGTTAACTGGTTTCCTTGATGTCTATGGTATCCTTTTCCGATGTGCAATCTGGTTATGGCTGTGTCTCTGCAACCTAAAAAGTTTTAAATTGTCATCACGGCCCTTGACTCAAAGCAGTGTTGTGCTGCGATTTTCATCGACTTGGCAAAAGCCTTTGATACGGTTGACCATTCTATTCTTGTAGGTCGGCTAAGGTATGTTGGTGTCTCTGAGCAGTCTGTGGCATGGCTTACAAACTCCCTCTCCCAAACAGTCCAGTTAAATCAGATCACACACTATCTCAGCCCATTCCTGTCACCAAGGGAGTACCTCAAGGCTTGGTTTTAAGCCCCACACTTTTCTCTATGTATATAAACAATATAGCCCGGTCAGTAGGAAATTCTCTTATTCATTTATATGCCAATGATACAGTCCTTTATTCAGTTGTCCCCTCCCCGGACTTAGTGTTAAACTCTCTGTAACAAAACTTTCCTTGTGTTCAACAATCTTTTTCTTCCTTAAACCTGGGTTTGAACACCTCCAATACCAAAGTTGTGGTTTGGAAAAAATAAATGTCCACCCCCCTGGCATTATTGCTACCTCAGAGGGCCTAGAGCTGGAGGTAGTTACCTCATTTGAATATTTGGGTTGATAATATTGGCTTGATAATACACTGTCCTTTTTACTCCACATATCTAAGCTTCAGGCAAAGGTAAAGTCTAGACTTAGTTTCCTTTATCTGAATCGCTGCTCTTTCACTCCAGCTGCCAAACTTACACTGGTCTAATTGATAATCCTCCCCATGCTGGATTACGGAGACATAGTATATAGGACGGTAGGTAAGGGTGCTCTTGAGCGGCTTGATGTTCTTTACCACACAGCCATTAGATTTGCCACCAATGCTCCTCACAGAACACATCACTGCACGTTGTACTCCTGTCAATTGGCCTTCTCTACATGTCACAAGATCCATTGGTCTGCCAGACACATTCTCCTACAGGCTCCCAAAGTGCACACGTCCCTGGGCCGCTGCTCTTTCCACTTTGCTGCAGCCAGTGACTGGGACGTGCTGCAGAAGGGTCTTAAGATGAAGAGTTTTATATCTATTCCCTCATTCAAGGGTTTAATTACGGTCACTCTTGCTGACATGTGCAGTTGTTACATGTAGCATGCTACCACTGTCAACCATACTTTGTTTGTTGTGTTCTTTGTTGATACTGTGTTGCTGCCTTGTTATTGTTATTGCCGTTCTATGCTCTACTGCATTGTGTTGTTGCCTTGTTGTTTTGCTGCCATGTTTTATTTTGCTATATATATATATATATATATATATATATATATATATATAATTTACATTTTGTTTTATTTCTAATCCCAATCCCTATCCAGCAGCCTTTTTTCTCCTACTAGGTCGTTATTGTAAATAAGAATTTATTCTTAATTAACCTGCCTGGTGAAACAAAGGTTGAATGAATGAAAAGACGAAAATAATCCATCATCCTTGCCGTTGCCTTCATTATCTTTGACCTTAATTCTGTGTCTTTTCTGTGCTGTGCCAGTTGGCAAGATCAACAGTGGGGAAAAACCAATGCATTACTTTTTTTTCTTTTTTGGAAGATGAACTTCTTTCAGTTTACATTTATTTTTTATTTTGTCTTCTAACTCTACTCATTACACCGTGTCAGCACCAGTCTGTGGAAGTCCTGACTCAATGGGAGTGAGATGTCTGTTTAGAGGAACAATCACATTGACGTTCTGTCTCACCATCTGATTTCTCCCCGGTCTGTTTTTCTGTGACTTGGGGAATCCCTATCGTGGCTGTTTCTAATCACGTTATTCTTTCCATATTTTGCTGCCACAGTAGGAGAAATCGAACCAGGACTGAGAATGTAACAGATTATTTAGGGTTCAGATGAGTGTTAGGCTTTAGGTTAGGGAGGAGTTGTAACCTAATTCCTGACCACCTAAACACTCGCTGCTTTCTCCACCAATCTGCTCTTTCCTACCTCTTATATTGTCTCTTCTACCCCCGCCCCCCCCTTGCCCTCCCAGCTACTGTTACAGGTTGATTAGTCATACCTACCCTCTGGTGTCTGACTGTCTAGACATGCTCTTTCTGCTCCCTTGCCCTACAATGGTGGTTAAAACGTGACTGCGAATATTTGATCTGCATCATGTCTCGCCACCTTTTCATAACGTCTTAAAACATGGAGTCCCAGATGCTTACAGTGCTGGTATAGCTACCGTTGGTTGTTTACTTTCTTTTCACTGTATTGTTAGATAATGTATAAGTTATAACTTTGTAAAATAAAACCACTTCATAGAGATCTCTGTTCTAAGTTCAGCGAATTCCCACTTGCTTACCTTTTGAGATTTGACAAAACCCACCTTCTAGGCGGTATGGCTGAAACTTGATATATGAATTTTCACAATTTGTAGTTGCAGGTTCATTTTCCTGAGGTATAATCACTTGAAGCTGAAACAATTGCAGTTAGTGCATTAGGTTCTTTTGTGCAAATTGTAAATTGTGTGAGAATTTTAAATTTGCACCGCCAGTTAAAGGCTGACAGAAAACTGAAAATCTAAATACTTCAATGGTGTGCCTTTTTCCATTTTATAATTTGCAGCTTATTATACTGTAATTGGACTTACTGCCATGAACTAAAAAATAATAGGAGATTAATAACATACATGCCAATCATTTTTCTATGTTTCTTCCTTTTAAGATACTTTAATTCAGATAATTAAACTTAAAGCATTTTCCATAGATCTTGTGTGACATGAACACATACCTCCCCAGGATGACTGTTTGAGGTTGTTTTTGCTTTTTGCAAGGTTTACTCTGTCCATAGCAGATAAGAGTATGATTGACCTCTTTTTTGTTAATCTTGGCTGCAGTAAACACAGATAAAATGGCTCCTGTTTGACCTTCGTAGCAGGTTATTTTTCTGATGTATTGATGCCCTTTTTTCTCCCTAATTTATGTATTTTTTCACATGGAAATTTGTATTAACACCTGCAAATAATAGATACATAGTTCAAATTGATTATTCTTTTCTCCAATTTGCTTCTGTAACAAATTCCCTCGCTTTCGGGAATGCGTTGTATTATTACATTGGCATTGCGGAGCAATTACAGTGAAAGAGGAGTATGACATATTCAAACTTATAGCCCCGTCTCCTGGATTAGAATACATTTGTAAATTACACAATTATAGGAAAGTGTTTGGCAAAGACTTGTCACACTTCATCCATTTGCAGTCCGTTCAACTCGTAATAGGCTGGCAGAGTAATGATAATTAATTGGAGAGAGAAAATGCTATGGACTCAAGGGCACCTATATTAGTGATATTGTGTATATCAAATTCATTTTCCTTTTTTCCGTTTGAGGGTAAACTAAAGCAGGGTGAAAAAATACAGATTGTGTTCATTCTTTACGTGTACAAGTTTAGAATGAAAACTTTTGTTTGCAAAATTAAGACTTTAACATGTCCTTTTGAGACATAATGTAATCCCCCATTTCTTTATAACTTGTTCCTTCTTTTATGAAAATGAGTCTGGACATTCATTTGGCCCTATTTAGGCCCTCAAAGACCATGTTGGTGTAAGCCCTTTACTTATCCTCACAGAAGATCTAAAAACATCCAAACAGTGAAATTGAGGTCATTGGGAGAGATTCAAGACCTTAAGGGCTTTTGGCAGCTAAATCAACCTGCACAGCAGGCCTGAAGGCAAACGAAGGGCCTATTTACCTAACAGATGCTTACTCAAACAAACCAACTCAGAACTTGCACATTTTCGGCTTTCAAAATGATGCCTTATCTTGACATTTAACTCCTCATTTGGCCTTAGGACTTCAGCTGGGTTTTTTTGAAACTGTATTCAGTGTTTTTATAAAATCAGTTCTCTTGTGGTCTGAAAGAAGACAAATCATAATGAACAGTAATGATTATGAAACGCATTTTGAATAAATGTAATGTCTTTAGAATTTCTGAGAGTGGGTTTTATCCAAGAAGGGAGAAATATGTATTGAAGACAAACAAACAAACAAACATTGTGCTGGCATAATTTGACTGACATTTCCATTCAGCCTGCGTTAAGGATCCAGTGGGTATATCTGGAAGAGAAAAAGAGCCACATAATTAACAACAAACTGTGCTTTCACCATTGTGTTCCATGTTTGTTCCTGCCTTTCTTTCTGAACATAGTCTACTATGGCAAAACTAATTTAATCATCTGGGAAATTAACAATGCTCGAGTTTCATGCTCGCCCTCAGATTGATTTTACAAATAGGCTGCAAAGAATAATAAACGGGTCACATGTGGCTTGGGCCTTTTCATTTGTACATTTTTGTAAAAAAAGACTGGCAATGAACTTGACTTAAATATTCCTGACTTTGTTGTTAGGTGTAATTTAAAAGCAGCCAACTTCACTCAAGTTAGAATGTGACCCTGAAGCAATCATTTGTAGTTTCCACAGCACTGTTTCAGAACAGAGCTGCGTACTACTGCTGATTTTACCAGTAGTCATAGTTTTGTTTAATTAAATAGGTAGGAAGTGTATATATTAATTCCAAATGTGTATCTCTCAAATGTATTGTTCATTTCCATCTCTCTCTCTCTCTCTCTCCATAAACATTTGCAAGTAAATATTTTAATAAAATTAGATTAATGAGCAACAGTCCTTGATTGAAGATTCATTTATGTGCTGTGGCGATTTTATATCATTTCTGTCCTCATAAGGCCCGAGCCTTTTTTCTTATTGTTTTTCATGGCGATGACGTGTCCAGGCACGATTCAGCTGAGACTAGCAAATCTCGTTTCCCACAGTCTTCAGGCTTCATTTGACCCAGACACAAGAGGGAAATGTCGCCCGTGTCAGATGCACTGATGTGCACAGAGTATTTGCTGAGAATCAAAATGCCAGGAGGTACTGAATGTAACCTTGCATGTCAAAGTGATGGGAAGTGGGCAAGAGACTGCAGGTAACATTCCCGAACATGCCATGTGATGGGATGTAACAGAGGCATGGCTGTGTTGCATTTTTTTGGGCTTGTTACTTCGATTTCTGCACCACCTTGGGCATTTTCCCTTCTCTTTGAAATGAATTGGTAAATAAGGCAACATGTGTCAGTTTCTTATTTGTTTATTCAATAAGAAAGCCATAGACTAGGGGGAGGACTAGCTCAGATGTGCAATTCTCTCCCAGCTCGATGTCCTATACATACTGATTGAGAATCTTGCAGGTATGAATAGGTTCTTACAAATGACAGTGTCATGGCAAATGAGCAGATGCCTGGGACTGGTGTTGTAGCATCCACCCTGATGCGTTTGGAGAACTAAGCTCATTAGGTTGACAACGTAGCTCAAAATGGACTTTATTAGGAACATGGGAAGGCTAGTTGGAAGTGCTATGAGCTTATTATGATCCAAGGAAAAGGCTAATGGTAGGCTGTGTGTGAAATGGACAGAAAATTAAAAGGGTATTGATTTTGTTACAACACATTTAATGTTTTTAAATTTACCCACTTGCAGTTCAATAAAGAGTTGTGTGTGTGATTGTGTACGTGGGGGGGTTGAATCCTGGACAGTCTGAATTGGACAATTAGATCAAGCCATTTCCCACAACATATGGTTTGCCTGATTACGTTTGACAGAGATCAACAATTGTGCTGTAATTTATTCCTCTTTCTGCGCAACCAAATGCAGTTAAGAGAGTCACTCATTCAGATGCACTGCTTTACGGAGAAAAACTGAATTCGGAAAACGGAGGTGACGGGAGTGGTAGTTTTAATGCCAGGCACAGAGAGAGTACAGTGCCAACTTGTATAGAGACATTTCTGATATTTAACAAACCATACACCCACCCCCCCATTTAAGTTTTTGGGTGCTGGGATCTGACCTGATACAGTAACTGAGTGTCCAAATGGGGCAGATAACAGATTGCTGGAACCATACCATAAAATAATATTTTTGCCATTGCACTCACAGCTAAATACATTACAAATAAAAGGTCTACAATTAAAATGAGATCTATAAACACACTGGATTAGCATGCTAATGTTCAGGATTCTGTACTGTTCCAGCTCACTTCCAAGCGTATTTGAGTAAAAGTAAAATGTAAGGAAACTTGATTTAGTATTGAAAATATGAGAAAAATCTGCAAGGTAATATACATGTATTTTTTAAAACACTGGAGTAGAAGTCCTCATTGACTTTCTATGAGTTTGCACCACTATTTCTGCATCCTTGAATTTCAGCATTTGGATTTTCCCAGTGAAACCTGTCCTTGGAGGTCAGTGTAAATCTGCAATTTAAATTTTCTTAGGTTTGCTTTCTCAGTCTTTGGTTATTATGCAATGAAATAGTTTTTCTCTTGGGGAAGAGATTCATATGCTGCATCTATGCACAAACGATGGTGATATTTGTACGAATATAGAAAGAACTCGGGGGAAGCAGGAAGGAATTTGTGACTTACATGTTGCTTTGGGAAAACCTTGTTCTAAATAACTGGAACTGATTTAATAATATGCAGGTCAAAAGGTTAAAGTGAAAAACTTAATAACTCTCCTTATTTTGCAAAATACTTCTGAAAACCGCATAATTGCAAACAAACTGCTTTTGTGTCTGAATCATTTGCAACCTAATGGGAGGGTATCGAAGCTGTGAGCTCTGTTGTTCATTTCCATTTCTCTCTCTCTAATAATGTATAAACACTGTAGGTAATGGATGCTTATAGTTGTATATATTCTACAACATTTCCCTAATTCTGTGTGGGTATACATACAAATAACAGCAGTTGAGTGTTACATCTTATTTATAGGAATCGCTAATGAGACCCTTTAAAAACTTCACATCATCACAATGTCAAGCCTGTTTTCATCTTTATTGCATTACTTTCTATGTAGTGTACCTGTAAATGCAACATAAGACAAAACCGCTTTTTAATATACATTCATCCTCAACTGTAGAGCCACTCTATGCATTGTGATTAGCTGTTGAACTGTAGAGCGAAGGAACCAGTTCAGTTTATAAGGAGCATCACTGTACCACAGTTTGCTAGGGGGGCAGGATGCTAGGAGAATATTAAATTGATATGTCAGTTGCAATCCCAACTGCATAAACCAAAAATGCTATATAGCAGTGCTCAGTACCCACATATTACAACTAATACTAATATGAGACATTACCTCCATAATATAAATACTGTAGTCTGTTTTCTCAATATCTGCATATGAGTGTATATGACCCTAAATATTGAGGCAGACAGAAGATGTTATAGAAGGTGGAATATCTGCAGATAATTCCAGATACAAATTGTAGACTGAATGGAGTCACCTTTTGTAAGCCACATTTGTGCATTTACTAGTTTACTTATGCTTGCATTTTTAAACTGGATATTTTCTTATATAGAAAGTTTAGGTAATAAGCTGCTTATTAATTTTTAATATATAATTAATATACTAATCATTATATAATCATTATACACTCACCTAAAGGATTATTAGGAACACCATACTAATACTGTGTTTGACCCCCTTTCGCCTTCAGAACTGCCTTAATTCTACGTGGCATTGATTCAACAAGGTGCTGAAAGCATTCTTTAGAAATGTTGGCCCATATTGATAGGATAGCATCTTGCAGTTGATGGAGATTTGTGGGATGCACATCCAGGGCACGAAGCTCCCGTTCCACCACATCCCAAAGATGCTCTATTGGGTTGAGATCTGGTGACTGTGGGGGCCAGTTTAGTACAGTGAACTCATTGTCATGTTCAAGAAACCAATTTGAAATGATTCGACCTTTGTGACATGGTGCATTATCCTGCTGGAAGTAGCCATCAGAGGATGGGTACATGGTGGTCATAAAGGGATGGACATGGTCAGAAACAATGCTCAGGTAGGCCGTGGCATTTAAACGATGCCCAATTGGCACTAAGGGGCCTAAAGTGTGCCAAGAAAACATCCCCCACACCATTACACCATCACCACCAGCCTGCACAGTGGTAACAAGGCATGATGGATCCATGTTCTCATTCTGTTTACGCCAAATTCTGACTCTACCATCTGAATGTCTCAACAGAAATCGAGACTCATCAGACAAGGCAACATTTTTCCAGTCTTCAACTGTCCAATTTTGGTGAGCTTGTGCAAATTGTAGCCTCTTTTTCCTATTTGTAGTGGAGATGAGTGGTACCCGGTGGGGTCTTCTGCTGTTGTAGCCCATCCGCCTCAAGGTTGTACGTGTTGTGGCTTCACAAATGCTTGGCTGCATACCTCGGTTGTAACGAGTGGTTATTTCAGTCAAAGTTGCTCTTCTATCAGCTTCAATCAGTCGGCCCATTCTCCTCTGACCTCTAGCATCAACAAGGCATTTTCGCCCACAGGACTGCCGCATACTGGATGTTTTTCCCTTTTCACACCATTCTTTGTAAACCCTAGAAATGGTTGTGCGTGAAAATCCCATTAACTGAGCAGATTGTGAAATACTCAGACCGGCCCGTCTGGCACCAACAACCATGCCACGCTCAAAATTGCTCAAATCACCTTTCTTTCCCATTCAGACATTCAGTTTGGAGTTCAGGAGATTGTCTTGACCAGGACCACACCCCTAAATGCATTGAAGCAACTGCCATGTGATTGGTTGGTTAGATAATTGCATTAATGAGAAATTGAACAGGTGTTCCTAATAATCCTTTAGGTGAGTGTATATTAATATATAAATCATTAATACATTATAAATTAGTTATACGTCAGTTATAGCAATACATGGAATGGCCACAAAGTCGCTAAAGTGTTTTAAAGCAAACTTCACTACTGCCTTGACACATAATACAGTATTTTACACATTTTGATTTATATACAAGAAGGACACCCATTTGACTTGTGGCCATTCCATGTATTGCTATGACTGAGTTATAACTAGTGTATAATACATTGATGCTTTATAAAGTATATATACATAATATAGTAAACATTTATAAATCATGAATAACACATTCACAGCACAGCAGTACCTGTTACCAATACATTGGTAGTAGTATTGGTACAATAGGACTTCAACTGCCAACATGTGCACATAGACAATTATGTTTTGCTGTTCTGTACTATACTCAATTTTAAGAAACCAATAAAGTGGCAACCTTTTATATGAAATGTATAGAACTATACAGAACAGTGCACCAATAAAAGCAATGAAAGCACATAACGTTTGCAATATTATGAATCTGAAGTTAAAATAAGGACTTAATTAATGCTAAACTAAAGTGAAGTCCAAAAGATGCATCAGCAAATGATTGTTTGCTACATTACAACAGCCCAAATGCAATGCTGTCTGTAATTCTGTTTTTAAATTATCCCAATCACAGCAATGCACATGCTGGCTGTAAGAATACTTTTGGTCATTTATTCATGTTACCATCTCATGTGAATTTGTTTTAAAGTGTGACCATCCAAGTACAAAAAAAAATAATCTGTTTAGACAGGAGCCTCTGGGTGGTTTGGGCCATTCAAAAATAACATTGAACCAAAACACTGACCTTAAACTTCTGCAGAGACGGATAGAGACAAAGCTCTTTTAATTTCAACACTTATATAATATCATATCTGTCTGATTTTGGAAGAACTGTTTCACACTGGTTTTATATAACAATTTGAATGATTTTGTAAAAAGAAAAAAACAACTGTGTCTTGTTATCAGATGCAACTTTTATGTTTTTATTTAGCTGTTTTATTAACTCAGTTTTACTTCCTGGAATCAAAAACTGATTAACATTTGATAAATTTAACATTTTGAATAAATGCTTGTTTACAGTGACAATAAAAATGCACAACATGCATTGTTAAAGGTTGCATGATTACCGTATTGATTCAGTGAATCACTGTGTATGTGCTATTGTGTAATTAGCCTAAACCTTTTTAAGGAAAAAATATTCATATCTTTGCATTCAGATGGGGAATTAATTATTCATTTAAGCCATTAATTTTCAGCACATAAATGTCAAAAGATTTCCCATGAAGGTATTTTGGTCTATATGTAGTGTAGCAATAGAAGATACTGTATTACAACACAGGAAATTTGATTGCTGCACATCTTTAATGAATCTCATTCATGTATGGGCCAGAGATAAGAGAGGAAGGATTGGATTAGATATATCCTTGAGCTAAAAACATCTCCAGTCTCCCAGTGGAGTATTTGATTGTGGTGTAATGATCAGATAAGGCTGTGAGACAGGCCTTCACCGTGCTGCAGTGGGGATCAATTCAACATCCAAGAGCCGCACAGAAGCTTGAACCACGAGAAAACAGGGCAGCCGGTGGTCCGGGGGGACGCTTTTGCATATGGAATTCTGTGCATAATTGTTTTGTTTAATCATTGATTAGAAGACCTTCATAGTAAACAGAGTGAAAGTGAATAACAATATGATGTGGGAATTACCGTGTTGGTATTTGAAACGGTCAGATCAGAAATTAATTAATGTTTGGAATGCATCCCCAGCAATGCCATCTTTTTATTAATATATGTGCATGTCTGCTGACAACTAAGGTTCAGATGCCATGCTTGGGGCATATTTTCAGTTCTGTGCCACTATGCCACATAGCAACTAAACAGTGCAAATGGCTAGAAAGGGAAATAATGTTGACTTTTTTCCAGAATTATCCATGATATTAAATAGCAGTACATTGGGATGTCTGTGGCCCACCTTTCCTCACTTCTTCAAATAATATCTGTTATGTCATAGATGTGCGTAGGCATACATCATTATTAGACTTTCACTGTTAATTGAACAACACATTCGTATACAGTTAGAAAAAGCAGTAACACTAGTCATATTAACAAGCAATTGATAAAGTGGTTCAGCCCACTCAATGCTGATAATGAAACTTGGATGTGAAATTATTTTACTAATAATCTTTATCACGCTACCTATATTTTTCATCAGTAAGCAGATTCAAATTAATTAGAGTTGAAGAAGTGCATTCTTCCATTTTTAAGACCGACTTCAAACACCAATTTGTTTCACTAGCTGCTTAATCAACCAGAAAGCATATTGTTCTGTGTTCTCTGTGACTGGTCATTTTTCCACTTTAAATGGACGCATTTTCCTTTTGTTATTCAAACATTTTCTGTCGTACATGGAAGATTAATTGTATGTACATTTGCAGTCTCTAATCTCCTTCTGAGGAAGCCAATTTTCCCTTCTTTCTTCTTTTTTTAATGTAGAGCCCCCAATTATTTATCTCTTATGTTCACTAATTTGGAATAACCTCTTACCTCTCACCTTGTGTGTTGAACATGCATTGTCAAATCTTGTGGTTCTTTTCATATCAAACTGCAACAGGGGCACTTTCACGTTGAATGAAGAACATCTAGAGCTCCATCACCTGAACTAGCAGGTGCTTGACCAACAGCAAGGGTCGCAAGTGTGCAGTAGGCCAAGGATCTGCATCTCCGACTGTGTTCCCAATCACAGCTGATTTGTGGCACAGTTTAAATTTAAAATTGCATTGCTCAGGCTTTAGTGCCTACACTCAGAGTAGTTACATTATTATAGTACTGTGATTTTCCACTCTGGGAGAATCAACTCAAGTGTCTGTTCATTAATGGACACTGTAGACCTTTGCAGAATGTCATTTCCTGTGATATATTCATCTATTCTTCAGCAAACAGTGCAGATGGTATGAATAATATCACCCGTAAGTGCTGTTCTCGTAAAATACCAAGGCTCAAATAAACCAGGGATGATTCTGCCCTTGCTCCATGTACTTAAGGATGAGATTATATCTTCTGTGTTTTCTTTCTTTTCTGACTTGTTCCATATCCGATCCTGATTGCATAATACTTTACAATCGAAATAGAAATAGTCACATGCTAAGGAAGCATCTGTTTAATAGCTTCTGAACAGACTTTTAGATGAGAGAGCAAAAAAGCAATGCTATAACAATCCGCTAGAAACAAAATGGATTTTGTTTCTTCAGCAAGGGCTGTTGGGGGGGTGAGCAAATGTATTTTCTTTATAGCATAGACGAGGCTGTGCTGAAATTTACACAATAATGAGCAAGAGCAGAATACTTATAGCTTTTATGAAAACAGACATATTCAGATTCTAGAGACTTCTTTGAATGGGAAGCTTTCATACTATTATCTCAGGTTCCTGTGGTAACACATTTGCAGTCTTTAAGATTTTTTTTTCCTCATTCTAAAAGGGCACAGACAACAAATGGGATACAAAAATATAATTGTTGTCTTGAAAACAGTAGGTTCAAAAACGCAATCCAATTAATAAAGAGAAACTGCTTTGTAATTAAATATGTGCTTTGATCTTTTATTTTTGTATTCCTTGTATTCAGGCGATCCGTTTTCACAAACAGCTCGCTCTAATGTTATTAGCTTATCAACTTCTGTAGGCTGGAATGAGTGTCCTTCAAGCTTGCAACTTGATTCGGATAAAATTTCCTTTAACTCCATTAGTGTAGAACAGATTTTAACTTTTTCTGTATTTCCTTTGCATTCTGGAAAATAACATTGTGCGTATTACTTTTTTTTATCATTATTGTTACTTTTTGTTATCATTATTTAGATGTTTGTCTCATTTTATCTTCGAAATGACTGCTCTGCTGGTATGGATCATTTCCAAGGGTACATCTTACTTTAATTAGGACTGTGTCTCAATGGACCTCGGTTATCAAAGACTTTTCCCTATGGTGTAATTAGTGGTTTTTGAAAAGGAAAATTCAAATCGCCATTGTTATCAAACTAGTAGCTTTCAATGTAGGCTTGCTTTACATATATTTGTGAAATCCTAGGGACCTACCAATGCAACCAAGCATCCTATCTTCTGTCCTGTCTGTAACTGTCCAACATTATTACAGTACAGGTGAAAATGTGGTGTTTGATGCTGTATTGTCAAACAGAAAACTATTCAGAATCCTGCCATGCCACATTTATTTTTAAAGTGTTGAAAATGTTGCCCTTTTGGGGTTGAAACCCTTGATGAAACTGTTGAAATGAGTGGCTTATATGAAGTACTTAATAATCTTTAATAAAACACTGTTCCAGGGGGATATACAGAAATACCTCCTAATCACACTTTTCAGACATTATTATTGCAGACAAGGTGTAGGTTTTCTTGTAATGTATGAGAAAGATGTGCTGGATGTTATTTGGGGAAAACTGTGACAACCTTCAATTCTTTAATTTAAATGTGGGAACCACATTAATTGGGTGTAAAGCTGTGCTTAAGTGGCCTAGTACAATCCATGTCCACAGTGCACTACACCAGGACATTGCCATAGATTGAATTCACTCAAAGGCACAAAATTGGTACCTTATTTGCATTTTCATTAAATTTGGATAATAGACGTAGGCTGTTTTTAATTGGCATTGAAATCTGCTCGCTAAGGGCTGTTTACTGATTTGTTGTCTGCTAAAAAGTAAAAAAAAAAAAAAAAAAAAAGAACAAGAAAGAAAAGAAGAAAATTAAAATGGCTTTTTTTAAACTTAATTATACAGACTATCTCTGGCGACAAGAGATGCCTGCTTGCCCCTAAATGAAAAACCTGATTACTATAAGGTGAGATCAATAAAGGCCCCTCGTCAGCAGATTTCAGATACAGTTTTCCATTGGAGGACTATGGACCTTGGCTGGGGCCATATTGACATTGCTCTGCCTTTCATTATACGATAATAAATCTTTGGGATACCATCTCTCTTGCTTAGAGAGAAAACCACATAATGAATGGCAAACTGTTAAGGCTAGGCATTTTGCTGATAATATATAAATAGAGTATTAATAGTTCTTACATTGTGGTCAGGAGTCTTGGCACAGTTGGTGGCCAGTCCTGTGCTTCCATAAAGGACCTTCTTGACACAGGCTGATGTTTAATTTTAAAAGTTAATGTCATGTTTAAAATGTGAATTGTTCCATCTAGTTGGTATTGTGTAGTATTGTTGAACTGGTGCGATATTTGGTATTTAAGTTTTTGTCTTCGTCACAGTTTGACTCCAATGCTGTGCTCAACCGTAACCTGTAACTCAATCTGTAACTTGACACTATACTGTTCCCTTTTTGCCCACATCTGAACAGACCTGTCTAAAAGCAGGGGAGATGGCAACCTAGAGGTTAAGTTTGTTTAATGAAGGCAAAGCACATTAAATGAATCCTGTTACAAGTATATGACACTTTGTTGTGCCTGCATCCCATTTTGTTTAATCATTTTTGACCTTTTCTGGATGTTTTAAACTATATTACTAAAAGGTTTCACATACTGATATTGCCACTAAATTTTTTTTTTTTTTAAATGGCACAATGAAAGCTTACGTTCTACAAAGAATAACTCTAATAATAACACCTACAGATTGATACACTACAGAGTTAGTTTCCTCTGTGTACCGTCCGATCAACACAGGCACGTTATTTGTATATTTTGTTAAAGTGTGAGACAGGGTTTTTATTTTCTTCCCTCTGACCTAGGTTTGCTATGGTGGCCACATACCAAAGTTTATATGAGACCCAATTGGCATTTCCAAAGCTACTGGGAGCTCAATTTCTTGCAGCAGAATATTTGATGGTGACCTTATGCTGGCCTTTGCTCCTCATCCCCTCCCGAACACACACAGCACAGATCTTTAAAGAAATGTTCCAATTAATTAAACCAATGCTGAGTTATTTCCACTTATTCTAAGTTTAACCTCAGGCAGTATTGCCAATTTGTTTTTTTCAATTTAAAAAATAAGTTTACTTGTTTTGAAGTTTTGATGCAAATGCGAGATTGTATACATTGTTTAGGCCTAAAGACAAGCTAGTTGCACACATCGGCAAACTGTATTTCGATGCAACAGCATTATACAAGTCAATGACATGCACTACTTGCTGTGTTTAATTTGGAAACTTTACACTGAAGGTGTTGCAGTACCTCAAAGAGAATGTTTCACTTTTAATTGGAAAGGCAACAATCCAGGCCTCCTCCTGATTGATATAGTAAGTGATGTGTCAAATCTATGCCAACATGCAAGGAGCTTTAGAAGATGCTACTGGGCTTATCTGACACCTTGATTGCTGTCAAATGTTGTAAATCTGCAAAGGAGTCTGAGACGGCGCTGTCTGTCTACGGAAATCCAATCCATGGTGCCTGCATATTGTGTCTCCATACTGAGAACCATCTTTTATCCTCTCACTCACTTGTTTCAGAGGCATTGGCAGACTCAGCATGATTAAGTAACTAATGTCTATTTAAATTCCTGGAGACATTCTGTCTCGGTGTGACGCTGCAGTACGCGCTAGAAATTCTCATTTAATATTTTACTGCCTCATTAATACCCATGTATATATCACACCTATCAACTTTTTTTTTTTTTTCTCCCCTCTCTCCTAAAACAGCCAATTGATTAATGACCTTGCTTAGCATTTGGTTCAGAAGTGGTCTTACGTGACAAATGGAATGACCATCTAGAGATGTTCTGCACATTTCATTAGAAAAAACAAAACTTTCCTTCAGCTTCACACCCAAATTACTTTTGATGCAATTCCCTTTTGCCTTTTCATTCTGAGATACAGTATAACCAGTATCTGTGCTGTGGCGTATTGATTGTTAAAGACTGTTCTGCTCAACAATGCTTTTGTTGTTCATTTAACAGATTGAGCAGTAGCTTAGTCAGTTCTGTTGTATTACCCATGCAGCCCACTGGTAAGAGTCCTGGAGATGATTATACAATGTGAAGATTGTATGACACATAAACAATTGATTTTTTTCCAGTTTAATGTCTTCAGATGAGATTGCAGAAAAATGTACACATGATCAGGAAGTGAATATATTATTTCAGTGTTCAGTTGCAGTGGAGGGGTTCAGTATTCTTAAATCAGGTGATTTATGACTTACTTCCTTATGTCAGATATCATGTGATGTTTGTCTGCAGCCATTATTTTCATAGCACTGCATGCGAAAGTGTGGAGCTACAATATGCACATTATAAATTTGCCACCTGGTCACTATTATAATTATATTTAGCATTATAAGTTATTATAAGTCATTTAACACAATTTGGCATATGAATTAATTTAAGTGCTACAATTTGGGTTATCTTTCAAGTCGGAAGCACTGTCCAAGGGGGAGGGGTTTCTGCACACTCCCTTAGGAACCCGATCAAAAAATGTCACTGTCAAAGCTGCCATTGGCCCCTGTGCTCATCACTCAGAACAGGTTCCTTCCACTTCCTGTTCTATAAAACGTGACGTCAATGGAGGTTCGTCCTCTTTTGCCACTTTGCCTGGACTCAGAACGTGAGCTTTCTGAGTCTGTGCACTAGACCTTAATAATAATAATAATAATAATAATAATAATAATAATAATAATATTATTATTATTATTATTATTATTATTATTATTATTATTATTACCACTGTTTCAGTTGGTTGGCATCGTGGCTGTGGTGTTCTACACTGTTACTAGTGTGTGTGTGTGTGTGTGTGTGTGTGTGTGTGTGTGTGTGTGTGTGTGTGTGTGTGTCTCTATTTGTTGCTGTATTAGTTATTATTGATAGCTAATTCAATTCTGTTCCATCCGTGCACCAGGGCTCTGGTTGCGCTTTGTTTCAGTTCCCGCTAGGCGCTTCACTTGTTGCAGGGACCCGTTGCAGTGTGCAGCAATTTGTGTCAAAATCACCGCTCTCCTGGAGAAGCGAGCAATCCATGAAGTGCCCCCACAGGCAGCACGAGGGATTCTACTCCCCATACTTCCTAGTGCCCAAGAAAGATGATGGTTTCCACCCCATCTTGGATCTGAGGCGCCTGAACCGCCACCTCAAGGTGCTGTGCTTAAAGATATTCAACCTGCGCACCATGTCCCAGGCCATTAAGCCCAGCGACTGGTTTACCACGGTGGATGCGTACTTTCACATCCCCAAGTGCAGGCGCACAGGAAGTTTCTCCGCTTCACCTTCATGGGCCAAGCGTTCGAGTTTGCTGTTACAAGCAGTACTCCCTGGACTGTTTCATTTCCTGCCAGTCCTGCGGGACAGACATGTGCTGGTTCGGACGGACAACACAGCGGTGGTTGCCTATATCCACAGGCAAGGAGGTCTCCGGTTGCACAGACTGTACTGTCTAGCATGCTGTCTGTTTCTGTGAGCACAGCCATGGTTCCGTTCCATCAGAGCAGTTCACCTCCCAGGCCTAGCCAACATGGCAACGGACCTCCTCTCTTGGGGAGGCCACCCAGTTCAGCAGGGCGGACATGGATCTCTTTGCCTTGGCAGAGTCCACACACTGCCCCCTATGGTTCTCCGTCCGAAACCACTCAGGAACCCTAGGGATCGACACGCTAGCCCACATATGACTACACTGTCTACTTACGCATTCCCACCATTCCCCCTTCTCCCGGTGGTCCTGGAGAAGGTCAGGAGAGAATAAGTGACAGTTCTGCTGATAGCTCCAAAGTGGCCTTGCAGAATCTGGTTTGTAGACCTGATTGCCCTCCTCAATGGAGAGCCCTGGCAGCTCCCAGTGAGAGCGGACTTGTTGTCCCAGGTGCAGGGCACGCTTTGGCACCCCAATCTGGGCCTCATCCAGCTCTGGGCCTGGCCCCTGAGTGGGAGCGATTGATTGCCTGGGGTCTGTTGGACACAGTAGTAGCCACTATTCAGTCGGCAAGAGTTTCCTCTACGAGGCCGCAGTATTTCTACCACTGGCGGACGTTTAGTACCTGGTGCCAAGACGGTGGTCAAGACCCAATGAATTGCCCCACTGAGGTCATATATTAAAATTTTTACAAGAGATAGAAAGGTGTCAGAACACACAGTGCATCGCAGTTTGTTGCGTATGGGGCTGCGTAGCCGCAGACCAGTCAGGGTGCCCATACTGACCCCTGTCCACTGCCGAAAGCACCTACAATGAGCATCAGAACTGGACCACGGAGCAATGGAAGAAGGTGGCCTGGTCTGATGAATCATGAGTTCAAGGTGTTGACTTGGCCTCCAAATTCCCCAGATCTCAATCCAATCGAGCATCTGTGGGATGTGCTGGACAGACAAGTCAGATCCATGGAGGCCCCACCTCGCAACTTACAGGACTTCAAGGATCTGCTGCTAACGTCTTGGTGCCAGATACCACAGCACACTTTCAGAGGTCTAGTGGAGTCCATGCCTCGATGGGTCAGGGCTGTTTTGGTGGCAAAAGGGGGACATACACAATATTAGGCAGGTGGTCATAATGTTATGGCTGATCGGTGTATATTGTTGTTTTCAGCTCGGCTACTCTGTGACTTGCCGGCTGTGTATTATGTTGTTTCCGAGGGTCTATGGCCCCACTCCTATTGGATCAGGGGTCCACTGCCATGGGAAGCGATGAGGGGGCCCAAGGAGCGAGTGTAGAGAGAGAAAAGGGCGGGCCCAGGATGGAGCCTTGGGGAACACCTTTGAGGAGAGGTTGGGGGGTGGATGAGAAGCCTCACCATGTCACTTTGGTAGGTCCGGTCGTTGAGGTAGGAGGAGAACCAGGCGAGAGCAGTCCCAGAGATTCCAAGGTCAGCAAGGCAGGAGAGGAGGATGGAGTGATCGACGGTGTCAAATGTTGCGGAGAGTTCAAGGAGGATGGGGACTGAGGAGAGGGAGGCCGCCCGAGCACAGCTGAGGGAGTCAGTGACAGCCAGGAGAACCGTCTCAGTGGAGTGAGCTGTGTGGAAGCCGGATTGCAGAAGATCAAGGAGTGAGTGATGGGAAAAATGCAGAAAGCTGATGGTGGACAGCACGCTCAAGGGTCTTAGAGAGGAAGGGGAGTAGGGAGACAGGGCAGTAGTTCTGAGGGGAGGTGGGGTCAAGGGGAGGTTTCTTGAGGTGTGGGATGACAGCAGCTTGTTTAAATGCAGAGGGAAAACCACCAGAGAGGAGTGAGGAGTTGAACTGTACTGACATCATGTTTTATAGAACAGGAAGTGGAAGGGACCTGTTCTGAGTGACACGCGCAAGGGCCAATGGCAGCTTTAATAGAATGACGTTTCGATTGGGTTCCTATTGAAGTGTAGAGAAACCCCACCCCCTTGGGCAGTGCTTTCTTTTTCAGATAACCGGGGTTGCATTTGTAATCTATCGTTACACTTTGGTCCAGAGTAGGGTTAGCGTCCCGAGTAAATTTAGGCTTTTCTTATGGTTACGATTGCTTACTATGGACTTAACACAATTGGTTGTAGATTTGTTTGGGCCAAAATCAAAATGTTGGCGTTGGCTAGGGTTGGAGTTCACAACATCATTTGACGGTAATATTATAGTTATAGTTTGGTTTGGGCTAGTTTTAGAATTAGTCCCCAGTTAGACTTAGACTTTAGGGGAGCTTTTCTATTGACTAGGTGAGCGAAAGTGCATTCTTTATATTTCCATATCCCATGCATTGGTGAATGTGTTATGAGGAATAAGAAGCAAACCAGTAACCATAATATCTCCATGGCGTAAATGATTAAAATACCCTGGGACATTGGTAGTGTGTATAAAAGACTCTTCAAATTCATTAATTTATAAAAGTAGTGTGTGGAACTTAAATTGGACAGACCAAGGGACAATGAAATGTATTGGTATGCCAGATTTATAATTTTAACGAGGGGAGTTTAATAAACAAAGAATCAAAGCTGCGGCTAACTTCACAGCTGTGCTGGAGAGCAGGGGGCCCTACGGTGAGGCCAGGCTTTCTTATAACTCCCACTTCTCATTTCAGCCGAGATGACGGCCTAAACTGCTAATATACTTTTAATATTAATGCTTGTTTGGCAGGATGTTTTGATATTACTCAAAGTGAACTATAGGCTCGAATGATAAAAGTCCTCCCCGCTCATTTCGTTTCTGCTCCTGTTATTAACACACCATTGCCTTTCAATTTAAATAGCTCAGCTCCACAATACTTTTGTTTTTTTCTTTCGGGAAGAAAAAAAAAAACATCAGAAGATGAAGTCCGAGAACTCCTGTTGGATGTGCTTCAAAGGGGGGGAAAAAGTAATGAGAGGAAATAAAATAAAGTAGGATGGAGGAGTGTTTGATATGTTGGAAAGGTTGTGTGAGAAACACAGCTGACACAATAGTTAATGATGAGGACTGAAAATTGGAGTAATGTTTTAGATTTTATTTTATTTTTTTATCACTGAGGGGAAAAAAAGTGTGGAGTTGAAATGACTGTATGGGCGTTTAAAAGAAAATTACATACACAGAAGCTGATGTGACATGTTGGATGTCTTTCTGTCTAAAGAATTTGATAGCTAATTTTTGCAATTTTTTTGTATATTGTATAGTATAGTATGGAACTGATTCAGTGGATTCAATTGCATTCATCAAAGGCATCATTTCAGAGTTTGGCTCACATTCCATGAAGTCTCATAGTCTTCTTATACAAATGCTTTATACAAATTCCTATATGATTTATTTAGTATTGAGGCTCCATGGTTCACCTTGCATCAGTACATTGAATAGCATTCCAGTGCATTGGCTCTGATGGAAAGGGCACAGTAAGTGTTGCCGTACTGGGTGAGATGTCTTGCAAGTGTCTTTGTCTGGTCATTTATTAGTTATATGTGAACAGAGACTTAAGTTTGAGTTAGTTAGGCCCGAGAGGAGCTCGGTTTTAGTTTGTGCTTTATGTTTGTATGTTTCATTTGGTTTGATTCACCTGCACACTCTGTATAATAAGTCCACGTCCTTTCACCTGCTTACAGGTCTGATTCTTAGATCCCACCTATTAAAGAGCCCTAGCGCTGTGGTCATCCCCCTGCAGTGCCAAGAGTACGTTTCATAAAACCTATTGCTTTATGATCAAATTTATTTTGATTTCTAATTATGCATATTCATACAGGTAATTTGTCTGTAGAAGAGATGTTATATTGTCATTGACTATTCCCCCCTCATGGTCAGTGTTTTAGCTGGTGAGGGTCTGTGTGGTCGTCTTGTAAGTCTTTCTTCATCTCTTGGGATTAATTCTATAGCTGCTTTGGCCATTTTTACATTTTCACTCTTTTAGTGATGTCATATTATTTAGTTTGATGTCTGATCCATGTGTTTGTCTCTTCTTATTCCAAGCATGCATCTTTCCATGCGTCTTTGTGTTTGCAGTTTCTGTATCATGTTTGCATTTAGTGACCAAGTTTCAGAGCCATAAGTGAGCACTGGTAGTATGCATTGGCAAGTGGGTAGATTTTCTTTCAGAAGCGTGCTGTTTCTTCCACATTTTACTCCATCCTATATTCACTATTTTGATTACTTCCATAAGATCTCTGTTTGCTGTCTCAAGGTAGATATTACTTTTGACTTCTTCAATATACACTCACCTAAAGGATTATTAGGAACACCTGTTCAATTTCTCATTAATGCAATTATCTAACCAACCAATCACATGGCAGTTGCTTCAATGCATTTAGGGGTGTGGTCCTGGTCAAGACAATCTCCTGAACTCCAAACTGAATGTCTGAATGGGAAAGAAAGGTGATTTAAGCAATTTTGAGCGTGGCATGGTTGTTGGTGCCAGACGGGCCGGTCTGAGTATTTCACAATCTGCTCAGTTACTGGGATTTTCACGCACAACCATTTATAGCGTTTACAAAGAATGGTGTGAAAAGGGAAAAACATCCAGTATGCGGCAGTCCTGTGGGCGAAAATGCCTTGTTGATGCTAGAGGTCAGAGGAGAATGGGCCGACTGATTCAAGCTGATAGAAGAGCAACTTTGACTGAAATAAGCACTCGTTACAACCGAGGTATGCAGCAAAGCATTTGTGAAGCCACAACACGTACAACCTTGAGGCGGATGGGCTACAACAGCAGAAGACCCCACCGGGTACCACTCATCTCCACTACAAATAGGAAAAAGAGGCTACAATTTGCACAAGCTCACCAAAATTGGACAGTTGAAGACTGGAAAAATGTTGCCTGGTCTGATGAGTCTCGATTTCTGTTGAGACATTCAGATGGTAGAGTCAGAATTTGGCGTAAACAGAATGAGAACATGGATCCATCATGCCTTGTTACCACTGTGCAGGCTGCTGGTGGTGGTGTAATGGTGTGGGGGATGTTTTCTTGGCACACTTTAGGCCCCTTAGTGCCAATTGGGCATCGTTTAAATGCCACGGCCTACCTGAGCATTGTTTCTGACCATGTCCATCCCTTTATGACCACCATGTACCCATCCTCTGATGGCTACTTCCAGCAGGATAATGCACCATGTCACAAAGGTCGAATCATTTCAAATTGGTTTCTTGAACATGACAATGAGTTCACTGTACTAAACTGGCCCCCACAGTCACCAGATCTCAACCCAATAGAGCATCTTTGGGATGTGGTGGAACGGGAGCTTCGTGCCCTGGATGTGCATCCCACAAATCTCCATCAACTGCAAGATGCTATCCTATCAATATGGGCCAACATTTCTAAAGAACGCTTTCAGCACCTTGTTGAATCAATGCCACGTAGAATGAAGGCAGTTCTGAAGGCGAAAGGGGGTCAAACACAGTATTAGTATGGTGTTCCTAATAATCCTTTAGGTGAGTGTATATTATGGAAAAAGTTTCCTATATATATTTTTTGATTAGTCTATCACCATTGAAGTATTTAGTGGTTCTTCACTAGAGGATTAAAAATATGACATTGCCAATGGAAAAAAACATCAAAAACGATGAAGCATTAATGATTTATAAGCTATCACTCCAACCATAATAACGAGTGCCTAATTTGGTATTACAATGGTAATAAATGTAAGTATGGACATAAAATGAAAGCAGCACAGTATCCCAAAAGACATTGTCTGATCATCTTTTTTATGTTTCATAATAAAATAAATCAATTGGAGAATGGTGTTTGCTGGTGCATGTCTTTATGGAGCCCCTCCCTCACCCCCATTAGACCAGAGGGGTCAATTTCTTTATACTGGTGTTCTGTGTCTAGAGACAATGCTCAGCGGTCATGTTGGTGCGCTTCAGCAGGCATGCAGTACACACTAAGCAGTTTTTAATGAAGGTACAGTGGTGTTGGGATGGGAGCCAGTGGTGTGAAGATGGAGCCATGATTTTAACATTATTGAAATGCCAATGCTGTAGGGAGCCTAACTATAGTATCTGAATTCTGGAACAAAATTAAAACAAAAAAATCCTGTGTTGTGACAGTAACTGAAACTTTCGAACCTTCAACACCCTCAGTCAAATTTGCATAAAAGTTCCTGCCACTGATTTCAGAAATGTCCATAGACAGGCTTTTTGGAAATGTTACCTGCAAGGAAGATTTGATTCGGTGGACTTCAGAAGAAACTGAACTCGAAGGTCATATTTCCAGCCGATTGTTCTGTAATTGACCCTCAACCCTTGTTTCCCCGTGTTTGTTAATGTACCATTCCCACTTGAACACTGCATGTGAAAAATAACTTGTATTACTATAGATGTTCTTCGGTATCTGCAAGTTCCAACATATCCACACAAATTATTTTACAGCATGCATTTCCTTATTGTTATTTGCAATCTAATAGTCACACCATTGTATTTTTAGACATGCATTTTTGTCCTTCTCTGCTGTTACAATTCATCCCTCTCCACACATAAATGCGCACATCCTTCACCTTCTGTAACTTGTATTACTTAAAGCTGTTAAAGTTCCTTTAATTAAAGAAAAAAACATGTTTGACCTCCTTAGCTGAGCACAGGGACTAATTGGTGGGTTATTGAACAAATTTAACCTTTATCCTGTTCACCAATCTACAGTAAAAAGAAGCGACTTTGCAGGGAGCAGCTTCACTCATGATTATGCATTCAATCAGATAAAGAGAACCAGCCTTGCCCGTTGATCTGCTCTTTATTGAAAGAAACTGACCATTTTCATAAATTGTTCTCCTCTTTTCAAGACCACATGAGGAGCACCAAATTAATTCCTTTGAGTAATAAACCGTTAAATGAAAGAAAATATATATAATAAAATAATGTATAGAATAACACAACAAAAATTGTATACATCCCTAGACATGACATTATATGACTCATGGACAATCCAGGGGGCATGTGGATTTTCTGCCCTATGCATTGCCATTGTCCAGCTTTCTGTATAGGGGTAGGATAAAGCTTGAGATGGAAGTTCAGGCTCATCAATCTTCCACACAGATGTTGGAAAATACTCCGGGCCAGTTAATGCACCTCTGAAGGTGTGCTGTGGTATCTGGCACCAAGACGTTAGCAGCAGATCCTTGAAGTCCTGTAAGTTGCGAGGTGGGGCCTCCATGGATCGGACTTGTCTGTCCAGCACATCCCACAGATGCTCGATTGGATTGAGATCTGGGGAATTTGGAGGCCAAGTCAACACCTTGAACTCGTGATTCATCAGACCAGGCCACTTTCTTCCATTGCTCCGTGGTCCAGTTCTGATGCTCATTGTAGGCGCTTTCAGCAGGGGTCAGCATGGGCTACGAAGCTCCATACGCAACAAACTGCGATGCACTGTGTGTTCTGACACCTTTCTATCAGAACCAGCATTCACTTTTTCAGCAATTTGAGCTACAGTTGCTCGTCTGTTGGATCGGACCACATGGGCCAGCCTTCGTTCCCCACGTGCATCAATGAGCCTTGGCCGCCCATGACCCTGTCGCTGGTTCACCGCTTTTCCTTCCTTGGACCACTTTTGCTGCCGCTGACCACTGCAGACCGGGAACACCCCACAAGAGCTGCAGTTTTGGAGATGCTCTGACCCAGTCATCTAGCCATCACAATTTGGCCCTTGTCAAAGTCGCTCAGATCCTTACGCTTGCCCATTTTTCCTGCTTCTAACACATCAACTTTGAGGACAAAATGTTCACTTGCTGCCTAATATATCCCACCCACTGACAGGTGCCATGATAACGAGATTATCAGTGTTATTCACTTCACCTGTCAGTGGTCATAATGTTATGGCTGCTCAGTGTAAATCGGCACAGCTCTTACTAAATGCTTTCCTAGACTTCTTACTTCATTTTTGAAATGTTAGTTTTCTATTAAACTTTTCCCCACTGTGTCCTATTTAATGAAAATGTCTGTAATTGCAGAACTTGCTGAAGTCTTTCCTTATCACTTTCCTTTACAATTTGGCTTTGCGTAACAGTGCTGATTAAGGTGGAGGAAAAGGAAGAGCTGGGTGGGGGTTGTGGGGGGGGGTGGAGAAGTGAATTTCTCAAGGGCAGGTACTGCTGAGCAAAGTCAACAGAGGATGTTCGGCTTCCCCTGTGCTCCATCATTTCACTTCACAGAGCGGCCGTGTTTTGAAGAAGTAAATCCTGGGCAAGAAGTGAACGGCTACATAATGACAGCTGACACCTTGAAAAATGTTTTCCAGACAAAGACAGACAGAGGTGGGATAGAATGAAGGCGTAGTCATGATTTGGACTTGAGACGCAAATCTCTTTCATTATTCATGTGACCAGAAGTACACCCTTAAAAACTGTACAAAATATACATTCAAATCCCCATTTCTAATGAATTTTCAACAGCTTTATTTACATCAATTAGTCATGCTCATTTAGATTATTTTTTTAATCACTGCAGCAGTTTATATCATTTAGGATTGCAATGCCACAAAGAGCGTCGCTGTAAACCAGGTGCTGAAAAACAAATTCCTGTGCGAAGACGACGGTTTGACACGCCTTCCCTTCCAATGCTCGGAATAAAATCTATGAAGTTGTCTTCCTGTCAGCTTGGCCTGATTGCAAGAGTTTTGACAAACCATTCATTTTAAATCTTCAACTGAAAAGAAGAGGGTTTTACCTTATTTGCTTTTCCGTGCACCATCTGTGTTTATTCACTTTAAAGTTATTTTGAAGGCTTCTTTTGAAGGGTAGTACCTATTTTTTGAAGTACAGACATTATAAGAATATTTGCCCTTTCTTGTCCATTTCTTTTTGCTTTCATCCCTTTCATTTATTTTAACAGTCAATTATCTACATGAGAAAAAACAAAAGTTTAGTATGAAGTGCATCAGCTTGTTTTTCTTGTGTACAAATATGAGGAATGCATCTGTTTCATATTCATGCTTTTAATGAACAACAAAACCACAGTTTTTCTTCTATGTTAGCTTGTACAGTTCAACATTTGTTCAAGTCTGGATTAAATATTGTATTATTTGAGTTCCTAACCTTTGAGTAGGTATAGGATGCTAAACTAGAGTGTCAGGGACAGATCTAAGATATGCCCTACTTCAAATCTATATTGGAAGTCCCTATTGTAAGTTTGTTGTTCTTAAAAATGATTTCAGCCTCATTACATCAGAGTTTAAACCTGAATAAATCGGGATTTGTTTCTAGCTCATGCATGCAGTGTCTGTAACCTCTTCGGCCTTCGAAAAAAGAAACATCATGAGTGCAATTTGTAACTTTAGTATTGCAGTTGCTTTGCACCTCTAAGTCTTTTGTTTCCCCGCCTTCTCACTGCAGAGCATGGAAACAATGGTGACAGCAACAACGTGAGATCCCTATATGCGCAGGCATTTTTGCAAAATCATCCCATGGAACTTTGCAATTAAAGTGCCTCCTGGCAGGTGTTCTCTCGTGTCCGTATCCTGTGCAGTCCTGCTGCCTGAGGCTCCAGAGTTATTGTAGTGTGCCCTGCGCTCCAATAGAGAACAAAAGGCTCACTGCAGGGAGCCCCGCGCGGTATTGCTGCAGGTGTAACACTGACAGAGCAACTGAATTAGCTGCAACCAAAGAATGACATTCACCAGCAAAAGGAGATTAGGTAATGAAGTAGCAGAGCGATTTAAAAAAAAAGTGCCACCGCAGAACGTACTGGTGGATTAGTGAAATTGAAAGAAGGTATAATCCTTTAAAAATGTCAGCTATTCACGCCATACCATCCTGAAGCCTGTATTCCCTTGATCTCCAGGATAACACTTGACACTGTCAGAACAATCGGCGGCCACAGATGAATTGAGAGTGGTTCGTTGGAAAGTACATTTTCCTTCCATGACGGGGCACAGCCAAAGTAATAGTGCAGTGTTTCAAGTCACTTCGCTGTGCAAGGGCCTTCACTTGACGAGCTGTTTGAATAACCTGTCATCTGTTGGCATTCCCTTATTGGGGGGGGGTAAAGAAATGTCTGATGGGGTTTTTCCGCAGTTTTTATGTCTCAAATTTGAATCGCTCCCCAATTCCCCAGCTCACCGTTCACTTCACTTATATATTTTTTATGTGTACTCAGAAATGACATCTAAAGTCTACTGTATATTAATCATATTACTCTGTATAAATATGAATAAATGTCTTTTATTTATTTTATACACATACATAATATATAAAGTCTGGGGGCAGGGACTGGGACAGCTTTTTTCACTGAAGATTTACATATTAAGAAATTCCACTTATTTAATGCCTCTTGGTGGTAGCCTGGTCTGTAAGAATTTGTTATTATTCAAATGTGATGTGAGTTTATATAAAGAGAGCCTAAAGTATGAATTTGGTTGATAAGGTGGCAATAAGTTTTTCTCTCTAATTTTATGAGTAGAAAGGAGAGAGGGATAAATTACACAAACTAATGAGAAACCACAATAGTGAGAGTTTGTCGTGTCGTGGCAGTAGCATTAGCCGCTGATAAAGGGATTGATCAGAAAGGGGTGGCAGCTTCTTGTTTTATTTATACCCCGGGATTAATTGTCTCGAATGCTATGGATTGTATAAGACAATGCGTTCTCAAAGGTATTATAATTTAATGAGATAAAGCCGTGACTTTGCCGCCTTTTCACAAGGAGAGTGTGGAGGAGGGTGAGCTAAATCAAGTAGATAATTATCAACTTGACCTCCGTGTTATTTTGGACATTATTCCAGTTGAAATCCCTTTTGTTCTCCCACTCAGGTTCCCCCTCCTGTGGGTGAAATGCAAAAGCACAGTTTCCCTCACTTATTTCCCCTTATGTTATGTTATGTTTTTCTCCCACATCATTACTTCTTACTTTTGCAAATGGGGTTCACGGTTTGAAATCCCAGATGGCCGATTCAGGTTTTTTTGCTATCAAGTAAATGGGAAACTTCATGTGGTATAAGGCATATGTCTACAAAATGTCCCAAGATCTTTGATTAGAACAGTGATGCTGTATTCACTGGCAGTTAACATTACCGGAGCTCCAGAAAGTACTTCTAAAATAGAACTAAGAACGGAGGAATCAGTATAAATTATTTATTCGAATGGAAATGTATTAATCTTCCGCAAAGAACATGGAAAAGTGAAATTTTCCTGTCGGAAGTATCCCTAATTGGTAGGAGCAATCTACTTTCAAGAGTAACTTAAGTCCGTAAAGTGTGTCCACTGTCATAGGGAGTTTTGAAGAGCGTGATTAACCTTTTCATACATTGGTGATTTGTGTTTTCATTAAGATCTCTAAGGCTGTCAGTGCCTCAATAAATAGAGACATGGGTATACAAACTAAAATGAAAGCATCTTTGACATGAAATGGTTCTGAACTATCTTGAGGAGTGTGTTGGATGGTAACTTGAAGTTCAGTGCTTTTTAAGAGAGAGCCACGACACTCAAGCTTCAAGAATGCTTTGCTTCATGCGGTGATTTATCCCACCGAGTGTCATTAAAGCATACAGTATCTCGCTCTGTATTTAGTCATATTGATCTGCGGGACTGCGGGAGGTGGATGACAGTACAGTGGAATCAGACACCAGCACAATCCTTTTTGAGGTACGCATGAAGAATTTGTTCAGCGAGGAAGTTTATCCTTAATAGAGTACAGCGAAGTGCCGCGCATGTGAATTATGGGTGCGTTTTCACAGGAACAAATCCTTCTATCAGATTGAGATGTCGACTACTGTTTCACTACGAGACGTATCCTAGTCTCGGGATACAAAACCTTCCTACTGCTTTTACAGATGTACTGTAAGTCGTAATCTCCCTCTTGCATGTCAAGAAGCAGCGTCTTCTGAAGGGGAGCCCTGACGTTGTTTTCACATACTTTGTAAGACGTCTGTGGTGTTTCACTCATACAGCAGTGAACACATTTACTTCAATACCACTATTTATTTAAACTATTTATTTAAACTATTTTGTCAGTGAGCATCTCCAGCCAAGGATTGGGCTGCTTTAATGTCGTCAAAAGCAAACTAAACGCTTAACAGTACAATCGGGTCCCAACAGACAGTGAAGTTCATGACTTGAACTAGTTTTATGATGGCTCTCTTGTCATCTGTTGTTCACTCTAATATTTAATTTATTATCCTCTTGGGACATTTTAAAGCGTTCTCTTCAGTGTTAATGTAGATATATGCAGCACTGGTTTATTCCTGAAATAAATTCTCAATCTACTGAATAGTTTAAAATAACTAAAGCTTGATTAAAAAGGAAACCTATATATCATGCTAAGAAATAGTTAATACATATGAGCAAGGAATATATTTAAGAATTGCTCCCTACAGATTAAGGCATTAGGGATGCTTTCCCTGCTAATTTACATATATTAGTTTTAATGTTTTGTTTTATTACTTAGATTATTCTGTAGGATGTTATCTATGTGATGTGATGCTAATTGAGCTGACACATCCATGATCCAATGCATTGCTTAAACAATATCATTTATTTGTGGAATCCAGAGAGGTACAGGCATTTTGCTCTTCGCAGTGGCTTAGTTAGAGCCTGCACACCATGTATATCTCCCAACTAATAAAAATGGCATCTGTCAATGTCAAGACTGCAATTAGAATCAGAATGACTTTGCTACGCCATTAAATTAAACAAATAAATAAAAACTGTCATGCAAGGTTGCATACGAGTTTGTAGGGAAATTAAAGCACAGCACGATCAATGATTCATTTACAACTTTGTCTTAATATGAGTTTTATGCTACATAACTCGCAATGATTGTGTAAAGAAAGAAAGAAAGAAAAAGAGAGAAATTGATACAGAGTGAAAAGAAAACCAGGCAAGGAAAGGGAAGATCAAGTTTGATGCCATGTAGATGCTCTTGAAGTGTTTTCGAAAACAGAAATGTATCATCCCAAATGTGCTTTTCTCCGACAGGTGATTGATTGATGACCACCAGTGTTCAAACCAGTATTTTTGGATTCCACAACCCCCAATACCTCCCTTACCCCCATCTCTCACCTGCCTTGCACCCTCCACTGAGGTGTATAGCAAAAATAAAAGCGCTGATGAAGACCAAATAAATGGAAGTTAGACATAGTAAATTACCCAGTGCTGTAGCTCTCAGCAGGTGCCGCTGCTTTGATGATTAATGTGATTTGGATTTCTGGAGCAGGCTAGGAGGGCTTGGGAAAATGATGATGATTTCTTTCTCACCGGGGTATAAAAAGCTCTCTCTCAGGGTTTGGTGTGTGCAGCCATGCAGAGACCAGCCTCTTGCTCTGCCAGTTATGCATGTGGGCACGGCTAGGTGCTGTAAGTGGATTGAGACTGATATTTACTCTTCCTTGTGACTTGACTGTGCTTCCACATTGTACTCTGCTGTGTCCGCTGCCCACGATACACATAAAGGAAACAAACCCATGTTTCGGAATAATGTAAACTGCAGTTGAGTTGTAACTCCTCATAGTTGTGTCAGATTTCTCATCTCTGATGTGTGAATCACTGGAAGTCTTAGAGAGAGCGACAACATAATACAAAAACAAGAAAACAAGATCCTGAGGGCACTTGTGGGCTGTGTGATGAGACTGCTTGGATGATGCAATATGCTTTTTTCATCTTGTCTTTCGATTGTGTACATAGTATGCAGTAGTACACAACAATCCAGGAGACGTGTAGAGATGGGCTTTGTCATTTCTGTTTGTATACAGTGTTATAAATGAATGAACAGCAAGCACGATTCTTCCTGAATGAAGAATATTAAACTTATATGGCCCTCTGCCTGTACAGATACTGGAAAAGATTGATCAAAAACTGCCAGGTCTAGTGAATTGTCATCATCGCCTTAAACTGTATGAAGTTGCATTACCATTTAAAAAATGTACTCGTAGTTAAGTGTAAAGGCTGCTATATTTTTTTGAACTTCGTATTTCTATATTTTGGGTAGTCCCCTCTAGCAAGTCGGATATTACATGTGCGCCACTCAAAATGGTGATGAGAGTCAGTTTGAAGCTGCTGTAGGCAATCTTGGATTTGTACCCCTCTCCCTGTGGAACCGTTTGAACCCGTTTCTTCTGTAATTGTAGTTTTGCATTTGATACTGAAGAATTAATACAAGACTTTTTTTGTATCCCTTTATCCTTTCAATTTTAAGAGATACCTTGGAGTGTCTTTTACATTTTTTTTTTTTTTTTTTAGTGCCACATGAATGCTGTATCTTCCTGCTCCATCAGCCCCATATATTGGTGACTGCAGCTTAACCTAAAACGAGGCCGAATAATATATATATTTTTTTTAATGTGAACCTCGCTGATTCTACAGCTAATACATGTGCCTGTATCCCCACTGTCCAGTCACTCCCTTCATTTAAATGTTCTGCAGAATAACATAGAATACAGTAATATGACAGACAGCAAAGATCTCTTCAGCAAAACAACATCTGACTGAAGGGTGTGTAAAGTTAGAGGAATATAAAGTGAATCAAAAACACCCACATAGAATGAAAGCACTATATTAAAAAAAAGGAAAATCTAGGAAACAAACAACCACATTAAAAAGCACTCTAAATACATTTCATACATTAATGAACAAGGCCATGGGAGCTTTTGTACAAATGGAAATGAGTCAAATATCACACCAGAACGTCAAGCTTGAATTAAATAAACAAATTCAGAAGTAATACTTACATCAATGGTTGAATTTTAATTTGTTTGCCCTCTGCAAGAAAATGATGAAAATACTCTTAATGAAAATGCAACCCAATTATATATAAATTCTTTAAAATTTTCCTCGTAAAATGTAGCTCCTATCTATTCAGAGAAAGAAATCGGGTAGGATGGTGGACATGATAGTCTTGACATTTCTGTCTCTCCTTGGACTATGGCCATAAGAAACAAAAGGCATCCCACCAGCCGTAAATGAGAGAAGTCTTTTTCAGTTCTAGCAGTTATGTTCAATCACACGGTTGATGAATTTATCATTTGAAAACTTGGCCTCCAGCTGGCTCCTATTCTAGAAGAATAAGAAAATCAAACAGGCAGAATGAGAACTGGCAGCATTTTATTTTTGAACTGATCAATGAGGAATCTTACAGTACCGTGTGCCAAAAGACAATCAGTAGCCTGTTGGATATGAAGTCTGAAGAATTGATTGTGTAGAAAAGCGTTTGACAAAAGCAAAGATGATTCAGAACTTAGAACTGGAAAGGATGCACTTAGACAAGTCTAAATAACTAGTAAATTAATCTCCTGTTGTGTTTTCAGCCCTCATCAGCACACCTCTTGTCTTAAGAGGGCAGTTGTTTCGTTTTGTGCCGTGAAACAAGGCCTTAATTGGAGACATGATGCAGAGAGCAGGGTTGGATGTGGTTGCCCACGGCTTTGGTTTGTGGAAAATTAAAAATGAATGGGATTAACAATAACAAGATGGATGATCGTATCCCAGCTCTTCTTCATTTGCCTTCACAACGGCCCTGTGCATGTCCTCAGTTCCTATGCATTAAGCTTTTTTTTAATGACTTGTGTGTTTACTTTCTTTTTTGTCTTTTGTTTTGCTTTCCCTCTCTTCCTGTGGTGTTGTGTTGAGTCACACAGAAGCACTACAGCGTGCTTTGGACCTGTCAGCTGTGTTGTCTTAAGTTATCTTGAAACTGTCAGGGGGGAGACACTGTTGTTATGTTTTACACATGGGCATTGTAATCTTGTTTTTTCCCCTATCAAACCCAACGTGTGATTTTAGGCGACTACAGCAGCCAGAGATGAAGTGTCAGCTCGGTGTTTACAATTTTAAAGTGTAATAATAGTTGACATCATTCTTTGCGATTAACAGTGCGGTGTTTGCATTCGAGTTGAGCTACATCAATATTTATGGGTAAACAAATGTATGTATTGGAAATCTTTTGCACGGAATTTTAAAATAGTCTATTTTGGAATCAGTGGGCTGAGAGTTCCTAGTTCTTTTTTATTTCCTATACACAGCCATCTTGATCTTGTCTATATGTGGCTCTGCTTTCATTAACACCGAATCCTCTGTACCTGAATTAATCATCAGCTTCCACCAAACAAGAACAATCAGCAACTGTTGGCTCGTGTGCCTGGGTCTCAAAGGAGGCCTCTGCATCTCCATTATGTTGAAGTACAAAGGTTAACACTTCTTCCATCTTCTCTTTATTACCACTCCAAGGTTAATGTGGCCTGTTCTGGAAAATAGCTTATTTGTCTAAATTATGTCCTTTTGATATTACACTACTGCTCTGCATTGGCATTTCTGTACTGCTTCCCATGGGAAGGGCTGCAGATAAGCATGCATTCCAGTTCCTATCTATCTATCTTTCTATCTATAGCTATCGATTTTGTATTTTTTAATATTCTATTTGAAGTCATTCATTTGTACTTGTTTTTCTTAAAGAAATGAACTGATGCTGTTTCCTTGCAGTATTAATCCTTGCGGTATGTTTTCTTGAATCCTCTCAGCTGTCTTCATCATGCTATCAGAGATTCAACATTGCTCAATTTCAGACATGGGTGCTCAGAATGGGTGTTGCATACAGCTTGTGTTGAAAGCCTGAACGTTACCCATGAAGGGACCGTTTTGTTGGCTTTAGCCGGTCCATCCTAGGCAGGCGATGAGAGGCTTGGCTGAAGTTCGTGCCAAACTCCCCCGTATGCAGTCCTGGACTTTCATGAAATGCAGACAAACCTGGAAGCCCCTACAAACACAAAACCTAAAGAATACACCACTTTAGATCTTTTTTCTTTTTTTTATGATTTATTCACTGAATCTATTTACAGAGAGTGCCATTCCAGTTATCTGATATTATGGAAGCGATCCCAGCTTCAGCTTTCCAAGAATTATCCTGGGCAGCTACATTGATGTGTACACAAGTTTTGCATGGATAATAAAAATGGGAACAGAGATGAACATGAAAGAATTAAGGAATATAAGTAATACAGCATGCATTCAATAAGATCATACCTGCAGGAAAATACAGATGGCAACTATGTTTAGTTTTGTTTTAGTTTTAAACAAACAAACAAAAAATTACAATAACTGTCAAGAGAATAATTCAGTTCGTTAACAATCTGTAGACTAATGTTTTATATGGAATTATATCTAAAAACGATTGAAAACTTTCTTAAACTCAGCTCGAACCTGCCTGGTTTAAAAATATATATTACTTTGGGTGGAAAAATTATTGTCTCCCACCTGCATTTCTTTATGATGGCTTATGTCCTTACGGAGATAGATTTGAAAGTAAACAGCACAGTTCCAATTACATTATTATTGCTTCCCTGCACACAGTTATTTCAATTAATGTTGCTCAAACTCTGCAAAAAATCATCTATGGCACTGTCATACAGACTCCTTGTATGGAACGATCTCTGCCCTGAAAGAATGCAGGGTTGTTCAGGAGCTGTACATTCATGAGCATTGCAATTTATTATCCCCGACAGTAGTGCTGTTCCTAGTTTCTTGAAATTGTTTTAATCTGATCTTAATAGTACTCCTAGTAAAACCTTTTCCAGATGAACTCAAGGGTATGGAATGGAAAGCCGTTAGCATGCATATATATGAAAGCATTTATTTAGACAAGACAGATCCTAGCCTGTTTGGGCTCTTGCCACAAAGAAATATATAGTGTGCAAACCAAACATAATCCAAATCCCCCCCCAGGCCCTGAGTGGTAGCCTCGGTTCTCCTGAGTAATCTCAGCCAACACAAACTGATTCTTCCTGTGGTCAGGAATTTAACTGCAGCTCTTTTTCGTAAAGTGTGAAACAGTGACACCAGTGAATTAACCCTCCTTCTCCAGGAATCACATTAGCCTAAGCATATATCATTAACCAGAATACATGATGGTGCCAACAAAACTCAGAATGCAAATTTAAGAGAGAACCAACATTGCAAAATTGCTATTTCTAGTATTTTGCATTCCAAAATTGCATTTGTTGATACAAAATACTAGAAATGGGTTTCTGCTTCTACAAAAAAGTGCAATACACTTCAAATGGCAGAATATAGCCCTTAGGCTCTGAGGAATACAGTTATTATTCCAAATGGCAGTGTGTCTCCTATTAATTACTCTCAATGAGATCTGTCGTGTTAAAACTGACTCTCAGAACTAATGCGAAGCCTTAGGATTCAAAATGTAGCTTTCAGCAGCGTGGTAGATCTTTGCGACTACCTCACCGACAATATGTCACAGGACTACAGAAAATTATGTTTCTTCTGCAGCATTTGTCACTGACTGTTTGATCCATCTTTGGATAATGGCAAATCACTGGTGGAGGCAGAAAGCAATATCCTTTTGTGAAGTAAAAGGAACAGATGACTTACATTCACTTTTATCAAATCTTAATGAAAACTTCAAACAATGAAGAGCATTTCATCTGTGGTTGCTTTTGATTCCTGTTTAAAGTGAGTGCTTTACAAGGCGGATGCCTTAGACACCAGCATGGTAAGATCTTGCTGTTAATTATTAAAGGTGTAGTTTGTACCATTCTGATGGTTTTATTGCTTACCTGTTGTATGTTCTGTCAAAAACTGAGATGTCCTCTGTTGCCATTCTATTCCATTTCTGACAAAATTAACTTCTCCAAGAAGAATTAACGAGAGAGGGACATGATTTAATTTTGATTTGATTTGCAAAGGGATGTTTGTCCTTCTTTTCAGATTGGTGCAGTAATTATTTGCTTCACATACAAATCATATGGCAGATAACCTCTAAAACACCTTAATAAGCTAATGTATTCTCAGCAAAGCTATCCACTTGAATGCTATGGACACCTATCAAAATATACCAGTTTATTAGCACACATGTCACAAGAAATGTAACGAAGTTGGTCTAAATGCATCCTGTATTAAGTGCATTGTTGAAAGCAGAAATGTATGATAATTTAGATGCTTTTACCCTTTGTATTCTCCTATAAATGATGATGAATTTCCATATTTATTTTTAAGCTTTTCATTAAGCTGCATGAACATGGGCAAGGAATGCCTGCCTGGAAATCTACTGAGGATTATGTTTGCCAGAAGTAGGGTACAAAATGAATTCATCCGAGTATTGCCTTTAGCTAATAGACATCAGATAGAGAGTGGATCATAACTTAAGAATAAATGCATAACCTAGAGAAAGAAACTATTCCAAGTTATGTACAACTGCGTCAGTAGTCAGCATTATTGTACATTAGATTGTATTGGGAATTCTGAATGTAGCTTTAAATATTTATTGAATTCATTATATTAAAGGCATCCTTAGATGTTTAACCCAAGAAGAAAGTGCTAAATGAGGCTGAAAGGAAACGGCTGAGCGTAAAACAATGAGGATTAAAATGCTGAAAGAGGCTGGAACACATTTAGTAACCGTGTAACCATGGAATTGAGCCACCATGAGACAATTTCTAATTCTCCTTTGGTTGAGCTCCGAAAACAGCTGGAATCTTGGTTTTAGTGTGGGACTTTCACAAGCTTTCTTCTGCTTTAAATGTTTTATTTCTTGCCTCGGCTTGTGCCCGTTGTATTTCTCCTATTGATTTGATCAGAAATGGTTGAAAAAGCAAATTTTTCAGTGTACCAGGCTTTGGTTTTGATGTGGCTTCCTTGCTGTAGGAATTGCGAGTTCTTGCTGTGCAGCAGAGTCTAGTACAGCTGCCTGATGTGGCAATGTTCAATTACTTTGATGTCACTGCCTGTTGGACACCAAGAGCCAATAAAGATCAGCCGATCAATCAGAGGCTGATCTCATACCAGAAAATGTCTGTGACCTTATAAAGGCAATCTTCACATTGCCTACTCCCCCCCACCACACAGTTCACCTCATTATTCTTCAAGGATACTTTTCTTATTATGTACGAACATGTGTAGATACTTTCACCAATATTTAATATTTTATTAACATGAATAGTTAATTTACTTGCTTTCAAATCCCTGTGAAGAAAAAATGGAAATCCATAGTTTATTATGAAACTCGACCCTATTTTAAGAAATCACATTTTGTTCGAATCAAATAAACTGAACTATTCTTTTCTTTGTTTACCCTTAATGACTATAGTACCTTAACATATTCAATTGAAATGTTTCACTGAATATGTGGGTTCCAATAAATCCTCTTAGAAGTTAAAAGTAAGCAATAAAATACCAGTTTAAAAATGTGTAAATATGAACTTGAAAAGGCACAATTGAAGGAAAATAATGTAATAAACTTACCTGATAAGTTTAGTCTTTCATCTTTAGTGTTATAACTGTGAAGATATCAGATCTAGACCTGTCTGTCTGTATTTCTGTCTTTTTCTGTATGTGTATATACACACATAGATGTTAATATGTGTTTGTGTGTGTGTGTGTTGTATTTATGTCTTTTTCTCACCCCTGCTTGTTCTTATTATAGCGATAAATCATGCACATGGGAAGCTGGGCTCCAGAAACAGATTACACAGTGTTGTATTTATTATAGGAGCCAGCGTGTTGCCATTTCCACATGAGATAAAAGCAAACCCATCTAACCTTCACACTCTTCAAAGTGTTCCTCTGACAACGATCCATTCCTCGCCAGGAATCGCGGCTCAGACAAGTCTTCTCCATGTATGCGAGATTCACCAAGCTAGCTTTTTTTTTTTCTTAACACCCAATTTCACCGCTATTGTCGCCAAACTTATGACATGCTGGCTGGCCTTTGTGTTTTTGACCATGTAAACTTAACTATAGTCCATTGTTACATTGCCCTCTCATAAATAAATGGAGTCATTTCAAATGTAGCTTCATAAGCAATACAGAGG
Organism: Amia ocellicauda; assembly: GCF_036373705.1. Taxonomy (NCBI): domain Eukaryota; kingdom Metazoa; phylum Chordata; class Actinopteri; order Amiiformes; family Amiidae; genus Amia; species Amia ocellicauda. Next base: position 16,684,970 of record NC_089860.1, read on the forward strand.
CATACGGTGCAGTCCAGAAACCATTGTGTGGGTTCAATTTTCAATCAGTGACTTTATCAACACGATCAAATAAGAACAGGAAATACAAGAAAACTTGCAATAGATCTGTGACTATTTCTGCATTTTTAAAATTGGACAGTCACATGTTCACATGGAGATTAACTGGCTAGGCTAATTTTGTTTAGTCATGATTCTGGGGGACTGGGTATCTGTTCACTTATAGCTAACAGTCTGTATGGACTCTCTCTGCTAAATCATCACTCTTAGATCTGCTGTATATAATGTATATATTTTTATAGATCTTCTATGTACTGATACCATCAGTCCTTAGGCCTCTTATGTTTACATTGTGTCACACAAAGGTGGAATCATTGATATCTGCTTTTTTGACCTGCTTAGTCACCAGACATCAACAAACAACTAATGCCTGTGAAATTACATTTGACCATGTAAAATGAATGTGAAATTACCTTTTAAATATAGATGGAATTGATACACAGTACTGACCTGTTTCAACAGGAGATCATACACACATGGGAATTGGGCTTAAAGGCATTCAAGACAGAAAACAGGAGACACTTCTTCACACAGAGAGGCGTCACAATCTGGAACAAACTCCCCAGCGATGTGGTTGAAGTGACAATTTGGGAACATTTAAAAATAGACTGGATAGGATCCTTGGATCACTTAGTTATTAATGGACACCAAACGAGCACGATGGGTCGAATGCCCTCCTCTCGCTTGTAAACTTTGTTTTTATTTAATGTTATTATTATTATTATTATGTTTCTTATTTCAACGGTCTTTCATATATACACACCTTCAACATGGGTTTGAGATGCTAACCGCAAACATAAGCAAGGGAGGTCAACATTTGCATATTCTGAACTGGGATTTTTTGTTTTGATTTATTGTAATATGTGTTACATTGCAAGAGAAGTTAGACATAAATAAAACAATGACTATTAAAGCCTTTGCATTATTTCCCATAAGAGATGCTGAAGCCTGTATAACTAAATCACAAAAAGGCTTTACACTAAAGGGTATATCTCCTATCCTGGTGGCTGATAAACACTGCCAGAGATTCGTGACCATCTTTGAGAGCAGGATTGTGCATGCTGAGTGCTACCAGGGATCAATCATCCGAATGTTTTGCCACAGTATTTCTAAGATTTTATAAAAGGTTTTAAAAAAATGTTTTTAAAGGTTATTATCAACAGCTAAGCACCTGCCATCGATGTCTTTGCCTCTAATGGTCCAGTAAATGGCTCAGAAGTTTATTGTTTATGGATTTCCTTGTAATGCATTTTCTTTCTTTAATATACATAAGGAGAGCGCAAATCAAATCTCAACCCAGCTGACATTTGCAACCCATAGACAAGCACTGAAGGTTATGGCCTTCAGACTAAAGTACAGTTTATGCTTATCCAGTGTGATCTGATTACAATTTACATGTATTCACCTCACATTACAGTCCTATTACATGAGACTACCAAAGACTGAATGGCAGTTATGACCAACCAGTAGTAATGATAGTGTTACACACACATTTTTACACAACTAGAGAAAAATGCAGTGTTTTAATGTACCCATAATTCACTACTGACCACTTACACAAGCTTTATTGGAAGCTGCGCGGAGCATCTACCAACTTTAAGCACCAAGATGTGTAGGAAAGCTTAGTTGTGGCCAGAGAGCCTAAAAATACCCATTTACACACAATATACGTTTTTATTATTGGCATAAACTTTTCTCTGAGAGATCTGAGTGAGAAAAGTGCTGATTACAGAATGCAGTAGATTAGGTAACTGCAGATGTTATATACAGGTAAACCATCTCTAGTGTGTGACCCCTTGAATTTATACAGGGGAATATAACCATTCTGTTTTTTTTTCCTTTCTCCCTTGCTTTCATATGAAGGAAGTGGAGGTAAGTTTTTGTTTGTTTTTTTTTTTTTTTTTTTTCTTTTTGTATATAAACTATTTGTGCTCTGCTAAAAAATAATTATCTTTTACGGTGATTGGGCTCATTCTTGGAGTTCAGAACTTCATGGAAAACATGTTCCTTTACAGTGAGAGCCCTGACAACATGAAATATCTGTCTAGGAAATATTATGAATTTACTATAATTCGATTTCTTCCCTTCTTTTTAAAAATAATATAAAGTCACGCAACATAGGAACATCAACCTCCTCACACGTAGATGAAGACAAACATCACCAGATTAAGAAAACATGCTTTGAAAAGGATACCTTTTCTTTTCAGAGGTTTCAAGGCTTGATGAGACCATTACTATTCAATCTCTTCAAACTCACATCATCCAATTGTCTGGATTAGTGAGCACAGAAGACATTATAGTAAAAGAAAAAATTATAACACTAAGTAGGAGAGCATGTGGGAATCCTCAACTAATAGACATTTATTAAATCTCACAAATAGTAATACCTTTCTTAATCACAGGTTTGTGCATGGTAAAGACTCTACATTAGAGTTGTGTTTTTATTACATCAGTGCCCTTAGTACAACTTAAGGTATTACTAGTTTATTTTATTTTCATGATTTATTTTCAACTAAGAAATTGAGATCATTGTGATTTGTATGTATGTATATGTGTTGTATTTAATTTTGACCTCCTTCCTATTAATTCACTGTGCTATTTGAGAAGCTACTGTAAACCCAGTTTACATTACAATACTTGACTAAGTGAAGATACTTTTGAATTATGTTGTGTCTGACTAAGCATTTGGTTATAAGAAGCACGGGTAGAGTTCCTACAAGGACCCCCAAAAAACCCAAGAGAACCCAAGAGGATGTTAAGTTTAAGGTTTCCAAGACAATCACTTTGAAACATGTGCAAATGTACTGAAGTATGTCTCATTGTGACCTTATATGCAGCATATTGTATTAAGAGTCACAACCGCATGAGGAATGTATTTCATGGGCACTCAAAGTCCCTCAAGCACAAAAATGTTCCTGGTGCTACAGCAAGCCTTTCCTTCACCAGTCAACTATAAAGTCCATGTGAAAAGTTTCATTATATAGGTCAGTAAATACATGCAGACTAAATATATGCAGGTTTCTCCCTGCAGAGGTGTGCTGAACACTAACTAACCCCCCCAACCAACTCATTTGGACTGTAAAGCCAGCAGCACTTAATCCTTTTCATGCATCTTACCCAACATCTTCAAAGTCTGTTTGAATCCCTGCCCCTGGCGACAAAGGGAAAAAAAAGAAAAAAGAGAAGCTCACAGTGCTGTACATAGCACCGAGTCCCTCTGTAAATAATGTAATCTCTTACATTAGCTGGCTTTCATTTCCATTTGTAAAGTGTTCATATTTGTTTTATTTAGATTTGTGTGTGTGTTTGTATACATGCATATATATATCAAACTTTTTCTTCTGCACACTATTTCAAACTGTTTTTTGTAATCGCTGCAATACTGTTAATGTCCCCGATGTGGGATTCTAGTTTTCAAGTAAGGATCAATACATAGGAAAACTGGATCAAAAGGTTACTGGTGTTATCAGCTACTACTTGCATGTCTGACGTTATCTATTCTATGCGATCTTTGTGATTTACAGCTTACACTGTCAAAGTGCAAAGGCAGGGCTGATGAGTCACTTTTTGGACTTCTAGAAATGAGAGAACTATTGCTAGAGACTTCTATTTCTTTATTCTTATGGTTATGACTTTCTTGACGTAAAAAGGGTTCTTATTCCTGAACGTAAGTGCAGGTTTTAAATTGAAATGAGATGTTTTCATTACTGTAGCACTTGACTGGTATCTCAGAGTGAGGCTCCAGAGGTAATTCAGTACAGCAAACGGATACATGGCATACACAGATTTAATGTTGTACCTCCTTGTCCAGCCCCATGCCCAATCCTCCTCTTCTCCCCTCTACTAGAAAACTCTGCCACTCCCCATAAAGTGCTCACCTACTCAACCTAGTTTCTAATCCTCCCTCAAAACTCATCTCCTCTCCCTAAACACTATTATTGGTCCTTGCTTCCTTCCTCTGCTTGTCCTGACCCTGCCTTCTCCTCTGCCTATGCAATCACCTTGGATCTAATTAACTTAGTCCTAGAACTTATCCTGTTCCTCTTTAAACTCTTCCCTTGATTGCACAGTTTTCTACATTTTGTAAAACACCTTGGATAAATGTGCTGTGTAATCCATTCATCCATCCATAAATAGTACTTTATTAACATTAAATTGTTTTAGAGTAAAACCAAGGAGGCAGTGAGACAAAGGCCCTCTTTAACATTGTGGCCATTTGCCGGTATAAATCAATAGGGAATGAGATAGTGATTTAGAAAGTGTGATTTTTATTTTAATAACCTGTTTCTTAACACTGTCAGGGTAGATGAGTATAGAGGCTATATTCACATAATCCGAAAGTGGCAAAAATATTTAGTTAGTCTGTTGCTAATCTCCCTTCCTCTATAAAAACACTTAGCCGTGAGAGCGAGTGATTTAATCCCATGTGCTAAAGATAGATACTCATTAGCTAAATAGAGATTGAATTAGGAAGTCGATTGAATGACTTGCAGTTGTTGCAGCTATCTAAGCAGAGTGAAGGACAAACCACTGGAACCTCGAGATCCCCAGCAGACTGGCACGATTCTCTGGAACAGGAAATCTAGAATCTAGAAAATACAGAAACAAAATAAAACACTTGCATTTATAGCTGATAAGTGTAGTTACCATTTTAAGACTGAAGACTCCGGAGTCTTACAATGTAAAGCTACACTTATCTGCTATAAATGCAAGCGTTTTATTTTGTTTCTCTATTGTCTTGATTCCCTCACAGTCGCATTTTATAATCTGAAGTCTAAACTAGGTCCTTTTTTGACAGTAGCCTCCAATCGCTATGAGTCCTTATTTGCCTTGGCTGGTGCTCGCTTTCCGCCTGTGATTGACTGAACAGACACAAGACTTATTCAATATGAAACGAGGAGGAATGAGAGCTGAAACCTTGTGTGGAAGTTGTTTGAAGAGAAAACAAACAAACCCATCATCTTTGCTTTCATGAAACAACAGCAGGACTTTAACAATGTGCCTTCAGTATACCTAGATCTGGCATCACAGGCGGCTGCAGAACAAAGTGCCTCATAATAAAGTGAACGAGTGTGATTATATGAAGTCAAAGTGAAGGAATATGACTTTTCGATACCTTTCATCAGATACAAGAAATATACACTGCTGTCTTTTAAAGTCCCAGATTCCAGTGTGCCTGAAACACAAGGGAGACTGGGGAGATGCTTTGTGTCAGAGTTAGCAAAATCAATGCAAAGCTTTTGATTAAGCTACAATGACCTTTTATTATAATTATGTAGAATTAGGTGGACAAATTAATTACTTGATGTTGGTGAAGTGTTTTATTATCAATTAAAGCCTTGTTTTGATTAGCAGTTAATTGCAATCATGACGGCTATATGAACGTCTCCAAATTTTCTCCAGACTGTTGCAGAACAAACATTTCACAGGAGAAGCAATCATGAGGTACATTATTCTCCCAAACTCTGTCTTTACACCCTAATTCCCTCATGTAACCTTTACTGCATACAATAAATACAAATGCAGTAACAGATTAATTTATTTGACATGTTTAATTAATAGCAATCTCTGCCAGTAATCAAATGAAAAGTTTGAATACAACAAATTACATTTTGCAAACGTCGGCGGCATCATATAGCTAAATTTTTTGCAATTTATTTTATATAATATTATCTATTGGCTGCTGCCACTTGAAGTTGAAACAATGTTTATTTTTCAGAATTTGAGAAGTGCACACCTTATTACTGCAATTTCTGAGTACTTTAAGATCTTGTGTTATTTAATATTTATCTATTGACTTTTGATTACAACTTTAATATTTAAATAAAGTTAAACTCAGGCCATTTACTGACCATTTTGACAACTGATTCTTTAAGTCAATGTTGTGTTTTACATAGATAAATCCATAGGCTTGTTCCAGTCTGGATATTCTCTATAGTACATCTAAAAATTGGGAAGATCGTGATTGTGTTATAAGATCGTGATATGATTTTTGGGAAGATCGCCCACCCCTAATCACATGCATTGTGTGGAGATCTTAAGCTGTCTCATACAAAAGGGTTTTGTAAGCATATTATTTTCATTACTGTGTTTTAATAATAAGGTTACTGCATTTTTTGCTTGTGTAAAAAAAACATAATGTTCCGTAACCAGAAACAGGAATGCTGAAAATAAGACCTGTATTAGTGTACTGTGTGTGCAAACTGTTTATCTGGATATTCTGTAATAGTTACTTGTAAAGCATGTTGGCATTTCTTGCTTAAAAGCTGCTGTAGGGGATAGCAAAAACCATGCATTAATCATTATGTCATGAGCTATTATAATAACAACCGTCAACATCCTCCTCAACATAAGGATTTCATTGCTAAAGTTTAGGCTGAAACGTCCAACTTGCATTTCCTGTGTTGGGAATCCCAGGATAAGGGTGTTACGATGACCTTGGTCTAGAACCTCCGAAAATGCCTGTGGTCATTATTTTTATCACATCACATGTTATAATACATGAGCAGAACACTAAACATGTTAGAAGTTATTGTCTAACCTGTGGGGCTTTCTTTTTGATATGTTGAATTAGTAACACATTTTTATAATGTCTCCCTAGTTAGTGTATTTAGATAATACATACACAGTAACAAGTGTAATTATGCATTATTACAATATACATAATGTGTAATAATGATAAATGATGATGAATTTTTTTATTTTTCTTCAATGCACATGGGATTACATATAAACCTTGGTCCCAATTTTCAAGCCTCAATCTCTGCCCATTGGAGCGTCTAGTAAGGATGCCCACCAGGAGGCTACCTTTGGAGCTATAGCAAGCATAGCACTCTGAGCGGAGATCTGGAGCCTGACCCAGGAAACGCTGGAGGGATTATATCTCCCAGCTGTCTGGGGAATGCATGGGAATCCCCCAAGAGGAGCTGGAATCTGTGGCTGAGGAGAGGGAGGTTTGGTCGCCCTGCTTAGATTTAGTTAGCTAAATTTTCATTTTCAAAAATGAAAATGTGAGATTTTAGCAACAGTGCATGGGGTGGAGCCTCAATGTGCGACACTTGAAAGTTATGCTATTTTCACTCAGTGATAGCACAGGATGGATAATGATGTATATTAATTACACACAATGTATTTGCAGCCATGCACAGCTGTCTTGCCACAAGAATACAGGCTACTGCACCGCTTTACAACATGGACAATTCATAACTGGCTAGAAAAGTTATGCCAACGCTATACTGCTACATGCACAATACCCATCTAAGCAACACAACAGTTACATTAGTTACCATAATACACTTCTCCATGCCAAGGCAATGCATTTCCAATCACAGAAAGCAAACAATACTATACAATGGACAGAGCTACACATGCTCTTTCAGATCACTGCACACTGCTCCTTGCCATGTGCTTGGAGTGGGGTGTCCGTATCAGTCAGAGTTTTCCAATCAATTGTTTGAACTGCTAAACTATTAATTTTGCCTTCTACTTATTAACGTTAGAGATTTTTCATTCAGCTGTGCGTTGATTTTATTTTTGTAGTTGTAGGCATGCGTAACTTTGAAAGTAAACCTAAATGGTCAAATTGACCCCGCCTTTCTACTGTGTGAAGGCCAATCAAAATTAGATTAGTTTCCAACTGGTCAAATGTGAGTGACTTACGAATGAATGGTGCTAGGGAGTTGATTGAATGAAGCATATATTATAGACGGTTTAATTTTAATGAGCTACCAGAAGTGAGCATGTGTAACCCCTAAAAATGTGTGGTTTAATGTTGTTCTATGCCATTAAACAGCGCAATCATCAACTCAACAAATTGAATGGGCATGACTGAGGGGGCAAATTGTAGGACAGAATAGGGACACAAAACTAAGGGGGCACAATATTCCATCTGAGGGAGCATTACCCCCTTTCACCCCCAGCGCTGGGCCTGGATGGATTGACACTGCCATTTGTTTACACAACAAGTAGTAGTCACTCATTCTCAAAACATATTTAGAATATGAAAATATATTTTTTAATGAAAAATTTGGACTAGTTAATCCCATGTGCATTGAAGAAAAAACTTGGTGAGAAAAGTAGTTACAAATGTAGTTACATGTACCATGTTTCATTATTACACATTAAGTACATTGTAATAATGCATAATCAAACTGTTCTTATGAGTAATTACAGATGTAGTCCTGAGTACTTACTATGTAAATACACTATAACTAGGGAGACTTATTGTAGTGTTACCGTAGACTTGTCCTGGTTCAGTGTGACAAATATTTGGTGAAATGTAATTTTGATTATTAGGAATGTTATGTGATACAATTGCAACTGAGAATTATAGGTAACATACAACTAAACACAACCTATTAGAAAAAAACTAAACAAAAAACTTTGAAATGGTCAATTCATAATTGATGCTCCAGTGTTTACATGGAGTTAATTATTGTGTTTAAAACGAGGGTAATGCTTAAAGCGATATCTTTCTTTCAGGATACATAAGAAGTTCCAGTTATACTGTTTAATGATAAGAGTCAGGTTGCATAACATAAACGGGAACGTATTCTAATTATGATCTGTGTTTTAGGATGACTGATGATCTTTTGTGAAATAATATTGTAATTGCCTGCAAGATATGCAAGATGTTAACAGAGCTATACACACAAAGTATCTGAGAAACACGCAGAATCTCCTTTTTAGATTAGCACTAATGAAACCTAGCAGAAGAGCCACCCCCAATTGAAATCACAAATGTGCATGTTACTTTTTAATTTGTCTTGACACAAACATCTATCAAATGCTTTGTTTGCCCTTTGAAAACATAAGAGGAAAAAAAGAAAGATAGAAGTTTGAATTGGCTAGTGGTTTTATCTCTGCTGTCCAAATAACCAGCGATAGAAGCATTTGTTCATAGATTGTCATGCAAAGACTTCGGAAAGGGTTTTACAGTAATCAATTAAGAATGTTAATCTGTCCTTTCTATTAACACATTGTTTCATGGCAAGTATAACACCGACTTAATATCAGTGTGGCACAGCTAATTAAAATGTACAAAAGGAACAGTTAAAAGCTGCGTTGTCAAAGTAAATTCCTCATTCTTTAACCAAGTGCATTGTTCACATGGCCACATTTCAATGGAGTGAATTTGAGTGAGTATTTATGCTTTTACTAGGATATTGTAAATACACAGGTTTGTTGTTTTTTGTCATCTCCAAATATGTTAACATCCTTTCCTTTGACTTCCATTATGTCTTCCATTTATGTACCTCAGCCCTGGAGTTAAATTAAAGACTGCAAAACCACTTTACTTTTTGGTACTAATTAAAGTCTGTAGTATTTGTACGTTCACATATTGGTAGTAAATTAAACAACAATTTAGATTAGATTAATTATCTGTCAGTCAGCTGAAAAAAAAATCATCTTCTAGGCAAAATAACTAATGACTATTTAACTTCAAACATTTGCATACATCCCTAATTGCACCCATGTTTCACGGCACTATATACTCTGAAAATCAAGCCCATCAGTTTAAACCTCGCATAAAGACACTATTTGAATAGGAAACTTTCAAGTCATTACTTAATGCTCTGTGATATTTACATCTGGAATGAGCAAGCTTCTCATCTGTAACATTAAGATAATCAGAGCAGAAAAGCCTGTCTATCCAGAACATTCGAACTGAATTTGAAAATTTTTCCTTCTCTGTGCTCTTGTGTTATCAATGGGATCTCAGGCATGACTGGAATCTTAAGGTCCCTTTAATAAATGTTGCCCTGTTTTAGTTCACTAAAAACAAATTCTCCCTGTAATGTGGTTTATATGTAATGAGCTGCGAAGGCCTGTGATTAATTGGGGGTAAAAGCAAAAACAGCAGATTCTTTTGATATTACTCTGAATTCCAGTGGATGTAGCCATACTGTTGTAATGCAGCACGATGAGGACACGCTTAGTGGAAGCGCATTCCAAAATATTAGCCGTTAAAAGGAGATTCTTACATAAAACTATAACAACATTTTTGCTTTGGCCGGGTTCTATTGTCTTAGCATGTGAATGGCTCTGCATAGCTACCAGAATTTTAATATTCAAAGGACTGTCAGTCACAGAGCCAAGGTGGTTCACAGATAAAGCAGGTGGGGGCTTGGAGTTATCTTGGTCTGAAGGCTAAGCAAAGCAAAATGTATGAAATTCATTTTTTTTCCTCTACAGGCTTCCCCTTTGGTTACCATATAATCATTTCCAGGTGTGAAATGAATGACCTTTTTTAAATTCTACTAAGCCAGGAAGGTTTTTTTTTTTTCTCCCGGTGAACTAATCAAACTGAAAGACAGATACAAGTAGCCTATGGCTGTTACATACAATGCTGGCCATTGAGCATGTGCAGTATTCCTAGTGCTGAGGAAATCAGTGTTTGACCTTGTCGAATGAAATCACTATGCAGTCGTTTACTCCATTGGAAAATTGATAAGGGCTAGAGGAACATAGAGTTTATCTGCAATGAACATTTATCCTGCCCAGTGATTGCAGAGTTAAAGGAAGTAACAACCAGTAATAGACATGATATAGCATGGCCTAGTTCATGCTACCTTGGTGCACTCTTCTGTTAATGATTCTGAGCTTCAAAGTTTGGATTTATGGTTAAAAAGGGGGGTGGTATAATTAAGCCATTTTATATACCATATATTTTTATTTTAGAGTCCTGTCATTCTGACTCTTTTCTGTGCATGGCAATCTGAGGAACTAATTGGAAAGAAAAAAAGAAAAAGGGTTATTCACAGAGGAGACTAGTGCCATGAACATGTTGTGAATCCCTTTACAGTTTGACTCTGGTCTTAAGCCTTAATATTTTTGTGCCAAAGAACATTGTTCACTGGTTGTGAGGGGTCCTCAGAGCCTTAACTCCGCACAAGTCCCAGCATGTCTGTGCATCAGCAGACGTGTTACGGTTGTGATTCTATGAGAAAATGCGACGGTTTTGATGTCTCCAGTCAGAAGAAAAACAGTTTTGCTAGAAGGCTGTTTCAAGAAGTGGTTTGCAGCCCCGACACCCACACTGTAGGTTTACTGTGTATGGTGCTCAGCGAGTCTCTTGTGTGCAGCGTGTCTTTGGGCTGCTGTCTTTCATTCCCTTCCTGTGCTCATGCATGACTGCCTCATTCTCTGGGCATTTTTCTCTAATCATTTTTTATTTTTTTAACATATTTAGAAATTGAACTTATTTTAACAACTTGCTTATAATGCCTATTAAAACTTAACATGTTGAGGATTCCTTTCTTCCTATCTGCTTGAGGCACCGGCAAAGAAAAATTCTGTTCATATAACTAATCCTCAGTTTGATAATTCCTTTATTTCTCTTTAAATTGCAGGATGACTACTTCAGAAACTGGAGCCCCAGTAAGCCGTTTGACCAAGGTAAGACCTTTCAATTAAAGGGTGAATATATTTCATGTGGTGCTCAGATTCCACTTCAGTTTGATTAATTATGCGGTCATGCGGCGGCATTCAATAATACTTTATCTCAGGGCTGTGGTTTATAAAACTGCCTTTCATTGATGACTGCTTTTCTTTTTTTTTACTTTTAGTTTTCAGTTATTATTCTATTACAATTAATTTCTGATAAACAGAAAAACTGCAGAAAGCAAAAGATTAACACACCATGTTTTTTAAATAACTGTTTTTTTTATAGACTGGTTATAAATGTCACCAAAGCTATTTCTTTAAATTCGTATTTTGCGATTATTTGCTAATTAATACGTCATTACATGTATATTGTGTTGAATATACTTTTAGAGGTCCATCGGTGGTCTCACATTGACATATTTTCTTATTTGCTGGGTAACACTTTACATTGTGTCCCTAATTACTGTGTATTTACACGGTAATTACTTGGTAATTGCCAGTGTAATTATGCCTGTTTACATTGTAACAAGTAAATTAAGTGTAAATACACAGTAATTCGGCACACTTAATGTAAAGTGTTACCATTTTCTGTATAGTATATGGTTATATTTTGTTTGATTTACATTTTAACATCAATTGTCTATCCAGTGCCAAGCATTTTGTGTGGGTGTCTTAAGATGCTAATAATTGTTGGGTAAATGGCATGTCAACTTGTTATGTTGGTTTCTGAAATCAGACACGTATAAACCAGCCCTGAAACCTTATAACCCTGCTGCTCTCCCAAAGGACACACAATTACACCTAGTACTATAATGAATGCCTAAAAGCACAAGAAACAAATAAGCTGTGTCTGAGTCAGTTACACCCATAGCTTCTGAACATGATCAAGTTCATGATTTAATAAAGTAACGTTTTATTAGCTTGACCCTCAGTTCAGATTCATTAGTCTGCACAGCAGCTCTAGGTCTTTTTCTACTTTTCTTTTGCATACAAATGCTTGTTTCCCATCTTGAGAAATGCAGCCAGACATCTTGAGCTTTACTCCTAAGGTCTTCCTACTGACTTGACCTTTCCTCTATGATTATATTATGGTTACTAATACAAATGTGACTGTGCAGAAACTTTGAAAATAAGACAAACTTTTAAATGTGGGAATCAATGTTCTATTGACCACCAGTCTGTTCTCATGATCAAACAGCTTCTTTATGCTGATGCAAAATGGCTTCTATGTTTACCCCAGGGTAGCTTACTTTGAATTGATTTGATCCTTGGCCTGTTAAAAACGGATAGATAAACACCAGTGTTCATCAACATCATCTTATGCTACATTGGAAAGATACCCAGTAACTAGAAATCGTTAATAGAACAGTTAAAGGTAAACAGGTAAAAATATTTACTATACTAAATATTCTCAATGTTGATTATTGTTGCCGTTTCAACCAGAACTAATTGGTAATATTTTCTGTCATAAGCAGTATTTTACTAAGAGGCAATGAGCTATGCATGATGAGAATACCTTTATCCACCTGATTGATGATATTCAGCTCATGGATAGAAAATTAAGAACTGTTTCGATTAAGTGGAGTTTTTCAGGATTAAAGAGGGGTGGGGGGAGTTGATTGCTGTGCAATATCATTACCTTGATAAACAGGTTCAGTGATGTCTCTTTAGCAATTAAACCACTTTGTTGTAGCTCTGTTTTGAATCAATCTAAGTGTGATGTGTTAAATCAGTTACAGGACAAAGACCTTGGAATTGCACAAGTTCTTAAAGGGGTTGGACATCTTTCTTCACCACAGTGATTGATGGTTATCACTCTTGTGCACCATAGTGGTATTAATACCAGAGTGAAATGAGCTCTTTGATCTCAATATTGCATTGACCCTCTCTCGCTTCCACTGGGTCACCTCCCAGAGGTCCTATATCACATTAATTAAATCACAAATCAGAGGAGCAAAGGACTGTCTCTCTGTCAGGAAAAAGAGCTATGCATCGCAAAGCAGATGGCATTGTGGTTGCTGGTTTCATTCTCAGGGTCTGGCTGAAATGAAACTATTGTAGAGATTACTTGTGCGCTCTCTAGCTAGCTTGAGTTAGCATCTTAAGACACCCACACATTGGCTAAGTATCCCTTTCGTCAAGATTCATAATAGTCCCATGCAGCTGAGAGTTTTTAAGTTAATAGATTACATTCAACCATAGTCTAGTGAAATATGCCATGGCATTTGTTACGGCAGCATTTTTAGAACCTGGAATTCATTAAGGATGCTTTTATTCTGAATGATCCCTGCATAGTCATTTAAAATTTTAAGGGCTTCACGTAGTGCGGGAAAATGCTAAAACTGAATCTCAGCAGGACGTGGCTTCAAAGCATAACTTTTCCACGAGTCCTTATCTCAAATGAATTGTTGTTATACCGCAGCTTTGAAATGCTGAATGGTTCATCAGGCGGTAACACATTATGACACATTATTCCAGGAACGGGATCTCTGGAACAAACTAATGTCTTCTATATGCGCTGCAGCTCAATTTAGGACTTGCTCTACAGATACTTTACCACCTATGCAATCACAGAATCAAACACTTGTTGTACTTTGTGCAATTACATGTTTGCTGTAGTTCTGCTTCTGCTTGAACTCAGAGAAGAGCCCCGAGGAGGCAAAAGCTATATTGTTGACACCTGCTGGAGCACGGCACCTGCTACCATTCGACACTTGTGCATGTGAGCCGCCCTGCTGCGGACATGTCACACATATCTACAATGACATTGTGTCGATCTCTTGTCTTGCGCCCTTTGCTCTTTTAATGCAGAATCTTTGTACTTGCATGTGAATTGAGTGGCCTTACTCTTTTGTGTGGCAGGGGTCCTTTGCGTGTTTTACACGTCATCAGAATCTCTCTTCAAATTCTCTTTCTCCTTGAGTAATTGAGTTTCTTATAAGGCTTTCCTTTTGGAGGCTGCATGTAACCGACAGGCAAGATAGGATAGAGAATTGGACAATGCTTAGACTGTTTCAGAACGCACACATACAAAAGACAAACAAAACCAAAAACCCAAAACTGGATCATTTGATTCTGCTTAAGTGTGTTTACCAGTTTAATAAACCATTTTCTTCAGCCTTTTTTCAAAGCACCCACCAGTTTATTGTATGTACTGCTGCAGCCCTGGCAGTCTCATGCTGTTGTTTGCTGCACAGAACTGAAAGAAACAGCCAGCATTAAACCATGATGAATTGATCCTTAAAAATAAATAAAGCGAGTCCTTTGTAGACATTATTGCTAGTTTCAGATCCTGATCTAATCTTTTGTGATTTCACAAAACAGTTTCACCATTGCATTCAAGAAGTACTTGTTTAACTTTAATAATGATTCTCCTCCCCTCCCCTCCCCTTTTTAGATTAATTGTCATAAACTGCAACTGGGCTGCATTCAACCAACTAGAAGAGTCTCAATTTCTTTCTATTGATCTGCCTTTCTCTATGGGAGCAACAGATCAATAGTGCAAGTTTCATGCTGTGAGAAATCTATGCTTTATTTCTAGTGTAGTATCAACATGCTGCAGTTAAAACTGGAGGACTGGCAGGGTCCACAAGACATCCGCTTACACAATTAGATCTATTCTTTCACTCAGGTGACTACTTGAATACTGCAGATGGTTTTACCCCAATGAATAGAAAGTTCACATGAGAAGTCATTCATCTCTGAAAGCCAATCCCCCATTTTTAGTGTGTATATACATATATACACTCACCTAAAGGATTATTAGGAACACCTGTTCAATTTCTCATTAATGCAATTATCTAATCAACCAATCACATGGCAGTTGCTTCAATGCATTTAGGGGTGTGGTCCTGGTCAAGACAATCTCCTGAACTCCAAACTGAATGTCTGAATGGGAAAGAAAGGTGAGTTAAGCAATTTTGAGCGTGGCATGATTGTTGGTGCCAGGCGGGCCGGTCTGAGTATTTCACAATCTGCTCAGTTACTGGGATTTTCACGCACAACCATTTCTAGGGTTTACAAAGAATGGTGTGAAAAGGGAAAAACATCCAGTATGCGGCAGTCCTGTGGGCCAAAATGCCTTGTTGATGCTAGAGGTCAGAGGAGAATGGGCCGACTGATTCAAGCTGATAGAAGAGCAACTTTGACTGAAATAACCACTCGTTACAACCGAGGTATGCAGCAAAGCATTTGTGAAGCCACAACACGTACAACCTAGAGGCGGATGGGCTACAACAGCAGAAGACCCCACCGGGTACCACTCATCTCCACTACAAATAGGAAAAAGAGGCTACAGTTTGCACAAGCTCACCAAAATTGGACAGTTGAAGACTGGAAAAATGTTGCCTGGTCTGATGAGTCTCGATTTCTGTTGAGACATTCAGATGGTACAGTCAGAATTTGGCGTAAACAGAATGAGAACATGGATCCATCATGCCTTGTTACCACTGTGCAGGCTGGTGGTGGTGGTGTAATGGTGTGGGGGATGTTTTCTTGGCACACTTTAGGCCCCTTAGTGTCAATTGGGCATCGTTTAAATGCCACGGCCTACCTGAGCATTGTTTCTGACCATGTCCATCCCTTTATGACCACCATGTACCCATCCTCTGATGGCTACTTCCAGCAGGATAATGCACCATGTCACAAAGGTCGAATCATTTCAAATTGGTTTCTTGAACATGACAATGAGTTCACTGTACTAAACTGGCCCCCACAGTCACCAGATCTCAACCCAATAGAGCATCTTTGGGATATGGTGGAACGGGAGCTTCGTGCCCTGGATGTGCATCCCACAAATCTCCATCGACTGCAAGATGCTATCCTATCAATATGGGCCAACATTTCTAAAGAATGCTTTCAGCACCTTGTTGAATCAATGCCACGTAGAATTAAGGCAGTTCTGAAGGCGAAAGGGGGTCAAACACAGTATTAGTATGATGTTCCTAATAATCCTTTAGGTGAGTGTATGTATGTGTGTGTGTGTATATATATATATATATATATATATATATATATATATATATATATATATACACTACCGGTCAAAAGTTTTAGAACACTCCAGTTTTTATTGAAATTTAAGCAATTCAAGTCCAGTGAATAACCTGAAATCGTACAAAGGTAAGTGGTAAACTGCCAAAGGTTACAAAAAAAGTTTAGGTCACCAAAAACTGAAAAATAAATAATGTGCATTTCAGAGTTATATACTGTGTTACTACACCCTCTTAAGCATTATTTGGCAGTGTTACACGCAGCTCCTGTGCATACAGGTTACACCATATTCCTACAAAGTGCACATTGTTTGAAAGCTTATTCTCTCGGCTAGCAGCGCATTTCATTCTCAAACACATCCGATTTTACAGTTTCCGTGTATCGGCCACCGTCATTCAGTGCAGGGGTAAACACCGTGCATCACCATCACCATTGCCATTAAATTAGTTTGATAGTTATTTAGTCTGTGAATAGTTAACTTTGTAGTTACGTTGCACATGGTCTAGTCTTCCATGAATCTGAAGTGCCATTTGATATTTTATGTACAACCGGTGCTATTTTATGTTACATTTGTTACAGTGTTAGTCAGAGAGCCTTTATTTTTTGTCTAATTTACTACATGTGGTGATATATGTATTTCATGCATGGATAGCCGTGTGTGTGTGTGTATTTCCTGTGTTTAACATATTCTGCTGTCCCTACTGTGTGGCTGCATGCACTAATTGTACACAATCTCCCTTTCTCTACTGCAGACTTTTCAATTTCATTACTAGTTCAATGTTCAAAACAGCATTATGTATTCTCCTTTATTCCAGTGAAGGGAAAACTTTTGGAGACAAAAACCCCCCCAAAAAACGAATTCCTTTGTACTAAAGGACAAATGGAATGAGGAGAAGAAAGCAAAACATGTTGAATTATTTTGTGGATGTAGTGCGGAATGTAATCGTATAGATATGTCCAGAAAATGAAATGCAGGTTTCAATTTAAGTTTTCTCCAGGTACCATAGGGAAGTGCTCTTTCTCTGTTTATCCTTAAGAACCTCGCTCCTGCTTTGTATACTTGCTTGAGTGTTTCTCTATTGCGTCCAGCTCCATTCTGTGGCCAAATCACTAATTAAGAATGATCGGACTGGTACATTATCCATTATTTATCTCCTGGAGAGATCCTGCGTTATACAGATATTGGATTTGCCTTAATCTCCAAAGACACATGATGTCATGGCTAGCTCTTAACCTTTCCTGGTGTTCTGACTGGCAGGGAGCCTTCTGGCGATTGATCAGCTGAATAAGGAATCACTGGCTTGATCTAGATCATCAAGAAACATTGAAATATGAAAGGATATGTTTAAATAATGATCGTTATTTTTGGTTGAATACCCAAAGCCTTTCAAAGACTGGTGTGTATAGGTGCAGATGTCTGTGTGTGAACCGCATCCTTCGATTTGCATCTAGCCAGTGGTAGGGCTTGTCTTGGAATATTCAACACACTTTTGCTTAGTGCTACATTTCAATATCTGTTGCTAACTGTCTGTCTCTCTATAACTTCCCTCCAGCCTAGAACAACAGTATAACATATACAGTATTTGACAGGTATGTTTTTAATGTAAATAATCCCTGATAGAAAATTGAATATCTGGCTCATCTTCTCCTTCCAAGGTTGAAAGCACAGTGGGGGTATGCCAAACTCCCTCAAGCTGTTCAAACCAATACAGTGCAAGAATCCAAACTATTTTTAATAGGTAGTATAAATCATACAATCCCTTGTAGCCAGTCCAAATGTCGATACATATTATTTTCCCTGAAGTGCTGCAAAGAGAAAATGCATTTATACCAAACTAGATAGAATCTGCCTATGTGTTCAAAACCAACTGTGTTAGCTGAAGTGACAGTCCCAGTGGGAATAAAGAATGGGAAAACCAGTCATGGTTTTAATGTAAGAACATAAGGTGGATGCTAGTGTAGTTGTTGAGCACATTGAAGACTTGACCGCCAATGTAATATATCTAATCCCCGGCATCAGCTGGAGGTTGTCTGGGCATGAGCCCTCTGAGATATCATGAAACCCTTTGGATTTAATGTAGTAGCGTTCTCCAGATATTGTACGTAAAGTGACGGCACTTAAAGGAAACATGACAGAATGAAGATGATCTCTTGTTGCTGTGAGTTAAAGCATTGCAGGGATTTGTCAAAGACAGGAGACGCACTAAATCTTTGGTTCTGTTTTCCACCACACTGAATTTTCCTTTCAAATTAAGGAAAGTGAAAAAAAAATCCAGATATTTCCATCCAGATAAAATGTCGGAGATTTTATAAGAACATTAGTGTCGAACTGTGGGGACAACAGACACAGCCCTCAAGAAAACTCATCTACCATCATATGGCTTGAAGGAAAATCATTACTTAACAGAATGCAACAGATATATATATATATATTTTTTTTTGCTCAGTCGGTGCATTTGAGGACTTAAGCTGGCACTCAACCAATGCTGAGTGGAAAATATATATATATTTTTAAAAAGTCTTAATTGATGTCTTGTGAGGATGAATCAGTTTCTGTATTTTTTGCAACCTCTAAGACTGCTTTGCAGTTTTACATTTGAGTGCGTATTCAGCCTGTATTCTGCAGTTTACCATGACTGTGAAATTTCATTGTTTTGAAATTGAATTAGCGAATTACATTACAGAGCTTCGATTTGCTCATTCACTTGGAAATAAAAATAAAACCATACATTATAAATGATTATGGTTTATTCTTATGAAAAGCCAATTAATTATAATTTAGTAATTAAACTATATTACATGCCATCCTTTAATTTACTTTTACAGTAGCTTTAGACTTAAATTAAATCTTTAACATGTATCAATAATTACTCAATCATCTGCAAAGTGTGTATTAGGCAAATTGAAATAACTAGCTAAATTGCAATTACTAGCTAATTAAATTACTGATTATACCTATTCATTGTTTTCAGTTACAAGGGGCTGCTTGCTTGTCATTAAATTAAAATTCAACAATGATCAAATGATAATGCTATATAACAATCTGTGGGAGAAAAAAGTAATTTGTACTGTTATTCTGCCAATTCATGCTTTGGCTTTATTACTACTTCCAAAACAATAGGAATTGTTTACCATATATTAACATCAAATGTAAATATATTGCTGAATACATATTTCATACATATGTTTTTATCAATATGTAAATTATATATTATGTACAAAAAAGTTATATTTCTGTGAACACTGAAAAACTATAGACAAACACAATAATGCATTCAGAAACCTAAACCCACTATGAACTTTTCATGAGTGTTTTGTATCACCTACATTGTTCCATTTCGTGTCTTTAATTTTTAATATCCTGTTATGCATTATGCATTGGTCATTCTTGTCTTTTAACTGCTAAGGTTACTTGGCATTCTAATTTAATATTTAAACATATAAAGGTCTCGGAGGTGAAGTAGAGGAAATGACAGGAGGAAAGATATCAGTATTTTGTTGCGAGGCTCGCTAATTAAAGAAAGTGCTTGGTGGAATGTGACAGAAGATGGCTTAATTAGAAAGAACGGCAGAAAGTCACCCAGAGCTCAAATAATATTGCATGAAGCAAGTGATATGTTGTACAGATAATACAGAAGAACTTCAGATTAGGTTGCCAAATTAAATGAGTAAATCCTTTATCACTAGAACAATCTGATTTTGCCATTAACCTGGTACTCATCTTTGTCATGACATTAATTGATGATAGATTGTGTTAATTTATAAATGCAATCTATATATTTTAAACATGTCAAATGCAACCTAAACTAACCTGTTAGCAATGATATCAAGCAAAGGTTGTATCTGCTTTCTTTTAATGCAGGACAATAGGGATTAAGTAATTAACTGGGCTGATTTAAAAGCCTCTTCAGGTTTTCAGCTCTGGAACTCTGCTAGAATGTATCGTCACAGGTCCACAGACCCAACACGCGGCAGGGCACCCATTGGGGCAATCTGGAGAAAACAGCCTTAATATTCCTCTTAATCATTGTGTGCTTAGTTCTTCTCTCCAAGGTGTTTCAAATGCTCTAGCAGAGCAGTTTGAGAAATATCACATTGTGCCAGCTGGTGCTTTTAGGCACTCTGCAAGTTTTCAGAGGACATCAGGCTTTCAGCAGAGTTGAGAACTGTCGAGGAGAACAAAAGCACCAGCACAAAAGAGGCACTAATTCAGATATGCTTGTGGGAAATGCTCACGGATGTTGTTATCTCTGTCTAACCACAGTGTGTGCTGAAGATCACAGACCAAATGCTGATTGACAAAAAAAAGGTGTCCCCCTTAACAAGTACATTCAAACACTGTGACTGCCCTTGGAAGCAGGGAAACGAAAACTTGGGAGAGCCAAGACAGAATGCTGATACAAGTGGCCAAAAACCACATACAATATTTTGGAATCCTATGAAGCCTAAACATTTTTTATATATACAGTGAGGGGAAAAAAGTATTTGATCCCCTGCTGATTTTGTATGTTTGCCCACTGACAAAGAAATGATCAGTCTATAATTTTAATGGTAGGTGTATTTTAACTGAGAGACAGAATAACAACAAAATAATCCAGAAAAACGCATTTCAAAAAAGTTATACATTGATTTGCATGTTGATGAGGGAAATAAGTATTTGACCCCTTCGACTTAGTACTTGGTGGCAAAACCCTTGTTGGCAATCACAGAGGTCAGACGTTTCTTGTAGTTGGCCACCAGGTTTGCACACATCTCAGGAGGGATTTTGTCCCACTCCTCTTTGCAGATCCTCTCCAAGTCAATAAGGTTTCAAGGCTGACGTTTGGCAACTCGAACCTTCAGGTCCCTCCACAGATTTTCTAGGGGATTAAGGTCTGGAGACTGGCTAGGCCACTCCAGGACCTTAATGTGCTTCTTCTTGAGCCACTCCTTTGTTGCCTTGGCTGTGTGTTTTGGGTCATTGTCATGCTGGAATACCCATCCACGACCCATTTTCAATGCCCTGGCTGAAGGAAGGAGGTTCTCACACAAGATTTGATGGTACATGGCCCCATCCATCGTCCCTTTGATGTGGTGCAGTTGTCCTGTCCCCTTAGCAGAAAAACACCCCCAAGGCATAATGTTTCCACCTCCATGTTTGACGGTGGGGATGGTGTTCTTTGGGTCATTCCTCCTCCTCCACCTCCACGGCGAGTTGAGTTGATGCCAAAGAGCTCGATTTTGGTCTCATCTGACCACAACACTTTCACCCAGTTCTCCTCTGAATCATTCAGATGTTGGCAAACTTCAGACGGGCCTGTACATGTGCTTTCTTGAGCAGGGGGACCTTGCGGGCGCTGCAGGATTACAGTCCATCACGGCGTAGTGTGTTACCAACTGTTTTCTTGGTGACTATGGTCCCCGCTGCCTTGAGATCATTAATAAGATCCTCCCGTGTAGTTCTGGGCTGATTCCTCACCGTTCTCATGATCATTGAAACTCCACGAGGTGAGATCTTGCATGGAGCCCCAGACCGAGGGAGACTGACAGTTATTTTGTGTTTCTTCCATTTGCGAATAATCGCACCGACTGTTGTCACCTTCTCACCAAGCTGCTTGGCGATGGTCTTGTAGCCCATTCCAGCCTTGTGTAGGTCTACAATCTTGTCCCTGACATCCTTGGACAGCTCTTTGGTCTTGGCCATGGTGGAGAGTTTGGAATCTGATTGATTGATTGCTTCTGTGGACAGGTGTCTTTTATACAGGTAACGAGCTGAGATTAGGAGCAGTCCCTTTAAGAGAGTGCTCCTAATCTCAGCTCGTTACCTGTATAAAAGACACCTGGGAGCCAGAAATCTTGCTGATTGATAGGGGATCAAATACTTATTTCCCTGATTAACATGCAAATCAATGTATAACTTTTTCGAAATGCGTTTTTCTGGATTTTTTTGCTGTTATTCTGTCTCTTTACTGTTAAAATACACCTACCATTAAAATTATAGACTGATCATTTCTTTGTCAGTGGGCAAACATACAAAATCAGCAGGGGATCAAATACTTTTTTCCCTCACTGTATAGTAGTGAAACACTCTCTTGCCCCCAAGAGCCAACTTCCCTGAGGATTACATAACTTTCCTCCAACATATGGGATCCTCTGATAGAGCAATCTGCTGTTTACAGAGTAACTAGTGTCTCCAAGGAGACCGAGGAACACTTACCTCTAATGCCTCTAATTAGAGGTTTACCACAATCATAATCACTGCAGCCCTTATTAGAGTACTTCAGCCTTTCGGAGACAGCGTGGCTGCCACACTACGGAAGGTGATTGATGCCTGCTACTTAATGTAGAAGGGCTCTAGCCTGAATAATGTACTTGTCAGAAAGGAAGAATGGATTCAGTATTTTATTTTTCATTTTTAAGCCATGTCCCCTTAGAGTTTGAGTTTCCACAAGAAACAGTTTGACATGCGTTCAATTTTGGAATACAAATGAATGTTGAAAGCCAGAAACGCATTTTGTTGCCCACCATCTTTGAGAGTCTATGGTTCATCCTACTCTTTTACGATGCAGTTTTTCACTTGTTGTCATTGGTGCAATTATTTTAAATGGATCATAGGACATTTGTGAAGGGGACAGCATAAGTATTTGAGTGAAGTTTGCGAAAGTGAGCGGGGCTAAGGTATATCAGGCTTTAACACAGATCCATTTAGCCTTTTTAGATTTTGACACTAGTAGAAGGGTTGATAAGTAGAGTATACAGTCTGTACCAACATACACTGCATTGCCAAAAGCATGTGGACGCCTGCTCAACGAACATCTCATTCCAAATTCATGGGCATTAATATAGAGCTGGTCCCCCTTTGTTGCTATAACAGCCTCCTCTCTTCTGGCAAGGCTTTCCACTAGATGTTGCATCATTGCTTCAGGGATTTGCTTCCATTCAGCCAAAAGACCTTCAGTGAGGTCGGGCACTGATGTTGGGCGATCAGGCCTGGCTCACAGTTGGTGTTCAATGGGTTTGAGGTCAGGGTTTTGTCAGGCCAGTGAAGGTTTTCCACACCGATCGCGTCAAACCATTTCTGAATAGACCTTGCTTTGTGCGCTGAGACACTGTCATGCTGAAACAGGAAAGGGCCTCTACATACTAATGTCACAAAGTTGGAAGTGGAGAATCATCTATAATGTCATTGTATGCTGTAGCTTCAGTGGATATAAGGAAAAACAGCCCTCCTCCACCAAACTTTACAGTTGGCAATATGCATCCTGGCAGGTGATTCATCTCTCCAGTGGTGGCAAGCTTTATGGCATTTTGCATTCCATTCCATTCCATGAAGCTCCCAACATTCTTGTGTTGACATTGCTTCCAGAGGCAGTAGTGGTTGTTGCAACTGAGGAGAGAGGATTTTAATTAACTACATGCTTCAGCACTTGGCGGTCCCATTCTGTGAGCTTGTGTGGCCAAACCACTTTTATTATTATTATTATTATTATTATCCAGGGTGACTTACATTTGTACCCGTTTATACAGCTGGGCATTTTACTGGAGCAAGTGAAGTACCTTGCTCAAGGGCACAACAGCACTGACCCACCCAGGATTTGAACCTACAACCAAGTCATGAGTCCAGAGCCCTAACCACTACTCCACAGTGCAGCAGCTCAGTCGTGTACTGTAAATACGATCAGATGTTCAGAAAATGATTAAATTGCAGACTACTTTCACTGGTGTTAATCATCAGTTTATATCCTGTAAAATGATTATTATTCACTCGGAAAAAACAAAACCATTAATGTTACTTATATTGCTTTATATATTTCATGGTGTTGAATATGGTTTAATTTTTCTAGAACAAGAAAACAAGTTTGACCGATTTATTCAGAAGAACTGGATGATTAACTCCAGTTATCAATATTGTATATGTTTACAGCTTACACAAAACAGAGAGCACTCCTGGTCCTGTCTACCTGTCTGTTGGGCTACATGTCTGTTTATCTATATCTGTTGGAAATCAGGCAGCATTCTGAGGGGTTGCATTTGCATAAGTAGAATAAATAAAAGCAAATATGTTTCTTGCAATAATAAGAGGAGCCCTGCGCACTGATGGGTGCATTGCCAATAGCAGGTGTGTTGGGCTTCGGGGGAAATGCACACCAGCGCTCTCCATGGTGCTGAAGCAGCACTCTTTCTGTTGAGAGACAGTCACAATTTCACAGCATTAGCTGATTTGCATGGAAAGTAGGCATTATCATAGATCTGCTTTTAAAGCTGGCTTCTCGACGTCCTTCCTGACAGAGATGATTGTATCTGCCTCGATTCGCTTTAATTGAATGTAGTTTTTCTGAAGCATTAAAAGACCAGCACTTTCAAAATGAGTCGTCTCGCCTGACAGTTGTGTATGCTGGTGAGATGAAATAGGCTTTTTGGTGTGACTATAATTATCCATACCTATTTTACTCATTCCTCCATGTATTGCACACATTCATGTGATTAAGAGGCTGAAGGAAATAATAATGAGAAATTAATGACTTCACCTTTTTATAAGAGGAATCAATTGAAATTCGAACCTCTTTGTAACTTCAGCAAATGCTGAAATGCAAGACTGATATGTATTTCTCAAGTTATGGAAGCATAACAAAAATACAATTTTAATAGTATGTTCCTTTCAAGTGCCCAGTAAATTGTATTGAACTGAATTTTGCAGGGTGCTTCTTTTATTATTTCCTAGTGAAATTTGTGTTTAGCTTATATAATTGGTATACACAATAAATAATTGAGGCACGTTCCCATAAAGACTTACATAATGAAGTGTCATGGGCCCAGGCACTAAAAGATTCATTGTAACTGTATTAACTACATATGATTTCTCTGAGCTTTCAAAGTCTCATGTGTAACAAAGGAAGTTCTGAGATCAGCATGGATTTGAGAAATAGCACGACTCTGTCTATATTCTCTTCCCATCAGTGTGTTCTATAGATTGATGTTTACTGTTTCTTGCTTAATATTTAACATATATTACATTTCCATTTTCTTATCACCACTTTTTTATGTAGTTTCTAGGACTTTCCACATATCATAATAGTATATTAATCAGTTGAGTACAGCTCCATATATACACAGCTATTTGTGAATCATAATAGAGAATTAATAATGTGCATCTGCATTTCCTGTTTTGACTTTGGAGCAGACTTTGATAATAACTTACCCTCCCTTCTTACATCTATGCAACTGGGTACTAGAAGAAAATTCAGAAACTTTTTTTCTCTTTTTCCCCAAGGTAGCTTGGCAAGAAATGTTTAAACTTGCAGAATTGTACTCTGATCACACTGTGGCAACCAAGAAGGAAATAACTCCGTAAGGAACTCTTGGTACATACTACTGTTACTTGCTTTTAAAAGTTGTTGTTCACAGGTATCTATATGTAATCTGGATACATTATACTATATATATGTGACACACATTAGAAAGTTTAATTATGTTGTATTGCATTTCATGCAAGGGAGTGGGTGCAGGTCTAAGTGGGAATCTGTTCTTCGGGCCTTGAAAGCAAATTCATCCTATTAATTGAGATTCAAGACATTGCTTACATATCTGGGTGGGGACACGAGTAGCAATGTAAATTAAACAAATAAGCAATAATCTAATTGCTGACACAGCATAAGGAAAATAATCTATATGTGAAATTGAGTTTTGTGCCACTTTACTGCAGAGCTTGCAAAAATAATTCAAAGTGACTTCCAAATCATCTACTAAGGGATTGGGTATTTGGTACTGTGCTTGACACAAGCAATTGATGAGAAGAGAGAAAATAGAAAACATGTTTCATAATTTACCCAACAGACTCCAAAAATGACACCTGAGTGGTAGCTTAAAGCGATAGTTTTTTATTACATTCTTTATTTAACTGTAGGAGTTATGCGTACTGCCAGCTGCATTTTACAAATAATGTCAGTATATGACTATTTCATAAAACACATTGAAATTAACTTTAGCTTTATAACTCAACAGCAGTTTATATGAACATATGTATATGATATATATATACTATACCTACCCTGAAATAAAAGTAGCTATCAATTATATATATATATATATATATATATATATATATATATATATATATATATATATAATTGATAGATTTCAGGGTAGGTATAGTGCAGATATAAAAGCAATAAATGTTCCTACCAACCTATTTCAGCCCTGCTGTGGAGCAATCTCTCATGCTGGAGTTGATGGTATTGCTCTGTACGTCTAAAGACATTGCAGAATGCCCAGCTGTCCCTGATTTTGTAGTGTTTCTGTGACATAGTGTTATCTGCTCTGGTTTTGGTTGATATTAGGATATATATATATATATATATATATATATATATATATATATATATATATATATATATATATATATATATATATATATATTTAAGCTGCTTATGCAATTGGATTTGAGTGTGGAGTGCAGTAATATGCACACACAGCACTTTCAGATCAATCCACCTCGTGAAAATAAAACAAAGAACCAATAGTTGTTTTTTAATAAACCAAAGCACCACCTGTTTCTGTTTCACCTCATGTGACAGTCATGTGACTTAGTTATGTTAGTTATGTAATTTTATCTTAAACTATTACTTTTTTATTCAGCCCTTTTTAAGGGTTTAAACAGTTGCCAATTTCAGGTTCCCATTAAAGCTGTATACTTAACTCGAAGGAATACTTCAGTATTTTGGCATTTAAACCTGTTTGCTTATTCACCCAGAGTCATATGAATCCATGGAAACCTTTATTTTTATTCTGTGTGTCCAGTTTGAAGAAATTTTGAATTTTGTTTAGTTTGCATAGAACAATTGCTGGGAGCAAATTGTCGCCAAACGCTGACTCTCAAATATCTTTTAAATACTTAAAAGCTGGGTGGAGCACATGTGTACATTTAAGTATTCTCTACAAGTCTATATTAAATCAAATGTATTTTGATGAATATGAGTAGTCTGTCAATCAGGAAGTATATGTGGAAACTAATTTCTTACGATTACTAGTAAATTAAGGATTTTATTTAACTATTTAATATTTATAGGATTGTAAGACTCAAATGACAAACGGCCAAGCTTTTAAGTGTTTAAAAGTTCTATTTGCCAGTTTTTGAGAGTTAGCGTTTTTGCTTCCAGCAATTGTGCTATGCTAATGAAACAGAAAATTCAAATTTCTTCAAACTGGACGCACAGAATTAAATATGATTTCCATGGATTCATATGACTCTGGGTGAGTGAGCAATCGGGCTAAAATGCCAAAATACCGAAGTATCCCTTTAAAGTCACAGACTTTTGTAGCAGATTAAAAATCGGACAGTTTCAACCAAGTAACTGAACAATAAGTCATTTATCTTCAAACTTTAATTTGTGTTTATTTGTTTTGGTTACCTGCAAATCCCAGCTTGTCTACCAAGAATGGTTCTGTTCTTACTGTAAAACCTCATTGGGGGGACAGAAAAACAGAAAGAAAAAGAAAATAAGTTATTCCGTGCCATTGTGGTTCAGCAGTGATAACGTTTTAACTTTTAAAGATGGATGGGAAGCTAAAAGGAGGCAGCTGCGGCTGGCTAAATGAGGACAATGGAAATGGAGCCCTGTGGCCACCACTGGCCTTCTGTGCCCAGTTGGTGTCCGGCCTGGATTGGGCACCTGAGACCTCACAGCCTGGAGTACAAGTCTACCTGTCTCTGTGGATAGAGTTATGGGTCACCTCATCTCGGAAGCAGTGATGGAAGAGCTGGCCAGAGCACCAGGCAGACTGTACAGTACGTTTATGGCCACGCCAGGATACAAAGTAGAGTGTTTTAAATACAAGGTTGGTAGAGTGCAGGACTCATAAATCAGTTGCCTGTGGCACTGAATGCAGTTTAAACTGAAATTGAACTTGGGTCGCCAAGTTGTGGCATCCAGCTTTAATCTTCCTCATTGGAAAGTTGGCTCCACATTGTATGGAGGATAAACATCCTAACCCTTTTTTGCTGGAGAGTACAAGGTTACGAAATAATCGAACCCGGAGAGAGAGCTTTGCTAAGAAATGTAATTTTCTCTTCGATTGAATGCTTTCTCAAAGTGTAGAACAGCTTTTTTTCTTTCGGCCTGGCTTAATTCCTTCTCCTACAATCAAATAATTTCTAAGAACCTGAAAATAAACAAACTCGTGTCTGTAAGAAAATGGCAAGGCTTGAGAGATTTATTAACGGATAATTCTGTAGAGGCACTGGAATGTAAAAACACAAACTAGACTAATGATCTTGAATCCCACAGAGCTTTCAGTGAAGGGAAGTGAAACAAAACACAAATAAACAAAGTGGAGCTCCTGTTTGTGAAAATAATCATTGTCAGAAATGGCACCAGATCTGTATCCATTTAAATGGAAAAACAAATAACTAAATAAATGCATCAACACAAAGAAATGCCAAGTGAAGCAAGAAAAAGCACCTGCAGCAAATAGGTTTTCAACCTTTGCACGCTCAAGAAATGGGGAAATTGGCAGGAGAAAGGTATTCACCAGACATAATTTTCATGTTATATTAGCGAAGAGGGTTCTGATAAGGCCTTCGAAGATGTGGATAAACTGAGCCCGCACCCAAAGGGACAAGCACCACACGAGGAGATTGGCAGCTGGCATGATGAAATTCCTGTTGGGCCTGCTACACTCCAATTGCCCACATTCTTTAGTTTTAACTATTAAATCTAATCCCCGCTGTGCTGAAATGTCTTGCTGCCAGAACTAGCAGCAGGCTAAACAAAGAGCCATGTTTGGATGCCAGGTTTATAAAGTCCCTCAGGGGGAAATACAACTCTTGAATTATGTAGTTACAAGCAGGCCCAGCTGATACATGACTTTCAGTTTATCTTATTAATATATTCTCATCTTTTTGCACTCCCCATTTTCAGATAAAGTGTAAACATTACAGTACTAATTGTTTACCAGATTTACATATTCCAGTGTATATGGAAAGAATGCTATACAGTTTGCTTCCTGATGGATTTAAAGTAAATTCCTCCAATCAATTGATTGTATTCTGTTCCATGCCATATTGTAATATATGTCTTTCCTAAAGGTGTTGTGAAGCTGGTTAAGTCATTTTTAGACCCAAGAAATGTATAATGTGTTTATTTATTGTTCCCAATGTCTGACATGATTGCATTGACATGTATAGCATCACTAAAACTAGCAAAGTGCCAAGCAAATGAGTAAATTCCCTTAAGAGGGTGGGAAGTGTACTAGGCTTCTGTTCGTACTGGAGCCCCTAAACACAGGCCCAGGCACCCTGCCCTGCTATTGGCTGTTGTTAAGTTGTTACGGGGAGAACTAACACAGTCCTTCCTGATAATAACCAATATTGAGATGGAATTGTTTTGGTCAGATGAATTGCTGTAGTGGCGGGGGGCCGTGACGGATTGATCAGCATGCGGATTTAGGGAATGACCGTTCCTACTGGGGGATCAATCAGCCAATTAGGCAACCCAGATGGCAATGTTTTCACTTCATAAACAGCCTGCCAACTAGCCCTGGGTGTCAGGTAGTTTAAGCCAGGCCATGATTTGTGGTTTACTTGATCTGTCTTTTAAGTCCCTTTATGAGTTAAGGAGAAGCCACTGAGCTTTGTTTCTTTTGTGTGATTTCTGGACCTTGCCTTTAAAGCCCTGACTCACTTGCTTTCCTACTGATTTATGTCACTGCAGAGCTGTGCTCCCATTGTGCCAGTGACTATCCACACGGTTGCTACTTCACAATCCCACATATTTGAAGATGCCATATCAGTCCTTGTCCTCAACTAACCAATATTAAAGAAGAGATTATCAATGGCACAATGGTGTGTGCGCCTCTTTCACTACTGAGCATTGTGTCCGCCGGTATGTCTTGAGTGGGAAGAGATAAACACAGAAGTTCTCGCTTCCCTCACTGATATTTAATTAATCAGTGAGGTCAGGTGTTAGCAGCAGATTGAGAAGTGGACGGAAAATTGCAGAGGCGATGTTCACTGAAATTCTAAGGGAGTCTGAAATGAAGATGCCTTTGGAAGATTAAATGCATAATTCCGGGGTGGGTAAATGGAAGGTTTTGAGGCTGAGGCTAATAAAGACTTCTTGGACTCTCTTGGATTTTAACCAGCAACATACATATCCCATGAATAAATCCCCAGACCCTCCTGATGAATTTCCAGCAGCATGGCTGACGGGAGATGTGAAAAGCAGCCTTCTGAGATGTGTGTTGCCTCAGCCTGCCCCGTTTAGCCTTGTGATTTGTTTTTATTAGACAAATTATGTTGTTTGCGGTTGCTTAAAAGTTTGCCAGCTGAGCCTGCACCTTTCCTACCTAATGAGGTATGCCTCGAGTCCCTGTCTCCTCCTAATCTGTGTTGGGTGATGAATTGCATTGTTGCACCATTTTCCTCCCTGCCAAATTGGCCTCAGAAATGTGGTTAGTGCAACCCATGATGGGGGTATGTAAGAATAAGGGCCTGCAAAGAACATTCACTTGTCAATACCTGCTGGCAGTATAAAGGTTAAACATCTTGTGGAGTTAAGGGGGAGAGAATGCACTATAGCTCACAGAGGCATAAAACAAGATCCAGAGCTTTATAGGGAATTGGCATTTCAACTGCCAACCGACAAGCTGTATTTGCAGCTTTTTCCTAATGCCGCATGTATTGTTTTCGAGTATTATGTGCGTTTCTGAGAGGTAATACTTGTAAATCATTAACCCCTGCTGGTTTCCTACTGCACAGACTTCTGAAATCCCCCATCTGTGTGTGTAGCCCCCGCAGAGCAGAACTCAATTCGTTTTAATCATTTCCCATGAGATATCCCATTCATTTGTTCCACATGTTATTGATCTCCTTCAATCAGTACTGGAGGCTTTATTTTGTATTGTTAATATGGCATAGTTTGGGTTTCTTGCTTTGGTGCGCTCTAGCAAAAAAAAAAGTTTATCGGAGATCTGTAGTGCCATATATAATTTACACTTTGTTTTGCCATTGGGAAGATGTATCAAAGATTAACCCTTAAAAATGAATACATAGTTTTTAATGCATCATCGTGTAGATCTGTAAAACAGTTTCCTTTGTTGTAGTATTCCCTACTGCTTTGTGTTTTTATCCAGCCCGTTATGTGGTAGGCCAGGCGTCGTCTTATTATTCTGATTGTGCACTCGCTTCTTATGAACATCAACGTCCTTTATTTCTGTTTTGCTTTTGGCAAATAATGTAGAGTGTGTCTGGTCAGCAAAAGGTTATATTCAGAGCACAGTCTTACAGTAAAGGAACAAGCAGATATGTCCGCGTGCCTTTAGAGCTCTATCTACAGTAAACTGTTTATTGATATATATTTGTTTGCCTTCTGCGGCTTATCTTCTGTTCTTCTCTCCCAACCCGTCAGGCATCAGGGGGATGGACAGAAGGTAGAATAAAAAGGCTGATATGCAAAATTAAAATGGCAAGCTACTGCTCACTGTGTTCCATTTGGGAGCATGCCCTTATTGTGCTGAGAGAACTTGGAATGCAAATTACAAACTGTTTCAGTTCACTGCAGCAGCAGCAGATAAATAGTCCCTGTCAGTCATTGCAGAACAAGTATCTAGTGTTCTGAGAATAATTTGATGATGATGACGATAATAATAAAAGTCTTACATATGAAAGCATGCCAAAAAGGACATTTTCATACTGGGGTTTCAACATAATGCAAACTGCAAAAGAGATATTTCCAGATCAAAAACAGGTTTGTGTGTTATCAAATATTATCTCATGGGGCTGAATGAAATGTTTGTCATATAATAGCAGTTTTTGACAAGAACATAAGGAAAGTTACAGATGAGAGGAGACCATTTAGCTCAGCTTACTGATCCACTCGTCAGTAGCTAAAAGATTCAAGAACCCCCTCAAGACTCCAAGATGATTAGTCTCGGTGCCTTGGCATCCACAACATCACTCTGCAGTTTGTTATATAACCCCCAGGCCCTTGTGTACAGAGGTGCGCAGGTCTATTCTTTGGCCAGAAATTTGTGTCTTCTAAGTAAGTTGATTGTATCGATTTTCCTACAAAAAGTCATCTTTGTTCCAGACAAAATAGGTTATTTTCTATCCCCACACTTGTGACATTCTGTTAACAGTTATTCTGGTTGCCCTTAGCTGTTCTTTTTCAT
This sequence comes from Amia ocellicauda, assembly GCF_036373705.1. Classification (NCBI taxonomy): domain Eukaryota; kingdom Metazoa; phylum Chordata; class Actinopteri; order Amiiformes; family Amiidae; genus Amia; species Amia ocellicauda. Next base: position 16,717,550 of record NC_089860.1, read on the forward strand.
GCACTGCAGTTCACTTTCTGTAATGTAGTCATCAGAACTAAACCGATATACTTCATTATTTAATCTTTGTGTTGCCTTTTCACACGGCAGATTTACATTTAGTAAACAATGGTGGTACCCTGAACAGTGAAGCATATTAGACATCCCTGTTTTCTCATGTAATGATAATTTTTATTTTTGTATCTTTTGCATGACAGTAGAGGTAAAACTTGCAGCTGCAGAAGAGTTGTACATCTTAGTTTATTATGGCCTTCAAAGACTTTTAAACTTGTAAACAACTATTTAAAATTGAAATTCAGTTGCCACATATCATTGTCAGAATTATTGCTGTGTATCCTTTCTTTATTTGTGTTGCACTTGCTCATCATTTAAGATATGGGCTTTATGATATTTTAGTAAATAAATACTTGTAAAACATTTTACACTGAAATATTAGATATCAGGAAAATATACAGCAGGCTAGCTTTAATTCAGACGAGGGCTACAATCTTTGATTTGAAGGGATGTCTTATTGTACTAAATTGTCAGAAATACTTGTATTATAAAGTTCACTTTCAAGGTCAAGTTGGGGAATGTTGAGTTTTGTGTTTGTTCTCAAGAGAAGTGTTGTAGTTGTTTGGTTTAAGATCAAAAGATGGCTGGTCTAGTGGAGGAGATTGCTGGTTTGTTTTGGGGACGTTTTCTCTCTTCTTTCCACACATTGGCCATGCTCTCCAGTATACATGTTCCCCAGTCAGGGTCTGAACTCGCTCAGCAGGAGACAGAGCACCGCGCAGTAAAGCACTGAGCTTAAATGTATCAAGGCGTGGCTGCAACGGTGGGCTACCACTCTGGGGACCAGGATTAAGCAAAACAACTCCAGCCTGTTTTTCACAGGCAGCCTGTGTTTTTTCGGGCTCCGTTCCATTAATTATGGAAGAGCGCCTTTACAAATAACAGTCTGTAATGCGCTCTGTATTACAGCTCCTATCGGCTTGTAATGCTGCATTTAATGAAAAGCTACAGAAATAATTCAGCTGCAGAAATTCTATATATAAAAATATATATATATATCATGAGCTCCAAGATGCAATAAATGGGTAGAAGCCCTGCAAACAAATATCTCATTAATTTTTAATCCAGTACATATCGCAGTACATGCACTCTAGGAGGCGGCACTTAATCCTCTTTTATTGCCCTCTTTTTAATGGTTGGTGAACGGGTTATAAAACAATGCTGAATAAATACTGTTACTATGACTTATCTTTTTGTTCTTCTTCAAAGTAGCAAGCGCACTAGAAGAAGACTATCACACAAACGCAGCGTAACACTTGAACGAAAGATGTGCATGATTCATTCACACAATGCACACTTAAAGGCTTTTGTTTCATTAAAAGAGAGGGAGGGATGGAAGGAGAGGCTTCCAATATAATCACATGTTTGAGGGGGAACAAAAACCTATCAAGCCACATCAACTCCAAAGTCACATTGTGTATTTTTTTACATGCTTGAAACTAATTAAAATACCTGATGAAGAGGGCATACTATGCCTTTGCCAGGTCTCTGAAGGACATTTAGATCCTCCTAGCTTTCCAGAAACACATGCCATTGTAAAAATTGTATTTCTATTTTATCCTGTGTCTTCACTCACATTAATGGCAGATCATTATCCTGATTATACAGCAAAAAACAAACATGATAATTTATGTGAAGCATTGTAAGTAGCTTTTATAATGTCTTGATGTGGCACCTGGTTAAATCATCCCTGTTTTAAGAGTCAAAACAATATTATGTGAACTGAATCACGCAGTTAGATACTGTGCAAATGTGCCTTAATTGACCAAATCAAACCTCAGCCCTTCCTGCTATGATGTCGAGTCGTGTCTGGGAACTGGTTGCACTCACACTTCTGTTGCTTCCACAGAGATGGACTTTAGAGCTGGGAGACAAGGAGACACAGGGTCTACAACCAGGGCCGCTTCAGCAAAATGGAGAACCGAAGAAGGTGAGCTTATTTTTACCGGAGAGAGAGAGAGAGAGAGGGAGAGAGAGAGAGAGAGAGAGGGAGGCCGGGGAAGAACCTAGCCTATAATATCATCATTTCCACATGGCGCTGATTTTGTATTATCTTACAGCCCCCCCTCTACAATATATATTGAGCCAAACTAAGATTCAGTTCATATATTTTTATGCATACATATATCTATCTATCATCCCCATCACCAGCAGTCTATATTGATCCCCTGCTGGATGAAGGCTCCCCAAGATGTTTCCACTTGCTTCGATCTACAGCTCTGTTCCATGTCACGCCTGCAAATTTAATGATTTCATCTCCCCTTCTTTTATGTGGTTGTCTTCGAAGTCTTTTTTCATCTCTTGGTATCCATTCAATAGCTTCCTTTGTCCAGCTTTGACCCGTTGTTCTTGTGAATAATTGTATATTTATGGATATACCTAATTCAACAATATTTCCTAGTTTTCTTTTTGAAATGTTTTTTTTTCCCCTCTTTCTCTGTCTAAAGAACCTTTCTATTTTGTACAGTCAAAGTGCTGTCCCTCCCACAACAATGCCTGTGCTATAATTTGAAACAGCTGTACTCCACATGCTGTTGTTGCAATTGTCTTCTGTCCTCAGCTGGCCACAGAATGTTTAATCTACAAAACATTAAAGCGCTATTTAATCATCATGCCAGGCTTACAATAATATTAAACAACAACAATAATAATAATTTTTCATAATTGTATCCAATATGTATTTCAGCTAACAATGTGCCAAAATTAGATGTCATCAAAAAAAATTTAGGAGATAAAGTAACTGCTTCCCATCCAGATCATTGAGAATAAAAAGTTTTTTGTATTCATTTCACATATTTTTAGACATTTCAGTTGATAACACATCCATTCTCAGGGACGCAATTAGATTTAATTAATGTATTTATTTTCCAAACTGAAGGAAAATGCTCTCATGTGAAATTACATGTTCTTTCAACAAAGTTGCAAAAGGGTGCGTCGTCCTGCAATCTGTGTGACAATTGAGTTTGGCTGAAAATAAAATCAGAAACATGCAAAAGCAAATTTAAGAAGTATTAAATCACCCAGAAAAAACAAATCTACTAAAGATAGTAATTGTATTTGCCCTTTCTCTTCTTTCTTAGAGGATGTTATTTAGAAACAAGTGCACAGAATTCTAACCAAATCCTTTGTATGCATCTCAGTCCTCTAATATCTAACTTCCTGAGAGAAGGGCTCTTTGTTGATGGTCAATGTTATTAATAAAACATTTAGCTTTGTCTGAATCTCTGTATCCAGGCAACCTGCCTGACTAACTGTATATTATGGATAAAATAGACCTGGTGAAGAAGTAGAAAAGGGTTACATATACATGGACAGCATATCAATTACCCACCCAATGCTAGGATTTGAACTGGTCAGTGAATATTTCCAGAGGTATATCCTTGCACCAAATCCAGAATTTAAATGCAAATAGGAACTGAGAAATCAAGTGCATATTTTATATCTGAGATGGGTAAAGCCATTCACCCAGAGGTGTCTTTCAGCAGAAACATGTGAAGCCTGAAGAAAACATGCATGCGTGTCACATACACCATCATCCTATATCGATCTACTGTTGGATGAAGGCCGTCCCAAGATGCTTACTAGGAATAACAAGAAGAGATTGAAAAATAAATGAATGGATCCAATAACCAACCAAAATATGTGACATCAATGAAAGAGTAGCAATATTAAAATGGAAGTGGGCCAGACACAATGGCAAGAAGAACAGATCAAAGATGGACAAAGGAATCTATTGATTGGGTACCAAAAGTTGACCTTTAGGATGATGTGAAGATGTGAAGACGAAATGATAAACTTTGTGGTTGTGACATGAAAAAGAAGCTGTATATAAAAGCAATTTTATATCCATATGTTTAACTGCAGAGTTGTGGATAACGCATTAGTAACGTAACGCACTACTGTAATAATATTACTTGTCTTAAAAACGAGTTCATATAACACGTAGAGCTTTAATTCGAGTAATAATGTTAGTTACTTTCCCTAAAAAATAGCGGTTTCTCGCTACATTCATCTAAATTATGTAGTGTTTAAATTGGAAGCAATTAGCAGTAAATGCAAAAACTGTCCACACAACATGTAATGTTTATGCAGCGGCACCACTTGGACTGTTTGGAAATTAAAAGAATAGCTTCACAGTATTGAGAAAAGGACCTCATGCCTTGTGCGCACGCGTGCTTGTGTACATGCTGCTGTCGTCAGATGCACAGAGCTGAACTGTCAGCCTTATTATGAAACCCACTGCTTCTCCAGGCAAGCCATGCCAAATTGAAACTAGCAAATTGCAATATTTTTTATCAGTAACAGCCTCAACACTGTTTAACTATATATGTAGTTTTTGATTTTGGTTTCATATATCCCATTGTACTGTATGAGTAGGCACTCAAAGATATTCTCTCAGGCTAAAAGAAAGTACTGTATTACATTAATAACACATACATATAAAGCACAGCTGTGAGTTTGTGAAGCGATTGATTACATTTGCGCTTTGCCTCTGAGAGAACGGGGGGTATAGATTGCAGGACATGGTCTCTGAATGATGATTCAGGTTGTCCCGCAGGTAATCCCCTGGAGTGAGATGAGCCGGAGCGCTTCCCTCGGATTCACTGAGGAAAGCAGGTTTATTCTTGACGAGTAGGTGGATGCAGGTTGTAAAAACAAACGCTACAAATTATAAATATGCAGTAACACTGAATCTGAAAACCAGGAAGCAAGATTACGGCACCATGCCGAACAAGCTTTCGCTTTACAGGGACCCTGCTGAGTTGTAAGTCTTGTAGGCTGTCAAGGAATCAGGTAGGTTATTGAGATGTAAAGTCGCTTTTTCAAACTTATGAGATCTTTACAGCAGAGAATAGAGAAGCGACAGTTCTTTGGTATTTGACATCCCTGTGCTCTGACTTTAATACCGTCTTAGGAAAAGGAAACTTATATAGGCAGCGACTGATCCCAGTACTAAGCAGGGAGGGATAGATTTACATTCTGGGCTGTAGAAAGCTATGATTGCAGAGCATCTTAGGGAGAGAGATAGAGACACACACACGCATAGAAAATGAAGACAAAAATAGAGGGAGAACAGAAATGAAAATACTTTTCTCTGTAGGAGTTGCCGATTTTTCTATTTTGATCATAGTGCATCCATTGCATTGCACAAACAAGGTTAATGGCACATTTAACGTGCAAAATGGCTTTCACCCACATGTTAATCACTCCATTGTGTAATCAGTAAATGCGAGAGAGAGTTGCCAATAGGGAAAGGGAAGCATTTAGTTTAGTCAGATTCATTATCAGGTGACTCCTGTTCTTCGCTAAAAGTCAGTTGTGAATCGAAAAAACAAGCCAAAAACAGATTTCCTCTTCAATGAATGGCTGAACTTTTAGCCGCGATTGTCTGAGGGTAGGCAATAAACAAGTGGGTTTCAATTAACATTAGTCGCATACTGGATTCTTCGCCTTGGGCAGCAGAAAGATTTGTTATTATGCCACAGATTAAACTGCTCCACGGAGAATATTTCGACATCCTTGACAAATTCATGTGTGGGTGTGTGTTCTGTAATCCCTGAAAACATTTATTGCTTATTCTATCTGGGGATCAGCTTGAAGTGAAATCAATACGATCCGCTTTATTGTTACTAGTGCTCTACGTGCTGTGATTGCACGCCGTTTATTGCACTCTGGTAGGGTCTGGGCCGTCATCAGGGTATCGCACAGATCTCTAGAGTGGCTCTCTTATCTGTTCCATACCTGCGCTGGTCCCTTACTCCTCACGGCTTAAATTAATTTGGCCTCCACGGACCGGCTCTGATTCCCTCTCCTGGTCGTACTTTTTATCAAAAGAGCGGAACTCCAGGTTGGTGCTCTTGTGCGCGAAAATAAATTGACTCCGCAAGTACTGTTATCAAAATCCACTCTCCGTTTTCCAGTCTCGTATCCCCCTCCTCCCTTCTCCTGGGAGCGTGTGTCAGTCATTATACCTCCCACTGTGAAGGTAGAAGCAGTTTAATAAAGTGGAGGTGGCAACTAATTACCTGGATTGTTTTTCTCTCAATATATATAAATGATACAGAGGTGAAAAGTTATATTTCGCTAAGCGTGAACTCAAAGGATGGAGGTGTTTTCATTTGAGGGCCAATACAGTGTTATTAGTATATTTATTTGCTGCAGGTGTGTATTACCAAGTGGTTTTGCTTGAGCTGGGAGGGGAATTTGAATTGCAACTGGGAAAAAAATTGCTTTAACTGACAGATTCTGATTCGCTGTTGAAGTGGGTTTGCCCAGCTTTCATGAGGTTGTTACATTTATAGATTTTATTCTTAAAATATAAGCACAATCAATATATACTCAGTGGCACAAATGTCAGTGATACAGTATACTGCAACTGTATTTAATTTGATGCGTCTCATCTTGGGTGAGTGATGGTAACCTGAAAACATAACCAAAAACAACAACATAAGACAAGGCAAGAAACTCAAATGCTCTTTCAATTGATGTTTCTGATGTACTGAGCTGGAGTGGGTTCTCTGAGTAATGAGCTCTGAATATAAGAGCGGTCTTTGATCTGAAACTGTACTGGTTTATCTTTGAAATATACAGGTCAAACCGAAAGATCTTTGCCTGGCCCGAGGTACTGTATATTAATGTCTAATTTTAGTTTATTGTTGTCACATTTCTGTGTTAAGCGGATATCAACACTTGCTTTAACAACATCTTGAGAAGCATGTGTTTATATGGGGAAAAAAATTAAGTGTGGAATTGCTGCACTCCATTATGAATGTATGTGGTATGAAGTGCATTTGAGGGTGTTAAAGTGTAGCCTATAATCAGAGCTGATTAAGAATGTGCAAAGTGAAGTTGACAGTGTTATGTGAGGCTTGGAGACCTTTTAGCTTTGCCTCCAAAGCGTGCTGTTTTTTTGTACCTGGGCTTCTGCGAATTGGAAAATCTGTCATTTCTGCCACAGCAATTTCACTGTTCGTCACCGCAGATTGGTTCTGCAGTGTTCTCCTCTACTCTACCTGGTTGATGTAAAGTAGCAGTAGATTTCAGTGAATGAAAGAGAGAGAAAACAGTTACAACCTACGCAAGACGAATGAAGGAATTGCATGCAACGGGTTACTCTTTATGAATGATAAGCACATAATCTTCAGATTTCGGTCTAACATTGCCCTCTGGAGAGCGGAGAGCCTCGGTAGAACCGCAGATAAATTCCCAGCCTGTCCTGCTTCGTTTCCATGCTCATAATACCGATTGTGCTGCCTATGAATATTTGTTTGGGGGCTGTATTGGAGGTGTAATAAAGTAGCCGATGTTGCAGTTTGCGGTTAATTTTGTTAAAAAAAAAATATATATATATATATATATATATACACTCACCTAAAGGATTATTAGGAACACCATACTAATACTGTGTTTGACCCCCTTTCGCCTTCAGAACTGCCTTAATTCTATGTGGCATTGATTCAACAAGGTGCTGAAAGCATTCTTTAGAAATGTTGGCCCATATTGATAGGATAGCATCTTGCAGTTGATGGAGATTTGTGGGATGCACATCCAGGGCACGAAGCTCCCATTCCACCACATCCCAAAGATGCTCTATTGGGTTGAGATCTGGTGACTGTGGGGGCCAGTTTAGTACAGTGAACTCATTGTCATGTTCAAGAAACCAATTTGAAATGATTCGACCTTTGTGACATGGTGCATTATCCTGCTGGAAGTAGCCATCAGAGGATGGGTACATGGTGGTCATAAAGGGATGGACATGGTCAGAAACAATGCTCAGGTAGGCCGTGGCATTTAAACGATGCCCAATTGGCACTAAGGGGCCTAAAGTGTGCCAAGAAAACATCCCCCACACCATTACACCACCACCACCAGCCTGCACAGTGGTAACAAGGCATGATGGATCCATGTTCTCATTCTGTTTACGCCAAATTCTGACTCTACCATCTGAATGTCTCAACAGAAATCGAGACTCATCAGACCAGGCAACATTTTTCCAGTCTTCAACTGTCCAATTTTGGTGAGCTTGTGCAAATTGTAGCCTCTTTTTCCTATTTGTAGTGGAGATGAGTGGTACCCGGTGGGGTCTTCTGCTGTTGTAGCCCATCCGCCTCAAGGTTGTACGTGTTGTGGCTTCACAAATGCTTTGCTGCATACCTCGGTTGTAACGAGTGGTTATTTCAGTCAAAGTTGCTCTTCTATCAGCTTGAATCTGTTGGCCCATTCTCCTCTGACCTCTAGCATCAACAAGGCATTTTCGCCCCCAGGACTGCCGCATACTGGATGTTTTTCCCTTTTCACACCATTCTTTGTAAACCCTAGAAATGGTTGTGCGTGAAAATCCCAGTAACTGAGCAGATTGTGAAATACTCAGACCGGCCCGTTTGGCACCAACAACCATGCCACGCTCAAAATTGCTTAAATCACCTTTCTTTCCCATTCAGACATTCAGTTTGGAGTTCAGGAGATTGTCTTGACCAGGACCACACCCCTAAATGCATTGAAGCAACTGCCATGTGATTGGTTGGTTAGATAATTGCATTAATGAGAAATTGAACAGGTGTTCCTAATAATCCTTTAGGTGAGTGTATATATGTATTTAGGGTCTTAAAATCATAGCTTCATGATGAACACCTGAATCATCAACCTAACCAACATCACAATGTCAAGATAGGCCCAAAAAAATCTACACCCAATCCAGTTAAATCCCTGGAAAAGCAACCCTATCCTTAACAAAAGCTTAAATTGACTGGGGATGAGGTGAACATACAATTCTTAAGCTGGCTTCTTTTACCAAGTAAGTTTTAGTTTCCAGTGACCCCCCCCCCCCCCGCCCCAACACACACACACACAAACACACACACTTGATATCATCTATTCAGTTTTATGTATGAAATATATACATACTGTGTAAACTGTGAGGATTGGGGCAAGGATTAATCTAAAAATGTTGTTTTTTGGATTAGTATTAGTCAGAACTGCCATTCTCTGGATTTCAAACATGGCCAGGCCTTTCGGTCTCCAGGGCACATTTAATTGCAGACAGAAAACTGTTTTGCATATGCCATGTATTATTTATTATAAATGTGGAGATCTGGATATTCACAACACAATCACAACTCTTCTTTACTGAGTTGGCCCATTTGCCAAATCATCCCTATTGATTTTATTCACCCAGATGTATTTGGCCACTGGGCAGGTTGTTGGCTTCGGCCTCTTTGTAGATTGCACAATAAAAGCAGGCCAAACGTTTATCTTGTTATTTACTGTTCAGAGAGAACTTGTGTTAAAGGTTATTCAAAAAACATTTCATTAGATATTGTAAATCTAGGGAAAAGGCTTTTTAAAAAACAAATAAAAATGTATAAAGTTTTGCCATGGTTAAGGTATTGAATTGTTTTGCTTAGTTTGGTGTATTAATAGTAAATACATGCAGTCAATATAATTAAGATCCACTGTAAACAGCTAGGATAATCTCAAGAGGGCGGTGAGGAAATGAACATCAGGAAAGGCCATCTTCCTGGTGTTGTGCTTGAAAAAATTCTGCCGTTGAAAATCCAGCTTTTTTAAATTTACTTGTTTATGAAACCACTGAGCAGGTGGATTTTTCTGCACTTATTAACATGTCAAGTGTTTTCACGCCTGAACAATACAATTCTCAGTAAATCATAGTAAAATGTGATTGCAACTGCATTTAAACTTTCTCATTATGTTTTCAGCTAATCGAATCCTTACTAGAGACAACACCAACAAATGAAATTTACAGGAACGCTTGACAACAAAAATGCCATGTTAGTGGCCATTAAATGACTAACAGAAGTTTTTGAGTTATAGCATAAAAAATAAGAAACCTCAAACCCCCTTTTTGATGTTTATAATTTAATAATAGACCGTATTCTTTACCCAGTGCTTTTGAGTTTTTTTGTATTGTTTCAACTACGTGTTAAAACAGCGTTAATCAGCTTTTCTGTTGGGCCTATTCTTTCAAATACAAGCTTAGCCTTTAATTTGTCGTATTCATTGTTTTGTTTTAAATAATTTCCAGCTGTATAGCTTAGGACTTGACAGACTGTGAAGCTGTGGATTTAGAACTGCTGTGCGTTTACAATTACATACATTATTAACTGGCATTTTTCCCTCTTAGTTAAAACAAGACATTTTTGGCAACATTACAGCTGGGAGCTGTTAATTCACCTGGAACATGAATCTTCATGAAATAGTTGTTTTGAATGAATGAATGTTTCTTGTTCTTTAGTTCGTACCTACACATTATACTTGCTGACACAGTTGTTTTTATTTACACAAACAAGAGAGAGAGAGAGAGAGAGAGAGAGATTTTTAACACCTTTTACATCGAAAACTAACAATACACATAAAAACAAAAAACAAAAACATCCAATTCTAAAAACCCTCAATAAAACACACTACACACATGCTACCATTAAAAGATTCAAATGAATAAAACCAGTTGGATAGAGTGTTCAAAGTCAATGGCACAGAGGGCCCCCCCCCCGAGCCCCCACATCTGCAGAAAGGCGTCCAGGTCTCCCGTCACGCTATAGAAACTGCACTCCAGTCACACTCTGGTGCGCAGAGAGACCTGAAGAGGGAGAGGCACACTGCTGCTGCACGCACTCAGTCCCATTTCTCCTACTGCTAATTGACAAACATGTATGTGGCACTACCTGTACAGCACTCCTAAAATAAACACAGTATGAGAGAAAAGGAGGCCCACCTGCTTGAACAGCCCCAGCACAGTGATCGGCGACTCTAATCTAGGGCAGTGGCAGAAACAGTGAAAAAGTGTCTCTCTCTCCCTGCAGTGGGGCAGGCGTCGCTCACTCGGGGGTCCAGTGTATGTGCAAAAGAGTTTGTTGCGACGATGCCATGCAGAAGCCTCCACTGCAAGTCTGCGGAGCGCTTGGGGAGCAGGGGCTTGTACAGGCTCCTCCAGGCCTGGCAGGTGTCCTCTCCTAGAACCAGGTGCTCCCTCCAGGGGGTGTCAGGGAGGGGCTGCAGCTGCTGGTGGTGCTGCTCCCTCACACTGAGCTGGAATAGAGCTCCTGGCGCAGGGCTGTGGAGACAAATGCACTACACAGACTGTGAGGCGACAGAAGGCGGCCTGAGTTGCATGAGGGCCTGGGAGAGCCGCTCCACAGCACCTATGGGACGGGCGTTCTGCGCTGCCCAGAGAACTCTGGCTACGACTCTGTGACCCCGCACACCTAGCGTGGCAGCCAGGCTGTTGACACCTACCCGCTGGCCCCTGTTAAAATCCAACAAATCTCCCAGCCGGATCACCCCAGCCTTAAGCAGGACTGCCCTGAAGCTGTCATAACCCACCCCCCCCCCCCCGCTGCAGAATGACAGAGGCAAGAAGTGTCCAGGGCGGGGGACACTGGGGGTCTGGAGGGTACAGCAGCCTCTGAACTGCCTGCAGCTGGAAGGCACTCAGCCTGGGTCAGAACTGCTCTGCCACAGCTAATGGGCAGCAGCCCAACCCACAGGCCTTCCTGCAGCACTGAGAGCAGGTCCAGCCCCGGTGCCCGGCCCTTATTGAGCTCCTGCATTGCACAGGTCAGCTCTACCAGGGTTAGTGGGGCCTCAAGCCCCTATAGAACTGGGCGACATGACTGCGCATCTCCTGTATGTCCTGCAGCACGCGGCCCTCAGCCATCCTCGGGCAGAGCATCACCCTACTCTGCTGCTGCCTGCGCTCCAGCCAAAAGAAGAACTTGGTGGGCGCATCCATCTGTGTCAGGCTTTTGAACCACGAGTGCACCATCGCCCCTCAAGCCTGCATCCCCAGCAGCTCTGACAATGCCTGCTGCTTAGCTTATAGATTCAGGAGCATTAGAGGACCTCAAGTTTCCAGGGCTCCATGAAGCGCCTGAATCTCTCCTTCTAGCTCCTTCATAGATTCTTTCAAGCTGTCAGTCCAATGCTCAGTGTACTGGCACTTAGGCACTGTGTCAACGGCCTCAGAAGACGGGGCAGACTACTTCGGCTGTCTTTTCCTGGGTGCTTTAAACCTGTCATCACTGGCTAGGTGTTCAGTCTTGGTGGCGGCTGCAACAGCAGCAGCAGCTCCCTCCTCGTCTAACGGAGCCGGGGGCCGCTCTGCAGCCTCACTGCTAGCAGCTTCCCCACTAGCTCCCCTTCCCCATCCCCACTGAGGCCAGCAGCACTCGCCATCGCCTCCCCCTAATCCCTCCCCTGGCAGGCAGAGCCTGTTCCTCACCTTCCTCTTGCCCCCCCTGCTGGAACCTCTCCCTGAGGCACCTGAAACACCTCATGGTATCGGATGACACGAACACCACATTACATTACATTACATTACATTACATTACATTATTTGTCATTTAGCAGATGCTTACATTACATTTGTACCCATTTATACAGCTGGGTATTTTACTGGAGCAATCTAAGTGAAGTACCTTGCTCAAGGGTACAACAGCACCACATACACTACCTGCTCGATCTTAAACTTCAAAGACGAGCTTCACTCATCCACGCCATTCGCCAACACCATGAAACCTGTCTGCGGTAGGAGAGAATGTGTTTCAGCTCCGGGGCGCTGCAGCCCGGCGGCACCCTCCTAATGGTGCAGGTGAGCCGGCCATAATGACTCCGCTCTGCTGCCAGTAGCTTGTTGCTCAGGGAGGAGGGCACATTGGAAATAACCACCAGAGGGAGCGCAGGCAGGAAAGTTCCCTTCACCGTGACCCCCTCCTCCACCACATCATTCACCAGCGCCCCAGACCTCAGGAAAAACACGATGCCCCGATTCATTCGAGCCGCAGAGACACCTGCTCCTGGGATACAAGTTTGAGCCCGTGCTTTCTGGTCAGGGTTTCGTAACTAAACAAATGGACGCTCTAAAATGCCATTCTACAATGAAATATAACTCACCTAAAACAATGAATTCTTTAAAACCAACAAACAATTAAAACTATGGAGAGAGGGAGAGAGAGAGGGAGAGAGAGAGAGGGAGAGAGAGAGAGAGAGAGAGAGAGAGAGAGAGAGAGAGAGAGAGAGAGAGAGAGAGAGAGAGAGAGAGAGAGAGAGAGAGAGAGAGAGAGAGAGAGAGAGAGAGAGAGAGAGAGAGAGAGAGAGAGAGAGAGAGAGAGAGAGAGAGAGAGAGAGAGAGAGAGAGAGAGAGACTTTTCCATTTTCTTGATTCGGAATCAGTTTCATTTTAATTTCTAGAACTCTCAGTTAAACACCCGTCTGCCCAATGCTATTTTCTATTTGAGTCACACATGACTGGGGAGTGATTGGATGATTGTCATCTCAAATGCTCCCTCCTAACAGCCTCCAGAGATGGTTCAATATAATTACATAAATGCATGAACAAATGTATTAATGAATACAGTAATTGCGTATTATTTTCCTCGGTTTCTTGTTGTTATCTCACTGCACACGTGTGCTTCATGACTGCAGATTCTGCTGTGCATCTCAGATCCTGGCATGTTTGCCTGCTTCACTGCCAGCTGTATATCTGTAAACGTCTGACTTGTGTGCTACAGTAGAGCAGGGGAGTATTCAAGTTGTGTGATGTACAGGGCAGTGCTGGGATTGTTGAGGTGCAGTATACTGTTTGTCTTATACAAATAAATTGAACTTTAGTTATTTTTTACAATTTCACAATGTTGCCATCCTAATTGCTACAGAAAAAACATTAAACTGGAAAGCAATGTAAACCTTGACAATTGAAACCGCTACTCAGATATATGTGTGTTGTATGACCCCAAAAATAAATACAATATTTTTAGAGCTGCGTTGCTGTCATGATATTTGAGAAGCATCAACTGACAAAAAACATTCATTCTGTATGCCCTGTAATCAAAACTACTATTTATTATGCTAAATGCATTTTTTATCTTAATTACCTTGGCACTGAACTTTAAATCTGATGATATGTTCAGTGCTATACAAATACATACAATATGTTGTTTGTAATTTAACTGTAGCTAATCTATAACATTATAAAGTGCTTTTTTTCAAACCAGCTAAAAAGGTGAGGAGAAACAATAGACAATCGTACACAACTGCCTGTTTCTGAACAATGCCTTTACCTTAGGCTATACTTGGATTCCAGGAAAGTGTCAATTTGACATTAATCTTTTGCTGTGAGTGGCAACATTAATCTTTTTTTTTTTCCTACCTGGCTGAGCTGCCAGCTATCCATTACATCAGAATATTTAGTTTAAAAAATAAATGTGTAAAATAAACATTTAAAAAGAGTTAAATAAGACATTAAATATATATAGCTTCTTAACTATTTTTACATATATATTTCAGAAATGTGCAAATCATCTTGTGATATACAATTCAATGCACTTGAATGCTTCAGAGATGGGGGGTGGGTTGTTGAACCTCTCCTTTGATGTCCATTTAGTAGGTATACAAAACAAATAATAAAAACAAGATGAGAAATCAAATTATGTACCAGTTCTCTAAGGTTTTCCTCCACACTTATCTCTGTTCTGACAGTTCTCCCATCTCATGCTGTGAACCATTTCAGAAATATACAGACTGAAGGAAGTCTCCTAGGGGAAAAAGCCTGGGTTGGTTTTGGAAAGCTAATGAAAAAGTGGTGAAACTCTCTTCTTCTGATTTAAAAAATGAAATAAAATGTTGTATTCATTCTTTTTCTTTAGTGTGCTCAACTACTTCATTCACCTGTGTTGTGTTATTGACACAGCAGTGACCAAAACCTGGTCGCCGCGATCAGCGAGTTGTTTTCTTGCTGAGCGGTCAATTGCTCAATTTGATATCATTGTTAACACAACATAACACCTTTTATAAATTGTGTATAAAGATGATCACTGACTCAAAGTATATTCTCGTTCACGGTCTCCCCCACACCACCTCTTTAGTGCCCGGGAGCACAAATACTTGCGATAGATGCCACAAGGTCCTCTCACTTACTCAAAACGACTCGTTCATCCTTGCAATCCATCTGCTTTATATGATCTGTGCCATGAATGCAGGCCGATCAAATGCTCACCCTTCAAGAACAATAAACGGCTATATAGTGGGGATAGATCTAACTCTTTCACTTCTTATATCAGCAAAACGGACTCTAGTGTTTCTGTGAACCCATTGCAATAATGGTATTCATAAACTGTGGTATTGTTCTTGTGCGCTTGGTTGCTTTTGACTGCTTAAAGCTAAGCTGTCGTTAAGGTAAGAGCTTCGAGATTCACAATCCGCATTAGAGAGAGAGGGCCTGACTGTAGTGATTGCCACACATTGGGGCGTGATTGACTGAGAGGGCATTTGTGGCCTTACTGTGCTCTCTCTGAAGTGAACAGCGTGTAAGAAGAGTGAAAACAAAGATTGGACAGAAATGCAAAACAGTCGCCTAACAGAAAGATACAGGAAGATTGAAGGAGTGCTTTCAGAGCCTCGCATCATTCCTTGTCAAATACGTACGGATCTAGGATGTTATCAGATCTGGTGACATGAGAATGAATGGAACTGGGTTCGGAGAATATTATTTTGGAACATAATGCTGATCTGGGGCCGGTTGCATAAAACCATATTAGACTAGTCTGACTGACTAAGAGTTATCCTGAAAAGTCAGCCTCCTCACTCCAAGACTAACTTAGAATTTGTCTACTTTCCAAAGAAACTGCTTGGCAGAGATATAGGTGCTGTGAGGAAACTGTCACTGATGCTGACTCCTCCCATTGGCTCACACACTCTGCTCTCCCGCCCACTGACAATCCCCCAAAACATCGAGACTCCTCCCCACAGAGTCAATAACCAATCCTGTGCTCCCTTTAAGATTTGAAGGCAGTCTTTTCCTCTTAAATATTTATTTTAGCATATTTTTCTCTCTTTTACAGATCACACACATAGTGGGTTGACGCTGTTGACTTTTTAAAATTTTATCCCACGCCTTGTGATTGAGTGCATTAGTGCAAGTTTCAGAAAATGTCCGACCAAAATATATACATTTCTCCATTATATTCCAGTTACAAGCACAGATGTTCAGTTACTGTGAACTGGGATCAACCCTGTTTGAGAGAAGCGTCCACCATTTTTTTTTTTTTCACTTAAGTGTCTTAAAATTCCCAGAATGCATTGCGTGATTGACTAAGTAAGACCAGTCTAAGTAAGGACTGTTTTGTGCAACGGTTTTAACTGAGTGTCTATCATTATTATGAGATATAATTACACTAAGACAGACTTACTCTATGTTTATGCTACCGGTCCCAGTAGTCCATGCATTGTTTCAAGTTCCAGCCCTTTGCTAATTAATTTTGTTGCGTGGGGTCACAAGATAAGCATACAGGCATACTGAACCACTTCAAGTTGAGGTTAAATCAAATGTGATACAGAAATGGCTAAACCCATACTTTATCCATTTCATGAGCTTTGAAGATGGATTGGTTAATATCAGACCTCTGTTTGCATTTGTAGAACGATTGATTCATGTATCTTAAGAACCTGGATAATACCAAGAGGAGCCCATTTCATGAGCTTGCATTAGTGTGTAGGAGGCAGGCTCAGCCTGATCTTGTTAAAGTTCGATGTTTAGTCTGCTACAATACTAGCTGTGGGGAATGTATGCAAGTGTACTGAGTGCCTGAGCTAAGCTGTGATTGAGGTACACGTAGGAATTAGCATATAGTTGAACAGTATGTGCTTTCTGGACAGATGTATGGGATGCAATTTTCTGGAATGATTTTCTAAATTGCAGATATGACCCATGTAGAAGGTGAGGTATGAGACACTGTTGGACAGTCTTTTGCTAAATATACAGGGCATATATAATTGCTGACATTTTTCACAACAACCACTTGACAAACATTACCAGGCTTGCACAGACAAAATGAAAGCTTTGAAGTAAGTAAAACCACATTTGTCTGCTTAATATATATGGAAATGAAGGGTAAATTATGGCCAGGTGACCTGTTAATAATATAGTATTAATAATCTTCCTAATACACATAATCAACCTTTTTAGTGAGGGATAACTGCAAAAAATCCCATGTGCTTGTTGGTGTACAGAGATAACGACCGCAGAGGAGGCCATTTGACCCATTGTGCTCGTTTGGTGTCCAATCCATTCTGGCTCTATCACACACCTCTGCGCTTGGAAGAGTACATGATGGGGAGATGCATTCATAATCTTTGAAGATTCTGAGAGTTTTACTTGCACAATCTCTGTACTATTGAAGTCTGAGCTAAGGATCCCTTCATACGAATGCACTGCATGGATCTTCTCTCCTTCTACCTTAAATGATCCTGACATTTGCTACGGTTTCAGGACAGAGTGCACTTGTCTTTGTTATGGTGGTTTATTTCTACATTGAGTTCTAGTCCTTTTCTAGTTTCTGTACATATATTTCAGGTTAAGGTCCAAATGATTAACAACCTATGCCTGTAATGTTTAGCTTTCAGAAATAACAATAGTAGCAAAGAATCTAGATGCGGTTGAGTTTCTTATTCTGTAGTTTTGAGGAATGATTGTTCTCTATAAGTTGATTCACTGTATCCAACCACTGGCTGACCATTACATTGAGAGAAAAAAAATCTATTAATTATATTTTGATTATGGAGGCAGTATATGAATCATGCTGGGTCTATATATCAATATGCATTTTATAAAGACATTCCTGATGGACGTCCAAGTAACCCATCAATATGCAAAAAAATTCTGTCTTCAGGCTGAAAGAATACATATAAAAAATATACCTTGCTAATCGTATGCAGTCATTTTATAGTAATATTATGATTCATACTTCGGGGTCTGGTTGACAAATCTACTATGCAAGAACATTTGATCTCTTAAATCATACATTTTTTTTCCCCCTTACTTTGGTTTGTTATGCATTGTTGTTGGTTGCACATTTTGACAATGTGAAGGTGGGAGAAGTGTGTGTAAATTGTATGAAATAATCATGTATGTCTGGTCAATACATTCCAGAATCTGGATTGGTTTTCCACAAATTAAAACGATGATGACTGGGTATATAACAAACATTTGCCCGGCAATCTCTGTAGGCACAGTTATGTACACACACTTCCCATACACATGCAAAATTAGCTTTGCTGCAGAAATGTATGGACTGGCATTGTTACCATGGTGATGCTATCAGTGGCAGTGATGAATGATTCTTGCCCTCAAATACAAATGCCTTGACAGTTTTGTCAAATTAATATGCTGATTATTCATTATTTTTCTGCATTAAGGAGCCCCAGAAGAGCTTCTGCTTCCACTGATAGGTTCTGTGGAATGTCACTTTGTCAGGGAGAGAGAGAGAGAGAGAGAGAGCGCTTGTTCAAAGCTGTGCCATATTCTACTGAGAGATAGGGCCCTCCGAATAGATAGTGTGTAAGAATAGATGAACCTGGAGAAAGTCGGGGCTGGGAGGGGGGGGGGGGGTGGTGAGAGAAAGAAATCACTGTATTAAATGAGCAAAGCCACAATCACTTAAAGACGCTAATCCAAGCACTTTTCCTGGGCAATCTCTTTCAAAGAACATGGAAACAGGCATTGCATCGGCCAACTGGTGATTTGAGAATATGTTCAGTTTATGTATAATAGACTTCTCATTTTCCTGGCTGTGTTGTTTTTAGAATAGCCAGATGGCATTTCAGCATATACAGGAATCATACTTTTCTTGTATTATTCTTTTAAGAGTGGCTGCAGATATCTGGGGGGAAAAACATTCTATGTAAACTTTTAATTTGATATTTGAATTGCAAGGTTGTGTTGGTATTATAATGCAATTACTTCGGGTAATGCTAATATCCAAACAAATTGTACATATTTAATTATACCATTAGTACCAGGCCTGATTTGTGTAATGACTTCATCCATGTAGTCCAGGCTGTATAGAACAGTATCAACTGAGAGGTCTGTAACTTTTAAAGGTAGTAGTGTCAACACCTGGATTTGTCACAAACAGGTGAATCTGAATAATGCTGTTTGTTGTTGTTGTTTTTTCAAATTACTCAAATTAGCATCCTAAGGAATCAGACAGAACTTAAATTGAGTCACATTCTAATTATCAAAAGGCATCTGTATATAAACCAGCACATTGTAACATTACATCCAACGCTTGCCAACTCTGAGCTCTTTGTTTCCGTTTATAAAATTGTATTTCGGACACTTCTAACTTTCCCTTTTTGTTCTGTTTCCTAACTTAAAGGCAGCCGGTACACTGTGAGACACATTCAGATGTTTTTGGCTGCTTGACTCTAATGAGTCTTGTGTCTACACACATTGAATGATGATGCTGAGAAAGAGAGCTACTACGCCTCATGCTTAACCAGGGCCTATTATAAGATATGCAGTTTTGTGCAAATGCCTAATTAATCCTCACAGTTCTGTGTTAAATATTTATTTTAGAGTTCTACTGAAGACTTAAAAAACTTCAGGAAACTAGGGCTATATCCCTTGTGTACTGAGAGAAAAGCAATAATCCATCTGGTTAGAGAGTACAGTCAACAAAACATTTGATTACTTCATCAATTATACTAATGTGCATGTTTGTAGAGTCGTAGGGACAGTTGGGGATGCCGAACTGATCAAAATGAGATCACAGTTCTCCTCAAATTCACTTGGACTCCCTTTCATTTTGCTCCAAGCTTTTTGCCCAGGCAAGGAAGTACCTGCATAATTAGCTCTTAATGAGCAAGCCACTGGAGTGTGGGGTCGTGCTTGTTAATGATGTTTGGCTGTCCGTTTAGTCAGACAGTGAGCTAGCCAGTATTCGATTTGGGGCTTTGCTTCAATGTACACTGAGTCTCTGTGCTCCCATTTGCTGACAGATACTGCTCCTTCCCCCGACTCTTTCTGTTTAATGCAGCTGAGGATCAATGCTTTCTTTTTTTCCTAAAACAACAAGCTAGTTTTATGTAATAGGGAAGTCTGGTGTCTGTTTGAGATGCCAATGAATACCACCGCCATTTGTTTGTAGCTCCCCTAGCACCAAAGTCAAACCACAAATATGCCAGCGCTCATTTTCTTCTGCAAATTGCACAGGTCACTTGTACCAGCGCCAGTTTGAGATGGAATGGGAAAGCTTCAAATTTGATTTCTAATGCATTCCTTTTTTACGGCAAAGGCCATTATCTGAGACAATTGGAATCTGCAATTTCATATTTACACCGCAGATAAAAGCCTTCCTGTCAAATAATGCTTTTTTTTAACAAATAATCATAAACACCCTCCCCCACCAAACAAATCAAAAATATATATTTTCCAGAGCGTAGCTGGCTGTATAAATATGTATACCGTCTCTGTGTGTTGATTTAATCTATCCATGGCTACGAATATAAAAAGGAAGGATAATTGTCATGCTGTTGGGCACTTATAGCAGCCCAGATTAAATCAAAATTCAAGAAGGGCTATGATATAAGTGCTTGTATTGAAATGCCTTTTAACTGTAACATTGAAGTTAACAAACTGAATGTTGTCAATCTCTGGGCTGTGTTGTGTTTCTGTAAATTTACCGTTTGTATTTTCCATATTTGAGACTAAACTTTCTCCCAGAACCCCCTCATTTTTCATTACTGAATTAATTTGCATGCCGATATTTCAAAACCTATCAGATGTTTGACCTAGCAGGATAATTGGATTTCTGTTAGCTTGCCAAAGAGTGTAGTTTGACATGTGTAGTGAATTTAAAAAGCAAGTTTCAGGCTTTTTCTGAGTTGACATAATACTTTTACATAAGGTTGCTGCTGGTTTTCAAAGAGGGTTTATTAATTAAGGTATTGATTGTAATGAAAATGTCATGGTAACTCATTGAAACTAATGCTTTTTTCATCTTTAATTGAGAATGTGCTATCATTAAAATATTTTTACTTAAGTGCATCAACATTACTCTTGAATTTCCATAAAAAATATGTATAATCCATTTAGTTTTCAATAACCTGTGTGGTCTTTCATTTCTATAAGACCAATGACTTTCTTTCTAAACAGATTCAGAAACTCATATGCATGCTCACATGCTTTCTCTTTGTTACCACCATGTTATTATAAAGGTACAACAAAATGCTTTGCTTTTAGTAAATACAAAGGAAACAGACAGGCTTTTACACCAGAGGAGATAAATAGATTAATTTTGCTGATTATGTTCCAGTTTTAGAACATGCATATTAATTTTGAATTATGAGAGGCACTTAAAACACTTTACCACTGTTGTTTTATGAAATGCATTTTATTCCAGTGGCGATGGTATATATATACACACACATAGACGCACACACACACATACATATATACATATATATTGTTTACATATATATATAAATAATCAGATTGTGTTTGTGTAATTTCAGTCTTTTCAACTATGCGCTCTTAATGATCTGTCCTTCAGGGCAAGTGTTCATTGGTATTACAGATGTCTGCTATGTATTACCTGTAAATAAGGGTGTAGAATATCTATTTTGCAGGAGATATTGATATTTAACAATTTAATAAGTTATACAATTGTATTAATCAGCATGGAAACCGTTCTTCTTTCAGACCATTTATGATATATGTATATAACTGTCAGGCATTAGGTGCCATGTGTTGTACAAATAGTAGCTATTAGTTCTCTAATTAGTAGATGGTTGGCAATGAAAGTGAGAGTTATTTCATTTCTTAATGGAATATGCTGCATTTTCCCCTCAGTATTATGTATTTTGACATTTCACTTTAGATTTTTGGACAATATAATACAAAATGTAGTTGGAAATGCCATTCAGTAGAAAGGTTGTTTGCAAGGATATGAATAATATTGACAACTTAGAGATTGGTGTCTTGGCATTATAGGACATTTATATTTGACATGTATTGGAAGTAGCCCCTGTGTTTTATGCAACCTGCTTTCATTCCTCCCAATTTTTCTGTATAAAGTTGTCCATATTAAGAAACCCTTCAGAATTGTTAACATCTGACAAATATGTTAAAGTGGGAAATAATTATTGAGCCCCATTAGCTGGTAAGGGCTATTACGTGGGCATTGAATGCATTGAATTAGGCAGTAAACCTTGAAGCATGTCATAAACACTTTATAAAGTAAAGAGGAAGTGGCAGAAGGAAAGATAACAACTATATTTCTCTTTAGAAGTGAACACACCTAAATGAGCAAAACCCATGAATCAAAAATCATGATAAACAATGCCTTTTCTTATCTCCCTTGAGGTCATACTGAAGTGGTAACTAGGCACTCTGGGAGATATCAATGGCAGTTGCCCAGTTTGTGTCTTAGTGCTAAAGTAGAATATCATATTTCTGCTCCCCGTGTGCTGAGAGTTCATGCTGAGGTAAATGCCATCGTATTAAAATTCACCTTTTCATGCAAAATTGAGCACATTACTCCCGAGAAGAGGTTTCCTGTTGCTGTGCACTATAAAGGTATTAACAGCACATGGGGATTTGAGTTACAGAAATGGCACAGCTGTTTGGCTCTGGCGGAGTGCGAGCATTTGATGTCTGAGACCCTTGCTGGTGGGCGATGGATTGCAATTGGCCTTGATGTCTTTGTTACTTTACTTCCTGCTTAATTAGAAATTAGATTCAGGATGAAAAAGAAAAAAACAAAGATGATGCATCGCTCCCTGTCAGGGCAGGGAATGGATTACAAAGAACTTGCTCCTGTAATCATTGTGGAGTAGGAGGCAGGTTAAAAGTCCCATTCAGTAGGAGGCAGAACACCAGTCTGGAACAACTTTAATCAGGTTTGATGGTAGAAAACAAAACATGCAGTGAAATAAATGCACAATGGTGTCACACAAAAGCATTGTTTGATTCTTTTTTTTTTTTTCTCCCCAAAAGATATGCTTGCATTAAATCCAGCAGTATGAATAATTTGTACAGGCCTGTTGAACCATGTTTCCTGACTTGATTGACTTACAGACTTTCAATTCACGTCCCTGCCTGGAATATGTTGAAGGTGCTTAGCAAAGTTTCCAGAGAAAAAGGTTTCCGGTATAAAATGCACATCTAAGCAGGGGTATGGTATACTTTTTGAGCTTGAGTTCCACTGAAAGAAAAACCTCTGTTCTTCCCCTCTCCTGACACATCACTGAGTCCCAATACCTCAGCTTTCAGCCTCTTGGTGGCCATGCATACTCACCGTTCTTCTCTTCTCTTCTGTGTTTAGCTCTGGACGCGACGAAAGACCCCTGTCTGAAGGTGAAATGTCCTCCGCGCAAGGTGTGTGTTACTCATGACTACCAGACAGCCATCTGTATCAACCATAAACAGCTTGTGCACAGGTAGGTGGCAGTTGGCCAGGTGGGCTCCTAATAATATATTTTTACACAAATAGGGGATGATTGAAAACAGTGGGAGGTGAGTCTTATGTATCAACTTCCCTGCTTATGGAAATTCTTTGCTGATTACAGTACGAGTGCCTCGTTTCTTTGAGTTGGGTAAAGCGACATGAGGTATATTTTAGTCTTGAGATACTCTACAAATCTCTGTATATTGGACTGTACGGTATAAGCAACTTAGGAGGCAGTTCAAACAGTATTGCTGCCATTTTTCAACAACTGTGTAAAGAGTCAGGGTCACACTAATATGCAGAACACTGACTACGTTTATTAAGTGTGTTGGATTTTGCAGTATGAATATGTGATGTACAACAATATATTTTTTAATTAACTGCATTATGTAAAAAATATTTACACTTCAAAATGGCTGATCAAAATAGGTCAATACTGATTCAAAATGGGCAGTTTTGCATTAAAATGCTAATAGATTTCAGATGCTGGGAAACCTCAAATACACAAACACCCTACGAATAACAGAAATGGCATATTTTGCCAGTGAAATATGTTCAGTCTATTCTTGGTATGACTAGAACAGAGTAAAGCGCATATACTGAACCCCAGTCGAATGCAGTGCTCAATGTGAAGCGGTTATTTTGGGATTGGCTATAAATTATTGGGGACATCGGTGGGACGTGTGTATGAAAGTAATACATGCTCTCAGTCTGGTTGAGATATAATTCTCCGGTCCTGTGTTTGCACTAGATTTGTGTCAGATAAGTGTTAGCCATCATTAATTCAGGGCCATTATTGCCGTACTGCAGTTTATTAAGCTAGATTTCCCCTGATGCATGATTGAGGAAAGATTAAATTAGTTTATATATATATATATATATATATATATATATATATATATATATATAAAAGGGACTCTCTCCATTGTATCACTGTTGAAAAACTACAACATTGTTGGGAGGGAAACAAACTTCATCGTTATTAAAAAAATTCTCCCTCCTCACCAGGTGGTGGTTGGTGAATGTGTGCTAAGTAGGCTGTACGAGGGCGGGGGGGTGCCACCTAGTTTTCACCTTTAGAAAGTTAGTTGCACCCCTGTGTCTGTGATTTGTGACATTGTGTAAGATGTGTGAGTCTGGGGATCAGGGTTGGTCGCACACAACTTGCTTCCACGTCTCATACCTTCCATCCTGGACTTTTTTTCCTACTCTTTTTGTAGACAATTGGTCTTTTGTTTTGTTGTTTGTTTGATTTTTTTGGAAAGAACACAAGAGACTGCCTGTAACAATTCAAGATCTGCCAGTTTTCTGATGGGAATGTAAAATTGCAGGTTATTTCTGACACTTTTCAAAAATACTTTACAGTATTAAAATGTGCAAAGCATTTTTACTATTGTATTCTTGCTAGATTTAAAAAGTAAACTTGACATGTGTAACCCACTGAAAAGGTATATAAGAGAAAACATAATAGTAAGTTTCAAGTTTAATTTCAACTGAATAAACTTTAAGCGTTAGTCCACACTGAAGGAGCCTTTCTGAATAAATCTTTCTTCTACCAAACTTTGCTTCTGATATGACAGAACAGTGCCATGTTGTTTGATGCCCTACTTTTACAAACAAGGCAGTTTCCCATGGGTGTGAAGTAGGTAAAGCTCCAAGTTTTCTCAATAACACATCTGGCTGCATTGTGAAATGGTTGTGATCTCTGCGTGTGCAGATCCCACAAGCCGCTGCATGGGAATGCGGCCTGCTAGCATTATGGATTAATGAGGGAACTAGAGTTACTAACTAGCTAATGGTGACTCATGGTATTGTACAAACTCTTAAGCATATTATTGTTTCTTATATGTTTAGCAGTTGCTGTTTTATATTAGAAGCAGAGTCCAGACAGGGACGAGAGTATGTTGCTTATTTCATCTCATTATTGTCAAACCTACAATAGTATTAATGCAATGAATGCCAATCAAATACTGATAAAATACTGCTTAGAAAAAGTCCTGATCAGTGATTATGCCCCTTATCCCTCCTGCTTTCATCTCGCTTTGCTCATAATATGAACTTTCTCTATTACAAGCTAAAGAAGGGTTTTATCTTTTAACCTGGCTCAGGTATCTCCACAGACAATCAGCAGACTAAAGCCTGATTTCCTGGCAAAGCCCATTTTTATTTCATGAGCACTAATGACGTATTTTCCCTCCCCATTAGCTCATTAGTCTCTTTGATCATTGATCTTTGATCTGTCCACCTGGTCAGTGCGGAGATTGTGGCGGGGACTTCCCTGCTCTAATTACCGTGCCTCTCATTACCTTGCCTTGCCTAACAACCTTCACACGCCGCTCCTTCGCTGAATCTACCGTTTCCCAGTTACCGGCACAGGCTGTGCAGAATGGTGGCATGGGCACCCTAGGGTAAAATGGGCTATTTACGTTGCTATTGGGCTGATGAAGCAAAAGAGCAAATACACTGATTATTCTCTGAAAGGGTGAAAACTGCTTGTGACTTTAAGTAAAATATCAGTTTCTAGCAAACACAATGAAGATTTATTTATTTTTCTCTGTTCAGTGCAGTCACACTGATAATAAGATTTTCTGGGTTGACCCACAGTCACCTCGCTACTGATAGTTTGAGCCATTGTTCTTAGAATGTACAGGGTCACCTTACAGTGTTAGAAAATATATTGTAATTTTACATCCCCTTAGATCTACTCAGGTGTCAGCGTCAAGGTCTACAGCCAATAAGGACTCAGAATAAGACCGAGTCTGTATGGGCATGACGATGCCGGAGACAGCTGGCCCTGGGCACGACCAGGGTTAAGAGCAGTTGTTTTGTTTGCCACTATCACACATTTTGTATGTCAAGACTCTTGAAAATGGCAGATTACTCAAGTGTATTCTAAGCCTCTTAATCTCACTATCGCTCTGTAGCAGTAGCTTGCTCTGACACAAATACATTCAATGTGGAGGGCTGGTTACATCCAGTCCTGCGTCTCGCAAGCATGTAATATTACTTCCCAGTATTGCTAAACAGTCAGTAATTAGATAGATAAACAAACAAATAAGGAAATACATACATACATACATACATACATACATACATACATAGATGCATACATACATTCAAATGTGTATTAAAGGTGACATTTTCTGGGTGGTTCTTAGTGCCAAGGGAACTATGTGACTTATATACATTAGAGAGAGGTTCTTCAGCATTTTGCTTTGACCAATGCCTATTTCTGCCTCATCCCGAAGCACAAAAAGCAATTCCCAAGTCCCCCATCTGTAACAATAACATTTAATTCTTAATTATTTATTTGTGTAGATATGTTTTCACCTAATGAATCTCTGATTGCTCACACAATGTTGTGACAGGACCCATCAACAGCGCGGCAAAGCCAAATTTGGCTCTGCCACTTCCAATATGATTAATTAGAGAAGTAAACCGCAAGAGTTCCTGCTGTGCTCTCGGAGGCAATACCCAAATTGTGTTCCTTAATAGAATAAATGTGCCAGTCCTCGAGAAGCAGATGCATGGTATTGTCATCGTAATGGAATCTGCAGAATTCGGTTTCCTCGGCGGCGGGGGCATGTTCAATGGCAGACACAAATCACATGTACTCCCTGTTGATGGAACAAAAGGACTTTTTGGTTCATGCCTTTACAACACAAGGACAAAAGAAAGGTTAAAACATCAGGGGAGACCATATGTGCTTTTGTTTTTCTGTTTTTGTAGCTATTCAATCCCAGAATTTCAAACTGTCCTTTCACGAATGAACTCTGAGGCAGCAATAGTGCAGGAGGGAAGCATTGAACTCGCTGACAAAAATAGTTTTCACTGGGACCCCAATGATTTCTGTGAAATAGATATACATACATAAATGCATAACTGTTCCTCATATTGTTTTAAGACAAATAACTGGAAAGGATTAAATGTGTATGTGGACATTCATTTTTGCTGTCCTTGTGTGATCTTACATGAGATATGTTTCATTTGATGCTTTCTACAGCACAATCTCCATAAAGACTACTGCTCTTTTCATTTGGCAGGGTGAAGTCCTGATCTTTACCTGACACACTGTTTATTAAGTTTCTATAAGATGAATGTGGAACTGTATAACCTCCTGGGTAGCACTGCATCCAATCCCTTTGTCAGATGTATGAAAAAAAACCTTCCCTGCCAAAGTAGTGCCGACCACATCAGAACTGGAACTAAAGTCTTTATCTTCCAAAAAAATGACTACTTTAAAGTAATACTGCATATTGAAAACATGCGGGTATAAGCTTGCTTATGATGTCTGTTTCTGGATTTGGATACCCGTTATACAACTTATTAGAGAGAATCCTACTTAAACACCTGACCATGCAACTTAAGGTTGTCTAATATTTTATGCATTTCTACCATTAGCAGTTATTTTCCCACTCAAGTCTGTATGTAAGCAGGCAGTCCTAATCGAGAGAACTAACGTTCTTCTATCAAAGAGTGCCCTCTGGGAACTGACAGACCGCAGACGGGCCAAGCCAAGGGACAGTTGTTTGTTCAGGGAATGCTTCAAAAAGGAATCCTACTTTTTTAATATACAGTGAGGGTAAAAAGTATTTGATCCCCTGCTGATTTTGTATGTTTGCCCACTGACAAATAAATGATCAGTCTATAATTGTAATGGTAGGTGTATTTTAACAGTGAAAGACAGAATAACAACAAAAAAATACAGAAAAATGAATTTCAAAAAAGTTATAAAATGATTTGCATGTTAATGAGGGAAATAAGTATTTGATCTCCTATCAATCAGCAAGATTTCTGGCTCCCAGGTGTCTTTTATACAGGTAACGAGCTGAGATTTGGAGCACTCTCTTAAAGGGACTGCTCCTAATCTCAGCTCGTTACCTGTATAAAAGACACCTGTCCACAGAAGCAATCAATCAATCAGATTCCAAACTCTCCACCATGGCCAAGACCAAAGAGCTGTCCAAGGATGTCAGGGACAAGATTGTAGACCTACACAAGGCTGGAATGGGCTACAAGACCATCGCCAAGCAGCTTGGTGAGAAGGTGACAACAGTTGGTGCGATTATTCGCAAATGGAAGAAACACAAAATAACTGTCAGTCTCCCTCGGTCTGGGGCTCCATGCAAGATCTCACCTCGTGGAGTTTCAATGATCATGAGAACAGTGAGGAATCAGCCCAGAACTACACGGGAGGATCTTGTTAATGATCTCAAGGCAGCTGGGACCATAGTCACCAAGAAAACAATTGGTAACACACTACGCCGTGAAGGACTGAAATCCTGCAGCGACCGCAAGGTCCCCCTGCTCAAGAAAGCACATGTACAGGCCTGTCTGAAGTTTGCCAATGAACATCTGAATGATTCAGAGGAGAACTGGGTGAAAGTGTTGTGGTCAGATGAGACCAAAATCGAGCTCTTTGGCATCAACTCAACTCGCCGTGTTTGGAGGAGGAGGAATGACCCCAAGAACACCATCCCCACCGTCAAACATGGAGGTGGAAACATTATGCTTTGGGGGTGTTTTTCTGCTAAGGGGACAGGACAACTGCACCGCATCAAAGGGATGGTGGACGGGGCCATGTACCGTCAAATCTTGGGTGAGAACCTCCTTCCCTCAGCCAGGGCATTGAAAATGGGTCGTGGATGAGTATTCCAGCATGACAATGACCCAAAACACACAGCCAAGGCAACAAAGGAGTGGCTCAAGAAGAAGCACATTAAGGTCCTGGAGTGGCCTAGCCAGTCTCCAGACCTTCATCCCATAGAAAATCTGTGGAGGGAGCTGAAGGTTCGAGTTGCCAAACGTCAGCCTCGAAACCTTAATGACTTGGAGAGGATCTGCAAAGAGGAGTGGGACAAAATCCCTCCTGAGATGTGTGCAAACCTGGTGGCCAACTACAAGAAACGTCTGACCTCTGTGATTGCCAACAAGGGTTTTGCCACCAAGTACTAAGTCGAAGGGGTCAAATACTTATTTCCCTCATTAACATGCAAATCAATGTATAACTTTTTTGAAATGCGTTTTTCTGGATTCTTTTGTTGTTATTCTGTCTCTCACTGTTAAAATACACCTACCATTAAAATTATAGACTGATCATTTCTTTGTCAGTGGGCAAACATACAAAATCAGCAGGGGATCAAATACTTTTTTCCCTCACTGTATGTAATACAGTGTATACACCTGACTGTATGCATCATCTGCAACTGATTCTTATTCTACCATTCTGAAGAAACACAATCTCATATAATACAATGCAAAAGATGACACCATGTTCAATGAGCTCACTGACAAATATAAATGCTTCCAATGAGCTAATTGCTAGTTAGCCTGTAGATTTTCCATCAGCTTAGGTGAACAAAGAATTAATTAGACTCTTGTGGTTTACACTATGTTCTCAGGTTCTTTTTATTTATTGTTCTTTAAGAACTCATTACCCCTGAAGGCAAGAGTGTGGATAGACAGACGTATCTAGGTTTGGGGCTGAACTCGTCTGTATTGCATTGCAGGTGACTCAGTGATTAGTTTGCTGAATCACTGTGCAAGCGAGCCTCGCTCTCCCTCTCTGCGAGGCTCTGTTTTCTCCTCTACAGCCCTTGTTGCGTGATGGTTCCCTTGTGTAAAGTAGGCACTGAAATAAAATGATTGCTGGGTGTTCAGCCATGAGCGAGCCACATGGAAGACAAATAAATGGAAAGCAATAAGTCAGAATATACTTCAATATCCGTTCTCCTGCTCAAACCAGAGAGATTTCCTGACAAGCTATATATCATCAGATATTCATTATTTTAATACATCTCAAACATAATGACCTTCAAACAAAGGCTGTACAGATTTCACCAAATTCTTCTGTTTTATAATTTATCAGGCTATCCTTCTTCCAGAAATTGATTTAAATTAACTACAATTTAAAGAACAAGTAGCAGGCTTCCCTCCCTCTTTTTTAATACCACGTCATGCTTTCCTGCACATTCATACATCTGCTCATACCTGTAATGTTTTTTTTTCCCCCATAGCTTAATGTGTTTAATTTTAAATGGAAGTATAGAATCCCCTTCTGATGTGTAAATAGATTAAAAGAAAGAAACTAACCAAAAATCTTTTCCTCCATTTTTATGAACTGGTAACATAGCAATAAAAAACCCTGATGTCACTAGTACATGTATGTATTATAATATTGTATATTATTTTCCAATTTCACTTCAGATTTAACTGATGTAACCTAATAATTATAATTATAATGTATATACAGCTTGTTCTGAGTGTGAGGTTACCCATGTATATCACATTATGTTAGTGAGTGTGGGTGGCTCTGGTGAATTAGTACTGTCTACTGTTGTGGTTTCTTCATGAAACCTCCAGGGATACGTAGGCAAGCTGTTTGATGAGGAACAGACACTAGTTCCATTAGTCATTATCTAATATATTGGGGTAGAGCAGTGCACAAAGCAAAGGGAGAGAAATTAGGATAAAAAAACAAACTCCAATACCTTCAATCTGCATCAAAATATGAAATCTAGCTCATTGTGTTGACCACCAGAAGAAATGTCGTAGGTGTGTGACATGATTCCAAAAGTACAATCCTATTTTGTTGAAATGCATAATAGCTCAATGATGAGCTGGTTGGTTTATATTCTCTGCAAAACTGTTATTGACAGACATGTGCAGCTTCTAACCTCAGGGATTAATATATATATATATATAAATATATCTGACTCCCAACTGCATGTAGTGGTTTGAATCTTGATTCGATCTCGCCCACATGCGTGTGTAAAACCTTCATGCTAATAAAAAGTGTCTAGCAGAGCACAGAGCAATATCAGCACAGCTTGCAGCTAATTGGTTTTAAGCACTGTGTTGTTTGTACCAGTTGCAGAGTGCTTTTCATTTTGCTGTTGTCGCTAAACCGTTTTCTTGGCTTTGCACTGGAGTTATTATCACTTAATAAAAAACAAACTTAATGCAATTACTTTGAACACAGGAACCAGAAATCTAGTTTCCATGAACATGTGAGAGAGTCTCTGAAGCAGGCCATTGAACAGACTTTCCTGAGCACGCCCTTTCACACAATCCATCCCATGTCTGTGGTAGTCAGTACATCATCACTTCAGCACATAAAAATAGAAATGTACGAATTATCTCTTCCAAATTGTACCTTAAATTGATGTACA
The DNA here is from genome assembly GCF_036373705.1 of Amia ocellicauda. Taxonomy (NCBI): domain Eukaryota; kingdom Metazoa; phylum Chordata; class Actinopteri; order Amiiformes; family Amiidae; genus Amia; species Amia ocellicauda. The sequence goes on from NC_089860.1 coordinate 16,749,015, forward strand.
ATTGCTAGCAATCTGTTGATCCAAAACCCTTATTACAGCATTTACTTAAAGATACAAATGAATTACATTTCTTATCAAATTAAGTATGGATGTTTAATATGTTTGATGGCCTCTTCTCCTTTGGTATTGAGTTTATATCCTGAAAAGAATTCAAATTCTCAGTTTCTGTAAGGGACTCAAATATTTCAGTCCTCATACAGCAGCAAACTTTATTTGCTTATTCCACACACTGCAACGATTTAGCTGTTGCAAAAATGGTTTCAGATTGCTGGATTCCACGGCATTCAAGTCTTAAAATACCTGTATAGCAAAAGTGACTCTGGCATTGTGTGGACATGATATCAGACATTATTGTAATGTACCTTTTAAAATATGTGACTTTAAGGTTAAAACTAGATCAATTGATTAATTAGATCATATATAATCCTTGTATAAATAACCTAATGCCAATTCCATTTTCTGTAGGTTGTGTCATCAAATTTACACAGCTTTGTACTCTGTTACATAATTAGTGAATTGTGCATAATAAATTCACGGAGGGAACACAAGGAGGATGTTCATTACAACTGATGAAAATAAAAATAAAATTAATTTCTTATAATAACTTAGTCAAGCTGAGTCTAAAGGGGCCATAACTATGAATATATTAAACATGTATCTTTTTTCTTCATTTATTAACTTAGTTTTTAATTATATGCTTCTAGTATTAATCAAAATGCATAATGTAACACATCAGGTTACATTCTCAAGGTGTTCTTGTACTGCAGCAAAATGTTTTATTGAAGTAATTGTTGAAAATGTTGAAAAATAATGTGATAAAGAAATCTAAATTATATAACATATAATGTAGTTCAAAATGTAATTTTTCCTATTTTTTACAGATGGGATATGCTGTTTATTCTGTATCTGAGTAAATGTATATATATTTGTTTTACAATAATGTTATAAAATATACAAAACTTTATATGTTACATTATACAAGTAAGATGCTTTATAACACACTCATAAATTGACCCTGAGTTTGTACTATATGTTTTATGGCATGTTATAATCTATTTGAAATATTTGATGACTTGTTACACCCCCCATGTCGCCCCCAAAACAACAGAAATGAGAGTATATTATGCCTTATTTTTACTTGTTAGTAGTAGCATAGTTAATAACGTTTAAAACCACTTACAGCAGATTGCAAAACTGGGATTATTTCATTTACGAATGAGTGCAATGGTTGTGATCCTTCCTAAGGAAACGCATACCCTGCACAGTGGAATTAGAGTTACTGTCCAGAGGAATAGTCTCTTCTTTGATCTGTGTGTAGCGGTTAATATGTCTGGATTCATCTTTTGTTCCGCGTATTTTGACTCCGTGTCTGTTTACAGTGTACCCAGGAGAGGCAGCATGAACCATAAGCACTGGATGGGAACCGCAAACTTCGCCAAGTGTAAATCTTGTCCTGTGACCCATCCCAGCCCTGTCTGTGGCTCAGACGGACACACGTACTCCTCTAAGGTAAATATTGATGTGTTGTTCTGTAGTGCGCATTGAAACCCAAAGTGTGCATCTACAAGCTTCTAGTGCCTTTATTGTATTCCCCTGCTTGAATAATTGCCTTAATTGCATCCCATTATGTATTTTTTCTTCATAATAATAATAACACTGAAGTTTCAAACCTTGTATTTGTGTTTCAATATTTGTGGACTTTCTTTCAAAAGCACAAAATGATACTAATGGCAATGTAAGGGTTAAAGTCAGACTTGTACTTCTGCTGTGTGGAGTGTATCTCACTATCTGAAACAGCATTAAAAAATACTGTGCAGCAAATGACCATGCCACCTGTGATGGATAGTGGATGCAATGAACTTTGACCAGGATTACTATTGGATTCTGGTGTTCTGTGCCTCAGGATGGCTGAAAAGTACTCTAGCTTGCTCAATTACCCCAGGTCTGCTGAGAGCTTACCCTATCAATCGTCCACTTTGATAAGAAACCTAGGAAAACATGCACTTTAATGGCTAAATAAGTTTCCAATAACATTCTCTCTGTAATCGCAAGCACCTTTTTAAAGTAAAAAATATTTATGGGAGGCTGCACTGGTTTTAGAAAATCAATTGTCCTAATTTTTGTGGAGTTGTTTGCTGTTTTGAGGTAAAAACATTTTTGTTTTTATTTTGAAGATGGGATTGCACTGCCATTCTCTATATGTGAATTTGGAGGGACCTCAAGATCACTTTACAAATTTAAAATTGAAATTGAAAATGTGAACTCGAAAAATGTGCAATAGTTTACATTTCATGGCATCTGAATGACCAAAGTAGGTGTTCTTTTTATGATTTATTACAATAATTGTTTAATTAGGGATATAAGCTTAAGGAACAATGGTTTAAGAATTATATTTAAGTTGTAAAAACTATTTAGCTGAATTCCATTAAAAAAATGTTCTAGCTTTCACAGCGATGTTGGATACAATTAGACTTCCATTAAGATGATGGTTGCATTTTGCAAAGCAATCTGTGATGACTGATCTGCAGATGAGGTGTATTTTGTTTCTGACTAGGCTATACTTATAGCAAATAATGGAGTGGGTTTCTCAACCGTCATCCTAACTCAGTTGACTGTATAATCCCAAATCTCTTAAAGGTAGGGTATGCAATCTTTTCCAAACATTTTTTGTTATACTGGTTGAAAGTCTCTTCACATCCTGATAGCAATCAATAATTTAAGTGGTCTAAATATGTGTATGTGTATATATATATATATATATATATATATATATATATATATATATATATATATATATATATATATATCTTCTGTGGAAGGGACAGGACTAAAAAAGGATCGACCAATCATTGCATTCGGTCCGAATGTAATGATAGGACGTCCTTCCTGTCTGTCAACCTATATTTGCATACCGCCGCGCAACTTGTTCGCGCAGACAATCGCACGTCATCAGCGCGGGAACCTTGACGCTGTGCAGAGCGAGCGCGAGAATGGAAGGCGAAGCGCAGCTACTATTTTTAAAAACATAATAACCGTAAATAAGTTGTTTACGTTCGTTATTATTGTAATGTCTAACCTGTGAAAATGAGACATGCGGTTCTGATTCCACCCACACGTCTCTCCTCCTGGCGCTGAGACTCTGCTCCGTGTGCGCATGTGTGATGGAGGGGGCGTGGCTTTGGAGACGCCTCTGCAGCGAGGGCGGCTCTATGCTTTCAAAACAAGCTGCAAACTGCTGGCCTCTCAGGATTGCAGACCCTAGCTTTAACTTTAAAATATTAAACTACCAGACAAAACCTGCTTCTCTTAGTCTAGACCTAACCCTTTATGAGCCACAACCCTCCTAAATCATTAAGTCCAATGGTGGCCATAACCCAATCCCTGAGCACACCAATGGTTGAAGCAAAGCCCAAACTGCAACTAAATCTCTACCAATAATGTATGCACTATATATGTATAGTTCAAAATTGGCTCATTTGGGCAATGGACAGTTTTTAAGTTCAATGGAAGCTTGTAGCTACAAAAAAGAAAAAGGAAAGAGTTGACTATATTACTACATTACCAACATCATGCCAGTGATTCTGTTGATGGGGTGCCTTTTAAAATAGTTTGCATAGCTATTAACTACATTAGGTCTGCTGGTTTCACTTCAGTGCTCCAGGATATTACAAAAGCACAGTGTAATGATCACTGTAATCAAGGAATATTACTCAGGCAGCCGAGATGTTTTAAGCGAATGGTGCAAAAATGATTTATGAATTGTGTGGACATCGCCTAACGAAGACATATTTCATAATGAAATGAAAGCAACAAATTAAGTTTTAGACTTGCTGAAATGCAAGATGAAAAGAAAAATTAAAATGAGATGAATGGAAGGGGGGGAAAAAGCACATCAGTAATTGAATGTAGATTCATTTATGTGATTACCCACAGCTGACATTAAACTACGTTCTCTGGTGCTTGTGATGTGCCGGGCATGTCTGTGTTCACTCTGTAGTGTTTGCTCTCTTCAGTAAATGTCTGATCTCGTGTTTACAGGGTCACTTGGGATTGTCTTGGCTGCTCAAAATTTTTTCATTCTAGCTTCCACTCTCACTCCTAATCCTGTGTATTATTGCAGTTAAACAGACCCGTATCCAAAACTGGTCATGTTGAAATCTTATGTGACCTCACATGCATCTTTTTTGATGTGTAAATCCAGCCATATACATCTGGGAGGCAACACTGAGGCAAGCATAGTGATCTAAATGGGAGATATCTTTGAAATGTTTGTCACCCCCTACAACAGTTTATCACAATTAAAATACTCAATCATTACAATCATGATTAATTGTAATTTTATTACTCCATCTGTCTATCATTAGTATCTGTATTAGTATTATCCTTTTGTAAGAAAAAATTCTCATGGTTCATCATTGTGGACTGTACGTGTAGCGTAAGGTACACTTATACATTTCAATTAAAGAAGTGAATTTATAGTATCACCTTATCACGAATCCTGGAATCTTGTAGAACTCAATTTCTGTAATAATTGGACGCAGACACCAATTCCAAAGATACAAATTGTCAGATTTATTCAAAAGCAAAGACTAAATGTAGCACTACAGTAATTATACAAAAGGGAAAAACTAATTAAAATTCAACTCTAGATCAACAAATCAAAGACAAATCACTTCCGTGACCAAATCAAAGACCATGGGATCGCATATGATAACACACAAATCGTTAAACAAAAAAGGTTATAAACACATTGACTACAATACCGGTTAGTAAGACGAAGGTGAGTCTTTCATTAGTATTGTTAGTAGGACATTAAATAACTACACAGGTTAGTATTTATGTCAGGTAACTTCTCGTTATATATATATATCAGTCTCATTTACGTTTAGGTGCAGAGAAAGATCCTATCATTACTCGTTACCACAATTTCCCTTAACTGATTATTATTCAATGATTAAGGATAGGCAGGGACACCTATAATCTGGTGTCTATTAACTTGTGTCAATTTCAGACTAAACAGTTAAACAGGAATGAGAAGATATTTCTCGGCGTTGACAGATTTTATTTCTGCAACACACGTTTATATTTAAGAAAACTAAATGATATTACACATTCTAGAGTTATGAATCACAGATTAACATTTCTAATTGATTTCTCAAATGTCATGAATAATAAACTCCAAACTGTTAAACTTATCTGAACTTCGTCGCAGAGAGGCCTCTCTGTCTTCGGGCTCAGATAACAGCACACGGCACGAGGTCCGTGTGGTTTGGAACAAAGGCAGTCCGGTTCGGCTTTGTCCAAGAACTTCCACTCAGTCGATGCTCCTGGAAGTTGGGGTTTCGCGAAAGTAGAGTAGTTTCCAAACAGATTTTCCACTGGTTTGAATGCTCCAAGGTTGTGCACAAAATCTTCTTTGTAAGCAGGGGTTCCACCGTAGTTACTTGAAGACAAAGTCTTTGAGGAAAGCAGGGCCCTGTTTGTTCCAAGGGTCAAGTTTCTTAAGACTCAAATAGCTATTTAAATGACTGACACTTTCGTATTCAGTTGACTTAGTCAATTGTCCAGCTGTAAAACTCCACTGATCAGGTGGGCACAGGCGGGCAGCGCAGTCTGTAAAGTTCTTTATTTAATAAAGTCCTTTAAAAGAATTCTTCGTACGGCTCAATCTCCTTCTCCCAGTTTAACTCTTCTGTTGCCGGCAAAGACTTGGTTGGTTTCCGGTTCTGGTTCGGGCAACAGAGCTACAGGTTGAGCTGTGGCAGAGAGTTTCTGGTTCAGGAGAGAGGGAGAGAGGGAGAGAGGGAGAGAGAGAGAGAGAGAGAGACCGTGTGCTGTTCTTTATACGCCTGTCAGATCAATAGATGATTGGTTCTTGAGTTTTTGAGATTGGATTTCGGTTTCAGCCCCCAGTGTCCTATTGGAGTGGGGCTTGATTTATGACTGATGTCTATCCATGCCATCTTTTGGAAATGCCGGTTGGCCCGGGTTCGTAGCTCTGTGTCTGGATTTCGGCTCTCGTCCATTTCAAAGAGTTTTTATTACCTACAGGCCCCTTTCTCCAGACATCTCACAGCAGGATTCCAAACTATTTGGCCTATTCTCGGTGCCATCCTCCCCAAAACTGTCACTTTGATGTAAACCAGTTACACACTTTAAGGAAATCTGATAACTTTGGGGGGGGAGAGGTCTTCTTTAGATCAGTGCTTCAGCTCAGAGCTAAAATGCTCTTATCAAAATACACCCAACATAATGCTACAACTGTATATTGATATGTCTACTTTTGTGTTTAAAAACATTTGTTGTGTTTCCATAGCTTTCCTTAAGTTATAATATATTTTGGACCTAAAAAAATAAGTTTAGTTTATTTGATCACTGGTGAGACTTTTGCAGTGCGCACAAGATATCGAAACCTTTGTTGTAACGTAACATATATATTTTTTAACATTCTGATTTTATTTATCTCTGTAATAGATTCATTTGAAATAGTTTCCTCTAGCACTCCAGCAGTGAACGCAGTGAAAGCTAAGTTGCTCTCCCCTGGACAGACCCTCTCTTTTTTTTCAATGAGAGATGATTCTAGCGAGGCCTGCCCTGGGTTAATAAATGTCAAATGAATTGAATTATAAAACCTCTTATGTGTATTTTTCGGGGATTTGTACATTCAAATGGAAATTCATTTAAATAGATTTGAACCTCCCGGTAACAGCTCATTGTATTATCATTATTGGAGTGTCTTTTTTTTTCTAAGCACATATGTCGTTTTAATCAAAGGATTTTGCAAACCTCAATAGCCTCTGGTACAGAAAAGAAAAAAGAGAAAAGTATTGTACAGTGAACGGCATTTAATTAGAATCAAAACAGGCTTAAAATGAGGGATTACCAATACACTACAGCTACTTTATTTATAGACCACCTGCTCATCCAAAGTCATTACGCAGGATTTTAAATGTTTTTTTAAGGCTTCAAATCTGCATTGGCTTTGTGTTTAAACTTGACTTTGTCATCTTATCTTGCAGTGTTAAATTAAGTCTCCATGAAAGCATTGAAAGTAACCTTAAATCTATAGTATAAGAAATTGGACAGGAATCAAAAGGATCAGTATTAGCCGTCTACAGTTTGAAAACAAAGGAAGAATTCACAGACCTAGTTTTTCTCCAAAGTTGAATTATCATTGCTCTCTTCAAACAAAGCCCATATTTTCATGGCATTATATGAGCATAGTTCATACATAGTTCCTAAAAGTATGTGTTCGCTGCAGTGTGAGGTAGTAGTTAAAAAAGTAATGTATTGTAACAGTTGTCCTGGATAAGGGTGTCTGCTAAGAAATATAATACAATGTTTAACCTCTCTGGTCTAAATAGAAGCAAACCTCATGGAAACTTATTTCACGAGTTTTGCCAACAGTCTTTTAAATTATTCACTATAACAAAATGCAGCATTCAGAGTTGGCATGTTATCACTGCTAAGACGGTTAGTTTCCCTGATATCTGTGAAATGTGACGTTTAATCTAAATGTTTCTGCTACAAACACAAAGCACGTTCAAAACTACTACATAGATTATCCAGTAGAAATTATTTTCTCAAAAATTGTACTCAAAACAATCTGCTCAAACCCAATCAGAGATCAGAAATAGGGTTTCCTGTTTTGCATTGTCAGAAGACAATACTGATCTGCAGACTAGACTGTAATATTGCAGAAAACAACATTAAAAAGCAACACGGTTATTGTTGTCGAGCTGTGGAAAATTACCCATTTTAGAATGTTTGGGTGTTCTGTGGATTTTAGGTCAAGAACCAAACCAGACTTACTTTAGTTATTCTTTCTTTTCCTTCCACTTTGATTGAAAAAACACTTTCTGAGATAGCTTTGACAGCAATCTAAGTGAGCGCCCAATGACTAGAAACATTCCTGTGCACAAGGGAGGCATCTGATTATTTCCAACACACTCTTCTCACATTCCAGGTCTAGGGTTTACTGGACTGGGCTGTAATCAAGGCAGTTTACTCACCCGTGCTCATATTTCATACTACAATTTAATATCTAGATTTCCCTATGTTTATATATATATATATATATCTTTTTTTCCTTTTTCTTTTATAAACTAGGCAGATTTTCTAGGGTGAACATTTCAAATCTTCTCCGCAAACATAAATGTTTATACATGCATTTGCAAAGGTTCTTCCCTGACACGCCATGCCAACTAAGTGCCTTTCTCTGCTTTCTGTTCTCCAACTGAAATCAAGGTTGATGATATGCAATATTTACCTAAACAAGTAAAGTAAATTAGATCCTTCCTTTGAAATATTCCAACGGAGGCACATTTCGAAGATGCTAATCTGATATTTGATTAATTCACATCTTGTATGGGAAAGAATAAAGACAAAAAAATAGAAGGAAAACATTTTAATCTCCCTCCGCCAGACAATGTATTAACATTATATTTCAAAGGACGATATTTTCTATATTGGAAAGGAAATTGGACCCCGGGATTTCAATCTCGTGATGACAGCCGATGAATTAATATCATGTAAATGGAAAGAGATGGGATTTCGGAGATGAGAAGGGGAAATTTAATGTGAGAGATGTTATCCCCCCCATGCCTCAGTGCAGGGAATTGATACCACGTGTGTGCAGAAGGAATTTATCCAGTGAAAAGTGGGATTTAGTCTAATGACCTTTTGTAAAGGAATTTTTTACCAAGCATAATAAAGCAATACGGTTGCACTTTGGGACACATTTTAAACCCAAATTTCAGAGATCAGTGCCCTTCAAGGAATGGGTATTTTTTTAAAACAGAGACTTTGGGAGGTTGGGATCTTCCAGCACATTAAATAAACACAATGCAGCTTCCTCTCTACTCCTCTCTTCTTCACTGTACTACAAATATATAGAAGGACTGAAAAAAGTGCTGATGTGAGGCTTGTGAATACCAAGAATAAATCATATTGCAAAGCCAAGGAAAGAATGTCTATCCTTTAAAAATACTATGCTTTTGATCCAGTGAAAGCAAAGTTCCTTGATAACAGTGTGATTCTCAGACTGTGGAGCATTTCATGGAGGGTTTAACTGTTATCTGCCAAAAAATAAAAATAATAATACTAAAAATGATATTGATACTTTTTGGGTAGAAATTGTATACCTCAATGCAGTGAGTGGTGGGTCCTGCACAAAACAGAGATATGCAGAGACCATCTACTGGACTAGGTTCAAAGAACAGCCGACCATCATCTTACCTTTGAAAAAGTGCGGTTCTGTCAAACTCTCAATTTATGGTCTGTGAACTTGATTCAACGTACCCTTGAATTGAATAATTTACTTTGTGTAAATGAGATTACATCTCACCATGCATAATGAACAGCTGTTTTCATTGGAAGTTTTGGAGATTTATGGAGATAACTGTACTGATGAACTGTCATGAAACTGTAGGTCACCTATGTCTATGTGAAAATACAAAACCATAAAATCATTGGTTATATGCAGAGTTTTGATTCCGAAAACTTGTGCTACTTTATTGCCATCAAGTGCATTTAAAAGCCATGATGAGATCTGTAGATTGTAAACGTGTTTGAAGTTTCATTCTCCACTCTTTTATCACTTTTAATTCAATTGTTGTCATTCCAGTTGTTTTATCAATGCTTGGTTCCACAACTCATCTGAAGTAATGGTACTACCTACTCTCTTCATTTCCAAACGTGGTCACTTAGGTTAATATATACAGATGGGTGACAAATTAAAGGAAATAACAACATAGTGTCTCAGTAAGGTGTTGGGCACCACAAGCCATCAGAACAGCTTCAATGCTCTTGGCACAGATTATACGAGTCTCTGGACTCTACTTGAGGGATGAACACCATTCTTCCAAAAGATATTCCCTCATTTGGGGTTTTGATGATGGTGGTGGAGAGCGCTGTCTAACACGTCGGTCCACAATCTCCCATAGGTGTTAAATTGAGTTGAGATCTGGTGACTGCGAAGGCCATAGCATATGATTCACATCATTTTCATACTCATCAAACCATTCAGTGAGCCCTCGTGCCCTGTGGATGGGGGCATTGTCATCCTGGAAGAGACCACTCCCATCGGGATAGAAATGTCTCTCCATAGGATAAAAGTGATCACTCAGAATAACTTTGTCATGATTTGCAGTGATCCTTCCCTCTAAGGGGACAAGTGAACCCAAACCATGCCAGGAAAACACCCCCCACAGCATAACAGATCCTCCGGACCCCCTCACTGTAGGGGTCATGCAGTCAGGCCTGTACCGATCTCTAGGTGTCGCCACACATGCATTCGCCCACTTGTCCAGAACACGAGCCGGTTGAGCGTCTGTGTGACTGAAGCTCCTGCCATTCGTGCCCCAACAATGACCCCTCTTTCAAAGCCACTTAGATCCTTTCCTCTTGCCATCTTGATCCAAAATCGAGGTCAACTGGGCCTGCTCAGCATTTTTATACATGCCATAGAGCAGGGTAGGACGTTAACAGAAGTACATATGTACATACAGATTCAAATATGAGGTTTAAAAAAATAAAAATAATAATATATATATACACCGATCAGCCATAACATTATGACCACTGACAGGTGAAGTGAATAACACTGATAATCTCGTTATCATGGCACCTGTCAGTGGGTGGGATATATTAGGCAGCAAGTGAACATTTTATCCTCAAAGTTGATGTGTTAGAAGCAGGAAAAATGGGCAAGCGTAAGGATCTGAGCGACTTTGACAAGGGCCAAATTGTGATGGCTAGACGACTGGGTCAGAGCATCTCCAAAACTGCAGCTCTTGTGGGGTGTTCCCGGTCTGCAGTGGTCAGTACCTATCAAAAGTGCTCCAAGGAAGGAATAGTGGTGAACCGGCGACAGGGTCATGGGCGGCCAAGGCTCATTGATGCACGTGGGGAACGAAGGCTGGCCCGTGTGGTCCGATCCAACAGACGAGCTACTGTAGCTCAAATTGCTGAAAAAGTTAACGCTGGTTCTGATAGAAAGGTGTCAGAACACACAGTGCATCGCAGTTTGTTGCGTATGGGGCTGCGTAGCCGCAGACCACTCAGGGTGCCCATGCTGACCCCTGTCCACTGCCGAAAGCGCCTACAATGGGCAGGTGAGCATCAGAACTGGACCACGGAGCAATGGAGGAACGTGGCCTAGTCTGATGAATCACGAGTTCAAGGTGTTGACTTGGCCTCCAAATTCCCCAGATCTCAATCCAATCAAGCATCTGTGGGATGTGCTGGACAGACAAGTCCGATCCATGGAGGCCCCACCTTGCAACTTACAGGACTTAACGTCTTGGTGCCAGATACCACAGCACATCTTCAGAGGTCTAGTGGAGTCCATGCCTCGACGGGTCAGGGCTGTTTTGGTGGCAAAAGGGGGACCTACACGATATTAGGCAGGTGGTCATAATGTTATGGCTGATTGGGGTGTGTGTGTATATATATATATATATATATATATATATATATATATATACCTTTTCTGAACCTGTATGTAAATATGTATTTCTATATGTATGCATGTCTGTATGCATACTTATTTACACATTTATCTTTCTCTGTGTTAACTAAACAAGGATGTTTTAGCAACTGCATTGCTAAGCCCATTTACTAAAAGCATAATAACAGTATGGGAAGTGTGTAGGGGACGCACATTGCATTACCATAAAATGGAAATTGCCTTGGTCTCTCATCAGGACATTTGTCTGAATGCCTTTTTTTGTCATGTACACAGTGTATGCCCTGGAGTAAATTTATACAGACAAAACTGTGTTACGGTTGCCAGGATCGAACATGGAACTGTAGAGGTGATTCATTTGAAATACTGGAAAATGAATGGCTTGTGCCATCTAAAGCCAGTTTTAAACGATGCACTGAACGCGTGCCCTGCTTATGTCGTCAGCAGGTACACAGTTTTGCTCTTTTCTGTTTCCAATTCTTCTACTCAAATCAAAGAGCGTGATAGTCATCTTTATGGAGATAGCATGTTTTTTTGTGGAATATTTATGTGCAGCACTGACAGCATTATCGTTTACTGCATTTACTTATTTTGTTTGTGATTTGATTTTAGCCCATGTCCCATGATGTTATATCAATGATTCATTTCTAGGCTCCCAAATACTTTTATTTTCTTTTGCCAGTGAATCCTAAGTATAATGTTTATAACTACAGCTACTTATTTCAGAATTTTTATAATTTTTTTAAATAGAAATATTAAGAAAGGCTCCAACTGAAGATTTTAGCAGTATTATTGCAGACTGCATTTTACTGGGACAGCAGAGCCAGGAAATTGGATTAGCGGGGTACATGTTTGGGATCCCTTGGATGAATAATTCAATGTGTAGAAAGTGGCACTGTCATACCTTTTGTCAGCAAATTAAATTAGGAGATGTTAATATTGGAATCTAAGAGCTGTCAAATTGAAAATAATGGATTTAATGGTAGAATCTCGGAACCCGCAAAATCAATATGTCAGTGTTAGTTCTGCAATTACTAAGTCAACACACTTTAAGCTGGATTCTGTTAAACGCCCTCAGTAGGGAATTAATAAAACCATGGGCTTTATTGCAGTGTTAGGGCTTTTTCTGCTAAGGGGAACGACATCAGCTTCTCTGAATTATGCGTAAAGGGCATTTCAGTCTTTACGGCAGGTTGAAAGTATGAACAACATGTTGGCATTTTCTGAAATCCCTAGTTCTTAAGGAGTCTGTCTCAACGTTCTCCATTGGTTCAAATACATGTATGGGTATGTTTTTATTTTGTATTCAGTGTGATTATTCTGTTATCTTCAAATCATGCCATGTCTATTTATTGATTTCCCTCAAAATGCAGATCCATTCACAGCCAACCCAACAACAAGAGTAAACTGATGATCGGAGATTGTGTAGTGGCCATTGTGCCGAAGTAACAGGAATGAAAGAGCAAGCTGTAGAAAGGAGTTTTCATTTGATTTAAGAATTTAAGAATAATATTAATTGAATTTATGATAATAATTATGAATAAATTACAGAAAATTGAAGATTAGATTGAGAGAGGCTGTAAATGGGGAAATCTAGAGACTGCATCTCTGAAAGAACAGTGACAGATGATGAAACTGGAAAAAATAAAATAAACATGTTCATTAATAATTTGCTGTACAACTGTGCATGGGGGTGGTCGTCCCTTGTCAGGCACTCTGGTTCAGTTCCAAAATCTCTCAACTAATGAATCACTTATTCCCATACAATTCACATACAGGGGAAACTGAATATATTTTAGGTTTTGTTGGTTCATGTTTTTTTGTAATAATTTCCTCTTTCTTTTCCTAAACAGTGTAAACTGGATTTCCAGGCTTGTTCCTCTTCAAAGAGCATCACTCTGAAGTGTGACGGACCGTGCCCCTGTCTGCCTGGCCAAGAGGTCATGAAACCCAAGAACGAGAAAAATGGTGAGCCTCCTCGGTTCCTCTATGAATATGCCTTCAATTAAATGCATTCAATAAGAATGGTTAAAAAAACTAAATAATGTACATTTCAGAGTTATATACTGTGTTACTACAGCCTCTTAAGCATTATTTGGCAGTGTTACACGCAGCTCCTGTGCATAGAAGTTACTCTGTATTCCTATAATGCGCACATCGTTTGAAAGCTTACTCTCTTGTCTACCAGTGCGTTTCATTCTCAAACACATCTGATTTACAGTGTCCGTGTCGCCTGGCGTCATTCAGAGCCAGGAGTAAACGCGCAGTCTGCTCCGGGGGGGGTCTCATTCCGATGGTCACAGATCACTCAGTTTCGATCGGATTTCTTTGCAAATAGGCTTGTTTAATATAACGATTAATCCAGTATATGTTATTTGATGTCCTATCAAGCACAGAGAAGTTCAGAGCCAATGATGTAAAATCATTGTGTGTAATACTGTAAACACTGCAAATAAGAGTTTTCCATCTTGACATTTTGAGCTCTCCAGGGGTGTGTGTTGCTTCTACCAAAACGTGGATGGTCTTGTAATAATGGTTACACAATAGTGGTTGACTTGTTGTCATTAATGTGTAAGGCTAATTCAATTTTCATTTATTCAGTGATCTTTTATTTACAAAATGGAAGGAAAAAAAATAAACACCCTAACCCAGCTATTGCATTTTGGCTTCATTTGGTAATTTATTGAGAAAAATGTACCAGGTAACACTCCTGTAGTGAAAATAAATGGATTCTGCTGTGGTTCAGATTATGTGAGGTTGCAAGACAGCTCGAGATATTATCATCGTATAAACTGGGCCGTATGATTTATTTGCCTGTTCCTGGTTTGTTCCTAGTGTCAACGATATCATCTCGAGACAAAGCATTTCTCCGCAACTCCATAGAAACTTTAATGAAGCATCGCATTTGTTATTATTATAGCAAACACCCCCATTAGCTGCTCAATCTGGAATTCGAAAGGAGTCAAAGGCTGGATGTTGTCAAATTAAGATCACGTATTGGTAGGAAGAAAAGGTTATAGAAAGCAGAGATAATTTCACTTTTGTTATGTTGAATGATTAGCGGCTTTAGTGTGATAGTTCTATTTGAACTGGCTGTTTTAATTGGAGCATAATACGGCATTTAAATACGAATATTGAGACAACACAGCATGGATGATCATACCAACTGGCAGCAATTATTCTGATTGTTAATGAGCTGTGCTTATTCATTTGCTTGTGTTATTATGTTAACCGTACGCCTATGAAGATCAATTCAAGGTTGCAGTTGAAATAAGTGATTGTTAAATAGATGTTTTGAGTTTCATGTGATGATTCAAAGTGTTGTTACTGAAAACCATATTTAAAAGTAGAATAATGAGGAACATGTGCATTTACAGTGTGAAACAGGATATATACAGTAGTTTGCTATTGAAAGTCGCTTGTTTGCTGTGGTGTAATGAGAATAATGTGTCTAAATATTCAAACTCTGCTCACTGAACAATCTCAGCATTGACACAGTGGGGCGTCTGCCAGCCACATATAATTGAGTGTAATTGAGTCTGCAGAGTTTGGGGGTTGGGAACTTGACTAGTGTGTTGACTTGCTGAATTATGCTGTGACACACTGTACCTCGTCAATGTGCAAACACACGCTGGTGGCTTTCGAGAACAGAGACCATTCTTAGTCCAAATAATGGCAGGCGCCAAAATAGAGACGCTTTGTCATGTGTCTGTCCTCTCAAAAACGTTCTCGGAGAATGTCAGTAACCTTGTGAGTTGGATAATTGTTGGTTTACCCGTATAAGAACAAGGTGTGTTGTGGTTTATGAAATACATAGGCGCGTTTACACTGCCATTCTCAATTCGGATCAAATGAATCGGCAGCATTTGATACTGGCAGTGCAGACGCTTGACTGACTCAAGTCCCAGCATGCACTGCAGCAGCATTTGTTTTAAAGGCAGGTGGTAGACAAACACCCTTCACATCAGTGGAGCAGATAAGAAAACACTTCCCTACTGCCCATATTATAAATAAAATTGTTGTATGTTAGAATATTTTAAATGCTTTGGTTGCGAAACTGTATGCAAGTGCGAAACATTAGTCTTGTGCACAAGATGCTCAAATGAGAGCAGGTGAGTAGGAGTGGAATACAATTTACAGGCAGATTGATACTGTGATAAACACACATAATTATAGTGCCGGCCGAGCACTGAGAATATGAATATGAATGGTCACAGGAACAATGAGGAGACCTTTACAAGATAAACGTGACAGGGCCACCTATTATTTATAAAGTCTTTTTTTTATAATTAAGCTCTCATCGACTACTTAATTTTAAGTGGTACTTTGGGAATGATTAACAGATAACAGACGTTTATCACAAGAAGGTGAAAGGTCAGAATGGTGTTTTTTGGTGGCATTTCACATAACAGCAGCCACATAAAATATACACCAGTGAAAGGGTTTATTATTCTTATTTTATTATTTGTAAATCAAAAAAATGACACACTGTATAATGTTAAATGGCTTAGATAAAATCAGCAGACACAACTACGATGATAAAAGTGGTCAGATTTAAAGAGAGCGCAATTTATTTCATCCATCACATATATCATGCGCTATTTCATGTCAACAGTAGTCACGGATAGTCATCGTTATGAATTACTAATATTAGATGGCCTATTTAGATGGTAAGATTTATTTGTCAGCCTCCATATGAAGTTTAATTGCTCTGTCTGGATTTCACTTCTCTGTCACGTATTGCCAGTAGATAAGGTAAGTCTAGATAACTTAAACTAATGATCTGAACAGAATAAAAAAAAGGACAGTCCAAAAAGCTGATAATTTTCTCACTAACATCTATAATGTTATTAAAAGTTTTGTGTAGTCTCACTCTATAAAACTTACAACAGGCTGAAATTATATGAAAGATTTAGAAAAAAAAATGTTATTTCAAACGTATCATTTTTGATAGTTTTCTATTAAAGTAATATTTGTGCTTCTGGTTGTGGAGAAGGAGGTGTAATAAACTTACAGATATGAAGTGGCCTTTGAATTATATTGGACAGTCGTTCTCTTTCAATTCTTCAATTTTGGAAGTAAACAAACGCAAAGCAATAGTGGCAAAAGTTGCATGCGCTTAAAGGCTTTACTAAGTGCCTTTTCTTTTCTTTTTTGTCCTTCAAACAAACCTGTGCAATCTTCTACAGCTGAGCCAACCGTTTGACACTTTTACAATTCCTTTCCTCTGCGTGGTTCCATATAGTTCTGAGATTAATAATGTCCATGTTGATTAACTATTGCTATGAAGGACTAATTTCTGTCCCCTCGGCAAATTGTCATGTGCAGATCAGGGAAATCTTTCAATTGCTGTTACAAGTAGCCATCTGTAATGCATTAGAACAGAAGCCAAGCACAGGAAAACATATGGAAGAGAGTAAGAGAGAGAAGTTCAAAATATGTGCAAGAAGTACGTGAAATTATGGAAACAGACGGATGGCATAAGCTACGAGATTACCTTAAGAATAATTGAACACCTTGGCTTTAATCGATGCCAATAATAGTATTCCACAATCTAAATAAAAATAATAATAATACAAAAAATACGTTTGTAAGAATTGATTTTCAAGTTTTTCAGATAATTCATTTGTAAATGTACATACTTGACTTTTAACAGCCACAACCCAAAAATGTGAAAAAAAGTTTTAGTATTGAACACTGCCCTGATTGTTTTTAATGCTTCATAATCCGATTTTACCCCCCCACCACTGTCTTTGGCTTTCAGTCTGGAAAATAAACATTTGTGCCAAATCTGTGGCTGCAGGATATTCAGAACCGAATATATAATTACAAGCCAGCACTGCTATCTGAAACTGGATATTAGTTTGCTTTCTTTCCTAATGTTTGTGTTGGTATCTTATCTCACATTCTATTGATAATAAGAGATACTTAAACTGCTGATAAGTATGGACACATCTGATGGGATGAATAAGGGATCAATTAGAAGAGTTGTGTTGACAGTTGAGATGTCAAACACTATTACCCGGCGCTCAGATTATCAGCTGCCTTAAAGTTATGGCAGGGACTTCAAAGGAGATGCCAAAATACCAGTAAAATCAACAAAGAGTTACATTAATTCAGGGCAGATAATAGAATTTGTTTGTTTTTCTATCTTGCATTATCTAGTCAGACAGTAGACTTTTCTGGGGGTGGGGGGGGAGCACTTCAGCCCTGCTGCCTTTTAAACAATACAACAAAATAACAAGAACAAAATAATTAATAGCATTAATAAACATTAGTTTAAATGTTTTAAATTAAATATTTCTGATAATTGGATGCACTGGGGTCGAACAAAAAAACATTTAATTGTGAAATGTTATTAACAGGCAGTCTTCTAAATGGATTTTCTCCCATTTGCAAAATTCTGAGTTTATACACACTTAAAAGTACTAAACTAACAGAAATAGTTTGCTTCCCATCTGATCGAGTCCAGGAGCCGCTCACGAGCCGCTCAGGTGCTCCCGCCCTGAATCGTCCCCAGGGTTTCAGGGAGGGGCAGTGCCTCCATTCCTCGCCTGCACTAGTCCAATGTCACCATCTATAGCATCATCATCAGCTTATCTTGATCCCCTGCTGAATGAATGCCTCCCCAAGATATTTCCACTTGTTTTGATGTGCAGCATTTCTTTTCCAGGTCACAGCAACAAACTTCTTATTTCATATTTCCGTCTTTTTATGTAGTCTACTTCTTGGTGTTTCTCATCTCTTGGGATTCATTCTATAGCTCCTTTTGTCCATTTTTGGCTTGTTTTTCTTTCAACATAACCAGCCCATTGCCATTTCAGTATTTTCACTCTCTCAATTATTTCTCATGCTTTTGTTTGTTCTTGGATCCATGCATTTGTTTTTCTGTCTCTTCTTGTCATTCCATGCATGCATCTTTCCATATTTCTTTGTGGTGTTTCCAGTTTCTGTATAATTTTTGCATTTAGACCAGGTTTCATGGCCGTAAGTGAGCACTGGTGATGTGCATCAATCAGATACTTTTTTCTTCAGGCAAGTGGTCGATTTCATTTCAACACAAGCAGTTTCTTCCAAGTGTTCTCCATCCCATTTTTACTCTTCTTTTGATTTCTTCAATAAGATCTCCATCTTTCGTCATCCTCATCAGCCTATATTGATCTACTGCTGGATTCACTTCTCTACAACATCTCTTTACAGGAACAAATCTGGTTCATTTCCTTGTTTGTTATGACCTCTCTTGTAGATGGGTTTAATATTCTCACATTTGGACGCATCCCTGCCTAGAAAACCTTCTGAAAAACACCTGTTCTCCATGGGACTTCAATGCACCAGGCTAGACTACTTATTAACCTCTTTTTTTTTCCTGGAAATCAACACAATTATTTTTCTTCCCCTTGATGTGTTACTCTGCAGCAGTTTGCAGAAGACAGTCTGGTCTAGGCAGTCTAGTGGTCCCTTAACAAAAAGCTCATGATTTCGCTTTCTGCATGAATGACCAACAATAAACTGGAACTTTAGTGTCTGCAGATGCGGACTTAACCCTTTCCTCCCAAGGAACAAATGTGGCATTCATACAGGAAGTGTGTAAACATTTGGTTGCCACCCTGTACAGAGCAATGGAGTAGAAAATGTACAAACTCAATCATAACTTTTCAATTTTCAAAGTTCAATTGGCTTTCCATTTCTTATGGTTTAACACATTAAAAATATGTAATTCTTCAATAGGTAAATCAACAAGATCTATTAAACTAATTGAATCACCAAGATTGTTTCAGATTTTGAGTCTAAATACTTGTGGACTGTATACCTGCTAGTAACGTAAAGGCTAAAGCGTGATAATAAACAAAAAAAACAAAAAAACACACAATCTTGGACTGCGAATGTGTGTGTGACTCTCCGGTAATGATCCAGTTTTTTCTGTGTATTAGTCTTGAAACACTGACTAATGTAAGTCCAGCAGCTCATCAGTGACAATGAAAACAAGTCAGTTATTATCCAGGAACATTGGAAACCTATTTCCACATTATTAATATGCACATCTTCTTTAGCATTAAGTCCATTAGTCATCTGTTCATGTTCGAGGCACTGCTGGGTTTTGCCCTCGTACTAATGAATCAGTTCCATTGAATCTCAACAAGGGACTGCATCTCCAGTATACATCATTTATTTGACTCTTTACTTTAGATGCAGTATTTAAAATGTGCTTAATTGTTCTTAAAAAAAAAAAAAAAAAAATGAAAAAAGGGATTAATATACATTGTATGATTTGTAAGTACTAATACAGCACTGAGGGGGGAAAAATTGAAACTCTTTAGTGTGTAATACTTCAGAAATCAGATTAAAACACACCCTGGAATTTGATACATAGTCAAAGAGCAGATTTTCACTCAAAAACCTGTCAATGCACAGTTATTATCCGTTTGCATTGTTGTTAACATTTTTTAGGAACTATTGCAATATGGTACCCAAAACAATACAGCAAAGATTAAGCTAATACAAGCTATATTGTATACAATACTTGGTTCTGCTTTTTAATTTAAAATTGTAATATAATAATAATAATATTGGACTGCGCTATCGATCTAGCCTGATGTGGAAAAGCTCTCTAGAATTGGAAGCAGTGTACAGTTTTCTGGGAGTTGCTTTTTTAATATAGCTGCTCAGTGAAGCAGTGAGCTCAAAATGAAGGTAAAGAGGGTACTATGATGTTAAATTCTGACTTTTAACAAAGGCACTAAATGGCTTTATTCAAGGGACCTGATGTGTACTGAAGTCCAATGCACTTCCACAAGCCCAAGGTACTTCAAGCTCACAATGGAGGCGAATATGGAGAGTTTGTGTTGGAGTGAATGCGAGGGTGACGGAGGGGGGGGGGGATTAATTTTAAAGTAGCCCTTGGATTCAAATCTGATTTTGAAATTAGTTTGATTGTATTACTTCTCAAACAATTGGCTTTGTGTGAGTGAAAATGGGGAAACAAAAACACAAAACAGCATCTCAAAGCAAGTTTCATTTCTGTCGAGGTGGTGTTAAAAATCAAGAACAGTTCTAACATGTTATAATGGGATTGCAGTGTTTCAATCACCGACTCTCCCATTCAGCCTGTCTTGCTTTTCCAAAATAATATACAATCTTTTCACACTATTATTTCTTTAAGGTGTTATTTCTGAACATGAAGCACACCACATTTACTTATTTATTATTAAATAAAATCCTAGTTATTCATATTTAATTGATTTAAGGATGGTTCTACATTAATTATTGAATGATTTTATATTAAGGTTTTCCCTTAATATAATACTAGAATTTATACTAGACCATACTAGAATTTAAATATCTATATTTAGCAGCTGTATATTTATAGAAATCGGTTAAAGGAGCAGGAGAATAAATTCTCAAATTGTTAAATGAATAGCTGAGATCCCGATACTGAAGGGATTTGTATACAAAGAAGAATTTCATGTAATACATTCATCGGTCTTTTAATTGTCATGCCAGTCTTACATGTTGTATTTACTACTCTAATTAAATTACAGTTTTAAAGGTCTTGTGGTGCCCCTCACACACACACAAATAAATTAATTATTCTTCATATTCGTCATCATCATCATCATGATAACTTCAGCAGTTAGGATGACGCATAATCTTATAAAAAAAAATACATCAAATGCACATGATATAAACATCCCCTTGCGATGTTGTCCTTTTCGTAGCCCCACTGGCAGAGTCAGAACTTTGGCAGACCAACCTTTACGAATTAAGGCTACAAGAGCACATAACACTGTGCATGTTTATGAGAATGAATCCAATTATATACATCACCATTTTCATCACTGCAAACACCCCCACGCACACAGCCTTGTTTCATCTCACTCCACTGCTGATGGGAGTAATCAGGAGCAATTTCAAATGTGTCCTACCTGATTCCAGTAGAGATCAGGCACTATTAAGAAAAAAGCATTTCACAATGATGTTCTGACTGCTCACTTTTAGGATCTGAAGAAAATCTGTGTTCTCCCAGTGTGTGGTATTTATATCTTTTGAAGTGGAACATTTAATACATTATCTCAGCCCTACGCACTGGCATTTCGGCAAATCCGAAAACTACTCAAATAGTATATTAAGAGGTATATATTATTGTATATATGCCTACATCAATGCCTATAAGGTAGTATCCCTCCTTGGACTTTTTATCATTTTGTCTCCGTAAGGTCCCACAAGAGAGTTGGGTAGTGCAAAGATAATACCATGAAGACTAAGGAGCCTTCAAAACAACTCTGGGATAGAGTTGTGGAAAGGCACAGATCAGGGAAGGGGTATAAAATAGATTTCAAAGACTTAACATTCCATGGCTGAGATGGGAGAAAGTGTGTCCACAATAGATCATATACTTCACAAATCTGACCTATATGAACCAAGTCATTACATTTTTTTTTAATTTTTCAATAATTGTTGTTTCACAATTAAAAAAAAAAAACGGTTGTGTAAAGCGAGGGAAAAATAATAAATCCCATTTTATTGTATACAAATTTCAGGATATATATACACCGATCAGCCATAACATTATGACCATCTGCCTAATATTGTGTAGGTCCCCCTTTTGCCAGCCCTGACCGTCGAGGCATGGACTCCACTAGACCTCTGAAGGTGTGCTGTGGTATCTGGCACCAAGACGTTAGCAGCAGATCCTTGAAGTCCTGTAAGTTGCGAGGTGGGGACTCCATGGATCGGACTTGTTTGGCCAGCACGTCCCAGAGATGCTTGATTGGATTGAGATTTGGGGAATTTTGAGGCCAAGTCAACACTTGAACTGGTGATTCATCAGACCAGGCCACCTTCCTCCATTGCTCCATGGTCCAGTTCTGATGCTCACATGCCCATTGTAGGCGCTTTCAGCAGTGGACAGGGGTCAGCATGGGCACCCTGAGTGGTCTGCAGCTACGCAGCCCCATACGCAACAAACTGCGATGCACTGTGTGTTCTGACACCTTTCTATCAGAACCAGCATTCACTTTTTCAGCAATTTGAGCTGCAGTAGCTCGTCTGTTGAATCGGACCTCACGGGCCAGCCTTCGCTCCCCACGTGCATCAATGAGCCTTGGCCGCCCATGACCCTGTCACCGGTTCACCGCTTTTCCTTCCTTGGACCACTTTTGATAGGTACTTACCACTGCAGACCGGGAACACCCCACAAGAGCTGCAGTTTTGGAGATGCTCTGACCCAGTCATCTAGCCATCACAATTTGGCCCTTGTCAAAGTCGCTCAGATCCTTACGCTTGCCCATTTTTCCTGCTTCTAACACATCAACTTTGAGGACAAAATGTTCACTTGCTGCCTAATATATCCCACCCACTGACAGGTGCCATGATAACGAGATTATCAGTGTTATTCACTTCACCTGTCAGTGGTCATAATGTTATGGCTGATCGGTGTGTGTATATATATATATATATATATAT
Organism: Amia ocellicauda; assembly: GCF_036373705.1. Taxonomy (NCBI): domain Eukaryota; kingdom Metazoa; phylum Chordata; class Actinopteri; order Amiiformes; family Amiidae; genus Amia; species Amia ocellicauda. The sequence continues at coordinate 16,771,945 of NC_089860.1, forward strand.
ATATATATATATATATATATATATATATATATATATATGTATTGTAGAGCACATTTACACATTTAAAAGGACACACAAACAAAAACAAAAAAAGTGGAGTGTATGTGTGTATATGTATGTGTATATACACATATATATATATGTATATATATACACATATACACTCACCTAAAGGATTATTAGGAACACCTGTTCAACTTCTCATTAATGCAATTATCTAACCAACCAATCACATGGCAGTTGCTTCAATGCATTTAGGGGTGTGGTCCTGGTCAAGACAATCTCCTGAACTCCAAACTGAATGTCTGAATGGGAAAGAAAGGTGATTTAAGCAATTTTGAGCGTGGCATGGTTGTTGGTGCCAGACGGGCCGGTCTGAGTATTTCACAATCTGCTCAGTTAATGGGATTTTCACGCACAACCATTTCTAGGGTTTACAAAGAATGGTGTGAAAAGGGAAAAACATCCAGTATGCGGCAGTCCTGTGGGCGAAAATGCCTTGTTGATGCTAGAGGTCAGAGGAGAATGGGCCGACTGATTCAAGCTGATAGAAGAGCAACTTTGACTGAAATAACCACTCGTTACAACCGAGGTATGCAGCAAAGCATTTGTGAAGCCACAACACGTACAACCTTGAGGCGGATGGGCTACAACAGCAGAAGACCCCACCGGGTACCACTCATCTCCACTACAAATAGGAAAAAGAGGCTACAATTTGCACAAGCTCACCAAAATTGGACAGTTGAAGACTGGAAAAATGTTGCCCCAATGAGTCTCGATTTCTGTTGAGACATTCAGATGGTAGAGTCAGAATTTGGCGTAAACAGAATGAGAACATGGATCCATCATGCCTTGTTACCACTGTGCAGGCTGGTGGTGATGGTGTAATGGTGTGGGGGATGTTTTCTTGGCACACTTTAGGCCCCTTAGTGCCAATTGGGCATCGTTTAAATGCCACGGCCTACCTGAGCATTGTTTCTGACCATGTCCATCCCTTTATGACCACCATGTACCCATCCTCTGATGGCTACTTCCAGCAGGATAATGCACCATGTCACAAAGGTTGAATCATTTCAAATTGGTTTCTTGAACATGACAATAAGTTCACTGTACTAAACTGGCCCCCACAGTCACCAGATCTCAACCCAATAGAGCATCTTTGGGATGTGGTGGAACGGGAGCTTCGTGCCCTGGATGTGCATCCCACAAATCTCCATCAACTGCAAGATGCTATCCTATCAATATGGGCCAACATTTCTAAAGAATGCTTTCAGCACCTTGTTGAATCAATGCCACGTAGAATTAAGGCAGTTCTGAAGGCGAAAGGGGGTCAAACACAGTATTAGTATGGTGTTCCTAATAATCCTTTAGGTGAGTGTATATATATATATAGATATATATATATATATATAGATATATATATATATATATATATATATATATATATATACATACATACTTTTTTCCCTCACTGTATGTATGTATGTATTTGATCCCCTGCTGATTTTGTACGTTTGTCCACTGACAAAGAAATTATCAGTCTATAATTTTAATGGTAGGTGTATTTTAACAGTGAGAGACAGAATAACAACAAAAAAATCCAGAAAAACGCATTTCAAAGTTATAAATTGATTTGCATGTTAATGAGGGAAATAAGTATTTGATCCCCTATCAAGATCAGCAAGATTTCTGGCTCCCAGGTGTCTTTTATACAGGTAACGAGCTGAGATTAGGAGCACTCTCTTAAAGGGATTCCTCCTAATCTCAGCTCGTTACCTGTATAAAAGACACCTGTCCACAGAAGCAATCAATCAGATCAGATTCCAAACTCTCCACCATGGCCAAGACCAAAGAGCTGTCCAAGGATGTCAGGGACAAGACTGTAGACCTACACAAGGCTGGAATGGGCTACAAGACCATCGCCAAGCAGCTTGGTGAGAAGGTGACAACAGTTGTTGCGATTATTCGCAAATGGAAGAAACACAAAATAACTGTCAGTCTCCCTCGGTCTGGGGCTCCATGCACGATCTCACCTCGTGGAGTTTCAATGATCATGAGAACGGTGAGGAATCAGCCCAGAACTACACGGGAGGATCTTGTTAATGATCTCAAGGCAGCTGGGACCATAGTCACCAAGAAAACAATTGGTAACAAACTACGCCGTGAAGGACTGAAATCCTGCAGCGCCCGCAAGGTCCCCCTGCTCAAGAAAGCACATGTACAGGCCCGTCTGAAGTTTGCCAATGAACATCTGAATGATTCAGAGGAGAACTGGGTGAAAGTGTTGTGGTCAGATGAGACCAAAATCGAGCACTTTGGCATCAACTCAGCTCGCCGTGTTTGGAGGAGGAGGAATGACCCCAAGAACACCATCCCCACCGTCAAACATGGAGGTGGAAACATTATGCTTTGGGGGTGTTTTTCTGCTAAGGGGACAGGACAACTGCACCGCATCAAAGGGACGATGGACGGGGCCATGTACCGTCAAATCTTGGGTGAGAACCTCCTTCCCTCAGCCAGGGCATTGAAAATGGGTCGTGGATGAGTATTCCAGCATGACAATGACCCAAAACACACAGCCAAGGCAACAAAGGAGTGGCTCAAGAAGAAGCACATTAAGGTCCTGGAGTGGCCTAGCCAGTCTCCAGACCTTAATCCCATAGAAAATCTGTGGAGGGAGCTGAAGGTTCAAGTTGCCAAACGTCAGCCTCGAAACCTTAATGACTTGGAGAGGATCTGCAAAGAGGAGTGGGACAAAATCCCTCCTGAGATGTGTGCAAACCTGGTGGCCAACTACAAGAAACGTCTGACCTCTGTGATTGCCAACAAGGGTTTTGCCACCAAGTACTAAGTCGAAGGGGTCAAATACTTATTTCCCTCATTAACATGCAAATCAATTTATAACTTTTTTGAAATGTGTTTTTCTTGATTTTTTTGTTGTTATTCTGTCTCTCACTGTTAAAATACACCTACCATTAAAATTATAGACTGATCATTTCTTTGTCAGTGGGCAAACGTACAAAATCAGCAGGGGATCAAATACTTTTTTCCCTCACTGTATGTATGTATGTATGTATATGTATATATATGTGTATATATATATATATATATATATATATAGCCTAGTTCTACACATAAACAAGCAAAATCAAAACGAGAGAGAGAGATTCATATATATATATATATATATATATATATATATATATATATATATATATATATATATATATATCTGTCCCATTCTATCTCGGATGTTTTTAGGTTCTTTTTTCAGGTTTTGTTTTTTATGTCACCGTGCCGTGCATTGGTTTGTAATGGATAGATTGGATGTGACAGCCATTACTGGAATATGTACATTTGATTTATTGCCATCCTTTCCCATTTTGTGCTTGATAACCTGCAAAGTTCATGTTTAAATGTAGGCATCCGAATTTTCTCCAGCAATCATAATCAAAGCCAGACAGCTTGCTTATGTTTAGGAAGCAACACTGGTCTTCATCTTTGAATTCATAATCAACACGCATGTCCAGACATGTCCCCTTATATGTATTACTTTTCCAGCTGAGGTGTTTTGAAGTGTATAAGCAATATGCCATACACCTGCAGCTACATATTGAGCTTCAGACTCGTTTTCTTTTCCTTTTTCACTTTGATAGTGTGCTCGTCACTCACCAATGGAAGTCTGGGTTCACCCAAAGTTTAGGTTAGAAGTGAAATAATACAAATGTCCCCAACTTAAGTGCCGGTGTCCATTAGACACCTAATTACAACTACCGAGAGCACCCGTCCCACACAGGGTCTGACTGACTGCTTAGAGAACTCGGATAGCATTACTTACCAGGACTGTTTTTGCTTTAACTAGTGTTTGTGCCTCTTATGGGTTTGGAAATGAAAACTGGGTATTTATTTGTATTGTACTGCAGCTTCCATTTTGGTAATACTCCTCTATTAGAAGAAAATGCAATAACAGTATATGTAATGGCGATATAGAAATTGTGTTTTTGCAGTATTCTTTTGTGTTCTATTGTTATTTTGGTTCATGCTGGCTTTTATGAGATAAAATATTGAATTTAGTTCCCAGCTGCCCTATAAAGTATGTTCGAAATGGGAAGCATTTGTAACGCCATAGATTTTCTTATCTGACACACTATACTTTTTAGTATTTTTTGATAAAAGAAATTGTAGTGGATATCCACAACATGAACATCCGCATCACAGATTTTCTGATTCGACGCCTCACTTCCAAGCTTTTTTAGTGCATTAATAATTTATTGACTGCTAATTGGATTTGAGCAGGAGGGAAAACAGAGGTGTATTCAAAAGTTCCTCGTAAGTATTTGGTTTGATCAATAAACATATATTCCATTACCGTCGGAGTTAGTCTGCCTTGCCAAAGTCAACAAATGAAAAACTCCAAAACCTTTTATTTAGTTATGTATGCATTTATTTAGAAATTGTTGTGCATTCGGATTCAAATGATGAAGAAATCCTCTCTACATTTGCGGTGGCAGCTCATTTAAAGTTGTTGTGTCCAGGAACAATCAACAAAAAGACTATTTTTTTTAATGGAACGATTAAGATGTTTCAGTAGAATTCCTGTTGGCCATGTGGTGAGTCTGTGCAAATCTTTTATAGACGGATATCATCCTCATCTACTTATCAAATGCTCCGAGTTAATCTAGTGACTGTAGTAGTGAACTTTATTGGCACTTGACCCTTTGAAATAAGAAATGCCAATACAGCAAGTCTTTCTTAGATTTTTTTCATGTTTTTCTTACGCAAGCTGTGCATACAGTGGAAGTTGAAAGTTGTCTCCCTTCAGGTTGAATATATTTCTCAGAAAGCTAGCCTTTCATGACCTACCCATACATCTGTTAAGGCTTCAAGCAGAGCATCATCTACTTTAGCATAACAACGGTATGCGATTCATCCAAAGTACATATGCAGAGGGGAAAGCTCAGATGGAATACAAGTTTTAGATACAAAGGGTAGAAATTTTGTATCTGAAAACATGGCAGTGCACACCTGTTGAACTTATTTGTGAAATTATTATAGAAAAAAATATTGGGCAAAATTACATTCATGCCTGGGTAGTGATGAACAGACTTATACAATGGATAGTGTACAAGCTTCAGCTCTTGACATTTCCATTTTAATTTAATAGCCCAAGCAGCACATATCCTCGAATGACATTGTGGGTTTGAGGTTCACTGCTCAGACTACCTCTGTCATTTACACACATCAAATATTACCTTTAAAACTGAGGTTCATAATGGAATACAATTGGTTTAAGTTTCCTGGAAATAATCAGGTTGTGTTCATGTGGAGGGGGGGGGGGACATAAGCATGTCATCTTCACACTTAATTTTCACATGCAGTGTACATTGTGCTCTGACTATATACACCGATAAGCCATAACATTATGACCACTGACAGGTGAAGTGAATAACACTGATAATCTCGTTATCATGGCACCTGTCAGTGGGTGGGATATATTAGGCAGCAAGTGAACATTTTGTCCTCAAAGTTGGTGTGTTAGAAGCAGGAAAAATGGGCAAGCGTAAGGATCTGAGCGACTTTGACAAGGGCCAAATTGTGATGGCTAGATGACTGGGTCAGAGCATCTCCAAAACTGCAGCTCTTGTGGGGTGTTCCCGGTCTGCAGTGGTCAGTACCTATCAAAAGTGCTCCAAGGAAGGAAAAGCGGTGAACCAGCGACGGGCGGCCAAGGCTCATTGATGCATGTGGGGAACGAAGGCTGGCCCGTGTGGTCCGATCCAACAGACAGGCTACTGTAGCTCAAATTGCTGAAAAAGTGAATGCTGGTTCTGATAGAAAAGTGTCAGAACACACAGTGCATCACAGTTTGTTGCGTATGGGGCTGCGTAGCCGCAGACCAGTCAGGGTGCCCATGCTGACCCCTGTCCACTGCCGAAAGCGCCTACAATGAGCATCAGAACTGGACCACGGAGCAATGGAAGAAGGTGGCCATGTCTGATGAATCATGAGTTCAAGGTGTTGACTTGGCCTCCAAATTCCCCAGATCGCAATCCAATCGAGCATCTGTGGGATGTGCTGGACAAACAAGTCCGATCCATGGAGGCCCCACCTCGCAACTTACAGGACTTAAAGGATCTGCTGCTAACGTCTTGGTGCCAGATACCACAGCACACCTTCAGAGGTCTAGTGGAGTCCATGCCTCGACGGTCAGGGCTGTTTTGGTGGCAAAAGCGGGACCTACACAATATTAGGCAGGTGGTTATTTTCAATAAACTATTTACTATTGTAAATGTTATGGCTGATGTTATTGTAATGTTATGGCTGATCGGTGTATATTCTGAGCAGGATTCATTAAGCATTCAGTAGCTTTTGGATTATGACAAATTTGTATTTGTTTTTATTCATTACATGCACTAAGTTGTAGTTCTCCTTAACACTAGAAGCGCCGAGCCAGTCAATTTGACCGATTTGGTTATTAAAAATTGAATTACTCTGTGTTCCTAAATACACTGCACATACCCGTTCGTGACTTTTCCTAAATATATGTATTAAACATGCCTACAGCGTTTTAGCTGGATGAACGCGAAAATAAAAAAGTTATAAACACATTTACCTAGAATAGCCAAAATCGGGTTATTTTGACCGGTCATTTAAATACATAATAAATCAGATATAATGCATAATCCTGCCTTCCCTTTACAATACAGTCAGTCTGGTGCTCCAGTGGCGATCTCTACCTGTCTGCAGTCTTTCATGTGCTTGAAAACACAAGCAATGTACAGCATTACAGGTGTTTTCTTACAGTTGTAGTCAGATTGAGCTGATACAGTGATGACCCGCAAATAAATATGGATTGAAAACAGAGACTGAAGAGAGTGTGTTTTGGAAATGTTGTGTATATGAACATGACTGATTCAGGGGCATTAGTGATACAGAAAATGACAGAGCATTCGTGGGTTTGTGCCAGTGCTGTGAAAACCAAATGGCACCGAGTGCTTTTAATCCACTGATCAATACACGATGCTACTGCACAGTACAGAGTGCAATAGCACAGCACATCGCACCAAAATAATGATTCACGGACATTATCAGTGGAGGAGTATTTATTGTGATGCTATATATTAGTGGAGCAAAAGAGTTGACCTGGAGAGGCACAATGCAGTGTGAGGTACGAGCTCATGCAGGGAAAGTGCAGAAACGTGTCCTGTGTGGACTGTACGAGCTGTCAGGTATGCAGGTTATATAAATAGTAAATAGTTTATTGAAATACAAAGCTACAGTGAATACAAGCACCATATGTTGAAAACAAAGTTTACACTGTTGAAAATGTTTACGTTAGTGTGCAATTATGTTTTGATGAATGCAATAGTTATTTTTGAACTATAAAATATTGCTATTGAGCTTTATTCCAATACTTACATTTACACTTGTTTTATGATCTTATTGTATGCTGTTTTTGAGCTTTTTGCTCATTGTAGGCTATATAATTATTCATGTTTTGACTGCAGTGTGTGCGTTTAGAAATAAAATGCGTTGTTATAGCAATAATATTAATGTTTTATGATCATTTCAATTTAAATACTACAGTTGTGCTATGTAAATTTTGGATTTGATGTTCATGAATAAATCTTCTGAGTTTTATGTGATAGTTTGCGTTTGATTGTCATATCACAGCTGTTAAAGAGCTATCGGTTACAATGACCGGCTTTGGCGCTTGTAGGTAGTTCGAAATGTTGGCGCTTCTAGTGTTAAATTATATAGAAGATGTATGTGTTGAATTGTATTCAGTACATACTACTTCACTTTAAGAAACAGACAAACATAAAAGAGATCAAGAATCAAGACCTAAGTCCGTACAACAAAATCCATGTCATGTTGAGAGAGACTGTTTGATAAGATATTGACATGCACTTGTGGCTCATTATATCTACCTCCAGGGTGCAACACAAGATGGGTAATACACAGAATCCATTTCAATAAGGAATGTAGACCCATCAGTTTCAGACAGCAAGGACTGGCACTGTGACATAACTGGTACGTCTATGATATGTATATGTATATACAGGGGTGGATCGTCCTCAAGGGACGCTGGGGAGCCACCCCACAATAGCAGAACACAAAAAAACAAATAAAAAGCATTAAAACGTCTGTGAACATTTAAGTGATTAATTCTGACATTTATTAATGCTCTAGTTGTTATTATCCACAGCAAATGTGCATTTTATTGAAGACAAAAAAGTATTAACACCAAATCACTGGTTATGCTTATTTTATGCATCCTCTCCTGCTTCAGGGAGGCAGCGCCCCTCCTGTGACCGCTGATGAGCAAGCGTAGTTATGACTTAGGCCTGAATTGTTAGCCTTGGTTTGAGCTGCTCCCAATAATCCCATTTGGGTTGGTGAATTTAACGCCATATTGCAGTTACCTCCTGGACACACTAAATGGCGGTGTACAAAATATTGCTATAATTATATAAAACTCCATGCAATCCTGGGAGCGTATCTCAGTATCTGCTGGAAAAAGGATGAGGAGGGTGAAAGAGAGAGAAACATTTGAGAGTAGAGCAATAGACCAGCGTATGAACCGTGCTGTGGTAACGACCGTGAATGTGACCCTGATTGTGGGAGAACCCGATTCCAGTAAAACTAACTTTTGGCTTTGGACTGTAACTATCCTTTTGTATTTGCGATTTGGACCCATTTACTGTTTTGTCTTGTGTTGGCCATTTTGATTAGCAGTGTATGTTTAGAGACGGATCTCTTTACAATGTGTAGGTAGTTTGGGTTTTGTTTTGTTTTGTTTGTTTAACTAATATGAGTCTCGTTTTATGGCAGCCTGCCACAAGCGGTAACACTGCCCTTCCCCGTGTTACAGTAAGCAATGACCAGACAAGAAATGCCATAAAACACCAGTCTGTCATTGCAGCAATGTCTCCCTGAAAAATGTAAGATCAAGGAGTTAGGGCCCAGATCAGCCAAATATGGACGTACATCGACACAGCAGCAACAGGGGGAAATTGTACAGCTGGGCATTGTGTAGAACATGGTATGAGAAAAAATCCTGGCTGTGCAGGTACACAACACACAATGCAGTATTTTGATTTGACTGCGTCGGAGGATTTGGCCGGGAGTGACCGAAGGGTGAGTGTCATGAAGTCTCGGAAAAGACCAAAAAGCACGAACACGGTAAAACTCATATGCAGAATGTGGTAAAGATGTTGGGCAACATAGTTAACATCTGCTGTAATGTGAATGTTGATAAGTTAAATGGACTTTAGTTGTGTCTCTTCCTCTGTCCTTTATGATAAGTTAAATGTAAACATTAGTTTTATTATATAATTACAGCATGTGTTTTTTTTTTACCCTTGGCAGAGTGTATCTGCTTGTGGAGAAGGGGTTATCAGGTTTCTGCCTCACCTTACAAAAAAAACGCCAAACAACTGTCATGTTGGCCTGAAACCGCAAAACATAGAACATCTCAAAAAACATTTCTCCATTACACTCCAGAGACTCCTTAAAAAGGGTGTGGTGGCTGTCCAAGGGGATAATTGGCTAATTGGCCAACCATACACGAATCAACACTTTGCATCATGCTTATGCTGGCCAACCAGTCAGTATAGTTGTTTTAGGAATTAATGTGAAAAGATGAATTATTATAGAAACAACACAGATTAGGTGTGAATCATCAAAAATGTCCACTTTTACTGTATATGAAAATGTTTAAATGACTGTGGCTGAGTAATACAATTACCCAACAGCATAAACAAAACAGCCAGTGCTCTGACCTTGACATGAAAGAAGGTCCTATAGACACCCTAAGGACTGCCGACAGGAAAAGTGGAGATGAGTTCATATACATTGTGGAATAATTCAGAGCGTGTGTGATCTTAAAGCTGCGCTGCAACACAAAGCATTGACTTTCCTCAGGCCCTCTTAGCTTAGGAAAGTGTCTTTGGGAATTGAGCCTCAATGAGCTTTTATTGCAGAAGAGCACAAATGTAAATAAGCTGCAGCGTCGGTGTGTTCGGGTGAGGAGGAGAGCAGTGCTCTAGTTTTCCATCTCTGATAAAACGAGAGCTGCAGAAGCACAACCAGCTGATTTTCTCTCTCTCTCTCTCAATCCCACTGGGTGTTGCTAATCCTCCCCTCAGTGCAGTTCAATCTATTTATTACCTGGTTCCCTGCGCAGCGAGAGTGCGGCTCGTGAAGTTTCCCATTTCTCTTGTTTCCATCTCCTTGTTTCGCGGCTCTCCCGGGACAGAGAATAATTAGTGTTTATTTCTGTCCTTCAACCCTGTACTTCTGCAAGCAGCGGAGGCTCATCGTAGCGTGGCCGGACTTCATCGAGAAGAACTCTTTTAAATTCAGAATACATTTACAAGCCGTTGGCGGGGGAAAGGACCTGCCAGCGTGTGGTGCACGAGATCCGGGATTTGAGCTAAAAGGCACGACACACCTCATCCCCCATTTCATTAATCCAATGCTCATCAAAGAAGAATGCTCCCTGTATAAGAGAATTGTCAAAAATGTTTGCACTGCGCTGGCGTATTCGGCATACCCTCAGAGTGGCTGTGTGAATGGCTCCGTGTGGGGAGGTGAAAGCATCAGCATTGCAGCAGCTGCAGCCACAACAGAGATGAACATACATTAGGGAAAGTTCTGCACAGTTCACCACTGGGCATTCTGCTGCACATGTTGTTACAAGTGTGGGATGATGATATCTTAGTGAGAGAAGCAATGAACGTGCTAGTGATTGCCTGGAATTGAACAGACTCATTACACTGTCAGTAGCCTTTGAAGGTTTGGATTTTTCATGCTATGATCGGCAGGATAGGAAGGAGACAATATAAATCCCTATTCCATGACTTCAAAATCAATATCACAGAAGATATGCTTTTACCAACAAAATCTAGTAGCCTCCAAAGCAAACCAAGCACAACTTTTAGCAATTAGTTGGGAGATGATTCATTAGTAGAGTCATGCACTAGAATTAAAACCACTATATCTTGTTGCTAATTGCCTTGTTATTCATCTACCTATATCTGCAAATTTTTTGTTTTAAACATAATTATTGCTATAGCCAAAGGTTTGGTCAACAATACAGTGAAGGTTGGGCAAATGCAGATGCCTACTGTTACAAAGATGCAGAAGACTACGTATGGCACAACATCATTGCAATACGCCATAGTTATATCACTGTAACAGGTAAGTTAATAGCTGTACTTCATTCTGCATATTGCAATTTAAATGTCAGGTTGGCATCATCCCAGGAGTAAGTCATTTGGGTAGATCTCTAATGATATTTTTTGCTACAGTTTAATATATTTTGGGAACATTAACAAGTATAATTGCTGACTTCCTAACATGATATAGATTATTCAAGCAATTTACTCCTGCTAGTTTGCTATATTATACTTTGTGTACCCTCCCCAAACAATAATTCACAAATCAATTAATTAAGTGTTGAAGAACATCAGCTTACCCTTGACCTGTATTTAACCAAAATGGAAGGAAAATGCAGACAAAAATACAACAGCATTTGACTAATGGAAAAAAAAAAAAAAAAACGTGAGAACAAAAGACTTCTGCATGGAGAGCAATGGTCCATTGTGGATATGCCCAATCTTGCTTTTGAAAGTTATCTTAAATTAAGCTGTTTCTTGATAATGAATGAAGATCTTAAACTTCAGCCAGTATCTAGCTGTCACACGGCTCAAAATGTGCCACATAATTGCAGTCTTTGTGAGGGGAAAAAGTTAATAAAACGAGCTTATAGCTTTTCATTAAATGTGAAGAAAAAAAACTTTTTTGAAAACCTTTTCTTCCTTTATGCTTTCATTTGTTGAGATTTCACACAGACATCAAGTACTGAAGAGCATAAACTTTCACATCTTTGTGGTGACATAACAAAGTGCAATATCAGGTTAGCATTTCCTCCATATCGTAGGAAAGCTGTTGGCATTATTTGTCATAAGTCAATTCCAAATCGGGGATAGTTGCAAAATAAGAGGTCAAAATCAATTACTGCTTTCTATTGTTGAGTGGTATATGATATGTTTAATGGACCAATACATACATTAAAGTAGCAAATACATTTGCAATACACAGGAAAAACATATTTATTATCTAAAACCTTGAAGTGGATTTCTGCTGCTTGGAAGCTATGCCCTCGGTGAATGATAATGACGACTAAGAAAACAATGTTTCTTATTGAAGCAGTAATTGTAATGAAGGTCGTTAGTCCTCTGAGGGGCTACTTATGAGCCGTATAGGCTAGATGAATTCAATTTTCTACTGTTTTTTAGGGAGACGGATAGTGTTCAAACTTTCAATTGCCTATTGAAGCAGTAGATAATCAGCTATGAAGCCTCTTATTAGATTTCCAACTGTTCTGCGTTTGCTTTGTGCAGCATGTTAATGAGGTGAGTTTGTTATAATCATTAGTGAAAGGGTAAGCTGAAAGCATACAGTAAACTGGAGACCAGTGGGGTCATCTAATTTACCCATCCAAATCTCTAAAGAAAATTGCACACTGGCAGGTACAGCAGATGTAAAAACAACCAGTGAAGCATCCAAAAAACAAGAACAAGAATGCATTAGAATAGTATGTTTATTAAAGCCTGCTGTGAGATGTGCTCCCAGTTTAATTGAATGGTGTTGTGAGAGAGGACCTGGTGTTGGATTTACCTGCCCCCAGGGCAGTGCAGGGGCTTAACAGTTGCCTTACAGTCTCTGCTTTCAGAGCAGAAAAGCATAAAGCAGAAAAAAATACTGAACAAAATAAATCTCCCTAAAGGTAAACTGGCAACTCTGTGGGCACGTATGCAAAACATTTTGAAGTCTCAACACTTATTAAAGGTATGAACATTGCTCAACAAGTTTTTGTGGATTAAATTTTGCTTTTCTGGCGATGTGAATTAAATTCACATTACACAGAGCTGCATCAAACTTATTTAAGGGAGTCAAATGTTAATATATTTGCTGAAAGTGAGAGACTCTGGGGGGGGGGGTGAATTCTGATCCAATGATACACCAGTTCTAAAGAGTGTTTCTACTCTTAAACCTCCAGGTCAAAGTTACCTATTGGTACTTAACTTTTGGTATTGTTTTTCTATTTTATTTCATTCCTTGTATCACTAGGGGGATACAGTAGCTAACCACATTAAAAATGCATTACTTTTTTTGAAACTGGAATTTAGCTTTACATTAGTAAAACTGTTGAGATGGGGAGCTTGGCAGCTTTAGTAGCTGACAGATTTATCTTCTTTAACTTTAAAGACCCTGATTGAATTCTCAAAGTCAAAAAGTTCTACACTGGCCTGACTTCTTGTAGATTGACCTGACAAGTTGTTTTCTGACAGGGAAGTTCTCAAAGACCAAAATGGATTTGGAATGAAGATAATGTAACATCTCCTATAGTCTGAGTTTATGAATATAGTAGGTACTCAGTAACTACATGTTAGTTACTCATAAGAACACTGTAATTAAACATTTGTCAACATGTACTTAATGTTAAAAAATGATTAACACTATAGTACACATTTGTCTAGTAAGGATGCCTTTGGAGCTATACTTGGCATCCTAGGCATAGGTTTGAGGGGGACATAAGCCCCCCCAGTGTTGAGAGAACATTATATTGTGTACCCGGCTCCATAGATGACAGCGTCCCCCCAATATTGACAGCGTCAATGCCGGGCACAGTCCACTTTTTAGACATTAAGTACATGTTAACAAATGCTTAATTACACTGTTCTTATGAGTAACTAATATGTATTTACAGAGTACCTACCATGTTAATTAACTGTAATTTGTAAAGTGTAACCGAAAATCTTTTGGAAAAGGACTCTAGCTTTAGTGAAAGGAACATAAACTAATGTGGTAAACCTTAGAACTGTGCAATAGATATGTGTATGTATTGTATGACACTGCACTTATATTGCAGAGGCTTTAGCTTTTTTATGGGTCGGGGAATCTCTTCTTTGCTTGTAGTTCTGGCATCGGGAAACCTGCTTTGTCAACCTGATCTTTAGCACTGTGAAAGACAATATTAGATCACATTTTCAGAGTAGGATTTTTGATTGTTATTTAATGTGTTGTTTTTCTTTTGTATCTGGGCAGAAACGCAACTACAGTAATTACATCTTTACATAAACTCGGTTATTCGGTGATGGATTTTCCTTTGAGCTCACGATTCAAAAACATGTTCCTTTTCATTCCTTGTTTTTCCACTGTGTAGCAGTAGATTGCTCTAGCTCACCATATGTTCCTCTTCCCTAATGATATAAGTTAAAGAAACATAGTGTATATTGTAGATTCGTGTGAGGTATGAAATTAGCACCTCACAGGAGGCCTGGATCTGTAATGTTTTCTTCTCCTGTTACATCTACTGAGCTTTGAAGGACACATCTGAAAACAGGCTGTGTGAATTTCTAAACTCCCATAAAAGCAACACAAAAGAGAACAAAGACCTGCCTCAAGATAATAGTAAACTAGTGTGTTGCACCAGGGTGATTATTTTAAATTTGATTTTCTACACAGTGTGTGTGCACATTGGGACTGACAGTCTCTGCTGTGTAAGTAACCAGTGATTTCCATACCAAACTAATCAACAAAGAGAAAATCAACAATCCATGTTTTCTATAGCAGCATGGCAAAGCATGCAGAATGGGAACAAAACACACAATGAAAGGAGCAAACAAAACATTTACATGCTGGTTTTATTTGTATACACATGTTATGCCCATGAAAAAGGTTTAAAAATGTGTAGAAGATTTGAGAAAATAGTGAGGTAAAGATCACGGACCACAGAAACAATTTAGAACAAGTTTTGGCAGATTTGGCTGCATGTTTTCCTGAAACTGAATATATTAATAATAAACTCTTAAATTACATTTCATAATTTGCTAGGTCATGCCAGCTACTCAACACTGATGGGAATTTAAAAGGAAACAGCCAACCAAAACAGAACTCACACAGAGAAATCAACGTTCGTTCAAAGACTGCAGTATTTTAGTTATCACTCGTATAAGCAAAAGCAACACAAACTGAGAGAGCAAGAACTGCATACCACATAAAATGAATCAAATAAAAAAAAAAAACAGATCAAGATTTTTAATAGCTGTATCTCTGAGGAGCAGGGATGGGGAACAGGGAGAGATGGTAGTGTCTGAGAGTAACCACTCAACCTTACAGCTGGGAGTCCCAAGAGTACACACAAACAAGGGGTACAAATGAGCTGAAGCCAGTTGTTTTCAGCTCAGAGGACCCCAAGAGAGGCATCTTGCCTTGGGCTACGGAAGACTGCTTATGCCGCCGATTAAACTGCAACGTACAGAAAATTAGAGAGCACCTGGTACCAGGCACATGTACGTGTAGGTGTGTGCACTCTGGGAGCCAGAAAACGGTTATGTCATACTTCATTAAGGGATTATCTTGAATTCAAATCAATAACACCACCTTCCTTCCTTTTTTTCCCCACAGTTTTGCATGTGCCAATGTTACATTTTATTTCCCTGATGTCTCAGCACGATTCAAAGACCACCTGTTAATCTGCATAAACGTTGCTGTGCAAAAAATTGCTGAGCCATTTTCACAAAATCAATCGTGCTCCCACAAAGAACACTTCATGTCCTCCCCTCGTTTATGTCTCATTCTCTTTGTCGGTGAAAAATAACTCCAAACTGCTAGCTGCTACACTGGGAAAATATTGACTAGTTGTGTGAATATAGGTTACATCAATCTCTAACCCTGTCATTGTGTTTATTTTGGCACTGATGCTTACAACAGCGTAGTGGTTTTTATTTTTGTTGCTGTTGTGTTTGGTTGGTTTTATTTTGAGTTTGGTATGGCTTTGCCAAAGGCTATTAATGCGGGGGTCTTTGTTCTGTCATTCAGGACAGTCAGTTTAAAGATTATTGCTTTGGTAAAGGATTCTATGTAGGAAAGGGAAAAGTGTTAAATGCAAATGAAAACATTCTAACTCAAGGTTTGTGATGTCACATCCTCTCAATGGAATTATTTTACAGTCTGTTATTCTGTATATGATATTAAATACAAGTTATTATACTTTTTTGTGAAAAGGACAGAAACATTGTCAATGTGGAAATAACAATGGCTCAGCTATCTAAAGTGGAGATTTACATTTGATCCAACTGTTTCTTGTATCTTGGCTTAAGAATTTATCTCCACTTTAGATGGCTTTTAGAGAGATTTTGTAACTTGCTTTTCTTTAATGTCGGCAACACTTTTGGTATAGAGAGATATTACATTAATATTCTACAGGTATTTATTTAGAAAGTATTTGAATGTTAATAGATTATCAATCGAACATCTATTTAATATTAAATAGGGCCATGTAGCATTCCCGAAATATCTGAGGATAACATCCAGCTAGAACCCCCTCAAAGAAAAACGCATGTAATCTTTGCGGTTTGGTAACATCAAAGACAAATATCTATATATATGTATCACAAAAGCAACTTCCCGCTAAGTGAGTCTCTATTAAAATGGCTCTAATCTTTATTAAAGATGGCTTGTGCAGAACTTGAAGGTGCATCCTGCTAACGTCACCAATGTAGAAAAAAAAAAACCGATTTTAATATGAATACATGGGTCAGTGAGATCCCTGCCATATTACCTGAATTAATGAAGCGTGATGATGAGAAACAGTCATCTCTTTTGTACAACGTAATATCCTTCATACTGCTCTGTTCCCTTTCTTTGATATATGTCAACATCAGAACCGAATGACTCATGTGCAGTAACCCAAAGATGTACTTAATATTTACTTGTATTAATGTAACAGAAATCGTAGAGGCTGATGGGAAAAGAAAGTGATATAAACAGCAATTTCCTTCAGTCTGTATACGTCAGTGGAACAACTGTAAAGCTGAAGTAAAGCCTAACATAGACATACAACTCCAATTAACACAACATAAACAGTGAGACTATAATTACTGGACATCTGCAACATGTTTAAGTAACATTGTATTCATGAGGAGCTAAACAGAGGGAACAGTGGGGCACAAGAACTGAATTGAGCTACTGTTAGTGCATCGTGATACAATAACATATATCCATTATTCATCAAAACCATGTAGACGTGCAAAACTACTCAATTTCCTGAAGTTAGTAAGTAGGAAAGTTCAAAATAACTGAATTTTAACTGAACGTTACTGCCTTGGACTGACGCCTCCAAGCTGCCACAATATTCAATAACAGCCGTTCTGAATCAAAGACTGGGATGGCATAGATTTCTCTCCATTACATAAACATTACATTATGAAACTCAATGAAATGGCTCGAACGGTGCTATCATTCTGACTTAATCTAGACACAGAATGCACCTCTATCAAATCATTAGAAAAGCAATAATGACTGCCTTGTTTATTGGCCTGCAAACCTCAACGTTGAATTGAGTAAAACACAACACAAGAAGGATTCAGAAAGCCCATCAGGGAACACACTGCAGAGATACTTTTAGTAGTCAGTTCTATTAAGTGGGAATATTCTCCAGCCACCCTGAACTAGAATGGAAAATATTCTGAAAACTGAGGTGATTTATGTCAATCTATCTGGTCTCTCTTGTGAATTGACATTGCGGTTCCCATCACAGTAAAGGTAACTACATTGTAATTCATGAACCACATTACCATACCTTTCACCTCCTGAGTCAAAAGGCAGACGTATGATTAGCTTACGCTTTATTTTTTCTCCATTCAATTTATTTTCTTGGCAAACATTCTTAATGGGAATGACATGGCCCTAGAACTCAGGGTATAGATTCAATCTAACGCAACATAGAAGGGAATGGAATTACACTCAACAGTATTGTGGAGGTAGGTGATCTAGCTGCATTGACTTTTGTGCAGTAAATATTCTCGACACTGTGCCACTACTGTGTCAACAAACTGGATTAGTGTCTCCAAACTGATCTTGTTACAGGTTAAAATCCTTTTATTGTGTAACTACATCTGGCTTCTTTTGCCATGTGGCTGTTGAATCCATTACATCATCAGATTCTCAAGTCATTCGTTAAAATGACATGACATGAAATTGAATTGCTATTAATTGGACTTTTATAGATCTGTAGTGCTGAAATATTGTTTTGTTGGTATTAACAGAATAAGGCAGTCTCCAGACTAATATTGTACAATATAAATAATTAAAATAACAACAACGGCAAGAAACATTCATCACACCCACTGCCCTAAAAGCCCACTGGAGGGCTGCTGAGCTTAGTTTATTTCGAATTTCCTGCTGAAATCTTAACTCATTTCTTAGCCGCTGAAGCATGGGCTGAGGCATTGCAAATCATCAAAGAAAGGGACAAAAACCGTCAGTGAGTAACTATCATTAAATGAAGTGAAAGGGGATTGTGAAGATTCGGTCACCATGCTGGTGCATTACATAATGTTAAATTAAAAGCAGGGCTTTAAATTAAAGGTGTTATAAGAGGCTTTAAGTGGTCGATTTAGATGCAGATGTTGCTGAGAGAGAGAATACAGCCGCCAGTGTTTCAGGGTCCATTGCTCCTCTTAATGGCACACTTGAGTGTCACCTTCACATCACTGCTTGCATCCTCTCACTCATCTCATGAGTTTAACATCAAGGTACAAAACCACCTGCGTCACACTGCGGAGCTGACACCTGGAGACCAGTCTTGATCGTGAAGTTCCCTCCACTATTATTTACCTTTTTTAAGATGGCTATATTCTTGTTTGATACTTGTTATCTTTCACATTGATTTATTTGTTCTTTAGTTGGTGCATTTCACTACTGAGCCTGACAGATTTTTATGCAAACTATATTTTCAAAACTATACAAAGTATGATGGCAATTTAATGGAGTGATTCTGATGATATATCTTGACACACTGCAGGGCGTAGCTCACGATGGCTGCTATATAAGGAAGGATCCCCCTGGTGGATCAGTCGCTCAGCCACAGACCCGCAGTTCACAGAGACTGCAGACACCTGTCAACACACCTGCTTCCAATAATGAAGGAAGCTCTATAAAAAGGAAATGCCGTATCCCTAACCCACTACAATACATCTACTAAACCCTTTGCTTCCACCAAAACCTTCACATGATTTTACCGGTGTGTGGAGCATTTTACTTGGTAAGCTGAATAGTGGCCCAAGCCTAGCAGTTTAGTCAGCGCTCACACCTTGACTAGGTTTCATTTTAAACCCAGTGTCTTTATACAGGCTTTCTTTTTGCCCCTGGCACCCAGCCAGCATTTCCAACAGTCCACAGCTTCCAGTCTGATCCCTGGAATCGCACAACCCAGCCCCTACACAGAGGTACACTATATATATAGAGATACAGATATGTTATTACTTTAAGTATTAGAGGTCAGAGCTCATTATTTCTAACTTTCGTAAGGTCTATATCCATAAAAGAGTGCAATAACTTCAAGTATAATTATATATAATCTTATTATGGAAATGCTTTACAGTAGGTCTGCCTAATTACAGTGTATTAACATAGTAGGTACTCATTAACTACATGTTAGCTACTCATACGAACAGTGTAATAAAGCATTTGTTAACATGTTCTTAATGTGTATGAAGTGGGCCATGCCGGGCAGGGGCGTAGGTTTCATTTTGGAATTGGGCACAACATTGTCAATGTTGAGGGGGACACTCTCAGTATTGCGGGGGTTGTGTCCCCTACGTCTATGGAGCCGGGCATACAATGTTGGGGGGGACAATTTAAAGTTCTGTCCACATGGGAGGGACTTGTCCCCCCCTAAACCTACACCTATGATGCCCAGTATAGCTCCAAAGGCGTCCTTACCAGACAAATGTGTACTTACATACACTGTTCATTTTTACACATTGAGTACATGTTAACAAGTACATAATTACACTGTTCTTATGAGTATCTAACAGTAGTTACTGATTACCAACTATGTGTATAAACTGTAATTTGGGAGACCTATTGTATGGTGTTACCATTGTGATTTACTATTAATTGCACCTAAAAATTACTGTTTTTCCTTAGCTGTTGAAAGTACTTGTTTGGATAACTCCTATTACTGTCCTTCTGGGCCCCACACAGTGATTACAAAGGACTTTTTGTGAAATTTACATTCAGTCCTGATAATATTGGCCTTTTAAATTGACAAGCTACTTAAGACCACTTTAAGTTTGTTGTACATGTCAGAGCTTGCATGTCTGTTCATTTGTGCTCCCAGACTACCTGTTACATCAAGTGCTGTGGAAAAACGTTCTTTTTGGTTCTTTGAAAGGAAACTCTTTTTGTTACGAGCATTTTCCTCTCTGGAGACCCACCTGCGCTGCCGAGGTCGTCGAGTTTAAATCTTGTCATCCAGCATTTTGTGTTGAAATCTTCAGTTTATGTATTTTCAATTACTGAACTGACAGCGACACGCTCAGTCTGTGTTGACTTTAATAGGCTGAACATGACGTCCCAGTAACCTGAAAGAAAATCATATTTTAGGCGGCGTAGATGACATTGACCCTCTGTCAGTCGAGCCACACGTCAGTATACATGAATGAAAGAATGCCAGCTGCATTGAAATCTGCATGGAGGGATGCTCTGTGACACTTCTGCTCTTGCATCTCAATAACTTCTTCACAGAGGAAAAAGTCGGTGGATCGAGTGGCTTTTTCCTTAATCCCCCTAACTGTTGACGACAGCTTTCAGACTCACCTAATTTCTTTCCTCCAGCTCCATAAATTTGAATGCAGTGCAATGACTTCTACTGCAGACTTGGTGCTTTCCTTACATCCTCCTGGGAGACCCCTCTGAGAGACAGCATGCAAATCCTGGCATCAGAAGTCCTTCCAAGTAGCAGAACTGATGACTTAGACAGTAGCCCATCAATGTGAGGGAGCAAGTGAACTAGTCTAGGTGAACCAGTTGTTGCAGTTTGGGTACCTTGGAAATTAAATTATGGCTTATTTGTAAGAATCCATGAAAAATAAATAGCTGTTCTACATACGATGTGTCGACGTAATGACCGAGAATGTAAAATATATTATAATAGAAAAATGTCGGAATTCCATTATTTCTCTGAGATGTATGTAAGGGTCCATCCAGGTGTAATCAGAAGTACGCGTATGGAATGAATGAAGAACTTTTTCAATTTCTTGCCCAAGTTGTCAGCCTTTACAAATTTCAGGTGTTTAATACATTTAAGAGAAGGCACATACATCAAAAAGTAATGTTCTCAGTCGGGGCTCCCTCTCTCCAACAAAGTAATTGTTCTTTTTCAATTGAAATGCCCATGATATTATTCAAGCTGCACTCTCAGATAATGGAATTGAAAGTGCCTGATGATTAACAATCAAAACAAATTGAGCTTTGCAGTGTCCCTCTTCTTATGACTTCTTATGAGATACTTTTTAAACTTAATAACACTGGGGCATAGTGTTTGCATTGTTCTCCAGTGAAGTGCTTTACACAAGCCCATGAGGTTTGTGTAAAGATTTCAATATAAATTGGGGAAAAGATTAAGTGTTTTGCCAGAGGTGGGCCAGGCAAATTCAATGACCATTTTGAGTGAACTTTATGTATTGTCTAACCTGCTGGAATTGTCTTGGCAAACTTTTAGGGGGATTAGTCATGCTAAATGCCAGCAGTCATCCCCAGTGGGAATCATTATATGACTTTGACCAGCATGGTAAACCCTTCAAGTATGGACTCCCTCCTTGCAGGGAGTGAAAGAGAGCATTAACGAGATTAACGAATCACACTGTGCTCCAATTTGCTCATGCAGCTGCCAGGGAATTACCTGACACACCTGGATAAACACGGCCATTGCACACAATTTGCTGTTATTGAGGGACACAAGGTCAGCATTGCCAGACTCTGAGATGTCACAGATTAGTTGACACAGGTAAGCTTAGCTATGCAAAGGGGTTCATTTAGAAGCATTACATCAATTGGATAAGACATTCATTACCATGTACCTGTCATTTTACTAAATTGCATAAGTGTACCCTTTTCTATTTTAATTTACCTTCTTGCTGTTTTTAAAAGAGTAACCTGTTCCTGCTACATACAATCTGTAACAAGGATTGTCACTAAATGAGTGAAGCAGATCTCTTATCTTGTGATTTTTATCATCATCATGTGATACGCTGTCTGGTACAATAGTTTTTCTTTGCCTAAAGGTCAATTGAGTCTTTCAAAGGTGGTTGACAGCAGGGATGATTATGGTGTTAAATAACTGCTTTAGATGTATTGCAATGCATTTTAATAAATGTTATTATACAGATATCAATATAATGTTTTAAAATATATTTTTGGTTGCAGTTAAAAAAACACTCTATACAAATAAATGAACTCTTTAGAATAATCATCATCATCTTAATATTAATATTTTGAATTGTACTCTCAAATCTACTGAAAGCCAATGTAGCATAACTAAGACTGGAGTGATATGGTCCAACAATTTGGTTTTAGTAAAGATTTTCGCTGCTGTGTTTTGTACATATTGCAGTTTTAGGTTGTTTTTAGGCACACCAGCAAGCAAAGAGTTACAGTAATCTATACGGGAGAAAACAAAGGCATGCATCAGCTTTCCTGCATCTCCCTGGGTGAAACAAGTGAGAATGCAAGCAATATTACGTAGATGGTACAATTACATTTTTGTAATATTGTGGATATGCTCATCAAAAGCCAGATTAGGATAAAACATTATGCCTAGGTTCTTTAGACTGCAAAGCTCGCTTTCAAGACCATCTATAACCAGTTAAAGATTTTCACATTTCAGATTTCACCTCGGTCTTGTCAGGTTTCAGTTTTTAAACGTTTTGCTGCATCCAATTCCTCACCTCATTTAAACAATTTGTGAGACACACTGTAGATGGCTCCAGTTTGGGGAAGTGTGCCTGTAAACCTGAGTGCCACTGGCATCACAGTGATAATTCACACCATGCTTAAGACAAATGGAAGAATGTAAATGCAACACAAAATGGGCCCCAAACCAGAGCCCTGTGGAACACCAGATGCATGAATACTCTTTGGTGACAAATACTGGCTGATTTTAATGTACTGTTCTCTATCAGTAAGGTAGGATGCAGACCAGCTGAGAACCTGTGACCCCTACATCCTTTTCCAATCTGCTCAAAAGAATTGTTTGGTCAATGGTAGCAAAAGCAGTGATTCATTAATAATGTTAGTTAACGGAGAGCACAAAAATAGCTGTTGAAAATAGCTGTTGGAATTGGATCTATAATAATATCAAGAATAACAAAAATAATGACAATTAGAATAACAACAATTATACAAATAGTAATACTGGGTGCAAGAAAGAATATTAGAGTTGCGTAATTGCTCGGCACAGTTCTTTGATCGTTTTATCTTTTGGAATGAAATGGCACAAAGGTTAGGTTCTTTGTAATTCAGTTTTTGGGGACCACTGACTTAAGTTAGCAACACTGACAGTTCCTTTTCCCAATTAAGCAGCTGACCTTTACCTGGAGTGGCTGAGGCTCAATGAGTTGGCTGGCAGTCTCTGTCACAAGCCGCAGAGAATTGAATTACCTGAGAAGGAGCACCTGCAAGAAGCACAATGTTCGTCTGCGACAGGGATTGACTTCTCAGCATTTTCATGGCAAAACGTTGAAAATACTGTCGGACTGCAGGCTAGGAGCGCTCTGAGGTGGTGGCTTAGCAGAATGCTGCATAATTTATCAGTGCTGCAGGGATCAGGCTGTCTCGATAAGTGACGAGCTGCACTACAGTTTACTGCAAGGCTAAAGGCAAACCGCTACCTGGATTTTATTTCACAAAATTCTCTGTGGTTTGCAATTAATGAAGCAAGTCAGGCAGTCTATTTTCACCTTGATCCGTCAGAGCACAATGGCTTCAGGATCATTGTCTTTTCTTTTTGAAGTCAGAAATATGGCCATTTGATTACAATAAGCTTTCTTTACTGCACATGTTAATTAGTTTGCACACATGGATAATGTGATTTAATTATAATCCTCATCACCATCATAATCAACCACTTCATAATCTAAGCAAATGTAGAGATTACTGTAAACATCCTTTACGCAGATCTCCTCACAAAAAAGAAGAAAAGTGTCCCTTCAGGCTTTTTTTATTATTTTTATTGTTGTTGTTCATCAATCATGTGAACAAATAGATTTGCCTGCAGGTTGAGTTGTGCAGATTATTATTTATTATTATTATTTATTTCTTGGCAGACACCGTTATCCAGGTTGACTTAATACAATACAAAGTGCAAATAGTTAAATCATGGAATAGATGAGAAACAACGCAAAGCAAACTTTGACCAGCATGGCCACGCACGCACACACGCACACATTCATGCATGTATAAACTACCGGTCAAAAGTTGAAGTGCCTCCATTTTTCAAGTTTTTATTTAATAGAACACAGTTTAATGTCTCAAAGTACTCTGAAATTAAAGCATAGAACAAATAAACAATTGGAGCTAAAAACAAATCATTGTGTTTAACAAAATGTAATCCCTTAAACTGACTAACCCCTCTGGTACCCTTACAAGGGCATCAAATTCATGTGCTTCTCTTTAATCCCATGTGTTCTCTTCACTGTTGTGTTGGTTGCCAAGTATTTGGTATCCCATGAAAGCCGAGACTCTCAGCTTTCTAACGATGTGAAGCATTCTTTGACGTGAAATGGGGAGGTGGGGGGATACTTGGTCTGAGTAGGAATACAAAAACTCTGAAAATATTGACAATTATGACATATTCTGACAGACAGTCTACTGATCAACACATGAGCATCCACGTTTTGGTAGAAGCAACACACGCCCGTAGAGAGCTCAAGATGTCAAGATGGAAAACTCTGTTTACAGTTTACTAACACACCATGATTTTACATAATTGGATCTGAACTTTGCCGTGTTTGATAGAACATCAAATAATATATACTGGATTAATCGTTAGGTTAACAAAATAAGCCTATTTGCAAAACTGAGTGATCTGTGACAGTCTTAATTAAACCCCCCTGGAGCAGACTGCGCATTTACCCCGTGGCTCTGAATGACAACGAAAACTGTAAATCGGATGCGTTTGCTTAAGAGGGTGTAGTGACACAGTATATACTTCTGAAATGTATATTATTTTTCAGGTTTTTTTTGGGGGGGGGGAATGGGGATGTTCTAAAATGGTAGTGTATATGTATACATGCATACATACATGCATGCATAGATATGTACATACATACATAGGCCCCCTCCTAATCTTTCCAAACGTAATCCCAAACATTTGCCCCCCATGTCTGGGAGTCCCTCTCTCACTGTTTACAGAGATCAAAGATTCTGGAAAGCCCTGAAATCCCTCTTCTGAAAGTATTTGCCATGCCTTTACCATCATCCATTCTGAATATCCCAATCGAGTGTGCGATGCCTCTCGTCCCTTAATATCTCTATTCAGGGAGCTGATTGTGATTCATAGCCCTCTGCCTCTGCTAAAGAAATGTGATTTTTTTTTTTTTTTTTTGCTCATGGAAGCCTGAATCTAAGGCTGAAGCTAAATACTTGGGGATACAAGCATGCCTTTGGGCTGTGCATGCAGGGGGAGATGTACTACAGAGAGAAAGAGGAGCACTCACTACAGGGAAGGGGGCATACTAAGTAGGTTAGAAATACTATTATTGCTTTCTTAGACCTACGCTGTCATTCACACTGCGAGATGAAAGGACTGTACAGTAAGATCCCTCTATATGGAAAATCTACTCAGTTTCTTTTTGTGTAATTTGTATTAGTAGTGTACAAATGATTAGCATTAGAGGTGGGAGATGAAGGTGAAGTATTTATATGTGTACATGTCCATCGTTCATTTATGAATGTATTCAGTGTCAAAGGGTTAATCTTTAAGCCATTGTAGCTTTTAGAATCAAAGTGTCCTTGCAGCGATTGCATCGAGAGACAACATCAGCTGACAAGATGTCATCCCTAAAAATGGCATTAATCATGATGACTCATTAATGCTGTAATCAGATGAATGATCACTAAAGGAGCTGTGTTTGCTGTAGATGGAGAAGAGGTTTTAATCTCCCTCTAGTGGTTCTTTACTGTGCCTTCAAAAAATAACTCTACAGAAAGCAGCTTCTTCAGTTTAAAAATACACATTAATATTCAGAGTCGGAGGAAGCTGAGCATGTGTGCACGCATGTTTCAAGCTGTTATCAGTAGTAATGGTGGTAGCAATGTAGTAATGCTAGTAATCGTGGATGTGGTCGTATTTTTAGACCTCCCCGTACTTTTATCTCCCCCTCGTTTTGAAATGTATGTCGCTAACACAACACTGACAAATTTTACAGCTTGGTTTTCGCATCACTAGAGAGTCACATTTTCACACGTTTTAATAAAGTTTTTGAGCTTAAATAAAAAAAACAGCTGTTGAATAGAATAGGCAGGAACATGGTGAAGGATGGGGTCACATAACACATTCTATTATCCATGTATGTAAGAGAATAGAAGCCAGTTCTGCTATTTTTGGTCGGTAGCGTAGACTCCACGAGTAAAGCTGAGATGTGTGCTCAACTCACAGCACAATTTATACAAGTTCTATGTCGTGAAACTAAAATGCAAAAGCAAACGACAATCATGAGATCTCAAGCTCTTTGGGTCTTTTGAATCAAGTGCCTCTACATTTCAAATGGAGAAATCTTAGCATTGCTTAGTAGAAGCCCATTTCAAGCACTAATACACATAAAAGAACAACTTTCGCCTCTTGGAACAAATGCCTTACTGCGGTTAAGAGTCATTTGGCATCAACACTCGTATGCGTACCATGTCAGGCAAGGAAATGTTTATATAAATGTTATCATTGAGAGGCAGGAGTGTTGTGTAGTAGGCTATGCTAACTGGAAACATTTTGATAAGTAAGATGTGGATTTGGTTTTTCAGCTCCATTTCTCGCCTTCCTCAGCTCTCAAAACTCACGCCCTGGCTAGACATGCAGTGATGTGCAGCCACCTGTATAGAGTTGTAAACTGCCAGTCTGTAGAACATACAAGCACATAACATTGGGAACACGAGAGGAAAGCTAGCACTTGACAAGGCTGTTCAGACAGTGTTTCTGACTAGAGCTGTAGGCACAGGACAGAGGTCTCTCCCTGTCATCAACGGTTCCCCATGCAGCACCAGCAGTTTTACCATCCAGGTGTACTTTTTTATTTTTTTTCCCTTTGCCTTGCTTTATATGACAAGTGAAGGCCCCAAGCAATGGAAATGCTGCTTTCAGAGACCTGTTATATATCACTAGTTACAAGACAGGCAGCAAGATCTTTTATTGAAGTAAGGTGTCTGGGTTAACGGAGCACAAACAAAACTGTAATCACTGTGACTCATGCAGCCAATAAACTAAATCTGTAGTGACTGTGCTGAGTCATGGCATTAACTTTAAAATGAGTCCAGTAGTTCTGAATATTCCTAATCACTCCCATAGTAAATGAGCTGTGGATCTTTCCAGAATCTGTTATTTGTTTAGGTAAAACACACAAATCTCCTCTTAATCTATTTTCTTTTTCTTACTGTCGAAGTATTTGCATCATACTTAGCAATATATATTTCAGACTACAGTGTTTTGTAGATATCTGATTACAAGTGAAATAAAACTCACCTTTTTAAAACAGTTTAATTATTTTTGAAGGGCAAACCACATATTATTCCACACAGGGAGTCGCTGCTGATTGCAAATGTTTCGAAAACGGTCAATTGTTGCAGTAATTATTATTATCATTAGTGTAAGGTGGAACTCAGTTTTTGCGATAATATATATATATTTATTTTTCTCTTACGTTTTAAGAATACAGGGGTTGAAGAAGAAAAAAAAAAGTCAGCTGGAACATACTTTCTATTCAGGTGCCATAGCAACTCTGACGCAGAGAATGAAAGAAACCCAGTCCGCGTTAGAGAGCGAGATAAAGCAACAGAGAGAGACAGGCAGTGAGACCTCTCCGATGGCCTTTGAGGCTTATCACTGTGTTCAGACCTAACTTGCTTGTACACCTGCCTGGTCCTGGTTAGAAAGGAAGGATGAAACGGCTACATCTGGTGTTCTGGCCCACCTCTGAGGTCAGGGCCAGGGAAATGCATGTGTTGTGGAAATGTGCTTACAGAAGCGGAACGGGGCATCCTTGACAGACAGCCCGAATTCGTAACATTGATTTACTGCAGGGTGTGTGTGTGTGGCGGTGGAAAGGGTTGCCTGTGTTGCCTTGGATAGAAAAGTGAAAGTTATATTTCCATCCATTCTGATATGTATTTCAAAACCGCACAGCTGTAATGCTTCAGCGTCTGTCCCAGGCTCCCACCTCCAGGGGTTTTTCGGTCACCTCCCGGAGGTTGTCCGAAACCTGGGCCATCTGCTCTGACTTACGGCTCAGATCCGCCGAGTGTTTTGTGTTCTTTTCAGTCATTTCCACCGTTATTTCTTTCTTTTCGAACGCTGCAAAGGCACAATCACTCAGGTTGTCAGGGATGTGTAAGCGAACCCGTGTAATCTGTCTTTACAAACATGAGCCAAGATCCTGAGGTGATGCAGAAGGGTGTTTATCTGTCCCCGCTGGCAGCTGCAAGTCTATTTATTTTGACCTTGGAGACATTACAAGTTACACTGCGTCTGCAATCGAAAAAAATAATCTCTCCGAATCTCTCTGAAGCGTTCTCCGGAGGCGAGCTGAATGAAGTTGGCTCAGAGATCACACACAGTGCAACATCTTCCCTTAAAAGAAGGCATCCCAGGTCATTCCTCTGGTTTTGTGTATCCTTAGAGTCCTGTGCTCGTGTAGATGTGTATGAATTGCTTCCAGAATCAGTTTCATCCTAATGAGCAATCATTTTTAACATATTGACAGGGTAGAGTTTGAATGTATTCCAATATTTGTCTCATATATGGAAAAAACAAACCTAATAAGAATATATACTTTCTTATTCACCCTGAACTATAACCACTATCTGGTCAAGAGTTAAGTCATAATCCAAATCCCTTTTCAAATAAACATAAAATCAGATTTGTTAGTTTAAATGTTGTGAATTATGTTACAAGTTAACGACATTGCACGTTCTACAATTTGATGCATTGTAATAATATTGTATTCAAGTGCTTTGCATACATTTGTATATTAATATATATGTATATATTTGATTACACATCTATGTTCACTGTGAAAATAATCTAAGCACTCATTTCACAATAGCAGGAGGTGTTTTCAAGTCCTATAAAAATTACATATTTTGGTAATCATCATTAGCAAACTACATAAAACTCTAAGGCTACAAAGCATTTCATTTTTACACGCAATTGTTGCTATGCAGTGCACACACAGATCAGACGCTAGATAAAAAAGATTAAGTGCAACTTTAATGTGCCTGACCTTTAGAGACTGGCAGTCCTTGTTGTTTAACATTGTTTTCCCTTGGCTTTAATTTAGTATTCTTGGGCGTCGAGGACAGGAAGAATTAGTTTACTTTTGGAAAGAATGGCCTTGAGTATATGTCCGAATCCCCCGTCTTGGCTGCACACGGTTTAAAGATATGCATCTCGTAATACTATGTTTTTTTTATTTCAAGTTTGATTTATGTTTTGCAGCATAGCACAGGTGTTTCCTAATTCTGCCGGGTTCCACACAGTACAGGACACAACGGCAGCATTCAGGTGACGATAATGTGTGACAGGGGCACACGTCACAGAAGAAGCAGTCATTTATCTGACGGTACGCTCTGTGCTGCCTCCACAGTCTCAGGCCTTCTCGCAGAAATGCAGGCGGCTCATCCTTCTCTGTCCTTAGACAACCTTTTGCAAAATTCAAGCTGCAGTTGGACTGATAAATAACTGGCGGATTTAGAAAGCAAAGGAATGTGTGCAAGGAATGAGTCTGAGATATAACACATTTCCATGAAGTGGATCCATCCTTGGTAAACTGTAGATGCAGACAACTCGTGAACAGATGTATTTACTGATTGGTGATGCTTGGTAGTCTAGGAAACTATTGCACCACCAATTGCATTTCAGTTTGTCTACAGGCGAGGACTGCTTCTAGAGCTTGTCCTTTATCCACCACAATCTGTGAGGCAGTAAACTCCAGATATGGGCTAGCATACCCAAGAGGACTCATTTAGGACCTTTTTGCATAATGTTTTTAAACATTATTCAAATGCACTTATACTGAAATCCTCAAGTGGGATGCACAGACATTTTTCTTTCTTTATTTACAGTGAAATGCAGCAGATGCTGTATGCATATTACAATGAGCAAAAGAAAAGTAAATATGGCATATTTGAAAGTGTGAACTGGAGTTATGTAGATAAGATGCATGATTGTTCACATAGTAGTGTAGTAGTGCACATTTAAATTGGGGTGGATGTACATTTTTAGTTTTACATAAATAAAAAATGAGGGCGGCTTATAATGTAATTTAAAATGTATGTATTTGTAAGCATGATATTATATAGCTTCACATCTGGCAACTTAATAATAGGGGATGAATGTAATTTACATTGTAGACACTTATTGAATCAATGTCACTAGACTAATGACGTAGCCAT
Source organism: Amia ocellicauda (assembly GCF_036373705.1). NCBI lineage: Eukaryota > Metazoa > Chordata > Actinopteri > Amiiformes > Amiidae > Amia > Amia ocellicauda. The sequence continues at coordinate 16,802,464 of NC_089860.1, forward strand.
GTGTGTAGACTCTCAATGACCTCATACGATTAAGCCATCTGGGTTTTAGTCCCTGTTTGAGTTGAAGAGCATGTACAACACAATGATGTTCTTAAAACTTTCCATGAAAGGTTTGGATTGCTTTGCACATATACTGCGCCTATAGGAAGTATTCACCCCCCTTGGACTTTTTCACGTTTTGTCGTTTCAACCAGAATTTTCTGTGCATTTAAATTGATTTGTTTTCTCCTAATCAACACAACCGATTCCACACTTTCATTGTGGAAAACAATGGAGGGGTGAATAAAAGTCTATGCTATGCTATGAACTCCTAAATAAACTCAAGTGCAACCAATTGCCTTCAGAATTCAGACAATAGGTTGAATGGAGTCCATCAATGTGCAAAAAAGGTTAATCTCATGATTCACATGATCAGCCTGTCTCTAAGTTCTCACAGTTGGGTAGTGCATTCAAAGCAAAGATACTACCATGAAGACCAAGCTTTCAAAACAACTCCAGGATAATTTTGTGAAAAGTCGCTACCCAGAATCTGCTTAGAGCAACTGTCCTCCCAAACTGAGCAGTCGGGTAAGAAAGGCATTGGTCAGCGAAGCCACCATGAAAGACTCTGAAAGACCTACAGCATGGGAGAAACTGTCCATGTGTCAACAATAGCTCAGGTAATCCACAAAACTGGCCTGTATGTAAAAGTGTCAAAAGCTATTTCAGAAAAAAGACCATGTAAAATCTCATTTGGAATTTGCTAAAAGCCAAGTAGAAGAATCTGAAAATATGTGGCAGAAGATTTTGTGGTCCAATGAAACAAAAATCTAACTATTTGGCCTAAATGAAAAGCATTATTTCTGGCACAAATTTAGCACGGCATTTCACCCAGGTAACACCATCCCTACTGTGAAGCATGGTGGTGTCAGCATCATGATATGGGGATGGTTTGCATCAGCAGGGATTGGGAAGCTTGTCAGGGTAGAGAATGGAGCTAAATATAAACAAGTCCTAGAGGAAAGCCTGCTTCAGTCTGCAAAAAAACTAAGACTAGGACACAGATTCAACTTTCATCAGGACAATTCCCCCAAATGACCCAGCCAAAGACACTGCAGTGGCTTAAAAACAAGAAAGTGAGTGTCCTAGAGTGGCCCAGTCAAAGCCCGGACTTAAATAGGTTGAGAATCTGTAGCAAGACTTAGATTGCTGTGCAACCAACGATCCTCATCCAACTTGACAGAGGTTGATCAGTTTTGCCAAATACAATGACCTCAAAAGACAGCTATAATTGCTGACCAAGGTGGTTCTTTCAAGTTTTGACTCAGAGGGGTGAATACTTCTCTAACCAAGACATTTCAGGTTTTTTTTTTTTTCATTTACTGTTTCACAATCCAAATTCTCTTGGTTGTAACTCAACAAAATGTGAAAATGGCCAAGGGGGATGAATATTTCCTACAGGCAGTGTAAATCACTTTGTAACAGTATGTTTATAGTGTGTGTGTGTGTGTGTGTGTGTGTGTGTGTGTGTGTGTGTGTGTGTGTGTGTGTGTGTGTGTGTGTGTGTGTGTGTGTGTGTGTGTATATATATATATATATATATATATATAATACACACACATACACAATGTCATTATGGGCATTGAAAGCGAATCAAAACATTGACCTACGTATGAATTTCAAAATACAATCTTGTATCCTATTATGTTTTATTTATTATTAGAAGCTGCTTTCTACTAGTAGTATATCAAAATGCGATGGGGTACAGGTTTGTAATTCATGCTTCACAGTTGGGTCAATGTTGTGATTTGGTCTGGGAATGGAATGCTGTGTCACTTTGACCAACTAAAGCTACCCTGTCAATCATTGTTTCTTGGTAAGCCTCCCTGTCAACGTTTTGTCACAATAACTGAGCTCGGCTGCATTTTTATAATCTCTTAAGCAAATGGAGGTGCAAATACCAGTGAGAACACACTTGTACCCGTCTGAATCAGGTTATGCTAATACAACTCTGCTGCTGCTTAACTGCTGAACAGCTTTTAGGAATAATATTACACAACTCTAAATGTAGTGTATTGTTATTTTTGTGGTAATGTTTTCTGGCTGCTGAATTGAAAGCAAGGCAAAACAACAAAATGCCAGTAGGATATTTAAATTACAATAACAATTCATAATGACTCGCTATTGTGTGAGACAATACTACATGTTTTAAGAGGGTGCTGGGTTTCTCCTGTTACAATACTGCTATTACTCAATAATGATTAATCTGGGACCATTGGTATAGTAATAATGATTAGTTCTGACCCATGATTCGTTGAGCAGGGTACAGCAATGAATTACAGTATGTATTCATAATGTGTTCTGTGCAAAATGTGCTATGCAGTCACCTTTGTAATATATAACTTTAACATCGCTATCTCAATAATTGCATGCATCAGCAAATGTGGCCGATATATAAAGGGCTAGTTTTCCCTCTAGGAAGAAAATCCATCCACAGCTTCTGCAGCACAGAAAGTTCAGCTCTCACCCTGTCCATGGGACTGAAGGTAAAATGTTCCTGGAACTCAATATGAATATTATACCTGTGGGCTGTATTACCAGGTACAATCAGTGGGTTTGTAGTTCAGTCGCTCTACAGATTTGCAGTCACTGGTTGTCTTACGTCTAACTGAATGGACTTGTTCAAAAGAACACTGTTGTGTGTGTCTGTTTCACTTCAGGTTCCTAGAGATGGGGTTGTGTGTGTGTAGATCTGGTTATTTTCATTGCCTAAAAGCGCGTAAGGCAAATTAAAGACATTGAAAATGGATAACAGATAACTAGAGCAAGACAATGAGTCCAAATCAGTTTTATGTAGATCTGTGTATTTATAACAGAGAAATGCATCAGCAAAAATGTACTTTGCGGTTATATTGAAAGTGCTGAAAATATAACAACACAAATTGTTCCTTATACAAAACTAGTCTCTACATGCAGTATCACAGGACCTCTGATAAAATCCATTACCAGCAGAGGGAGGCTCCTGTTCTGCTTGGTCACTTGGTTCTATTGTTCCTTATTTTTCTCTGTTCATCAGAATGCTGTTCTCATTTACAATATTTAACACATCTTAGACTGATTAACCTTGGATGGGAAAGTGACGCATGGGTTTTTCTTCGCCTTATTGATTTATTCTAAGGTTGCACTTCATGAACTTTGCTTGTGTCAGATTGTTTGGCCTTTTGGGTGGGTTGGCATAAGAAAATGAATGATGCCCTCCACTATCTACTAGCCCAGAGGGTTCATTATTCCCTTTGTACCCCCCACACCATCCCTAATGTGCCTCAGATCGTCCATCAGCAAAGCACAGTATAGATTTTCAATTTCCACTGACAGATCAGATAAGGGCTGGTGCTTAACACAAGTGGCTTATTCAATTAAGGAATGCATGAATAATAAGTGCAGCACGCATCAACTTAGGAAAGGGAACTTTGGGGAAAAATAAATACAGAGTGTTGGGCTGGTAATGCATCTTTGGGGAGACGGATTTAATCACTCATGACATGACATTTAATTTCTCATGTCCTGCTATCACTGTGACCTAAATAAAAGTCACTATATTATGTGGAATTGTGCATGATTGACAATACATTTACGGCTGTGCCTGTGACCGATTTTTAGTACCGGTATACAATTGAAGAATTTACCACGATGCCCGGTTTTACCATTGAAGGGAACTGGCATTGTTCCGAAATGTTTAAGTAGTAGGCAAAGTGTTTAAATCAATCAATTCTTAAATGGTATGATATTACTATTATTAATAATTAATACTATTATTAATTATCAAAGCATTGGAGACAAGAAAAGCATCATATCCTATCATAACCATACTAAATACTATAACGTAAATAGCCTACAATGATAAAAATCAGAAAAACAATGTCCAAATGTATTTTCCTGTATGGCTGTGTTTCAACCTACATATTGAATTGATGATCATTAGTACCTGTCTAGTATAATTGTTTAATCAAACACCTGACTATATGCCTACAAAATTCCTGACTTTGTGCAAGTGAACCTAGAAGAATTGATGCTGTTTTGTAGGCAAAGGGTGGTCACACAAATATGAACATGGATTGTTCTGTTCACTCACTTTGCATTTAGTTAATTGATAAATATAATCTATTAACATGTCTATTTTTGGAAGCATTCGTACTTTACAGCATTTTTTCACACCTGCCTAAAACTTTTGCACTGTACTATAGAAGGACACTTTATTCTCACAGCACTTGCTCATAGAACAGCCATAATTATGCTCTTCAGTAAATGTTTTCCCTATATAAGTTTTATATATTTTTCAAAGTGTTGAATAAGAAGTGGCCCCATGTAGTTTAACTGTCCACAAATCGATGTTTTAAAAAATGGCAACATAAGATAATCATCAGAGAATTTATTAGACTATTAGAAGAAGAAAAGTGCGGCTTGGTAACCATACAGACAGCCGACACTTCACTTTTTTGTAGTCGCCAGTCAGGTACAGAACTGTCCTAAACTCCTTGGTGGCCGTTCATTTACTCTTTGGAGAAGTGACTCGCATTTGGATTTTCAGTGCAGCTAATAGAATTAAAATCCAGAGAAGATACCATGTTTTTTTTTCCAAGTTAACCCATACTCCAACTCTTCAAATTGATTTGTGTTGTCTACTCAAATGTGTTGCGTTGCAAATTATGAAGCAGGATGCAGAAATAAAATACATAAATATACACCAGTGAGATATAAAGCTACAAATCACTGGTCTATAAAAACAAATACTGATCCTCCAGAGTGAATTACTTTCTTGCATGCCATTCATATGCATGTTATATGATTCTCACATAATGAAATCCCACATTGTTTTCAGCAATGAGATTGCATTCATTCATCACCAATCTATGACAGAGAGGCATTCATTGGTAATTGATTTGGAATTCTTCAATCAGTCCTTTTTTAGGTGCATTCATTTACTTTGTAGACAATTAAAGTACTTTTGTATGTTTTTTTTCTGTCTGGATTTAATTTTAATGGTCTTGACTAAGAACATAAGAAAGTTTACAAACGACAGGAGGCCATTCGACCCATCTTACTTGTTTGGTGTCCATTAATAACTGAGTGATCCAAGGATCCTCCTATCCAGTCTATTTTTAAATATTCCCAAATTTTCAGTTTCAACCACATCGCTGGGGAGTTTGTTCCAGATTGTGATGACTCTGCATATAGTCTAATTATGGTCTTAAAAGTTTTACTCACACAGAAGAGAGCACACATGATATAAATATTTAGCAAAACAGGTGGAATCTTAACAATTATGTAAATTTATTTAATTACTAAAGTCTTAAACTGTTGGGAGGAAAGCAATACATTATAAAACATTGAATAAGCCATGGGGATGATTCAATTGTAATCAATAATGAGAGAGATAATTGCAGTTACCAATTTGTTATGCATGTATTTAGATACTCCATGACCAATGCTCTGCTGTTGCCGTGATTGCCTTTTCTTTTTTCCTTTGTAGAATTAGGCTTGTGAATAAAGCAAATTGCCTCTTCTCATTAGGGGATATCACATCCTGAGCACCTCAGTAGTTGTTCTGAAAGTGGCCCTCAATTATTTCACTGTTGTTATTAATGAGTCCATATTGCGGAGCCTCAGTCAAAGCGAACCATTCCCATATCACACCATTTCTCATCTACAATGAATGACGACTTCAAAGCGTGGTAACTACGGCCAACATGGTATTTGAAGATGGTTTACCATCCACTTCATGAAAGAACTAGTTGTTGCTTTTCTCAACAAGCAGTTCAGCTGGATAAATATACTCCAGAATCATATAAAAGCTAAGAAGAAAGGATTGTACAAGACTGCACACAGAACAAAGACATTCGCTAGAGCACACTATCTCGTTAATGAGAAACATATGCAACCTGTGCTTTGTGTAATATCTCTGAAAATTTGTTATTAAAGTACCTGGGCACTGTTAGAAATTCAGGCTCAATTGTTACATGTTTCTTTTTCTTTTCTTTTCTCCAATGCCATACTTTCTCAGTGCATGGATGAAAGTGCGTTAATTAACTACTGAGATAGCTGTGGTTGACGCTGAGTTTGAGTTGAAGATATTTTTCAAAGATCACATCCAGAGGTAAAGTTTGGTAAAGAGGTAAAGATTGGGTTTACAGAATATTCTCACAATAGCATTTGGAGAAGTATATGCCACGTGCAAAGAGATGACGTGCTGATCCTGTTTGGAGTTTATTATAATAAATGAATGTTTTACCGCAATTCCTGCCTCTTCTCTTCATTTGATTCCAGGCCTGTGGTGATGGATCCGGTGTGTAATTTATTCTTGCGCCTTTGCAAAGTTCGTATTTGGAAGCTGGCAGATGCGTTTGTGCTGCTGCCATGTGCTGACTTTTTTTTTTTATTTACTTTGCTCCTTGAAATTCAATTCCAACACTCCCAGGCACTGCCTTTTGGCTGTACAGATGCATTGATTGCAAAGCTGACCTCAACTGTCTTTTCTATCATGTGAAAACAAGAGAATTACCTTTTTGCAGTGTAACAATTGATTGACCTTTTTCTTCTCTGTGGCGGTCCGTTTCTGCAGAAGTATTTTAGTGGCCTCACTTGGAAATTAGATACAATTTGCATGTAATTACTTCAAAAATAGATCTGAATTCAACATCAGCAGATGGTATATGCTAAATAAAGCAGAACACATGTTTTTTGTTTGTTCTTATTTTTATTTTTTTATAATTGAACATATTCAATAAATAAGGACTTTCTGTGTTTACAATACTGCCAATTATAAATCCATTCTCTCTATGAACGTGGGGCTGGCATCTTCAATGCACACACAGCATTACTGTGAATGTAAACAAACTGGTAATTGAAATACTGTAAGGTGTTCTTTAAAATTATGTAGGCTACTTGTTGTGCACCAATATATTTTAATCTGCCTGCTGATTCAACAGCTTAATGTTTAAATGATATACTACTTTGTTTACATATCTACAATATGACAGTTTTTATTGATCCTTTTCTAGTTCATGGTGCATATTTAGCGTATGCACTATAATTTAGGAACTTCAGACTGATGTTTACATGAAATAACAAGCTGTCGTTTAAAGGGGACAAGATAAAAGACTTGTGTTTTCCGAGTACGGCTATTTGAATTGTTATATTGGATAGACTTTTTAGTTACGTGGAGTGATTTGTTTTGAAGAACTGTATAAGTGAGGCTTGGGTACTATATTAAAAACTAAGAATGTTACTTTCCCCACCAGGAAAGCTTCTTTGTACACAGTATTGAGCTACATTGTTGCTCAACATCCTGTTTAAGAACAGTGCATGAGCGTATTCTACAATGCACACAATCATTTGCATGAATGAGTGTACCGCATTAGGATTTATAGACTCAAACTGTGAAGTCAGCTTTCGGGCCTATTATAATTCCATGGAAATGTTGCTGAAATAAAAGTTGCTTGGCTCTAGCCTCTCTCTAGCACTGCAGGGTTGTTTGATTCATAGACGCTGGCACAAGTCCACAAGCGCTGTACAGGTGAACTCACCAAAGGATATTGTTTGTATCAACCTTCTCTGTTCGATAAGGTCCTGAGTTTGAATAGTATCATTGTTTTACCTGAGAACACAAGTGCCTGTGCGAATAAACTCATCTTCTTCAACGGATAAGATCTTGGCTCTACAGTGACTGATCGCATAGTGATGGTATCTTTCTATGTGACCACAGCCGCAATATCTAACATCAATCAAAAAATGAATTGCATTACACTGGACTGTAGTGTATAATACATTGCTCCTAGTTACTAGATTTCTCCTGTTATGTAGCCATGTTGATGACCTTACTTATAGGTCACATCAAAACTAATTTATTTATTTTGTACATTGGTGTACATCTGCAGCCCATTTCATGAAATAAGAGTAAAACTTTTCTGTCAGCAAATATTCCCACCAACATGTCCCTAGTTTGTGATACTTTTCCCACATCTGTTGGAGAAAATGCAACATCTTCCTTGTGGATTCTGAAACTCGAGAAAAATCTCACTGCCTCACTGACACTGACATTTCCTGTTCTTTATTGTAGCGTGCAATGACAGGGAGCTGAGAAGCCTTGCCTCCAGGCTAAAGGACTGGTTTGGAGCCCTTCACCAAGATGCCAACAGAGATCTTAAATCCACCGCATCTTCTGACACAGCACAAGGGCGTAAGTACTGAGCGCTTTCTGACTAAAGGTCTAAAGGTCTATTATCTCTGATATACAGTAGCTCTTATTTCCCTTCCAGGTACACATCATGGGCTAGACCACATCAAATGTTCCACCCACCTGCTAACCGCAAATTACAAATTACCCCATCACATTTTGATTTATACATTGTATTAAGCCGGTGGTTTTCAAACTGGTCCTGGAGTACCACCTACCCTGCTGGTTTTTGTTCCAACCGAGGTCTTAATTGCTTAATTGGATCCTGAACTAACAAAGCAATATACCGTTAAATTAAGTAATTAAGATTTCGGTTGGAACAAAAACCAGCAGGGCAGGGGGTTCTCACAGGACCGGTTTGAAAACCACTGTACTAAGCGAATTCTTGCAATAAATTAAAAAATGATAGGGTAGATATTTGTACTTTGCGGTTTTTGGGTAGGTCAAGGTTTTGCTTGGGTCTAGCCCTATGATATTCACCTCTTTTTTATATTTATAGTGTCCTGTTTTGAGGGGGCATATCTACAGAGTGTCTAGACATAACTATCAAGTTCTTACCCTCTGGTGAATACAGACAATACAGTTAAGCATGGATCTGCCATCAAAAGCTTCTACTTTATATTTCCCTCTCCACTGACACACGACCGGTCGGTTAGACCTGGATTAACATAGGCCAAATCGATCCTTGTAAAATATAATAGAATTACTATTTGATAACCTGCACAACCCCTATTCACTGCAGTCTTCCTTCTGGTTCATAATAAAGCTCTAACTCATGCTCCCAATATACACTGTTACTAAACACGGAGTAGGTGGATTGCTGTAAACTTTTATGAGGACTTTTGAAGCAATGAAATGGATTTTTCATTGACAATGATCTGCAGCCGGTTATGGGGGAGGCTTTAAAACGCTGATATATGTGTGTCATATATTTCTGCTTGCTGCAAGCTGATTATTGAAAATAAGTTTTTGCAACCTCTCCTAATATTCTCCTATCCTGTTTATAGAGTTCATAGACCACCAAATCACACGCCATAACTTACCCATCAGCCCTTCATACCACAGCTAATGAAGATTCATTGCCAGCCAGTGCTGTACTGGATTGAATGCTTAGATTTACTTCTTGGCTTTAAGGGTATGATGTTGTTGCTCTACCTAGCCTAACTGATCTGATTACTCTCGAATGTTAGCTGGTTCCCAAGGCAAAGCACTTCCATGAATAAATAATCTTCTTGTTTGAGAGTGAAATATCTGGAGGCTCCGAACAGACATTTGCATTGCCCAAATACTGCTTTTCAAAGGTTGTTTTTATGTCCATTATATAATTTTCATATTAAGAATGTAATTCATTTTTTGTTTAAGTGAAAGAAATGTTCTTATAACCGCATTTCCCTTTCATGGTATTTCGCTCTTGCTGTGAGTCCAATTATATGCATTATGGATGGTGTTGTTGCTTGCATTAATAATTGCCAAGGACACTTACTATTCCAAGAGAAAAAGCCAATACTGGAAAGTCTTCAGAAAGCTGAAATTACACAGGGAAGTCAATCACTGGCTCTTCAGTAGTGTTTCAGGGGCTGGATCAACTGGACTTACTTTTCTGCTATACTCCCTTCCAATCATCGGTGAAAACACATTTGAAAAACCTTTATTTATTTTTCTCTTTCTTTTACAGTTAATAACAGTACTAAATCATAATTTCAGTAGATGTAAAATGCAAGGAGACAAAAGAACAGGCCGATGGTATGATGGGAATAATGGGAATAATAATTTGTATTGTAACTGTTATTCTTAGTAGTGTTATCTGATTTTCTCAAGCCTTTTCTGTTTTCCAGCTGTTTTGCATGTTGCCATAGGCAGAAATCTGATCGTTAAACTTAATATTGCCTGACCTTGCTAGGAGGAAATATTGAAATATTAATTTGCAGCTGTAAATTCAATTATTAAGATACTTAAGACAATCTCGTAAGGCCAGACTGACCTGAATTTCAGATAATGCAGAGATATAAATATCAATACATGTAATTAATAATCAAATGCTTATTATCAGAAGGAAAATAGTGACAAGTTTCAGAAAGTTGATATCCATATTTGACTATTTTTCTATGTCTAATATTCTAATATTTAAAATAATGTTCTTTGTATGAATAGTCTGCTGACTTATATATCATACAAATATCCTACTGGTATTCAATGGTAGGTGTTTCTTTTTCTCTACTTATGTTTGGACAACCTCATATTAACAGCATGTTTAAATGTATTTATTTACCTTCTTTTACTCTGATCTCGGAGGAAGAAGCTTCTCAATGTGTATGACCATGTGAACAGGCTGCATGTGCACAACCTATTTTCCCTTGGAGGCTTTCATGTACCTTTGATAGCTGGAAAAGCATGGCCCGGGGTGCACAGTGAAACCAAAGCAGTCCAACGTGCGTTTAATACAAACACAAAGGAATAATGTTCAATATAACTGACGGAATTTTAGAAGCCATATATAGAACTGTGAAGGAACTGGATTTAAAAACTTGTCAAGATCTTTGTTTTTCTTTTAAAACACAATCCATTCTGCTTTACTTTATCATCTTGCTCGCAGCTTATTGATCCAATAACCTTATTCAAATGTTGTTTGTTTCTTAAAGAAACAGAGACTACTGGCATTGTTTTGTTCTACGCACTTATGTTAATAAATACATGTAGGTTACTTACCCATTTTAACAGATCAGCTCCTATTAAGACAGTGTTGCATATGCTATTTGTGGGAGAATTCATCATGTGGGGAAGAAATGTATTATCTGCTTTCCATGAATATCAGATTATCCACATCTCTAAAATGTTACATGATCTTTGTGCTCAAATTTAAATAATACATATATAATCCCCATCTAAATATGAAATATAAATGAAATATTGCAAATGTATGAAATATGTATGATGGAATGGGTTAATACGCCTCAGGATGTCTTCAAGGACCTTGTGGAGTCGTGAGTGAATCTAACATCGGTGCCCAAGCTGGTTGAGTCGGTTACTCGGTACACGTCTTTAGGTTTTCTAGTGTGGGCACCGTGGCGGCACCATTACTGTTAATGCGAGCTATGTCAACTCCTTCTTTCAAGCCAAAAGCAATTGTTATATATAATCTCTGCATAATATGGGATGTCTTGTAAAATATCACAATGTAACCCAGTAAAGGTTGGACTTTTAAAGTTATAAAACTGGATGCCTGTTCCAAGCACGGTAAAGGTTACTGCCTCCGCATAGTGACACTTATGAGTGTGTGATTACAGGTAATAATCGTCCCTACAGCTTTGAAGTTTTGGCTTTCTAAATGTCACTTCCAATTTGTGGAATATTAAAATAAATAGCTTTTTACCTTTTAAAAAATGTATATAAAACTATCACAATTATATATTTTTTAAGATCGCATTATATATAGTCTCCTGAATATTTACACGAAAACGTTGCTTTTCGACCACTGTATTTACTGCTCTGCACACAGATGACATGTAAGTAACACCGAGATGACAAACAACTTGTGCTCAGCTGTGCTTGACAATTCTACCCTTCACAGGAAATCTAATTCAAAACAATTACTGTTTTCTTTTCCCCTGTCCACCATTGGGAATGATGTTTTTGTGATCTGATGGTCAATGGTGTGAAATACACATTTTTCAATTTGGGTTTTTTGTGCACACATCCTTTTTCATGAATCCTTTTACAAGTACAGTACTGTTCCAGACAGAGCAACATTTTTAAAAGGTCATGTTCTTCTCCGTAAACTGACAGCAGATTGTGACTGTGTAATCTTAGAAATATTTAACTTTTCCTGCACCGAGACTCGAAATCCTTCACCCTTTCTGAACTGAGACTGATAAAAGAAACATCGTTGTCTTTCTCTATTACATCTGGAAGCCGAGTCCTCACGTTGCTCAAATAAAAACGTTCTCGGTTCGAACACAAAGACGGCGAAGGTGAAGTCAGTGGTGTGGCTTTGAGTTGTAACCTGTGGGGTTTGGTACTTTCATGAAAATTACACTGACAATCTTATCTCCCGTTCCAGGGTTTGACACCAGCATCCTGCCCATATGCAAAGACTCCTTGGGATGGATGTTTAATAAGCTGGATATGAACTATGACCTGCTGCTGGACCACACTGAGCTGACTGCGATTTACCTGGACAAGTACGAGCAGTGCATGCAGCCGCTCTTCAACTCCTGCGACTCCTTCAAGGATGGAAAGCTGTCCAACAATGAATGGTGTTACTGCTTCCAGAAACCAGATGGTAACAGCTTCATTATTACCGTCTGCATGCAGCATTAATGCGGAATGACTTTATTCTGTTGTGGCTGTTGTATTCGGTCATGCGATTCATTTTTCCTTAGTGTGTTCTTGGGTCTGTCCCTATCCAGGACCTGTGAGCTTAATGCATGATATTGATTTCACTGTCTCCATTCCTGTGCTCTCTCTCTCGGCTTTCTTGTCATACTTCCTTCAGAGTGTTAACCTATGATTTAATGCAGAACGGGATTACAAAGGTGCATCTTAAGCTTATAATTTCAGTTTAAACGGTATAGAAATTCCAAATATACACTGCAGTGTAACTTTAAGAAGGCAATGGGACCCCTCTCTTGACTCTTTTGATTTGGTCATCTGACTGATGATAAGAAACTAAATAAGAGGTGTCAATATCAGGTCAATAAACTGATTCCTTTTCAAGAACGTAAGGTATTGTAGGAGAACGTGGCCAGTTGCAACAAATGAAACGTGAAAACAATAAGCGACGCTAGATTAGTTATTCTTTCCATCACTATAAATATAACCTGTTAAAAACGGGACCACTTGAAGGTTATGTAATATAAGAATTCAGTGACCCCTCTCTGAAATCTTCATTTTGCCCTTCCCTGGCCTCCGTGTAGGATTTCCTGTCCTCGGGTGTGACTTCTCGAAAATACTCAATGACGTGTCGTAGGCAAATACTCAGGACAGGCTAGTTCCCACTGTGAAAACACACATGCAATTGTAAATGGTCATAGACTCCAGGTCCAGATAATCAGTTTTCATGAGCTGCTATAGCTATTTCTCAAGGCAAAGCTTATGAAGTTAAAACAAAACATAAATAAATACTAAATAAATAAATGTTTTAATTATTTAATTAAATGGGCCTCGGCTCATGCATGTTGACAGACCTCAATAGACCGCATTTCGGTGATAATCAAAATGTACTCTCTTCAAGAATATCAGACTTGTTTCATAAGAGGACATACTATGATTGCTTTGAACAGCAGGAACTTGCTGGGCTTAGCTATTCCGTCTCAAGTGCAGATCCTATTTCATTCAATTTTATTCGCCTGCTTTTGTATTTTCTTTCATTTTAAATTAGGTGCCCTGTGCTCTGCCGAAAAAAGCTTATGCAAATGTCTTTCATGTAGACTTAACTGAAAGCACACTTGACCTGAGAAACATCACGGTGCCGTTCCCAAAAGTGTCTCGCTGTCCTTGGGACTTTTGCGTTTTATGAGGAAAGCTGGAAATTAGAAGTTAAAATTGGAAAGTCAATGGATTGTCTTGGTAGCTTTCTAGCACAAGGAGTGAACTACGAGTAGTTATTGCACTGGTAGTGTTGATGCTGACATTCAAGCCGTGCCTTTGTAGAGGGAAGGAAAAACACACAATTACACAACTGCTGATCTGCATATTCTCAGAGCAGCAGCCTACTCATGTTAGTCCTCTAAGTGTAAAAAAAATTATGTGAAAAGCAAGCAGTGTACCATAGAAAGTTAATTAAAAAGGGAATCATTTTTGAAGTACTTTAATAAACCCTCAGGTGTTTCTATTTGTGTTCTGTATGTGTTGCCCATTTGCTGTTGACACAAGGGCACGTGAGAGTATGTGCTGCGATAAATGTGAAGATTAACTCTGCGTGGCCTTTAAGAGAGTAATTGGGTTCTTAAATGGGTGCTCCGGCGCGGCGTCCTCCCCCCCCAAGAGGCTCCCACCGCAGCCGGGCCTCTCAGAGAGCAGGGGCGAGGAAAGCAAAGGACAACCTTGTTTGCTTAAGAGGTTGCTGATTGGGGGTTGTGTTTCGGGTCACAAGGGATATAACACTGTCTGCTTCAATTTCTTCGCAGGCCTCCCATGTCAGAACGAAATTAATAGGATTCAAAACCAGAGCAGACGGAAGGCTCTTGTAGGTGAGTACTGCCCGGGCAATTAGTTTGTGTCAGGAGAGTGTCAGGGTTGATGAATGAGAATCTAGTGGCATGTGAAGCCTTGAATCCAGAGAGACAAGATGCAGGTCTAGGAGCCTTGCCTCACTTTTTTTGTCCTCTAGTTTATTGTCCTGTAGTATTAGGACTAGAGCCTATAAAATCATCACATGCAACAGACGAGGTGAAGACAGAAGATGACATCAAAGAAGAATCCAGTAACCTATAATGGTACAAAAGATTGCATTGTTTTCAAGCACAGTGGCAGCAATTCAATTAACATTTTCAGCCTTTTTTCCAGTATCGTTTTTAGATTTTCTACAACTGATAACTATAATTTAAAGGTAAGCGAAGCTAATCCGGCTTTCTCTTCTCAAGGTACACCGTTAAATGGAAGCAGTTAAACAACCAAACCAAACAAACGAATATATCACATTCATATGTCCCAAACAGTTCTGTTTACACTGGGTTTGAATACATATTTAACCTATCTAATCTTTCTGTTTTAGTAACTGTCATTATTTTTATACTTCTGACGTGGGAACTGCAGGAATAATAAGTATGATTACATGGAAATAACCTGTGGAGTGTTTGTACCGTGTAATTACTTGTATAAGTATGCGTTTCTCTCCGGTAACCATTTCCATGTATTTACAGAGCTATTGCTGTCTAATGGTGGGTTGTTGTTGTGATTTGCAAGTTGATTTGAGGTGAATATTCGTAGTGTGCATGTAATGTTGTTGTTTTCTGTATCTGAAAATCAGAAAGTTCTGGGGCCGGTTGCACAAAAGGTCTTAAATGCTTTTAAGACTATTTTAATTGGTCTTAGACTTCAATTGAAGCCCAGAATAAAGTTGCACACAACAACAAAAAAATCAGTTTGGTCTTAAATTCCCTACACCAGGCTTAAATGGGGAAAAAGGTATCTCTCGCTATAAAAACTGACATGAAACCAACATGGCAGCACATATGCCAGTTAATTTAGAATTTTTAAATGAAAGGGCATTTCGTAGAGAGAGGATATTTAAGGACAGGCAAAACCCTTCTCATATAAATAATTAAGAGTTAACACAGGAGAATGCAAAAGCTCTTAAAAACTGTTTCAGTACTTGCACACATTATGCAAAGTAATGGAAGTTTGACTAATAATAGTTTGACTAATTTGACACTGAAATGTTTCATTAAATTACTTAAAACTTACATCTAGGTGAACTATTACAATACAAATTCAAGTCTATTATCTAGTATCTATTATAAAGAATGACAAATGTATTCACAACCAACAACTCTTAATAATTACAATAATATTTTTCTCCTTCCCCTTTTAACTCTAATTTTCTACTCTTGCAATTTTTAACTTTTGAACTTTGATTTCTAGATCTAATTTTTCCCTTTACTACAAAATATTTCCACCACTTCAACATAAAGGTCCTCTCTTTGAACCTAGTTTTTCTTTTTTTAGTTTGAATGGGGCCGACATCTTCAGAATCTGCAATTAAATCAGTAAATTGCTTTTTGTTATGTAGTCTGTAAAATAAGCTGTAAAATAAGCAATATATATTCATAATTTGTTATTATACAAATAGACATCCGTTAACATATATATTTGCATTAAACACTCCACTCCACTCCAAAAAAAAATGTGATTTTTAATGTAAAAAGTGTTTCAAACATATCAGATGATGTGAGCACGGTGAGGTTTGTCGCTCTGGGTAGTTTAGCACTCACAGTAACTAGAGGGTTAAGAAGTGAAATGTTATACAGTGTTGTGATACATATTCCTCAACAGATTTTTCTCCACATGCATTTTATTGGTAGAGAAAGTAAATCTTATCTGTTGGCTAAATTCAGACTACGACATATTACACACTTTGACAATTCAATTAATGTTTTAATCCATTAGCTTGTTTGAAGTCCATATAGAAATGACAGAATATTATGACATCATAGCAGAACATGATCCTACTGTTCCCTTCCTACCCAATCTTATCTTACACCTTAAAATATATCTTCCCAACTCCCTGGAGAAGTACAAGATGTTTTGTTTTTGCATAATTCAACAAAACTAAAAGACACATTGTTCCTGATTTACTCTGCTCTGAATTCTAACTTTGTCATTCACTACCTTCTTGGATTTGTCTAGCCTATCGCTCGCTTATTTATCATTACATGTTTTTGATTCTGTATGGGGAGTTCAGTCGTATAATAAGGGAGGTGGTTTGAAGCCTGGGGCTGTAAATCACTGAATTAATAATCAGGCAACGCTGTTCAAGAAAACTGCAAATTAACCTTTAGTGTTTCATTTATATATTAATGATGGTGAATAAAAAATGTGCTGCACTCGGGGTGTAAATTGTGTTGATGAGATCTGACAGTTGTCACAGAGGATACTTGCGTAGTTAAGTATGCTCTTGTTTTAACCGCAGGTGTCCTGATCCCCAGTGGAGGCATTAGCCCAGGCCAGTAAAAACCCACCTTAAACACGAATCTGTACGTGAAATAGAGGCAGGATGTTGTCATACTAGGCCACAAAAATAAGGAATTCTACTCACCACGCTTTTATTTTGTGGTCTATTTATTTCACTCTGATTTAGGAGCTTTTATTCCAAGATGCAATGACGAAGGCTACTTCAAGCCCACTCAGTGCCACGGCAGCACCGGGCAGTGCTGGTGTGTGGACAAGTACGGCAACGAGATCGCCGGCTCCAGGAAGCAGGGCAACCCCACCTGTGGTAAGCAACGACACAGGGGACAGACACAGGCGATTGCCACCACCGAGGTCTCTTTACGCGCATGTTCGAACGTGTTTGGCTTTTGTTCCATTGCCGTTCCATTTCCGCAGAAGAGGACCAGGAGACCTCGGGGGACTTCGGCAGCGGGGGGGCTGTGATCCTGCTGGACGACCAGGAGGACGAGCGAGAGCAGGTGGGAGGGCGGCAGAAGGAGCGCAAGGTCAGGATCCACCCGCGAGGCGCCATCGAGGATGACGAGGATGAGGAGGACGACAAGGACGATGAGATCGGCTACGTCTGGTAGCTTCCCGGCAGCGCTCGAGGGACTCTCATTTATTGCACAGATCTGAAGCCATTCCACAGCTCCTCCTCTCACGTAACGGAAAAGCGAACGACGACGCAAACGCCAACCAACGACAACAGAATAATACGGACGCTCCCATTATTTGAGTTTGATTAGAACAGTAACACAACTGTGTCCTGCCTGTCCCCGCGCCCTGGGCTTCTCTTCTAGGTTTCCCGCAGCTACCCCCGAAATCCACTATTGTTTTATGGCAGATGCTTCTTTCTAAACCCATAGGCAGGTAGGCTCCTGGCAGAAATACTGTTGTATCACCACACAAACAAGTTCATAATAATATTTAACATAACATTTACTCTTTTGTTACTGAAGTTTTACTCCAACATAGGCAGCAACTCATGTGATCAGAAATCTTGCTAAGTGAAGCTGCAGATATATCTTTTGGTATCATAAAAGTTTAGATTTTGGCATTCTTTTCAAAATAGTACCTACTCAGCATTTAAACCCATTTCATTTTGCATTTCCTTTGTTTTCTGTGGGCTTCTTCTGTGTCTTAAACTAAATACCATAGCAAAAATATAATGCTCAAATATTACTAATGTATGAAAGTCCTTATATGTAGAAAACAGCACTTTTTTAAAAGGATATTCACACAGTTGTTCCACAGGTCGAATACCTTGTTTTCCCTTTTAGGTTCGTACACTTTGCTGTACTGGCAAGGAAAATCTGCCGTGTCTCTGCTCTGAGACAGTCAAACCATTCATTTTATACTTTTTCAGAATGTGGAGATTTAATTTCCTGCCCGGAAGGTGGCAATTTCAGATCTTTCCAAATGTATTCTATGAAAATAAATTAATTCAATAAACTAGTACAGATCTTTCTGACTTTAAGGAAGACAAAGCTGCAAGGGGGCCAGTTTTGTCACTTTGTTTAAGGCATAAAAACGTCATTCGATCACAAATCAATCATCCAGCCTTCATTCTGATGACTCCCCTTAGTTGCGCAGCTGGAATTAATTGAGTTTTCCTTGTGGTTGAATTTATTATCAGTCTAAACTCTAAACAGTCTGCACCCTTCTGATAATAGACGTGCATCTTCAATAATATCGTTCATTCATCAGAAGCAGGCTTGCATTAAACTAGGAGTCCGGTTGTGCTTTGGTGTTCATTAGCTAGTGTTGTGACTTCTGTCCAAAATAATCAATTTATCTTCTAGATTTGTCATCCATCGCTGCACTTGGGATCAAGCAGTTGCCAGAAATGAAAGGTTTAGAATCTCTGTTTAATGTCAGGGCATCATAACAGTTTATTTTTTTTATACCTGAACATTTCGATTTGAGATCAGAAATCCAGATCTCCCTAGCATGCGATTTAAGCCTTGTTAAGGATGCTTTTTGCTTTTCCTAACTAAACACCCCTGTCCAAAGCATTTGCCACCAATTACTCTTCCGTGAATACATTATAATTAGTATGATAAGTTATGTAGCTTTGTAAAGAGAATACATACAGGACTTTGTAGCATATATAAGTGGCTGAGCTTTGCTATTGACCCCAGACAAACTAGAGGAAGTGTAATGAATATAAAAGAAATGGAAGAGTGATGGGTAATTCAAAGCAAATTATTTTTCCTTCTGTTTCATTCATCCATTGCTGGATGTGATACACACCTGCACTGCTGTCTGTGTGATACACCAATAACAACACCTGTGGAGTTTTTCATTTTATAATTGATATCTCGTTTTTGTTTTCTGTAGCTTTGTTATACCATGGCCCTCTTCCTCTCACAAGACTGAGATGATTTTGTTTTGCTATTTCATCTTCTACCAGTGCAAACATTAATATGGCCTTCCTGTACGTAACCCGTGCTCAATGAATGTATGATTATAAAGAGTGCCCAAGCCTGTAATCCTACGTATAGCCACTTTAGAGGCAATGTCAGCTGGCTGTTTAAGTCCGCTCTTTGTTGTCTGAATGAGAAATGCTTTTTTTAAAGTATAAAAAAGGTGCACGAAAAAAGCAAAAGATCCTTTTAGTCACCCGATTTAATGATAAATAAATAAAATTATTCTTACATTTGAAGGCTATCTTCTTTTGTGTGACCATGGAAGTCTTTGATGTTAAAAACGATCTTTTTGTATGTCCATTGTAGAAGTTGTGGCTGAACCAACTTGATGTTTTGTTTGTAACTGTAGGTTTACACTTTGGCTTCTGTCTTGCTCCATTGTTTTACATTATCCTGTATATAACAGTGAGGACATGAATTCCCAAATGTGAAGCATTTCATGTTTTCAGATTTATAATTATTTAGATTTCTTGTTTTATTGTGTGGTTTGTTATTTTAGGGCGTTCTTAAGAATAAATTAATTGGATCTGGAAAGCGATGAGGGAAATGTGGTAGTCTTTACAAGACATGTGAAAGGAGATGTGTAATTTGAAAAACTAGGAGCATGACTTAATACTTTTTGTGCTTGCATATCTGTCTGTTCAACATGTTCGTAAACTATTTATGATATTAAAAAACATTGTTTTTTAATATCATAAATACAACATATAAATATTTGCTTTGTAAAACCACCGGCAGAGCTAATGAATATTTATTAAATGTAGTCAATCACAATGTTTTTGTTTTACAATGGAATACTTCAAAAGATGAATAGTAAGATGTGTTTGGCTAATAGTAATAGTAAAAACTTTGGTGAATAAACAGTTGGGGAGGGAACAACAGTGTCTTACTGTACAGTTGTTTCATCAAAATGATTTCACTGACAGCTGTAATTCCACTGAGCAAAGATTCCCTTCAACAGCTTAAATGTGAACCAATTTGGTGTTGGTTCGCTATGGCAGCCTGCTTCCTGAATCTCTTGAACACAGTTTTGGTAGAAATGACTGAAATGACATTTTGTATTCAGTGCATGGGTGCGATTTCTCCCCAGCTCATATCCTAATTATTAAATTACAAGTTGAGCAAACCTCACCCACTTGCCTCCAGCTAATGCAAAATATAGTGTGGTATCATGTCATTCAAATTGATTTTGCTGCTGTTCACGTGGCGGTGCATATAACTATACCCCAGTCAAACTCTGCTGACGTCAGTGCCTCCAACTGCAGCAAAATGATCAAATCTTTACCCAAAAAGGTGTTAAACTGGCAGCAGATGATCCCCCATATATATCTGATTTAATATTCTATAATCTAATCTTGGACAGAGAGGACAGTTACCAGTTGTTAGCAACTTGATTCTTGAAACAATGTTTAAAGGTCAAGTAATCTAGCACGATTTGGCACAAACCTACTCTGAAACAGACCCTCCATTTCTTAATAATAACCATAGAACCTGTATAAAAAATTGCAGAAACCTTTAATATTTAAAACCTTTTAAACTTTTTTGCAAGGATGTACCTCACTATTAGTCAGAAAAATTAAGAATCTAAAATCCTGACCTGTTAGATTACTCAGCAGGAAAGACTAACTCCATGATATACAGCATATCCTTCCCTTCCTGCCATGTACCCAATCCTAGCTGTGCTGGGCATTACTTTTTGAATATAAATAAGACCTCTTTTAATCATCTTTTTTGTTATTAAGGTCTGAGGAAGTGTAAAAGAGGACATAATTGCTAGATATGCTTTACCTGTGGGCTGAAATAAGTTAAACAGTGCATTTCCCCATGCAATGGAACTGTAATCACAGTGGCTGTACTGGAAAATGAAATTAACATCTTAATAACAAGATGTGGGTTATTTCAGATGTTACTCTTATCCCTTTAAGCTGAATTCAACTTAATATTCTCACCTTGTGCTTCTGAAGTCTGGCTTCGCGTCATAGTCTAGCGTTGGGTGACATTCTTCTTCAATATTATTCATATTATTTGATTCCCCCTTCGTTTTAGGTTTCACATTGCTGACTCCTGACCCGCATTTGCAAGAATCATGCAATTGAGATCATGGTTGAGCAAATTTCTGTTAATATAGACTCTTACTTCGTACCCATAGTTTAGCTCTACTCAATAAGAGCTCAATATGGCAAGATGTGGATTGACAAGGTGTTCTTTCATAAGCTAAAATATTTGTGATTATGACTGCTGATTTGTGTGTAAAACATTAAGCAAAAAACAAACTATGATGTTCTTTGGGGGCACAAACTCTTTGTTTTTAATGTATCTGAACTTTCCAATGCATCTACTGCACTAGAGCTAATTAGCTTTACTGGATATGTTTAGTCTTTTGATTTTCAGGTCTCTGGTAAGATAAGTCTGCCATCCTGGATAGGGCGTTGGTGTACTTTGTGTTAGTATAACCTTAAACCATCTCCTGTATAATAACTGGAAATACTAGGGGAACTTCCAATTCAGCAAATCATAAGGAAAGCCACTCTGACCTGTCGTTGAAAAAATGTAAAAGAAAAAACACTGTAGGGCAACTATTTGTTAAATTGTCAAGAGGAGATTCAACTCCCACAGAATACAAATCCACCAACAAATAACTGCTACTTCTATGTCTATTGAAGGTGACAAAACAGTAGAAAAATGCAAGGTATTTGTCTACCCAAATGCAGCATTTTATATTTACTGAGGGAGAACCTGGTGCATTGTGGGTAACAGCGAAAATTTTACTAAAGACTGGAGAGAGATTTGTAACACGAACAGTGAAATAACCCAACACCCAGAAGCTGCCCAGATCTTTTAAACTGAACACTGAACCAAACTGTGCATGGTGGTAACAGTTCTTTGTTATTGAAGTGTGAAGGTCCATTACTTGCAACTTTGTTTGTTTGTCTGTCTGTCTGCGTTCATTTTTTTTTTATTTCAGGTTTCTTTTTGTTCCAGGAAGAAAAACATAATGACAAACCCGACAAACTTTTCAAATCAAATGCAGAGCCATGCTCATTTTTTCACGCGTTTTGATTTTGACGTCAGTACGGTTATTTTTGAGAAATGTGTGTAGTACATTCGGTATGTGTTATAGTTTACCATAGTAGGATTTCTTCCTTCTGCTGTTGTTTGCAATATGTTCATTGGATATCAATCATGCAGTGCTTGTAAATCACCACAGCAAACCTGTAGAAGGGTGGCACTGCACTCTGACCGCTCAACACACATATCCCATGTATAAGACGTGGTTACTCAGTTGGATGCCTTTTTGTTACTGTTTTCCTCCCAATTTTTAATCTATTGAATATTGTTATAAAAGTCTTCAATGCACAATAACATAAATGGCCATATTTGCAGACGTCTTATTTGTTAATTTTATATTTTTTACTTTGTAAAGAAAACAAAATGTAATATAATGCCATCTATGGCTCTGTGGCTGTGATTATTTGCATTTAAACAGTGTATAAGTTGATAGTCTTCAGTGTAGCTAGGTCTGTAGCTATTTAAAAATAATGTGTAGTGAGTTCTGAATGTCTTTCCTTCTGGTTTTAAAATGGAATGTTGATGTTTTTTGGCTGAATTTCTGATTTCAATGTAACTGTTCCATTTTGTCTGTCTGAATAAATTTTAGTCTGTCCATTACTGCTGTCTTGTTGTTATTCACCCGGGTAGGCTTTTACACTTCGCTAATTATATATTATTTTGAAAGATAATATAAAATCCCATTTGCCAATGTTTCTTTTGTAGCTTTAAGTCACTTTCAATAAGATGTTTTGAGCTAGTTGCTATGCACAATTGTATTCACGATAATGAGAATTCCCCAATTAGCAGAATGTACACGAACATGCTTTCTGTTTATATGCTGTGACTATAATATATCTATATCTTTCTCTCTCTCTCTCTATCAATCAATCTATAACTGGAACAGACACCTCAACCAAGAGATTTTTTTTCCCATTGAAGTAAGCTTTTCTCTTGCTTTTAAATAACCTCTTACATTTACCAATCTGCACAACAAAGTTCAGATTGTTTTCTTTGTTCAGGACAGAAAATGATAGCTTGAATCCCCACTGTGTCCTTATCCTCCACCAAATGTCAACGCGAGTACATGTTCGCTCTAGTCTTGACTCATTTGCTTTCCCTCTTGAACACGATTACTGAGCTTTGTTATCATTCATGTCCTTTTTATGACAATCTTGAAATGCCAGGCTTTTATCTGCCCTTAATTTGTTTTGAGTTATTTATGTTCTGCCTTTTCACATCCATGTTTTCATTTGGATGCCATAAATGGGAAATCAATATGCTTGCACATTGCACATTTACATTATTTTGATTTACCAAACTATTATTTCCATGGTAGATTAAATACAGACTTGGAATACAAATGCTTTACTGATGCTGGGGGAGGGATACTTACAGTTACATATTTTTTTCCCCCAGAGTAATATTTTAATAGTTACTCTAGTCAGTAGGATTCATTATTTTCACTAGAGTTGATGTTATACAGTAATAGTAAAGAGGCTTCCATTAGGGTTAGGGCAGTTTGGCTTGGTTGAATAAGACGCCTACAGTTGAAGATTGATTTTATCTAGGCTTAGGGTCATGGCTTTTGTTGGCGTTTCTAATGAGGTAGCCATTGAATTGCCAAGGTAGACAGGTTTATAGTGTCAAGGATTTTCATTGTGTACTGCAATGCAGCAATCACAGTACCGCATTAAAGATTCACAACATCAGTTTTAGGCTAATTAGGTCTTATTCCTGTAATAAGTGTCCATCTGAATGTGAAAGAAAAAAACTCCCAAACAAAAAATACCAACAACCTGAAAATCGGAAGATAATAAATCAAAAGCCTTTCATTTGATTTAATTTTCAAAAGAAGTCCCTAAGTATTGTTGCATGTTGAATACTTCCAACTGTAACTACACATGTTTTAATTAAGGCAGTCACTTGGCAGAACTTTTACCAAAAGCAGCAATGATTTGACTCAAAGCATTAGTTCTGCTTCATGTGGTGATCAAAGCTGAGGGTTTGTATGTCTTTAAGGGCATCCAAAATATCTTCATTGCTATACAAGATGCCCTCAAGACAGAGCCAGTGCTGTTTTCTTATCTTAAGCATTATATCTCCTAACAAGATTAGACCTAGAGCTTTCATGCTACTCTACTCGAACTGTGAATAATAGCTGCAGATAAATGATACTCATTATGTATGAGAAGGGGACACCAGAAGGGGCTGGGGATGATTGGAAAGAGGCCCCATTGTCATTTTAACTTTTGATTTTTTTAAATCCGGCAGTGGAGCCAGATCTTGCTTGACCATGTCTAACAAAATGAGCAAAAGAAATAATGTTTATCGCTAAGTGATCTATGATATGACAGTTCTTCTCATGAAATCCTGCCTGAGGTTATTGTGTTGAGTGTCGCCTTGTGGGGCTTGTGTGGAATTACAGGGGATTTGGGACTGGAAATGATTTGGCATGGCAAGCATCTACGAATGGTAGGGTAGCATGCCAGACACGATCTCCTTTAGATGCTGGAGACACACTGGTTGTTGAATAGCCTGTGGTGTCTATTAGCTTTATGCTGCCAGGCCCGTCAAACTTCGCTTTCTACTGTGCAAATATTCCGTGTTGTGCCAAAGTGGCATCTTCAGCTGAGCTATGTTTAGCCATACCCTATATGATGCTGTTGTGGTTTGTGTCCAGTGTGGCTCATTTGCTAAGAGAACTTACGTGCGTGTGTGTTTATGTATGTATTATTTTAAATTTGTGTGTGTGTGTGTTTATAGATATAGATATATATCCATCATCGCCATCAGCCCATATCGATCCACTGCTGGGTGAAGGCCTCCCCAAGATGTTTCCACTTCCATCGATCTACAGCTTCCGTTTCCAGTGTCACACCCATCTTCTATGTGGTCATCTCTGAAGTCTTTTTTCATTTCTTGATCAACTACAGTTTTGTTGGAGGTAATGTTTTCTCATGAAACTGTTGAAAATGAACAGGCCTTTTGGCAGAGCAGGTCATAAAGCTGCAGCAGCCTCTGCAACCAAAGACAATAAAAGAGGGGAGATAGATGTGTGGCTAGGGAAATATGGAAGAAAATAAATCTGTACAGAGCATCACTTTGCTGTGGCTGACTATGAATTCACTCTGACAAGTTCCGGTTTCATAATAAGAAACCAACTGATGATGTACACTTATGGCATAGTTCAGCACAATTCATACATCTGCTCGGGTTAGTTATTGTAATCTTAAAACTCTTTTTAAATGTTTTCTTGAATCCGATTAGTATCTTAGGTTGATAGTCTATAGCTGCAGACGCTGACTGTAAAAAGTAAGGCATTTATTTCCTCTGTAGTTCACTTTTCACTGAGCTGCCGTCCGTTTTTTAAGAGGTGCTTGAAAGCGTATCCATTAAACGGCAAGACATCCAGAAAAACATGAAAGTGTGGTTACAGAGGCTGTGTTTATCTATCAGAAATACACATCTTGATCATTTTAGCTGCCAATGTGGATGTGATTGTAAAACAGGTACCTGGAAGATAGCAATCCCTTCCATTTTCTTTCCCCCCATCAGGCTTCTTTGATGTAATCACTTAGATGCTCCCAAGTAGGTATGGTGTTATCTGGAAGCCTGCAGATTTACCATTAAGAAATGGGCGCGTCTCATTTCAGCTCCAGACTCTCCGACTGCTCTTGAATTTTAAGAGCGCTCTTCTGTGGCTGACAGCTACCTCCTATGTGTAAGGGTTCTATTCATTCCCCTTTTTGGTTTGTTATTAAACTCAAAAGTCAAGCTGACAACACAATGTAGTCTTTCAGAAGTGCGGTTCATGTCACAGATGGCCTGGTACTTAAAAATACTGGAAAGACTAAAGAGAGATTTTTCTTTGCTGACGTTTAAATTATACAAGTAGGTATCGAAGGAATTGCTTGGTGAAACGTGTGTAAATTGCTAGGCAAGGTCCGTGACTTTATTTGTTTACTAGGTTAAGTAAATGCCTTCTAAAATAAACACAGGCCATGATTGATTAGAGAACACAAGTGCTTCCATGCCAGCTAAATTTGCCATGAACAATGTTATTAAACCAAATAAATACCATGCACTGCCATCACGCAGCACAGATGTCCATTTGTTCAATGCACCCACCGAATATGATTTAAACACTAAAAACATTGTACCGAGTCTGACTCAATGATTGCGGAAAGATAACATCATACGTAACAATAAGCTCTAGTTCCTCTACAACCATGTGGACAAAATGAAGAACTGAACATGTTTTTAACACACACACACACACACACACACACACACACACACACACACACACATACAGTCAATCTGATGAGAGACATATCCGTATCATTACTTGATGGAAAACTATTATATTGGATGGTTTCCCAAGATTGTATATTGTTAGAGGAATTGCCCATTATTTCATTTTGAATTCATTAATTAATTTTTCATAACAAGAACCAATCACCCACAAACTAGAGGGATGGGTCGTGCCTCATCTTGTTTCCTCAGTGCCTTGATCTGCAATATAATCCCAATAACTGATGATAAATATGAACATACGTTTATTTTAATAATTCCTTGCTTAATAATGCAAAAGAGATCATTTATATCCAGTTCCCTGTTAACATAAAATTAATTTGGAGCTGCAATTAATCTCTGAGACTAGTGTAAATGCATCTCTTTAGTTTTGTTCTTCGATAATTACACAAGCAGCTGTTCTCCTGCTGATAAAATTTTGCCTCCCAGGAGGAGGTAGTTGGGTATTCAAACATGAAGATTTGGCTTTGCGGTTTTCCTGAGTGACAGGCCTTGAAGCGAGCAAACTAGCTGTCAGGTACAGTCCAATCAGGTATGAAACCTAATCTTAAAATCAGGATCCTGTGTCTAACACATTTCTGGGTATTGTGCTGATGGATTAAGTGCTAATTAACAGAACAGCATTTTATTTTCCTCTACATAAATGTATTCCGAATGAGCCTATTGAATCTAATTTTTGAAGGGGCTATTTCCCCTACAGTACTACAAAGAGAAAGCTCATTTTCAATTAAATGGCTCTGTATTGGAATTCAAGGTAATTTTTATTTTAGTTTTTTTCTCTCTTTCATTTATTCAATTCAGTGACAGTATAAGGTAAACCAGTTTAATCGGCCACACCCTGGCTACGCTAGAGCTACACACACACACACACACACACACACACACTGTGAAGTTGCTCCAAGTGGCAAAGTGACAGATGAATCATGGAGTCTATAACTGCGATCTGAACAGCACTGACACCCACCAGTGACTTCAACCCCTTTTACCCAGCGCCGCCTTACAGCGTAACTGCAGCTCAGAGTCAGTCCTTATGGGAACAAACCCAACAGCAAATGTGAAATCAGCCGAGACGGAAAGAAAACTACAATACAAGATCCAAAAGAAATCACACAAAACACAGACTACTTTTATGAAGTTGGAAAAGTTACATTTAAAGTTTACATTTATAACGCAAACTGAATGTCAAAATAACAACCAAAAGAGCCGACTTATCGTGAGACATGTTGTTGTCCATGCAGCCGATACAACCGCTTTTCACACAGCGCACACTGGGCCCTCACTGCCGCCTTCTCACACACACGACACGGCTCAGTGCAGCTGCGTGAAGAAACACACTCCAGGTTTCATGACAGTGTCTGATGTCATGAAACCAGCCGCCATGTTTCCTCACGCATGGACAGCGCTGAGCTGACATCATCGGTGCGAGTCCCTCACCGCCCTGATTGAGCTCACTGCGCCTATGAGCTCACTGAGGCCGATGAGGGTGAGCTTGACTCAGCTTCCAGCCCAACGGACTTGCAGGTAGAGCCCCCAGTCACTGTGGCCCCTGAGTCTCTCCATGAGGATCCACATTGAGGCGCAGGTGGGGATATGGCTTCTGATGGGGTGATTTAGGGGATCGCTGTTTTCTGGTGGTTCCCCAAAAGCTGAGCTTCAAATGGGTTTTCAAAAGTGGGTTCAACAAAATCTTCTGAAGTGTAAAAACGGACACCTTTTATTACTGGAGTAGTAAATGGCCGGTACCAGAGAAGCGCTACTGTTAGCAAAGAAACTAACTAGCTGAGGCTAAATTGCATTTCCCATTGCACCCATTTCCAAAGGACACAAAAAACTGTTTTCTAGCTGAAAAATGTAATACAACATTGATCTGAATTATTTTAAGGAACATAACAAATGTAATGCACAGGCAATGGTTCAGACCCTGCACCTTCCACACACAGCCCAACACCAGGCATCTGTCCAGAGCTGCGGTCCGAGCTGAGCCACAGCCCTGCCCCTGGCACGGGACTCATACTGTACTGGCTGTATTGTATGCACTACTAAGTCAGATATAGGCTAAATACAGCCCTTTTTGTACAACTTCATATTATTCATATAATGTATATTAATGCATATTAATTCCAGCTGGGTAATAATTCCTGTAGAGCTTCTCAGTTAGTTCATAGTATTTAATAAAACCTTTCACCCAACAATTAGTGCACTGGTTATTTATTGTATTTATTTTGCTGTGGAGTCAATGTTATCCATGTTCACCAGAGCATTTGCCGCAATTAATTCATCACTTATATACCGCCTGGGATGATGACAAGACCGGCTGAGGAGGAGCGCCTGGCACATTCAGCCACACCTTGGCTACGCTGCAGCTCATAACCAGTGCAATTCTTCAAATCCGTACAATAAGCAGGCTGTTCCAGACGTCATACTGTACTGCTATCTGCAGCACTGAATACAAAATGAATGGTGTGTCTTATTTTAAGCTTTACATGTTGTATATGATGTTGTATATATTTCACTTATATATTTTAACAACACTGCATCAAAAACAAGCAATGTATGTATATATGAGCTATACCACCTTGAAGCCTTCTGTCTGTGGCTCTCAGGAGCTAGCAAGATCAGGCTGGTCAGATGGGAGACATTAGGAAAATTAGATTCCGACGAGTAAGTGGCTCTCTTCCCACTGAACCAGAAACTCAAACTCAGTATAGCAGAGTGGTGACAGATGTTACTGTGCTGCAGCACGTACTGTCTTCTAGTTCAGCATTTCCCAACCTCTTCAAGCCAAGACATTTTTTGTGGAACACCAAAACACCATTATAAGCTTTAAAATTAATGGAGAGCTCGGTTGGAACAAAAACGAGAAGAGTAGGTGGTCCTTCAGGACTAGGGTAGCGTATATAGTATGAATCCTAAAAACAACCCTAGGACTACAGAAGAGAATATACAGATTGAATTAAACATTTCACAGACACTGCCCAAGGTGCAGATATTTGTTGACATGGACAAGAAATAAATAATCTATTTTTGAGGATAGATTATTTTATTTACAAGATCTTTTTGAAGAGGAGTGCCTGTCATAAGAACTGCAGATGTGAAGCTATCATTACTGATGCAATTCGGGATCTAAAAGGTCACCACTACAAGTATAACACTGACATCAATAGTTAATCTGAAACAGTGTATGACCACATCAGCACAGATGTTTTAAAACAGAATAAAGCAATTTATGTACCAGAGCAGCTCATGAAGTATAAAAGAATCGCATAGGCTTGCAGATAATGCCATATTATAGTTTCTGTTTGTGTGTGAAACCCCAGAAAATTTATTTTTCTTCCAAGTAAACAAGGCTCCTGTCAGAGAGGAAAGCAATTAATGGGCATCAGTTGGCAAAAAAAAAGCTGGCTGTTGAAGTGAAATAAGTACAGACTCCTAATGATTACCTGCTCCAAAGTGGTCGCTTCGGGGCAAAGGATTGCCCATTTGTGGAATGATGCGAGTGATCATGGCTCAGCACTGGATTTACAAACCGTGTTTTGAAATGGAAAGTCACATTGCATAATGCGCTCCTTTCAGAATTACTCTGCTAGTAGTGTCATATAGCAAGATGTGTGACTCCCTCTGCAAGTGTTTCAAGGATAGCATTGAGTTCAAAGACAGAAAGATGTTTTGTCCCTTCAAAAACTGTACTGACCAATAATTACCCAATGTTCACTGCAATTTCACATTTTAATGCATAAAACACACATGAGAATTCATCAATGTTTCTGGTTGATTAGGTTTATAGATCTTTCCTTGATGGTTTATGTTTTCAGCCTCACCTGGTTAAATTGCTTGAATCTTTGAAATACACAGAGCGTAGGATAGATTTAATCCAGCATTTTTAAAAGGCCCTGGCCAACATACAATCTTTACAATTCATATTCAATTCGTTATCCATGGTATCACACATCAGCACACAATCCCAAAAATACTAAACGTCAACTAAAAATAAACGTATTGAAAACAAAATGGTCTTGGGCAGATTAAATCATTGTTTCTCACAAATGGCTTTAAGTCTTCAATTACATTTTCATGAAGACAAATCGTTTTTTGCCGAGCCCACAAAATCACCCCCCAAAATGAAAATGACAGTGGCATCTGTTTGGCTTTGTGCCGCCTTTGCATTCGTGGAGGTGCGGTCTGTCCTTGACCCAAAAACAGATGGCCGAGTCTCTTGATGGGCTCCTGGAGAATGGTGCTAAGCAGATCAATGACATCTGTATATAATAATACCTTTCAAAGTGTCAGTCCCGGACTCTCCAAACCAGATGGCCATCTTGCAAAGTTTTGGATGTACTTGCGGTCCAGTTTGGAAGGCTGACTCCAAAGGGCCGGTTCACTATGGTGTTCATTATAACATTGGGGGACTGGGATGAAGGGGGTTAACCCTGTTAATGGACAACTTTATCGGCAAGATTGAAAAAGATTAATATTAGGTAATTATTGTGTTGTGTAATTGTAGATACTTGATTAAGGCTTGGTGTTTCAATTCTTTTTTCATATTCGAATATGTTGCAATGCCAATGCTTGAATGACAGTTTGGAAGCTCTTGTCCTGTGCAGTACTTTGGTCTGGGGGGTGCATCCTTCTTTGACTGACACACAACATCTGTTGAGTATAATTGAACAGTTCAGCATGAAAATCAGTAAGTTTTTAGTGCAGTGTTGAGGGTCTAGGTTATATAGAAATAGCTTCTTCTGAACTTGTGTACAAAAACTGCAAAACCTTTGGGAAATAACATACAGTACTGTGCAAAAGTTTTAGGCGGGTGTGAAAAAATGCTGTAAAGTAAGAATGCTTTATATTTATCAATTAACAAAATTCAAAGTGAGTGAACAGAAGAATAATCTAAATCAAATCCATATTTGGTGTGGCCACCCTTTGCCTTCAAAACAGCATCAATTCTTCTAGGTTCACTTGCACCCAGTCAGGGATTTTGTAGGCATATAGTCAGGTGTATAATTAAACAATTATACCAGACAGGTGCTAATGATCATCAATTCAATATGTAGGTTGAAACACAATCATTAACTGAAACAGAAACAGCTGTGTAGGAGGAATAAAACTGGGTGATGAGCAGCCAAACTCAGCTAACAAGGTGAGGCTGCTGAAGACAGTTTACTGTCAAAAGTCAGACACCATGGCAAGACTGAGCACAGCAACAAGGCAGTTATACTGCATCAGCAAGGTCTCTCCCAGGCCGACATTTCAAGTCACACAGGGGTTTCCAGATGTGCTGTCCAAGCTCTTTTGAAGAAGCACAAAAAACGGGCAACATTGAGGACCGTCGACGCAGTGCTCGGCCAAGGAAACTTACTGCAGCAGATGAAAGACACATCATGCTTACTTCTCTTCACAATCGGAAGATGTCCAGCAGTGCCATCAGCTCAGAATTGGCAGAAAACAGTGGGACCCTGGTACACCCATCTACTGTCCGGAGAAGTCTGGTCAGAAGTGGCCTTCATGGAAGACTTGCGGCCAAAAAGCCATCCCTCCGACGTGGCAACAAGGCCAAGCGACTCAACTATGCATGACAACACAGGAACTGGGTGCAGAAAAATGGCAGCAGGTGCTCTGGACTGATGAGTCAAAGTTTGAAATATGTGGCTGTAGTAGAAGGCAGTTTGTTCGCTGAAGGGCTGGAGAGCGGTACACAAATGAGTGTCTGCAGGCAACAGTGAAGCGTGGTGGAGGTTCCTTGCAAGTTTTTGGCTGCATTTCTGCAAATGGAGTTGGGGATTTGGTCAGAATGAATGGTCTCCTCAATGCTGAGAAGTACAGGCAGATACTTATCCATCAGGCAAGACATCTGATTGGCCCCAAATGTATTTATTTAATCCTGGAAGTGATGGTATGGCCCCACAGAGCCCTGATCTCAACATCATCAAGTCTGTCTGGAATTACATGAAGAGAGAGAAGCAACTGAGGCTGCCTAAATCCACAGAAGAACTGGGGTTAGTTCTCCAAGATGTTTGTGCCAACCTACCTGCCGAGTTCCTTCAAAAACTGTGTGCAAGTGAACCTAGAAGAATTGATGCTGTTTTGAAGGCAAAGGGTGGTCACACCAAATATGGATTTGATGTCGATTTTTCTTCTGTTCACTCACTTTGCATTTTCTTAATTGATAAATATAATCTGTTAACATGTCTATTTTTGGAAGCATTCTTACTTTTCACACCTGCCTATAATTTTTGCACAGTACTGTATATTAAGTAATTCCAGATTATATATAGTTTTAATTATTATATATAAGTAAATATACATGGGAAAATGTGTCTATATGTTGTGACGCACTGTGGGGTGGTATATGGGAAGGCTGGTACATTAGGAAGAAATGGCTCCCAGAAAAAAAAAATGTTTTTCTTTCTCTCTCTCTCTCTCTCTCTCTCTCTCTCTCTCTCTCTCTCTCTCTCCTGTCAACTCTCGGACAGCAGCTGCACACCTGCAGGGAAGGACAGGGACCATCCTATAAAAGGGCAGCGCACCTGCCACCAGATTGCAAAGTAGCAGAAGGGAAAGGCAGGGAGGGCATCTTGGGGAGCTTAGAGCTCTACAAATGAGTAAGCGACTACAACTGCCCGAAACGTCTGAGCACTGACCACCTGGCTTGTAGAATATTTTATTGTTTTGGAGATTGTATGCTTTGGATATTTATATAGTTTTTCTCTTTACTATCATCTGTCTGTTTGCCTGCTGGCCTGCTTAGGTAATCATTGTGATCCATCTCTTGCCATAGGACTCAATGAACAACAACAAGAATAACAGATTTTTAATGAATGAATGAATG
The DNA here is from genome assembly GCF_036373705.1 of Amia ocellicauda. Classification (NCBI taxonomy): domain Eukaryota; kingdom Metazoa; phylum Chordata; class Actinopteri; order Amiiformes; family Amiidae; genus Amia; species Amia ocellicauda. The sequence continues at coordinate 16,835,945 of NC_089860.1, forward strand.
AATGCAATTAATGCATTCTGTAAATACAATGGATGAATGAAATGGACTGTACTTTGAGTAACTAGAGAATGCATTTGCAGCATAAACTGTTTTATTACATGTGAGATCAAATCAACTGAAGCACTTTAGTGATTGCAAAGGCCAAAGCTGCATCTCACAAGCAACCATGCTGTGTAACATGAGAAAACCCACACTTACAATACAGTGGCATGACCCTGCTTTACCTTCCAGTTCCCAGCATTTTAATTAACAAGCACATAAGTGACAGTGTTTTCATAATAAGGTTCAGGGTTCATGGGGAATTTACTCAAGTTTCTAAAAATATACAACCTTTTGTGCATTGCAGAGTTTTAATCAATTAAATCACAATGCCGGCAGCAACTCCCATACGCTCGGACACTGGCTTAGAGAAGTGCACAAGAACCCCTTACTAACATGTAATAACTAGAAAAAGCACGTCTCCTCTGAGTTCAAAACACATTTGACTGCTGCACTGCAGTGCTCTTCACAACAGTTGAATTAATAACCACACTGTGACAGCTCAGCAATTCATTCTGTTTGGAGTTAATTTTGCGGTTTCATGTCTGCCAGATTCCACCGCCTGTGCTTTCAAATATTGTGTTTAAATATGAATAAATATAAACAATAATAATACCAATGGAAATATCTAAACACATATAGAAAACTGCATATTTTAGTGTTGTTGCATTGTTTTTTCTCACACTTTCCAGCACTTGGACTGGATTTCACATGTCTTTATTTCACGGGGAGACCATGAAGGTTGGATTGAGTTACTGGAATATTAACTTGACTGTCAGACAGACACCTGTTTTGAATGGATACAGTATTTCATGGGAAAGAGACACTTGAAGTACTGAGTAGCAAAGCATGGAAACAAGGCTGTTAAAGTGAACACGTCCAAATTGTCGATTAAGGCTCAAATTACAGCCAGATGGCATATATTGGCATGTACTGTACTGATAGTATAAACTGTACTGCCATTTTATAAAGAGGGCGTAAGGATTTTTTTTTATCCTCACACTTGTGTTTCAACTGAATTTCTTTCTAAGGGCTTTTTAAATAACGAGACTGAGATTAAAGCAAGGGTGGCAAAACAATGGCCATGCAAACTGTAATGGGTATTTCTTGTGTGAAATATGTTAAGATCTTTTCTCTCTCGCAATGTCATTCCCTGAAGTTTGTATTTAACAGCTTCTATATTATTTTGCTTATATTCTCTTCTGTTTAACTGCTGTGGGTGCTACATGCAGGTTTACCCCGTTTACTTTTGCAGAATTAATATATTTTGTAATCTAGTTTTTGCAAATAAATTAAATAGCCCGAAACTGTAGGAAACAAAAAAGAAACAAGTTGCCAACAAAGATTCCAGCTGCTGTCTGCCAGTTAGTTTGTTTTCTACAAATAAATTGATTTTGTTATTATCATTTATATAGGTATTCACCGAGGGCCATGCAAATATGAGCATGACACACTGCCAATGTGCATGTGCTGATAATTTTTTTAATCTGTTGGAATAGTTTAATTAAATACAGTAAGTTATGCCTAATTATGAAAATGTAATTTAATTAGCCAGCAGTCAATATCCAAACCTAGAGAGAATTAACATTTTAGATGCCACATTTTCGAATGCTTCTGTACGCTTATAGCAGTTAAAAGTTAAGCTTTTAGTTGACCTGTTCTTGATCTGTCCACAGTATCAATGTTCTGGAAAGTATTCAAGTAGTAACGTTTCAATGGGATTATTTTTCTCCTCGCTATTGCACCAGCGAAAAGTGAATTGGATTTTGATATTAGTGAGGACCTGTGAGTTGTATTTTCTGTCTGGCATTTGCAAATGAGGTTACAATTCAAATATTCGACATTTCAGAGGGTAAGTATTTTGTTCACGACAAGTCTCCCAATTCAAATAACACGCCACTGCAGAGGCGATGAGTATGAATTCTCCAGCTCAGTGTTCTTATATGTAACATTTGTACAGCTTGCTTATTTGACTTTGCTTATGGCAGTCACACTGACACTGTAATTGTATTACCCTGGCTTTTTCAAATTCTCATTTGTATATCAGTCATACAGGCTATGAGCTGTGTTCCTCTTCCAGTTGACTGAGAGCTTGATGCACAGTTCCTTCACCACATGTGCTTTTAACTTGAAAGTTAAATACATTTTCTCAAATTGGATATGAATGATTAGCTTGTTCAGTTGAAATGATTCTTCCTACAAGTGCCCTGAGCAACAATTCCTGATCATGGCAACCGCGCTTTCTGTTGCTATGTGCGAAAACTCTGCTGTTTTGTATATAATGTATAACTTGCATTGAATAAATTACACTATCAATATCATAGGAAAATACATGTTCATTTCCTTTCTTAATTTACATACCTCCTTTCTTGGAGTCATTTACCTTTTTAACATTATTTTTCTTTTATTTTTTAATATCTCGCTACTTTTATTTTATTGCTCTTTGACATTCTGTGGCCTGGCAGATGCCTATACACTACAGTCACAAACATGTCATGCATGAATATATGTCAATGATTCTGTTCTGTTCTGTCATGGCATGATCTCAGAGTTGCCACTTGGCCCTGAAAGTCCAGAACATGTTGAGGCAGTACAGGGTTATATCATTTCCCCTGAATTGAGAATAATAACATGTACATTCATCTTTAAACATTTATTACATGTATTATTTTTGCTAAATTAGTGCCAGGCAATAAATAATATATACACCGATCAGCCATAACATTATGACCACCTGCCTAATATTGTGTAGGTCCCCCTTTTGCCGCCAAAACAGCCCTGACCCGTCGAGGCATGGACTCCACTAGACCTCTGAAGGTGTGCTGTGGTATCTGGCACCAAGACGTTAGCAGCAGATCCTTTAAGTCCTGTAAGTTGCGAGGTGGGGCCTCCATGGATCGGACTTGTTTGTCCAGCACATCCCACAGATGCTCGATCGGATTGAGATCTGGGGAATTTGGAGGCCAAGTCAACACCTTGAACTCGTGATTCATCAGACCAGGCCACCTTCTTCCATTTCTCCGTGGTCCAGTTCTGATGCTCACGTGCCCATTGTAGGCGCTTTCGGCAGTGGACAGGGGTCAGCATGGGCACCCTGACTGGTCTGCGGCTACGCAGCCCCATACGCAACAAACTGCGATGCACTGTGTGTTCTGACACCTTTCTATCAGAACCAGCATTCACTTTTTCAGCAATTTGAGCTACAGTAGCTCGTCTGTTGGATCGGACCACACGGGCCAGCCTTCGCTCCCCACGTGCATCAATGAGCCTTGGCTGCCCATGACCCTGTAGCCGGTTCACCGCTTTTCCTTCCTTGGACCACTTTTGATAGGTACTGACCACTGCAGACCGGGAACACCCCACAAGAGCTGCAGTTTTGGAGATGCTCTGACACAGTCGTCTAGCCATCACAATTTGGCCCTTGTCAAAGTCGCTCAGATCCTTACGCTTGCCCATTTTTCCTGCTTCTAACACATCAACTTTGAGGACAAAATGTCCACTTGCTGCCTAATATATCCCACCCACTGACAGGTGCCATGATAACGAGATTATCAGTGTTATTCACTTCACCTGTCAGTGCTCATAATGTTATGGCTGATTGGTGTATATGGCATGCAAAAAGGCACATGTACTCCATGTTTTAATTTACCAATCTTTAATATGTATAATCTCCCTAATCTAAACAGATGACCTCTGATCATTTTTCCTGCTACCAAGTAAAAAGTATATAGTAAAATATAATTTATTTGATCAGGATGTACTTTTTCATTATACCTGTCATGGTCAAACTCCTGAGTTTATAATATGCATCTCTCAAAGTGATTAAATCAGTATGAAAGTCCATTCAAATGTTTTTGTTCCTGTAGCTTTTGAAACACATGTACTGTACAGCAGAATGTAACCCAAACCCTACAATCTGAAGAGGTTTTACTATTCTCTTCTGCTTTAAATGGAACAGCTTTGGGGAGATGCACAATTCAAATAGTTGCAGAAAATGTCGGGATTAGATGCCATTTTTATCTGTAGTCTTAATTCCTGCTAGTGGCTGTATTCCATTGCTCATCACAGTTTGCTTCGAAATAGAGAGCAAATTGCTGTTTATTCTATCTGTATGCTTAAGGACCCCTATCTAAATAGAGCTTCTCAGAATCATCATTAAAAAATAAAATGAGACACTTTAGATAATTCTGAGCTTTTCAAGTGTGGTAATTGACTATTAGCATGGCATGAGCTAAAATACAAGGATTTGTAATGCTAAGAGCTTATGAGGTTTGAGAATTGCTGGTAAAGATCAATGCTGCCACCTGGTGCTAAAATACAAACCTATTCGAGATGACTGACTGAGGTTCAGAGGAATTGTATTGATTTATTATGGTCATACTTGCTGGGCTTTCTAACATAGTGCACAATACACAATAATCTCTAATGTACAAATTGACATCCTCTCACTGTGTATTTAAACAATTACTCCTTTATCATACAAGTAGTTATTTATTTAGTAATACAATGAATGAATTATAATAACCCTATGCTGTGGTAAATACCCTGTCTGAATACCCTACTTTCCAAGACTTTACATGAACTGATGCACAGTACAAAGTAAAATAAAAAAAGCCATGAATGCTAACTTGAATGGGAAATCCAACTAAAATATATCAAAAGCATTATTGCATAGCTTTACAGTTTCAGACAATCCAGTCATTCCTCCAAGGGCTATTTCATGATTACAACCGGCTTTGACAATGCTGCTGACCTCTGCTGCTCAGCCGAGACCACACTTACTAACTAGGACGGAAATCTCAGTCAATACCTTCTGATCATACAGCTGTAGCAAACATAACCTTTGTTTGCCTTTATCTATCCCTGACATCTTGTTGTATGTGCAATTCTCTAAACGTGGGTTCAGATTGTATTTTTCACATATTTTGTACATAGTTTGGAAATTACATTCCCAGTTGATGGCGCTTTAGTGACTGTTGTTCGTTCAGTGAGAGCTGGGATTGCACTGTAGCCTTATTAGTAGGATTATAAATCCCAATCCTGCAATTTGGGTGCTGTTCCAGAAGACACATTTGAAGATTAAACAAGGACAGGTCTAGATATGCTCTTCGTTGCTGAGGGCATGTGAGATGAGGGCCTAACTGCTTTAGACCTGTAAAAACTGTGCTTTTCATTCTGTGCTTCAGTCAAAATCATGACAGTAATGATAATATTGATCTCATTCAGAAACGATTATTGCGTTCAAGCATTGCGAAAAGTGAAGGATTTCATGTCTTTCAATAGCACAGCCCTGATGTCCGACGAGCTGGGCGTTTGCCTGATCATATCTTGATCTTGTTTTCTCGTTCTGGGCCTCTGAACTGTGTGTGACATCTGAATCTCAGAAAGCTTCAGAGATCTCTCGTTAATTAGGTTTGTATTCTGACAGGGCACTGTGGCAAATTGACAATTCATTTTTTCAGATCAGCAGACCAAAGAGTTTGTTTATTTTTGTATTATCCCTTATGAAGATGTTCTTAAATATCTTATTTCTGAGTTACAATGGTGAAGACTACAACACCACAAAAATGTCGCTGTTAGAATGTCAGAAATTAAACCCAACAGTAGAAACTAAAAGTAATACATTTGTTCTGTCTTGAAATGAAGACTGAGGATTAAGTTACTTTAAATTCAATTACTTTACAAATGCAGAGCAGCATATTGTTTTGATGCATTTTTCGCATCTTGCTGTTTGCAAAAGGTTAACCATTTAAGTGTGTAATTCTGCATATTACTGGTTTTGATTCATTGAGAATACAATCAAACCAGCAGCTGGAGAAATATCGCTGCAGTGAAAATAAAGATGATCGAGTGCTGAAATCTTTTGTTAGTTAATATCTTGACCTTCTATGAAAACCTGTGAACCTGCAAATTATATATATATATATAAAGCAATGAAATTGTAGTGAAATATATTGACAGATAATGTATTCTGTTACCATACTAGGCAAACTTAAGTATATCATATTATTTCTGGTATTTGGATGTTACATCCTTATGTTTGTGCCCGCTGTGTTTTTTATGTAATTATTTATATTGCAAACACAGCAAATTTCTTATAAGGCACATTACTTTTTATATAACAAGCCTCAAAAGAAAGACTTAAAACATACAAATATGAATAAATATAAATTGGACCAGGTGAGGGAGCTCTTGTCACAGTTTTTATTTCTTATTTCTTCCCCCCTCATTTTGCATACTTTATATTGATGGATCCAAATTGATTTTCTCACAGACAGGAGTATGAATGGGCAGAATTAAAACTACAAAGTCAATAAATAGATAACTCCTCAATAAGGTCATTAGCAATTTTTCCTCAGCTGTGATTTTGACCGATTCATAAAGTATCTGTTCTGCACCAGCTTCCCCCTCATCAATTAAAAAGTTTTGTCCTGCTAAACGTAGTGTCTGGTGTGGCTGTTTCTGTGCTTTCATTGATGAATCACTCCATATACAACCAAGGGTACTGTATGACCTTGTACAATAAGTAGATAAGTATTCTCTGCCACCATCTGCTGCCTCTTATTGAGCAACTATAACAGGACTGCAAAAAGTGCATGCTTTTAACTGGATATTCTACATCTACCAAATTGCACATTAGACCAAACAAACCACACATTACTTATGTCAAGTGATTGTGTTATTGTGAATAAAAATAGTCACAAGTTCCTGATTTTGTGGAACACAGGCAATTAGCAATTTCAAAGTAAGATTAAAGGAATCCATTTACTACAATTAGGAAAGTATAGGTGAATGTAAACCTTGTCAACAAAAACATACAGGCAATACAGTATGTCATCCCATTTAAATATTCAATCATATTTACCCTTAACTTTTATAGAACCAAACTTCAATTACATTAATCAGGCTATTTCAATTAAACATTGTTACTAATTGGGGTAAAGAATTATCACCTATTGGTAAACTAGAAACATGTATCTGTATTCTACAATTCCTCTTTTATCTGTTCATGTTTATAAAATATGTATAGAATTATAACTGTTAGTGTTTTGTTTTTTAACCTTCATAATAACGTTTTTGACCAGCACTGCTAAATTAAAATGCACTTATAAGAAAAGAAAATGATTGACATAACTACTGCGCATCAAAATCGATGCTTCATTAGCACAGGACAAGAGGAACGCAAGACAATAGCACATCCACTAGGGGCTCGACCAATCACAAATCCATCTCATCTTTTATCTGTGGACTTTAAATTATGACCATCCAAATTCATCGTTGCCAAGCAAATGAATCCTGGAGGACTCAACACAATTCAAATGATATTAAAATTGGCACGGCAGGTGAGTTTGTGCTCCAGGCCAACACGAATATCAAGGCCAAAGCAAAAAATCCCAATTCATCCGCTACTAAAAGCTAGAGGCCTCCAGAAGGTGCTATTTAAAGGCTGAGAAAATGTCTGGCGAGATCAATTCTTTCCCCATCTGCCATTTTTCACCAAAGTAATTAAATGTGGTCATCCCTTCTATACGGGCTTCATAACACATTCATAAATGATACATAACATGACATATTCAAAAGCCATAACCATTTTTCTCTAATGACATCACAGGCAAACAGGTATTCATGACAAAGCTGACAGGATTAAGGTTAGGGGACGGGTTAATATATCACTTTCATTAATCTATTATAGTTTACAATCTCAGCAGTCATAAACACCGTCATAAATATGAGATTATATGATAGGTTATGTTGTGTTATGGCGCTATTATGAAGCCGTTATTCAAGACATTCCGTATGTTCCTATTTTATTATTATTTTGACTAAAAATTGTAATTTTCTTTACCATTTATAGAATATTACTTGTGTCTCTTGGTCTGTTATATACATATAAATTCTGGCAATAGCGGAGATGGGATTTGGAGCCCCAAAAAGTTGAGGTGGATAAACTTGTCTGTATAAGGATATTACTTTTTGATTATCCTCACATTTATATTTTGTACAATGGCATCACATCATACCAAGATCGAAATGAAGAAGGAAAAAAATAAATAAAACATGCCTCGTGCTTCCGCATAGGTTCCTGCTGATAAAAAATATAATTTGCAACTGAATACAGAATCAAAGCTGAATTTGCCATTATGTTCAATAGATGGCTGGGTACTGGAGGGAAAAGATGATGGAGAAGAATATTTTTCACCTGTTCTTTCAAATGATATTATTCTCCTTCAGGAAAATGTTTACATTCCCCCCCACCCCACCCCGAGAAATCAAATTTTGTTATTGACCTTCGGTGGGAGAAAATCATTCTTGAAGGGAATCATTCAGTTGTACTGCCTTCAAACATTTTCAGGCTTTTCTGAGTTACTGATGTTGCAAAAAATACGGCTGGGCAAAATCAAATCTGGTTTCCTGCTATATTGTTAAAAATATAACTGTAGTGGGCTTAATATGCGATACTTTACTGTTCTGTGGGGGGGGGATTTCTACAAATTCAAAAGAAAACTGATCATTAAAATGGGCTACAAGGGCCATAAAATAATACAAGCTGTAACTTTCATGTGCCTAGTATTTTCAAGTAATATTTAACAATATTTCTCATGATTCTGTGGTAATGTTCTTAGGCAGTACACTATTTAGACTATGTTGGCCTTTACAAAGACAATGCATTAGTATAAATTGCCTAAAACACATAATTGTTTATTTTTAAGAATAATTGGAACAGTATAGACTATGTACTGCATGCACCAAATGTACTGTGACTAACAAGAATAATGCAGTTTTAAAAAAATGTCACCTTGTTTAGATTTTGTTACAAATCTAAGTTCACAGAATTTAAGAGAGCAACAAGATAATATACATTATTGCAATTAGCATGATGATATGCCTGGGGCTGGAAACCACTGTTATCTTGTATCTATGTTTCTCTCTCTGTCTTTTTAATTGCTTCTTGGGTGAATGTAAACCCTGTCTGCTTGTGTACTCTACATAGCATGAGATAACAAAGTAGAATGAGCCGCACGACTGGCTTCTTGATGGGGGTTTGATTGGAAATTTTAATTATCTTTATGATTTATGTCTAGATAGCAATCTCTATTTCAACTGCACATTACAAGTTCAATATGTTGGTTTAGCTGCACTCAGGAATCAAAAATGAAAGCTGCTTTTTGAGATTTGCTCATATTAAAACAAGAAATGATTCAATTTCTAATTACTAATAATATTACCTTAATATGTAGTCTTTAACAATGTATTTTGTTACAATAGTATTGTTTATGACTTGCATCTAGTTGAATTAGTTATGTTGTCATCTAATTAATACAGTAATGACACATTGAATGTCCCCTGGTGTCTCTCCATTGGCCACCAGGGTGAGTTTGAATTCTGTATATATTTTTTCACAGTATGTGTCCCCACAGGTAGTTATTTCTCTGTATTATTTTCTTATGTGGGAAAGCATCAACACTGACTACTTTTTTTTGCCTAATAGCGGAGGTCAAAATGCTACACAAAGTATGAACAATATTTTGTTTATTAATGTATCAATTAATGGTTGTTTAGCGGATCGTGACAATTATGTTTCTGCTCAACCTCAAATGTCCACGACAGAGAATATCCAACAAAGGGAATTACTGTTTAATGGCAACTGTTTCCTGGATGTATTTCTAATCTGGTGTAATATCTACAAATACATTTATAGCAGCTTTAATTGGATTACAAATATGCCTCGCTTGTGACTGATATTGACTGCATTTTTGTTTGATGCTTTATGTATCCTCTTTGAGTGGGTTTCACAGATTTTATTTTATTTTACTCTGCCAGTAAAAAATGAAGTGCAAGTATTTGTCAGCTTTACAACAGGTACCATGTAGAAAACGGGCTAATCAGTCAGAAGCCATAGCTGAGCTTTACTGCTGAATAATGTCGTAAATTAAGGTCTGTCGTTATTACAAAGGGAAGTGGCACGTAAGGTCTGTTCTGAAGTTGCTCTGTCCTTACAGTTTGATTTACTCAGGGTCTGGTGGAGGGAGAGCTTAGACACGTGGGTGGAGGGCTGACCAATCAAAACCTGTGTAGATGGCACTGCTCACCAGCTATAAAGAGCAGCATGCAAGTTTAATGGGTTTGAGAAGCAGTAGTCTTGACTGCGCTTCAGACTGCTGGAGCCTTCAAGATTTAATGTCCGTTGCTCAGTGATGTCTGGTATCAGACTGTCTTTCATTGCCCTCTATTGGTGCTGTGTTTATTCTCCCTCTATTGGTACAGAGAGTTATTACCGTTAGTAAATTATATTTTCTAAGTAGTTCATTTCGAAAGGTGCTTGATGCACTAAAAAATGAATTATTATATATAAATGTGATACATTCAATATCCCTCAGTTGTTTCTCAATCTATTCATAGTGGTGTATATGTGCATTTTGATTAGGTTTCAATATTGGTCAGTTCTACACATCAGTATTTTAATGAATTGCATTGTTTCTCTGCAATATTGTGTTCTAGGCGTTTTTTTCTCTATGGGTTTCATTCCATTCTATTACTTTTCATAATAGAAACTCAGAAATGCAGACCAAAGAAATGAAGATGTGGCTCAGAAAGCTACATACATAAAGATTCAGCATTGAATATTTTAACAGCATTCTTTTTTGTGTTTGTTTGTTTATTAAATGGATGAATACAAATTACTATTTAAACTAAATTGGATAGACCTCTGACTATATCCAAGTAATGAGATATGCAAGTTTTTGACTTAAACCTGGGGTTCTAAAAGTTGTCGGATATAAAGAAATGGACAGAATAAATCTATTACCAATAGTATAGTTGATTGAAGCGTCTGTCAGGAAAAAGCAAAAGCTTATCTCGACATGATCTGGGGACTAATTTCCTGCTTGGCTCCTTCTTTCTGTCCCTTCTCCTTATCAGATTCCAAAGACAACTGTATTATTCTCTGGTGAAAGTCCTTAATGACATTACTTATCTCATTTGCACTATAAATCAAAGCATGTAGAATGAGCCACACATAAGGAAAAAAGCAGCAATCAGCTTGGGAAGAAACCATTATCTTTTGAATCAAGGTTTATTTTTAGCAACATCTTGAGGAGCCAATGGCAGCGCTGCTTTCAGTCAAATATGTAGCTTTGCCATATGTTATAGTGAATTTTCTATACCTGGCGGACAATCTTTGCCAATTTTAAATGCTTCACTACACTAGCTGCATATTTTCCCTTCAGTGGAGGAATGAAGGCCAGCACTGTATCATTTTATGAATTTCACGCCCTCAAGCCACAAAACGCAGTTTGTTTGCCAAACGCTGGATAGATCCCATTCTATAGTTACTTCAGCTGCCATATTTCAGTTATAAATATGTATTATTAGATGGAGGGCTCCAGTTTAATTTTGTGTATCTGGCCTGGGTACATGTTTGACACCCCAAGTGTTAGGAAGTATCTGACCAATACAAATGCAGTAGTAGAGCAATAAGGAATATCACATCTAATACGGTTTCAAAGGGAGCAGATTTGTTTTTTGGAAAGAACAGTATGAAACAAAACAGTACTTGGTGTCTATTCAAAATGAACACACTTATGGAAGCGGCCAATCTGCCTTGGCCAAAACACCTGCGGTAGAATTGACTAGCCCCAGGTTTCTCATATGCAAGACATCTACATACAATCTGTACAGCTTTATTGATCAAACATGGCTATATATAATTATCATATGCAGCGCACCAGTTTCTTGATGTTTTTACATGGTGAGGGGGAATAGAATAGTGTGCGGCATTTACTAAATGTCATGTTTGTGTGCCAACAAAATCTACAGCTGAGACTGAGCCACCAAACCCCTGTATAATATGATCTAATTATACCCTGCATTGTAATTCCACAGGGTCTGTTTAACTGTAATACGGTATATATATACATATACATCCCAGATTATTCCTTTAAGTTATCCTGGCAACTATCAAAATCTCGTTATAATGCTATGAAATACTCACAAATGTCCCTGAATGGCGCCAGACATTGTTTTATATGCACAGGCTTGATCGCTAGTTATCAGTGAGAAGGTGCTTTGCATAAATTTTAATTTCATACAAAATTACTGACATAAGCACCTTATGCTGCAGTAACTGAGCATGAAAAATTGAAAGGTAATTATCTCCAAGGAAGGGAGAGCAGAATGAATGAAAATGTAGATGCAACAGGAGGGGAAAGACTGAGTTTAATATATGGCACTGTACGATTAGGTAAGGTGCGTTATACAGGAACAGATTACAGTAAAACCATTTTCCTGTGACAACATGCCACTGAAAGTGTTATTTATTTATTTGTTTAAAAAAAGTAAAGAAGGATGAAATAATGTATTCATTTAAATGTAGATAATTAATTACATTTGGGTGCTGATCTTTTTTTCTTTTAATTTTTGATTGATTTGAAGTGAAGTATTTCCATTGTGATATATAACAACAAACAAACAAAGTTGAACCATTTTGTGATATTTCTAACATCCTTCTTGATGGCATTTCGAGAATTTGTTTTGGTGTGGTACATCTATTCCTTGTATAGTGAATTCACGGGCCAACACATTCATCTTGGCATTTATCATTGAGCACTAATTTGTTCAACTTTAAACAATCATCTCCTTCATCACACACAACTTGGAGACTAAATACAAATTCCCACAGAACTGTAATAAATGCTAATTTAACTTGCTTAAATTCTTGCATGCTAATGCTTAGTATGCAGACAGTGCAAGGCAAATAAGACAGTCACTTGAGCGTTCCTTATTAACATTTCAAACTGATTAAACTGTCTGAACTTACTCCCTGAAAGCACACAGTTTAGGCTTGCTTAGAGAAACTTTGGGCACCTGAGGAATATCTGCAAAAAGCAAGTGCCCAGAAAAGACCCACATAAAAAAATAATGATGTATTGAATGCTGTGACTGAAATAATAAGAATCAGTCCAACAGGCTTGTACAACTTGTCTGTATGTATAGGTGTACCTTTAAATGTATGCCTTAATTAACACAACACTGACAAAACATGCCCTGATCTTTTTTGAAACAATTGAGAAAACATGTCCTTGTTTGTTGCTATCATGAGGGAGAGGTGACTGTCTATTTATTATAACTTATTTATTTCAGACTCACATCATTTTTCATGTTTAAAGATGACAGACTAAAATAATGTTTTGATTGTTTGCTTTGAGACAGATGTGCGTTTTCTTTTTCAGCTCTTCAGTGTTGATTCCTTGCTGTTTGCAAGTGTGGTGCAAATAGCTGAATTGAGAAACAAGACAGTGGAGTTTTATTGTAACTGACTAAAGCAAATGAATGAATGCATAAATAAGCAAGTAAACGCAAATAAACACCCAACAAAATAACTTATGGTCACAGGAAATAAACAAGCCATGAGACAGATTGCGTTTCTGGTACTGTTTCTAAGCACAGAGAAAACTGTACAATCCTCATTTCAAAGGCACTGCCAGCCCTCACCCCGGCTCCTGGAAGCAACTGGCATGACGAATACAAATGAGTGTGATAATGAGTTACTACTCACAGAAAGCTTCTCTATATGTGTTTTTAGTGAGAGGAGTTATGAGGCATGCAGCAGGCAGGCAAACAGATTTTTATTTGATTTGATTTTTTTTAAATACTAAAATGTAATTCGCTAAACCATTTTGAGCATCTTTAGAATCAGTTTTCTTAGACATGTTACTTACTTTTTCATTTACTGACTTCTTACGGCATGAATAAATCTAAAAGATGTGCAAAGGGGGAGCTACTGTTATGATTTATTAAGGCACCATCACTATAACTTTCTATATATTTTTGTTTTCTATTACTTTATATTGATGTAAGCTTGATGAGGTTGTAGGGTGACTGACTGTTGTGCCAGCTCTTCTGCCTTGCCAAGTTTATTATTATTATTATTATTATTATTATTATTATTATTATTATTATTATTATTATTATTATTATTATTATTTCTTGGCAGACGCCCTTATCCAAGGCGACTTATAACATAAGTGCAAAACAAAGTGCAAAAATACAGTTCAAAGTTCAAAGTTTATATTGCATTCATGGCCTTTGTCCTTTAGTGCCCCAGAAGGTCAGACATCCAGGGTCATCTCAGTTCACACAGCATCAGACCTCAAAAGCCACACATCTGCCTGGGTGCTGTTCTCAATTTAATACCTTAATCTGGGTACGACACAGTTTTATTTCTGTTGAGAAGTAGATATCCAAAGAGTAAATTCTGAAGGTATACAATTCATGATCCACTAAATTATTAGTATAATGGCATTTTCTTTTATGTTTTACTTTATTATCTTTCTTACAGATCACTTTTAATACAGACTGGTAAGGTGTCAAATGTGAGTTTAATTCAAATGCTCCTTTGTACCTTTTTCTGTTCATAAACATGGCGTGGGGAAAGATAAATGAATAACTCTCCGCCACCACCGATTTGGTTCAGGATGTGCCGGCGTCACTGTTACTATGGAGACCAGTGCCAGTGCTCAGTCATGAATAACCAATCAGCTCGCACGTGGCGTGGATCTCCCGAAGTGGAACTGGAGACAGAGCACAGACGTCTCTTAAATATATCAGTGGGGGATCATTTATCAAATGGGCTGGGGGAAGGGTTTGAAATGAGTTGAAAATGTGCAGGAATGTAAGAACTGATCCCATCCTTTTGTTTCTCTGGATTCTGAGGATAGCTCAGTTCATTGCATTATACCAAGGTGACATTGTTGGGGTGTTTGCAAGTAGAGGCGTAAAAAGCACTTCCAAACCATGGTGGGATTGTACAATTTGATCAATATCAGTCTTCTGCATTGGGCTGTCAGATGCACTCGTATCTTTGAAGGAGACTTTCGTTTTTATGAACGTGTACTGAAAAAGACTGGCAGATCTGAATTAAAACACGGCGGGTGTCCTGACTTATTTTGGTGAAAAGAAAGTCATTATGTGGGATTTCTATATTCAAATATCAGTCTTGTGCCTAACCACCGTGAAGACTTCTTATTGGATGTCTTAATTTGAAAAGTTGTTAGGGCTGTGGCCCTGTCACAGGGAGAACTGGCTTTGGATTTACTGCTACAATAAGTGCACCCACTCAACCCCTCACAAGCCACTGCAGGGATGTGTGACTGTAGTGTCGGTATATCTCACCAAAGTGATAATTACACGACCTGTTTATTGACCTGGTTAAATGATTGCCTTAATTGGACTTTGAGATAATCGAGCCCATTTGGATGTGAGTACAATCCAAACCCGTAATGATTTCCTGCTAGTTTTCCTGTAAATTGGGTTGATTGAGACTTGGGGTCTAATGTGTCTTTATACTATAGATCACTGACCTCAAAGTGACCAAGACACCAATTTGCCTTATTTGTAACAAAGGAACTCAGCACAGACTTGCAATTGTGACACAAGTGTTATTTAAACACTTTAAGCTTCTGTGAATCTTGAACATTAAATCTTTAGATCTCAGGTTGTCCAACAGCTGTAGTCTGTGTTTCAAGGAAGGCTACATACAGACGGGTGACAAAGGGAAAACCTGAATAAATGCCCAGTTGACCTCGATATTGGATCAAGATGGCAAGAGGAAAGGATCTAAGTGGCTTTGAAAGAGGGGATGGGATGGGAGTGGGCTCTTCCAGGATGACAATGTCCCATCCACAGGGCACGAGGGCTCACTGAATGGTCTGATGAGTATGAAAATGATGTGAATCCTATGCTATGGCCTTCACAGTCACCAGATCTCAACCCAATTGAACACCTATGGGAGATTCTGGACCGATGTGTTAGACAGTGCTCTCCACCACCATCATCAAAACCCCAAATGAGGGAATATCTTTTTGAAGAATGGTGTCCCATCCCTTCAGTAGAGTCCAGAGACTCGTAGAATCTGTGCCAAGAGCATTGAAGTTGTTCTGGCGGCTCATGGTGCCCAACACCTTACTGAGACACTTTATGTTGTTTTTTCCTTTAATTTGTCACCCGTCTGATTCTTGTTAATGGTTGTATTTATGCATTAATTTAATTTTAATACATTAAACGGAGAGACCTACCTCAAAGATGATGCCATAATGGACATCACTACTTTACAACAAGCAGGACTACAGTTCACTTCTGTGAAACTAATTTTCATAGCCTCCTGCGTTTTCTTTTCAACCGAGTTAATAATTGAAAATCAGTAACTGTGAGTTCTGCCTCTGCATGCATTTGCAACAGAGATACATTTTCCGAATTCATAAGCTCTCTCACGAAGAAGCATTCAAATTATAATAAGTGCTTCTGCCTTCATTAAATGTCAGAGCAGGGCATGATTGTCAGCATCATTAAAGTCTTTAGCTTTCTCCCCAATTGTATAATGGTGTCTCATTAATCAAATGTCTGTTGGCATGAGGTCAGAAGCTGGTCTCTATTTGACTCTTCAAAATAGTCAGGGTTCAATTATTGAACGGCAGGTTCCTGAGTGAATTGTGTTATGAAACAGATACTGCCGAGGTGCTGGAGTGAGACATGTTATTTTGAAATTAGCTCAGGCCTGGATGTAAATTCTGTTTAAATTTTCCATACCTATAATATTTAAAGGGACACTGGACATGATGACAATATAATGCTACCTTCTGTATACAGCTGTCTATAATGTAAATGTATGGAAACTCTTCATTTCTTAACAGACACCCTTTTATACATTTCTAGGGCTTGATAGACAAGAATTTACAAATTATGCCTGTTATGCCTTATTAATATACAGTAAAACCACCTACTCATGGGATTTACAAAATGTGGACACTAGATATGATCTCTGTATAACTGTAACTCCCTCCTGGCTGGCCTTCCTGCATGCAATAATGATGCCTCCTTATGCTCCGGCTTAGTTACACATTATTAGATCTCCTGTTGTTTACTGTGATTTCTACTATTCCCCCTACCTAGGACTTATTTGAGAGGCTGTTCAAGTCAAAATTACAGCTTTTTGTATATGAATATGTCAGCTTTGGCTATGAATATGTTGAAATGGCTATGGATATGTCAGCTCACCCATAAAAGCCACTGTATGAAAGTTGTTTCCGATTTAAGCGCAGCAATGAAAACACTGAAATGGTGTGGACAAACATATATCTTTATACTTTGCTAGCCTACAACATCATTTTAATGAAAGAACATATCCACAGAATTCTTGGTTATGCCGAGGATTACAAAATAATAAACTAAATACACTTTAGAGGTCGGATAACACACAGTCCGCCGTTCCATTCGATGTTTAAATGACCAAGGTTTCTTTTTACTCAACAGGTATCAGAAACAACACTGATATCTTAGATAAACAGTAGAAAATATTACAAAAATGCAGTAAACGCACGTCTCTGGCAAATGTTGAAACAGTTTCACGTCAAAGTAACTGAGTTTATACATCAAACATCAACCTTTTACAGAAATCAAAACAAAGTTATTCTATAATTCTATAATATATTAATTTATTTGTCTCAGGGTGAAAACAGAAATAAGAAATCTACTTCTGCACAGTGACGATCATAATACATTAACGTTACCCTGCAGCCAATTAAAAACATTAACACAAATTTGCATTATGCTTTAAATATCCCTAGATGGGAGCATATAAATTTGTTTAGCATGTGTAACCATCAGTGCATTAATTTAAATATGTATAGGCTATACACACACATTTGATTTTATTATTTAATATACATTAATGTATTAATATATGCTTTGTATTTTATATTAATTGTAATTCTGCACAGTCAGCACGGTGGCAGGGTGGTTAGCGCTGCTGCCTCACAGCAGCTGGGGTCCTGGGTTTGAGCCCCAGCTTGGGGGGCCTGTGTGTGTGGAGTTTGCATGTTCTCCCCGTGTCCGTGTGGGTTTCCTCTGGTCAGTCAGGTTCCCTCCCACCATCCAAAGACATGCAGGTTAGGTTGATTGGCCATGCTAAATTGCCCTGTATGTGTGTTTCCCAGCGATGGCCTTGTGTCCTGTACTGGGTGTATTCCTGCCTTGTGCCCTGTGCTTGCCAGGATCAGCTCCGGCTTCCCCGCGACCCTCACCAGGATAAGTGATTTTGAAGATGGATGGATGTAGTTCTGCACCTTTCTTCAGCTGTACTTTGTATTGATTGTATTCCTTAAATTGAATTTTGTATTGAATTGTATTACACTTATGTAATGGTTGTCTAAACTGTAAGTCACCCTAGGTAAAGGCATCTGCCAATATATTAATGAACGAATCATGATAGTTATGTCTTTGTAGAATAACAGTTAACAGGGGATTTTCTACCAAGGACCAAAGAAAACTATCTGAAATGAAAACTGATGTGATTTGAAATACTTGAATGGGTTGATTACTGCCACAGGACCAAAGGTCACATGAGGAAATGTATCTGAAAAAATGTGTGGTTAAAAGGATGTTAAAAATGTTACAGCTCTAAGGCGATTTTGCATGTGAAACAAGCTGTTTGTTTCCCAAAGGAGTTTGACAGGTGTGATTAATTGAACCCGGATATGTAAGTGAACAATTTTTAACAGCCTAATTGGCCGGAGGCGTAACAATTAAATAAGTAAACAACCTTTTTATGCACATTACTGAGCTGCTCCACTTTGAAGGAATTCATCTTTTTAAGTACTTCTTTTTATTTTAACTCTTCAATTATTAAGAACATAAGAAAGTTCACAAACGAGAGGAGGCCATTGGACCCATTGTGCTCGTTTGGTGTCCATTAATATCTAAGTGATCCAAGGATCCCATCCAGTCTATTTTTAAATGTTCCCAAATTTTCATCTTCAACCACATCGCTGGGGAGTTTGTTTCAGATTGTGACGACTCTCTGTGTGAATGGAGAAAGTGAGGAGTCCACGTAGACTCCTAGGTCTCTCATGCGTTACTTCATCTAGTTCTATTCCTCCCATAGTGCCAGTTGTCGGCCAACAACTGAATATTATCTAAGTCCCTTTGAATAGCCTGTGCTGCCAAGATTGTATCTGCTGAGCCACCTATTTTAGTATCATCTGCAAATTTGACAAGTTTGCTAACTATCCCAGAGTCCAGATCATTAATATAGATTAGAAAAAGCAAAGGCCCTAATACTGATCCCTGTGGAACTCCACTAACAACCTCACTCCAGTTAGAAGCAACTCCTCTAATTGACACCCATTGTTTCCTATACATCAACCAGTTCACAATCCATCTACTTACATTACCCTGAATGCCTACGGCTTCCAATTTGAGGATCAGTCTTTGGTGTGGGACCTTATTAAAAGCTTTTTGAAAATCTAAGTATATCATATCACATGCTTTCACCTGATCTACAGCTGCAGTTGAATGTTCAAAAAATTCTAATAAATTTGTAAGACATGATCTGCCTCTCCAAGAATATGGTTTTCGTTAAGATGCTCCTCTATTTTCTGTCTGATCATTTTTTCCAACATTTTACAGGTGATGCAGGTGAGACTGATTGGTCTGTGATTTCCTGGCTCAGTTTTGTCCCCTTTCTTGTGGATTGGTATGACATTTGCTGTCTTCCAGTCAGTTGGCACATCCCCTGTTCTAAGCGTCATTTGGAATATTTGACTTAGCGGCCTATAAATAATTTCCCTCATTTCTTTAAGTACTGTTGGAAATATCTCATCTGGCCCAGGTGATTTGTTGGTTTTAATTCTGCTGGTCCCTTTAGTACCTCCTCCTCATTTATCCTGATCTCTCTTAGGGTTTGACTGGACTGATTGTTAACCTGTGGCAAGTCATCTGTTTTTTCTATTGTGAAATCCTCTGTGAAATACTCATTCAGAATATTTGCTACATCTTGTTCATTTTCCAAGATACCTCCAATTTTGCCCTTTATCTGTTTCACTTCCTCCTTTATTGACCTCTTGCTGTTGTAGTATTTAAAAAAACTCTTTGCATTGGTTTTAGCTCCAAGAGCTATGTTTCTTTCTATTTCCCTCTTTGCTTTCCTGATCCCTTTCTTAAGATCTCTTTGCAGCTCAACATATTCTATGTATTTTGTTTTGTCTCCAACCCTTTTGTATGCACTATACAACATTTTCTTCTTCTTTATCTTTCTTGCATACCTCTATTAAACCATTTTGGCCAGTGTTTTTTGGTCCTCAATTTGCTAAGTTTTGGTACAAATTGCTCCTGAGCCTCAAGTAGTATATTCTTATAATATACCCATCCATTTTCAACTGACTCTGTATCCAGTGTGCTCCAGTCCACCTCTTCTAAGTGCCACCTCATGCCTTCAAGATTTGCTTTTCTAAAATTGTAGACCATTGTTTTTGACTTGGACCTTGTTTTTTGAAAGAATGCCCCAAAGCTAACCATGTTGTGGTCACAGTTTGCCATTGGTTCTCTAACTACTGTCCCCCTGACTCTATCTTGGTCATTTGAAAAGATCAAGTCAATGCATGCACTCTCCCTGGTTGGTTCCCTGACAAATTGAGTTAGAAAGCAGTCATTTTACCATCTCAACCATTTCTATTTCTGCTTCTGTAGTCCCCACTGGGCTTTCCCAGTCAAAGTTTGGGAAATTGAAATCCCCCATTAATATTATATATTGTTGTTTAACAATTATTATTATTCGGTTGCTTGGCTTCACGGCTGTGCTGTCACCACTGTTTATCACTGTGTCTATTTGTATTATTAAGTTATTATTGATAGCTAATTCGACTCCTGGGCTCCGGTGCGCTTCGGTTTTGGTTTCGGCTACAAATAGTACACTTAAAAAATAATAGTCGTGTTTATATAGTGCCTTATGAATTCAGACTGCTTGCTAAGTTGGTTTATTGTCCACAGGGCTTTTTTCCTCCACAGCAGGAGCGCTAGCAGCGCTGCCGGCTGCCCGGCCTGAGCCTCGGTGTGTAGCAAGAGGTGCCCTCCGCCGGATTGCACCCAAATTACAGCCCGTGGCTGCGGCTGTAGGAGAACTCGCTCTCTCTGTTCGCTGAGAACGAGCTCTGCTAGCCCTCCCGGTCCATGCGTGCGTGCCTCGGTTTTAGATCTCGCTACGGCTGGTGGTCTACTACCCTCGGCCCTCTCGGACCCCTGCTGCACGTTTCCCTGTGACCAGGCCGCAAGGATATAAGCTGGCATTAAATCAAAACCTTCTCCTAGTTGCTAATAAAACTGTGACAGATTGTAATGTAAGAGTACTTTATTTTTGATATTCTTGATTATAGTTCATGGCCCTGTTTTCTGCAAACAGATTGTGACCTTGGATTCATCTGACGAGTTAGAGGTTAGACACTAAAGAAACTCATTCACACATACAGTGAGGGGAAAAAGTTTTTGATCCCCTGCTGATTTTGTACGTTTGCACACTGACAAAGAAATGATCAGTCTATAATTTTAATGGTAGGTGTATTTTAACAGTGAGAGACAGAATAACAACAACAAAATCCAGAAAAACGCATTTCAAAAAAGTTATAAATTGATTTGCATGTTAATGAGGGAAATAAGTATTTGACCCCTTCGACTTAGTACTTGGTGGCAAAACCCTTGTTGGCAATCACAGAGGTCAGACGTTTCTTGTAGTTGGCCACCAGGTTTGCACACATCTCAGGAGGGATTTTGTCCCACTCCTCTTTGCAGATCCTCTCCAAGTCATTAAGGTTTCGAGGCTGACGTTTGGCAACTTGAACCTTCAGCTCCCTCCACAGATTTTCTATGGGATTAAGGTCTGGAGACTGGCTAGGCCACTCCAGGACCTTAATGTGCTTCTTCTTGAGCCACTCCTTTGTTGCCTTGGCTGTGTGTTTTGGGTCATTGTCATGCTGGAATACCCATCCACGACCCATTTTCAATGCCCTGGCTGAGGGAAGGAGGTTCTCACCCAAGATTTGATGGTACATGGCCCCGTCCATCGTCCCTTTGATGTGGTGCAGTTGTCCTGTTCCCTTAGCAGAAAAACACCCCCAAAGCATAATGTTTCCACCTCCATGTTTGACGGTGGGGATGGTGTTCTTGGGGTCATAGGCAGCATTCCTCCTCCTCCAAACACAGCGAGTTGAGTTGATGCCAAAGAGCTCGATTTTGGTCTCATCTGACCACAACACTTTCACCCAGTTCTCCTCAGAATCATTCAGATGTTCATTGGCAAACTTCAGACGGGCCTGTACATGTGCTTTCTTGAGCAGGGGGACCTTGCGGGCGCTGCAGGATTTCAGTCCTTCACGGCGTAGTGTGTTACCAATTGTTTCTTGGTGACTATGGTCCCAGCTGCCTTGAGATCATTAACAAGATCCTCCCGTGTAGTTCTGTGCCGATTCCTCACCGTTCTCATGATCATTGAAACTCCACGAGGTGAGATCTTGCATGGAGCCCCAGACCGAGGGAGACTGACAGTTATTTTGTGTTTCTTCCATTTGCGAATAATCGCACCAACTGTTGTCACCTTCTCACCAAGCTGCTTGGCGATGGTCTTGTAGCCCATTCCAGCCTTGTGTAGGTCTACAATGTTGTCCCTGACATCCTTGGACAGATCTTTGGTCTTGGCCATGGTGGAGAGTTTGGAATCTGATTGATTGATTGCTTCTGTGGACAGGTGTCTTTTATACAGGTAACGAGCTGAGATTAGGAGCAGTCCCTTTAAGAGAGTGCTCCTAATCTCAGCTCGTTACCTGTATAAAAGACACCTGGGAGCCAGAAATCTTGCTGAGTCATAGGGGATCAAATACTTATTTCCCTCATTAACATGCAAATCAAT